>NC_069366.1:82935000-84135000 GCF_021730395.1 Mercenaria mercenaria | reverse complement strand
CTAACGAATGTCACAGTAAATAATACTAATAACTCCACAGAATTGATAAACACATGTCCTTATCCAACTCATGATCAGCCTATCCATAGGCCAGAGTTTCCAATTCACCAGTCCCAGAATGACACGCATACTCCCCTTGAAAGTCCACAAACATCAAATGCACAAGTGCATCGGCCTTAATCAAGTCCCTTATATCCCACTGAAATGTCACTAGCACAAAAATGTGATATGCCGTCAGTTCCCTACAGTTCTAGTGATCAAACTACATACAGTCAACACTTTGATAATAATTCTATTCAGACACAGGTCGAAGTGCCCCCTGTGTATTTTAATCTGGATACACAATCTGTAGAAACACAGTCGATTGTAACAACACTCGATAACGGACCTGTGGTCACTGGGCCGTCAGTTGCAAAACAAAACATTTTAGGTAACAATGGGGATAAACCGGTTTCACCTGAAAGAGGGCGTGCACGAAATATCCGTGTTGCTTCTAGATCAGAGAGGCGTGTGAATTCGTCTAGTCCTTATAGAAGACAGGTCGGGAATTCCCCGGTTTCTATTAATAGAATGAATACTACAGTACAGCAAGATAAACAATTAGGTCACTAGAACGGGCAGGAGAAGGTGTCGCTACGGTTCGCGTTACTGAACATACAGGGTATTGCTTCTAAAAGGACAAATAAATTGAACTCACCGGAAGTTAGAGATATCTTTGAAAACAATGACATTATTTTGTTCTGTGAGTCTTGGACGGATGAGTCCTCAGATTTAAACGTAAATAATTTTGAACACTTTACCTTACACAGAACTGAATTCAAGAAAAATAGTAAAAGAGCGTCTGGTGGTATAATTATATATGTACGAAATAATTATGTGTCAAAAAATACACTAGTTTTCAAAAGTAACGATGACATTATATGTATAAAGATTGAGGGTTCAAAATTGTCACTTGATAATGATTTATTTGTTTGTCTGTGCTATGTTGTACCTGATGATAGTAGCCGGCAATCGATAATTGATTCTAATATTTTTGATAGATTGAGTGATTTTATTACTGGCCTTGATGCAAAATACGAAAATAATTTTAATATGTTGTTGTGCGGCGATATGAACGCACGTACCTCTGATAAACTAGATTTTGTAACAGATGATAATTTTAGACACATGCAATTTTTACCTGATGATTATGTTGTTGATACGGATTTAAAGAGATATTCTCAAGATAAAGGTCGCCTGAATAATAACGGTACTTTACTGTTAGATTTATGTAAACAAACTGGACTACGTGTATTAAACGGTCGTGTGGGAAATGACAATTTAAAGGGACAATATACTTTTGTTGGACACAGAGGATGTAGTTTAGTGGATTATGTTGTAGGAACGCAAGAATTGTTTAAATTTGTTAAAAGCTTTGATGTGTCGGAACCAAATATATTGTCTGACCACTGTATTGTATCATTTTCATTTGAATTTAACAAACCGTTTGAATACGAAACTGACCATCAGTATGAATACGTGAGTTATAAATATGTATGGTCTAATGATCTAAGAGACGAATTTGTTAAAGGTTTATCGTCGGATGATTTTGGGCAAAAAATTAACTGTATTAATGAAAATTTAAACTCTGTAGAAAATACCCAGGACATAGATGAATGTATCAATTGTTTTTCCGAAGTATTAGATGAAGTTGCTTCTCCGCTATTTAAGAGAAATATTAAGCAAAATGGAAGTATAAATATAGTACACTCCGAAAAATCTTGGTTTAACCAAGAATGTTTTGAAAAGAAAACGACTTTTAATAAAATGTTAAATAGGTATAGAACAAATAAAAGTGAAGAAAATCGGATACATTTAGTTAATGCCAGGTCACAGTATAAATCATGCATTAGAAAGTGTAAATTTGAATATGATAAAGCAGAAACATTAAAGTTACCAAAAGCAAGATATAAAAATGCAAAAATGTATTGGGATATGTTAAAAAAGAATGCTGGTATTAAACAGTCAAATGTACAATTAGATGCTTTTGAACAGTATTTTAAATCTGTCAATAACCCAAATAGTCAGTTTTATACACCCAATGATGATGTTCTGTACTTTATTGAAAGGTATGAAAAAAAAATGATTTCAGCATTATGTTCGATGAATTGAATATAAATTTTGTCGAAGACGATATTTTTAAAGCGATAAGACAACTTAAGTCTGGAAAAAGTAGTGGCCCTGATTTTCTTTTAAATGAATTTTTTATACATGTTAAGCAAAGGCCAATTTGTTCAATAAAATGTTTCAACAAGGATATTTTCCTGAGCGTTGGTCCGAAGGCTTTGTTATCCCTCTGCATAAAAAGGTAGTATTAACGATGTTAATAATTACAGAGGTGTCACATTACTCAGCACGTTAGGTAAATTATTTACTCGTATATTGAATAATAGGCTATCGAACTGGGCTGAAAAATATGGTGTTTATGTGGAAGCGCAAGCTGGATTTAGGCCGGGCATGGGAACTGTTGACAATATTTTTGTATTACATGGTTTAATTACACATATGCTTAACCACGGGAGACAACTGTTTTGCGCATTTATTGATTTTACTAAAGCCTTTGATTATATTGTTAGGGATAACTTATGGCTAAAAATGATTAAACTTGGCATACGTGGTAATATTTTAAACATAATACGTTCTATGTATACATCTGTCAAATCTAGAATTAGATACTGTAACATGTTAAGCAATGAATACGAATGTACAGTAGGCGTGCGACAAGGGGAGTGTTTGTCTCCCTTTCTTTTTTCAATGTTTTTAAATGATTTGGAGGATAGTTTCATTCAGAATGAATTAGAGGGAATAGATGTTAATATGTTCAAAATATTTTTGATTTTATATGCGGATGATATTGTTATTTTTTCCAACAGTAGTGAGGAATTGCAAAAAGGTTTAGATAGTCTTGCTAGTTATTGTGATAGATGGAAATTAACAGTTAATACTGCCAAAACAAAAATTATGATTTTTAAAAAAGGTGGCAGACTACCAAGTAATTTAGTGTTTAAGTACAATAACAGTAAGATTGACATTGTAAATAAATTTACATAGTTAGGCATAGTGTTCACTACGGGTGGTTCTTTTACAGAAGCCCAAAATACCATTGCAGGGCAAGCAATGAAAGCTATTTTTAAAATGAATAAATATCTATGTAGATTTGTTATTATATCGCTTTCCCATAGATTAGAGTTATTTGATAAACTTATCATGCCTATTATGAATTATGCTTGTGAGGTTTAGGGTTTTATACACGGTAATGCTGTAGAAAGAGTACATATGCAGTTTTGTAAACGCATTTTAGGCGTGAAAAAGGCTACACAAAATGATTTTATACATGGTGAGCTAGGTAGGCTCTCATTCCAGTCAATGCGTTTTTATAACATACTAAAATACTGGATCAAAATACTACATACAAATGAAAACAAATATGTTAAGAAAGTATACACTTTATTGAAAAATGACTGTGAAGATAACCCTAATAAAACTAATTGGTGCTCATTAGTTAAAAATCTTCTATGTACATTAGGATTCTATGATGCATGGTTAATGCAAAGTGTTGGTAACACTGACCTATTTCTATGTCATGTGAAGCAAAGGTTAAAAGATCAGTTTGTACAAAATTGGTCGAGTAGACTAGAAAACTCAAGTAGGGCCCTGTTTTATAGACAAATAACAGACTTTAGGTTCCAACCATATCTCAACTCTATTAATGTAAATCGATTTTGTAATAGTGTTACTAAACTGAGAATATCATCTCATAGATTGCATATTGAGACTGGTAGATGGACTAAACCAAGTAGTACACCTTTGAATGATAGAAAATGTTTCGTTTGCGATGTCTTAGAAGACGAATTTCATTTTGTATTGGAATGTAAACTATACACTGATTTAAGAAAACGTTTTATACCAAGCTACTATTGGAAGAGGCCAAATATGCCAAAATTCATTGAATTACTGAATACGGATAACTTATGCTTAGCACGGAAGTTTGGAAAATTCGTAAACAATGCCTTTGAACTTAGAAAAGAAAAGTTATATGCCGATAATAATACTTATAGGAATTGATGATTTAAGAAGAGTTTGATATGTATGTTTTACTCATGTATAGTTTTATCATTTGGAATATGCATAGTAAGTCGTGCCTTTATTTTGATGAGAAAATACATATAAGTTCGGTCTTATTTATAATGCTGACGGTATATTGTGCTCATTATACTTGTATGTATCAGTTACTATTTATGTTTTGACCTGTGTTATAATAATTTGATCCTTTGTACTAACTCTATTGCAGTTATGTGACATTCAGATTGTTTTGGCCATAATAATGTTGATCTCCTAGCATGTGAACTTTTTTGAGACTGTGTATACTTTACACTATAACAAATGTAAAGTAAAATGTGTTTTACAAATCACAAGTTCTTTAGTTTTGAGTAATACGTTGATCTTGTATTTCGTTTCGACAAGGTCAGCGTATGATTACGTTGCTAGTAAAGACAATAATATATGGTAACCATTTTATTACACAAACTACCGTGTTATAGTTTGTAAAATATGTCTGTAAAACAAAGAGTTTGCAAAACTAGACTTCAAACAAAACTCGTCTGAAAATGTATCATAAGATTGTGTGGTTTGTAAAACGCATGGTTTTGTAATTTTCAATATTATTTATTTATTAGGCACTGATATTATCACGCATTAAGGATATTATTATGCAATGCATTGTAAACCTTCTCCGCACATTAACTTCAGCTGCATATAGATTTTTTTATGTACACTGTCTTGCCATATATCATGTATTGTATATCCTCATGGGCCATTTGGCCTAATGGAATATTGAAAATAAACTAAAACTAAAAACTAAAACTATAAATACTGTCAAAAACAGAGCTTGTATTTCACAAGTACATATGAACAGGCAGAAAAAAATCCGTATTGTACCTTTTGTATTGTATGTTGCCGGACTACTTTCATTTAATATGCATGACTTGGCAGCTAAAATTTCGGATCACACTCGGCGCAAGGTCGGATCACACTCCTCGCTTGCGCGCCTCGTGAGATCCTATCTGGCAAAATCCAGCCGAGTCGAATACAGCATCCCAGATCGAGCTACTGTTATAGTAACCCTATTATATTACTCTGAACAAAGAGCAAAGGAAACCTGTATCTTTAAACTTTTTTTAAGGACAGCCTGTCTTCAATGGAGATACTGTTTCACCCTCAGCAGAGACAACCTGAACGGAAAGTACCATTACAGGGGCGCCATTACAGATGAGTATGGTCCAGCTGTTATACAAATGTGCTGACTAGCTTGTATCTTGGCCAGTTTGATGAAAGTACATGGAAACAGTCAATCAGATGTTGGTTTTCAAACTCAACTTTATAACCGTGTACTCAGTAAGGTGTGCTTGAATAGTTGCTTATCACTCACAACACTGTTAACCCTTAACCTGCTATATTTCTATAATGGACTGGTCCATCTTTCAGTTTGGACAGTACCACTTATTGCTCAAAGGGGTTTTCACTGAAAATTTACTGACTGAATAGCGAACAGTGCAGACCATGATCAGACTGCACGGATGTGCAGGCTGATCTTGGTCTGCACTGGTGGCAAAGGCAGAATCATCTGCCGCCAGCAGGCTAAGGGTTAATGCCTGATTTCATGAAGAATTGTAAGGGTCATCATTAATACTGAAACAGTTTAGGCACTTTAATTAACAACAACCATTTGGAAGTTCTTAACAATTCTGAGATGCAGGTGACTGATTTTATTGCATTACTTTGATACTCCCGGTTTGTACCAAAGCTCTAAGTGATGAAAATATTCTTTTCAAAAAGAAAAACATATTCAGTCTGCAAAGTTCAAAAAAGGAAAAGAAAATTGTCAAACAATTGATTTCAGCTTATTCCTTTGGTCATATAAAGTCTTTAACGCAATATATCATTGTTTCAAACTGTACTATAACAATAATTCTTGAATACACTACTGGTATTTAATGAAGAGCAATGAATCATTCCGTAGCTATGACTGCTGAAATTAATAGGTCGCTTTCAGTTTGTTATTAATGAATTCCACAAAATTTCGAAATTTTTATTAGCTTGTGTTTGAGATAGAAAATTCTAGTTTTATCTCCTTTCCGTTATTTTTTGATGACATACTCAGAAACAGGAAGCATTAAGATATGGGTAAGTAATTATTAGCCACGAAATATTCTTCCAGATTTCAATGCCGATTGTGGGGGGAAAACTGGCAAATATTATAATGAACATAAACTCCAAATGGCATGCTATTGTATAAATGATTGAAAAGGTTCTGACAAAATGCTTTCACTATGCAAATGCACATGTCTTATACAAAAGTCTAGTTTAAGCTAATTTATTGAAAAGATAAACAATTCCAGAAATAAACTGGCATGAAAATACTTTCCTGATACTTATTAAAATGTTAAGTCTTTACATTAAGGATTAAAAGCTTTTGTCTGTCAAATATTCGTTCCTACCAAAAAGCCTCTTGCTGAATGTTTAGCCATTGAATATGATGTGATACTCCCCAGAAGGGAAAATGGTTAACGCGAAGGAAATCTTGCCACAAATTTCTGTGCTTATGTTGTGGCCTTTCCCATTAGAGTGTAAAGGGGTAGTGTTAATAAACAAAACAAAAAAATTTATTCAGCTTAAGCAAATAGGTTACAAACAGTTGCATTTCAAGACATCGTGTACATATACTTCATATTACCGCACCGGACACTAACAAGCCTAAACAATGGCCTTCCCTGGACTCTCTTTCCTCAACTAGGCAAGCAATTCCTTTTTAGAAGGATTTTTCATTTACCCTTGTTTAAATACTTGAGGTATACGAGGCTGGTCTTTGTGATTTCTTTATAGTCATTTTACTTTTAAATGCTAAAATATGTATGCACAGATTAAAGGCAAATTTTGCAAATGAATGTAACTCCTGTTAATAAAAGTATGTATATATGTTCAAGCTCTGTTAAAAGAAACGTTCAGCACCTGTCCATACACAAGCCTTTCTTAAAAGCAAATTTCAGTGCATCGCAAAGGTTTATTGTTGTACTACGGGTTGATTAATGCAATTCATTTTATTTCAGCTTAGGAAATTACGATGTTTGCTGCATGATAAGTTAACAAACGCACGTTCTCGAAGAATAATTAACATAATTTGCCTGTAAATACCTGTTAACATGTGCATGCAAACTGCAGAAATAAGAGCCATAAATAATTCTTTGAAGTCTCTGAAATTAAAAGTTGTTTGTCGGTTACACATTAAATATATAACACTTGTTGGGCGTTAATTCTGTACCCTAACCTTGCCGCAAATGTTTGAAGAACACATTCTAGTTCTTTTATAAGAATGATTTCTTTCAAATATAATATTTATAAGTACAAACATTTCTGTCCTTAAGTGTTCGCTCTTAATTCCTGTCTCATTTTGTTTCATTTTTCTTTCTTAAGGTATTTCTTCATGCGCGTATGTGTTACGCATATGAAGCAACTTTTTATACATAATTTATAAATTAACGATATGGACTGTGTTGGACTTTTAATAGATGTACCGATCAAACTTACTTAAGAAGTAACCATTTGGAATAAAGACGACTTTCCAAGAGCTTACTCAAGCTTATTAATTAAGTTTTGGATAATACCCATCACACTTTGAAGGGAGATGTTAAGCGAAGCACAATATTTGCATATATGTGTTATATAGACAGTCATTGTGTTTTTCCACACACACCACAAACCATTGGATCCCCTAAACATATGAGATATAGGGTCAGCTGTAACTAGATATTCTTTCCCAGTCCGTGTATCACTTAATATATAAGACTTCATTTCGAGATTTTCTACTCAGTCGTCATAACAAAGGCCACTCCTAGCGGTGTTTTGTCATTTAACGCCATACATACGAATAGAAACTTTTGACAAATCTAAACTGATACAATTTGCGCTATACTCATTTTCGAAACATTCTAGCGGTTATCAAATTAAAAGTTTGAACATCTGTTCGGTAGCCTAGTTCGTTTAGCCTTAATTCTAGTTTTGTAGTTGAAGATTGTATTTCCCTTAGTAACTCCGTACTTAACATTCTTCTTATGAAAATATTGTTGTTTTATTTTTATTTTTCATTTCATTTTTTTTTTTTTTTTTGAAATTATCTTGTCGCCTTTTATGCTTAATTGTCATAATACAAGGGTAAAGGTTAAAAGTGGTAATTTGCATCGTATTTCAACTTATCTTATTGACACTTTACTGCAGCAAAGCCGGCAAAGGAAAGAAATGACCAACGACAGGCGGAGAAAGTTTATTTAAAGCTTATCATAATTATATTGAAAAGTGTCTGAAACTTGTAACCATAGTGTTATTTGTCCATCTTTCTTTTCTGTCATTTTCATTATTTTAATATTCGTCACTCATCAACGAGTTCATGGTATTTAGCTGCATCTTAACAGAAACTTATCATTTTATCTACTCAATCATTCTTAGGAGAGATCTTAGTCATAAACAAAATTGCTCGTTAAACAATATAAATATAGATTTTCTGATTGTGGTTTACTCCTCTCAGTGACCCACGTGCAATAAAATTGTTTACCTGTGCACGCTTTGTTTGTTGGTAAGCCTTTGAAAGGTAATAAATATATGTATAAGTAATACTTCGCACACACTTATAATGTTTGTAATAATATAAATTGTAAAGGTGAAGATAACGCTGGTTCAAATGTTCACTTTATTTACAAATAAATCATACTTATAAATACAACATCTGATTCTCAAGGTTTTACACTAAAGAATAAGAATGCACAAACGCATGTGGCTTTACTCACCTTTCAACTTATTAATGTAATGGTGGAAAACGCAAAACAATACAGTACCGAAAATGACAAAGATCCATTAATAATATCCACGTTAATAAAAAACAAAGCTTCCATGATACGAAGGCCTAAATAAGTGCTTGCGTAAAACTGTAAATGACTAACATTTACTTAAGAATATATCCACAAAGTCTTACTTATGGACAATATAGAAGATGCAACAAATATAATAGAAGAACACAGTGGGGCATCGTCTATGGTTAATTAAATCATCAAAAAATTATTTCAACACATGAAAAGCGTGCGTTGCATTTTTCTATTCGCCATGTTCAATTTACTGAAAATGAATATTCTGTTTTTTTCGCAGAAAATAATTTTGCTTTGCTTCTTGCACCATTTTTGATGTTCATATTTACACTGTGGTTTAAGAACAAAATAATGTTGCACTTCTGTAAAACATCACATGAGTTGTATGCTCTTTAATGATAAACTTACACTTTATCTTTTTATCTTTGTTTAAAGTATCGTCATATGTCTTAATTGTTTATCAATATCTAAAGTTTCCTGATGTTCTGTGATAATATCAGAACAACATTTTAGTATTCTTTGTTTCATTAGCAATAGTTTGATCTCTTGCAGCTTCAACTGCTTGTGTAGATATCATTTTATCTCTTTTATTATCATTTCATTTACTCGCATCTGTTTATGAAGTGGAAAGAATGACTGAAGTTTTACAAATAAAATAAGAAATCTCAGTTTTTTCTCGAAGTCCCATTACCCACAGAGGTTATACTGTATTATCCTTACCCATTTGTACGCCATAAAACATACTTCTATCTAATGTTGTTTAATTATTTTCATAGTTAAGATCATTACCCACTGTTTCATTGTCGACGAATGCAAAATGATAATTTGTAGTACTTACATCAACTTCTGTTAAATCTCAGTAATATTATTCTAAATAAAATAGTAATTAAAACATTATCTTTGAACGATTATCCTTAAAGCGATAACATTTTGTGCATTTTGACATTTAGGTCTTAAAAAATCTTATCCATGTAATCATCAATTCTCAGCATGACAAATATAAATACAGGATGAAGAAATTTTGGTAATTTACTATCTTACACCTATGTAGATATAAACGAACATTGTTCAAAACGCCATCAACATGGCTTTATAGCAGAGGTCTCTTTTGTGCACCTTTTAAGTGGGCTTTAAATGGTGTTCATGTAAAACTAAAATATTCAGATGTCACAAATGACAAAGCAAAGAAACTAACGTTACTCCTTCTCAAATTATTCACCATTATGATCTATACACATGTGGTGTTTAAACCAGCCGCTCGTGTTAAACGTCACATTACCTGTAAAACAATTCTTAGTGTTCTTGAACATTTTCGAAATGATTGCAGATGATGTCAGGATGGATGCGACATTATTTTAGTTTAATCGAAAAGATATAATTGTCCGCGTTCAAGTTCAATATCTCTTCATTAAAATAGCATAGAATTGTTTGAAAACAGAAGCTCAGCCACCAAGAAGGTATTGTAAAATGAGTTTTTACGCTATTTGCAACATCCCTGGTACTATCCTTTTAAAAAAGAGGAGATATGTACATTTAATTCTGATAAAGATCAAGCCAATCTGACGTCTTTATTAATCAGGTATTTCTACTCGTTTAATATCGGAAAGAAACTTAGTAATTGCTACAAAAATCGCTTACGATTGTAACTAAAATGCGTTAGATAGCTATTGCTAACAAAAAGAAATATAATTATATAGACAGTATTTGTTGTTGTTGTTTTGTTGCAGGTGAATACCAGATGTAATATTTTCACGAGTGACGAATTATCAAATGGTATTTAAGAGTTAAAAACATTTGATCTTACACGTAAAACAAACCATATTTCATTATATTTCATGTTTAAACTAAGTTATACCAACTTCATTTTCTCCAGTGAGAAAAGAGTTCGTATTTTACTCCATTTTAAAGTATTATGTCAAAAGCAAGCATTTTCATTTTTCAGCATTTTTTATTATCTTACAGCAAGTATAGGTCATATATCTGACAACGCTTTAACAATTTCCTATTATTGAAAAATCATATGTCAAGCGAGAATTGTGTTTCTTATACGGAAAAAAACTATTTCTTACTTAAATGATGCGCATGCGTTAATGATTAATATTTCTGTTAATATGGTGTAATGCGGTTGCAAACGTTCTCGGACAGGTAGTAAAATTAATCTGAACCTGAAATCCATTCATGTGAAATTATGGTGTTGATTTCAAGAAAATATGTTTAACATATGTTTATAATGTTTTCATACATTATTGGTCTTCAATTAAAACATCCGTGACCTTAGCTTCCCTTCCACTCATAAATTGCACGTGTCTAATTTATTTTTCTCCTGGAATTAGAATTACATTCGCTATAACATTTCATAGCTTAGCTGTAATTTACTATTTCAATAAGACGGTATAGGTAGAAATGAAAGATTTATGTTTGAAGAGATATATTCGTATTAACATCGGCATTTTTCAGTTACCAGCTATGGATTCGAATCTTCGGAATAATTCAACTTGGATGACCACAATTGACCTTCATTTTATGGCTTACCATTAGAGCTACAAGTAATACTAATGAATTGGTACCTACTTACTTAAAATGTACCTGCATTTGCTATCTACGCACCATTTCGTATAGTTTTTCCTACAGGTATAATTTCCCAACGCAAACAGGAATATACCTGCAAGTAAACAGTGCATGTATACATTTGTATCAGCAGATACATTTTGATGCTTGCAGATGCATTTTTATATTTATAGGTAAAACATTAATACCGACAGTTAAACATATAGTTAACCTTACTTATGTTATGAACTCTCTAAAAATACAATGAAGTTCCTGTTTCGTCCCTCCGTTCTGACATTTAGGGTCATGAACCTTTCAAAACTTCATGCTGAATGTTTACGCATCTCGTGTATTCTTTAACAGGGTGGTACTGAGAGACGTGCTGTCTTTTTAGACAAAAGGTAAAACAAACAGAGTATATCATATATAAGCAATTAAATGTTAGGAGAGTGCAGATATCGGAAAATTTTAGATTTCGAGATACACATCTATGATTAATATTTTGGCCAAAACTTTCGAATGAGCAATACGTGAGCGTATACGTATGAAACTTAATGATTCAAGTGTACAACACAAGAGGTCATATGGCTGAAACTTTTTTATTTGGGCCAGATAATCTTATTGATTATTACTAGTGTTAGAGAACAAATGAATCGTCAAATTTGATGAGTTTTAAGTCTGCTTCTATATTTGAACAGTTTCTAAGGCCGGATGTTTAAAATGTTCACTATTTTACTTTGTTTGTTTCCAAGAGATAGTTAGTGTGACTGAATTAAAAAATGGATATTAAACCCCCTATTATACAATTAACTGCCAGAGCTGGCCAATTACCCGGCCAATGTAAAACTGCTTTATTTTCACCAGTTTTCTGTTCTTTTATAATTGGTATATCTTAATCCAAAATTCCATGTTAAAAGTATGAACTTGAGTATAATTATGAAAGAATTCTCTGATTTTGAAGTTCTAGATTATCAAGCTTACAAATATTTTAAAGCATTTCATTCAAGGGGAAAAACATTACTCGAATAAACTTTGTGATGTCAATGTTCGGGGAAATAGAAGAGTTTAGCGTGTTTCTTACAGAAATTGAGCCGCACCATGAGGAAACCATCATAGTGCGTTTGCGACCAGCATGGATCCAGACCAACCTGCGCATCCGCGCAGTCTGGTCAGTATCCATGCTATTCGCTTTCAAAGCCTATTGCAATTAGAGAAACTATTAGCGAGCAGTATGGATCCAGGCCAGACTGCGCGGATGCGCAGGCTGGTCTGGATCCATGCAGGTCGCAAACGCACTATGTTGGTTTTCTCATGGTGCGGCTTAGGCATTACGGCACTCTTAAGGAAACTGCTGCATTATATGGTCTTATGCGAGTGTTTCAAGATGACTATGCTTAAATCGTTCTCTTAATTATTTATACAATATATCTCAACACATTAGCATATTGTTAATATTCAGTTTATGGCTTCTCTGTGGTTAATAATTGCCGAATGAAGTATCAGACTACTTATCTTCCCTTTAATGTTACAAGCTACCAACTATTATAGAACATAAACATTTTATAAACCATCATCATTTACAGGAGCGGCCACTTGGGACCACTTGGCTGAAGAGAGTTTTTCAGAACTTATCAGAAATATAAGACCATCCACGAAATGTGAAGTCCATACGGTGTAAAACATTCTAATTAGAAAATCAAATTCTACAACTCAGTATTTTACCATTTTCTCACAGGCAGAGTTGACTTCACTTTCCTGAGTGACAAAAGGTTATGAAAAGGAATTTGGAGCTAACACTGTGATCTTGTAATCGACCAGTTCGAAGCTTGGGTGAATAGCAAGATACAAACACTTAGATACTTGACATTTAATTCTGGTGACCTAAAGCAAGAAAGCCCATAGCCTGCTAATTTGTTCTCCGGTACCATGGTCAAACTATGCATAGACATATACTCCCTTTAATAACAGAATCTTTGCAGGTCTTTTTAAAAGATTGAAATGCGTAGTAAGGAGTTATAAAACTGTTTTTGTATTTCAAGTGAACTCTTGAATTTTAGAGACCTCTATAAGTCTTGGTAACAGCCAGGAGAGACCACAGTTTCTGAATAACATATTCAAGTTGTGTTGAAACAAAGCAATAACACAAATACAGAATAGCTACAATGTTTGCTACATGATACACTTCTTGCAAATATGTTTGCCGTTTTCTTATAGAGTGTTGTAAATTAATAATCACCTGTCATCTTGTAAAAACAAAATTTAGAAAAAAGTATTTAGATTTTTTTATATACCTACAACAGACAGTACACCATATTTAATATGATATAAACAATTGTAGAATGTTAGTCTGTTTAACTTTGCCAGGGAAATCTTTCTTGAATGTTTCTCAAAACTTACATATCTTACAAAAATTCCCATATTTAAAGGAGGTGCATTTATTTAAAATGCTTAATCCTAGTATTATAAATTTCAAAACATAGGACGTAACAGGTGTGCAACTTCATATATGTATTAGTTCTTTTTCTTAAAGGTCCTGTATTTTTACACCCATACTTCGTGTTGCAACTTCAGTTACGATATATGTATTAGTAATCGCATCAAAAAAGTAAACTTTGGGACAATCCATCAGCAATGCATCTGAATACTGCTTTACATGGTCCTCAACGTTCCTAAGTAAACATTTTTCAGTTTGTACGTAGTGTCTCTTTTTTATATGTTTTGATGATAGTCGACATAATCACTTAACCCATTACCAGATTACATTTTGCTATGATACATTAACACGAAACACTTGCGTTAACTCCCTAAAGTAACCTTGCCGGAGGAAACACGTTTAAAAAAATCCAGTGTACGCAATAAACTGTAACAAACATAAAGGTACGATATAGAATTCTGCAACCAAAGCCCTTAATTAGAGACATATTTCTGGTGAAAATGTTTTACAGATTGTATAACAAAACGCTGCAAGTAAAATTGAGTAAAAACGTTACGTTAAATTGACAGGTGATATGATATTAAACAATTTATGTTAAATACTACTTCTTGCTTTAATGTGAGTCGTTTACGAAATGTGTATAAAGTAATATGGTATTTTCTTATTGGCATTTATATTTACTGGCACCTGTATATTTTGTATTTCTGACAAATATATAGCACAAAGTTTCATGTTGTTCTGCTAACATTTTTGACTACAATATATTATCTTTTCCATTTTGATTTTGTTATTAAACACTACTTAAACCCGTCAGCGACAACAACTTTTTTTCTTTCCTCTTGAAACAGTATACAGTAATAAAAATTAAAAAAAAACTCTGTAGAGCAACACCCTATGGGAGATACAAATATTGACTGTTATGTAAAGGTTTTTGTTCTGAAGAGGTAAATTTGATAGTATATTTAAGCTTAGGGAAATTTTGATGATGTTGTTATAGAGACGCTTTTGCTTAAGAGAGGAGGGCCGCTCTGGAGAGGTTGTACTGTACTTGCAGGGTCAAACGGTAATTGTTTATAAACAGTATCAGATTAGGAATGTTTAAAGACACGAAATTTAGAGCCACCGTGACTGATCAACTTGCCCATTAACGTTTACGTGTTTACCAACATTTATTTTGACCCCTGACACTTTGGACACTTTAAATAGAGGATATTACATGAGTGCCTTTTAATATTGAATTCATCAAACGAGTTGAAAAAAAAAAGATAAAATGCGAGGCTCTTCCGAGCATTTTATAAATTTTATTCAACAAGTTTAATAAATTCAATGTGGAAAATCACAAATTTAATATTCTTTTTATCACATGTTAGTTTTTCCTGTCGAAAATAAAAACAATATACTTGTTTAACTATTATAAGCAAATCAATTTGACCAACTTCTCCTATATTGTAAACGACGTCGACGTCAAAGCTTTATTATGTATAGGTTAATAAATGGGAGAGCGGTGCCTTTGAGTGATAATGGCCCTGGCAAGGTGATAATAGTCCGAGGGCTTTTATCTTCTTCCAGGGCAATTATCACTCAAAGGCAACGCCCTCCCATGTATTTACCTGTTTATTACATGTTTACATATAATATAGTAAGAAATGTTTTTTTGTGTCATTTTTATGGGTACTTGCATCTTCTGGCACAATAAATTTCAGCTTTTCAGTTTCTATATTATTTGTATAAGATTCTATTTACTGTATAAAATCAAATACCTGGATAGTTGTACTTTCTTGCTTATTGCATAGTTTAGGGATAAAAATACAATATTTCACGAAGAATACATGATTTTGCGCTCAAGATGATAAAATAAAACGGAAATATTCGCTGTTTTACCTCCACGAAACGCCATGACGTCATTTCTGTTTACAGACGTTAATTTCCCGCGCTAACGCCATGACCATTATCGATAATGGCCCCGGGGCTTATTATGATAATGTGATAATGCATGACGCAATACGATAGTGGGAGAATTTTTAACACAAATTTGTTACTATTTAGGTACTCATGTAATAAACTAGTGTATTATCATTTTTATGTAACGGCTTTATTACACTCTCGCGACGTCAAACATATGATAAAAGTTATTATTGCTAGGAGAGAAATAAAATAAGTCGCTATATAGCAATGGCATCAACATTACCATCTTCAACGACATCACTATCATCACCATCATCATCATAATTATTAATGTTATTATCATCATCATACTTTCATCATTTACCTTGGAAAATACGTTTAAACCGGAACCGATACTTTCATTTTCGGCAGCGTGCTGGACTAAGCATTACCTGCTCATATGTATTCAAATATACATATATCCTTTCCGCAGCCTTAACGTACTAAAACGTATTAGCGTCTGATGGCCCTTTCACGCTTCCGTAGAAACAACATTTATTACACGAAACTTATTTTGAAAATATTTCTGAAATGTCTAGGTCTGCAGCTCTCAAATACGGTTATATCTTACATCTGAGGCATATACTGACACTCTCAGACAACATCAAATATGACATTTTGAGCGATTTGATGAAGTTCCAAAAAGTCCCTTGGTCCGTCACGGACCCCTGTGGGATTTCTGTTTATCCAGAGCTCAAATATTTTTTCATAGATTAAAAGCTGACATGCTGTACTAAAGCCCAGGGAATTTCAGTTCGTAATAAAGTGCTGAAAATTGGCTCCCCAATAGCAAAAAAAAAAAAAAAAAAAAAAGAAGTCCACGCGCATACATTTAGACGGGGTGACCCCTGCGCGTGACCCCTGACTATCTACGAATCAAAATGCGGCTTTCGTTTTCAAGTTTAGCATTTCTACTTTCATTTTATTTACTTCCGGAAATAGCTGAAGGTCGAGTGACGTCATTTTCTGTGTTGTCAAAAACATACATGTGCCTGGCGAGATTGCATAAATATGTGCTGGCCGTCCTAAGGATATGAGATTGAATATATTCCTCTATATTACCCGTGTTCATTTAATCTCTTGACCCGCGTACTTACAGCGCTATGGAAAGAAATGTAAGAGACATTTGATGCATTGCACACGCTTACGATGCTTATAAAATGATTAAGCGTGTACATGAAAAGGCTCGTTTAATCTTATGCCTTGTTTTATATTCAGAAAAATAATAAAAACACTTCACAACATTTTAAGTTTAGTTATTAAAATTGAAAGGGTTGTAAAAAGAATCTTGTTGTGCATTTACCTCTCAAACTCAAGCCTGTTAATGTTTGCTTGGTTGCGTTCTATGCTGCTATATACTGTATTACGTGATTATCAAAATCTCTTCAAGTATCTGCAGACTATGAACTAATACATAAATATGATGAAATATTAGAACTGTTGGAAGTCATTAAGATTTAACAACAACTCTACCCATAGGATTACATATTATGTTCGAAAAGAAAACTAAGAAACTGGGCATACTATCGTATTATTTGTTCCCGAACATTTTACAAATTCGACCTTCATCTTTCTCAATTTTGCATTCACGGTGCAATTTTGTATTCACTTTATTCAAGTTCCTAAAAAGGGTTATTGCACATCGTTCGACTATATTATATTATTTCTGCTTCACTTTCTTGCATGTTTATCTTTTACACACAGGTTTACTGAAAGTAGTATACCTATTGAACACTACCAGGTGTAACACATTACTTGAGTTACTTGCTCATTAGTGTTCAACTTGACAATTATATCTCTACCTTCCGTTTATATGATAAGGATCTGTTTCATTTAAACCTTTTACCTAAGCAGTTTATCAATGTGCAGATGATTTCCTGTTGCAGATTTTAGATATATTTTTTTCTAAACTGATTTGTAAGTTATAAAACGTGTTTTATTTTATATGTGGGCCTGTATGACCAAGTGGTTAAGACTGCTGACTACTGTAGGCGTACTTATTTTAGCGGTGTACTAATAACAGCGCTTTTAGCGCTATCGCACGTGCGCTAATTCATGTCCGCGCATTAATTTGTCCAAACATTTTCATGTACATTTTCATTTGATGATGTTTTATTCGAACTTTTGCAAATAAATACTCTTGAGAGTTTGCACTAGTTACACTGCTTGCTAATAGTTTAAGGTTCGTATGATATTCCTGTTTATTGTTCATATTATTTAAAATTAGAAATTAGCAGTATCGCGAGAGCGCTAATTCACGTCCACGCATTAATTAGTAATTTCACCAAAAATTGCGTTTGCGCTAAATTTTTGCCGCGCTAATAAATGTACGCCTACAGTATTAACCACATGTCCCTCACCCCTATATGTTCGTATTTTGCTTGAGGCATAGAATTCTTTGAAATGAGGAAACAAAACAACTGGTGTACGCAACTCCGATGGTTCTAACAAGGTACGAACCCGTGCCTGAAATAAAACGAGGTGTTTTGCTACTATCAAAAGCTTGAAAGTCATCATACGGCTTACAATTGTTGAACCCAACAAACACAGACCAGAATCTTTTGATTTGCTTGCATTTTACGTGGGACATATTGTATGTAATGTCACACAATGTTCCACGGTCTTCGAATGAAAAATATACATGTAATTTCATTTTTTTTCATGTAGTCATGCCTTGCTTTAAAAGTTTGAAAATATCATAAATATTTAAAAGATGTGGAATTATAAAATAATCAAACATTTTTTTCTCGAACATTAACATATATCAGTAAAGCATTTGAAGTTTGCACCAGGTTGGCAAATGTGTGTTATATATGGGAATTCATACATAGTGCATAAATAGTTTTTTCAATTGAAGGCAATTTATGACTTTTATTTTGACGCAAATAAACGTAAATACCAAGCTATGGGCGAGTTATTGTATTATCTTTTCAGGGAGTGGCATCTATGTCAAGAAACAGACTCCTCTTTGTCAGTAACAACAGACATTGGCTCAGTCTATTTACAGGACAACGGAAACAATTGTGCCTAGACTGACGACCTGTATGTAAAATCTACAAGAAGATTCTTTGAAGCATAGAATACAGCAAAGCAAAATAATAATAGATCTGTTCATGTGAGGTATTGAAAAAGGCAATACCACTTACGCCCCCAGCAAGCTAAAAAATAATAAAGGCCACTTACGGAATGAAATGTCTTGCTAATCATCAATTTGTGAACAAGACTTACAACTAGGGGTGTTCCTATTTTGCCCAGTTTTAAAGCGTCATCTTAAGTTGAAATGTACACCTCTTGCCAGAGATAGGAAGATGGGTAGGGAATGGTAGGGTAGGGTAGAGTTAGACAGACAGACGGGCAGATAATTAGGTAGGTAGGTAGGTAGGTAGGGGTAGGTAGGTAGGTAGGTACATCAATTTTAATTGTGAAAACATGGCATAAAGTTATCTAATCAACTCTTTTCTGAACACTTAGCCAATTTAAATTTTAAAAATAGGCATTATCAGTATGAGTCAAAGGGTTCAGATTCAAGTCAAACCTTATTAATCTATTTTGGATATCCTGAAGTTTATTTTTTTTAAATAATTAGTTAGACCATCGTAACAAAAAGAGCAAGCGTAGTCAAAATGGCACTGGATGAGGGTTATAACTAATAGCATGGATAGCATATGTTATACTTGAGGGACATTTTAAAATATATTCAAATGACCAAACAGATGTATTCTTAGACGTCAAGTTCAATTTTGTAACTGCCTAGGTAAAATGTGAAGACTTGGATCGTATTTATCTTCTCTAAAGACACCATCAAATAATTCTATTGTTCTTTTGTCTGACTGCTAGGTTCATTAACCAATCAAAACATAAGATAACGACTGTAAAACGTGAGTCTTCAAGCTAATACTTTATTTATTAATAATTCCCTTGAAATTATCTTCATGTTTTGCAATTTCGGGAGATGCAGACTAGACAAAGAAAATGATACATCTCTTAATCATATGTTAAAAGGTTAACACCTCTCTTAACCTACGTTGTTCTTTCGATACTGCTTTCGAGGAATGGTAATATTGACTTAGACGTTAGTGAAATATTCAGTTTTTATTATTTTCTATATTGTGTTTTTGTTGTTTGTGTCGATTTTTGCTTAACCGTACCTATTTTCAGACTATTTTTATTTTATTTCAAACCAGGTTTTTATAACGTTGCATAGCGATATGGCCTTCTAGAGATACCTCACTGTCACGTGACACTTGTTTGTGCTGTGCGTTTGAAATGTTATTAGAATTAAACAGTTGCTAGTTATGATTCATCAACATTACACTCATTTCTTATTTAAAATTCATAAATATCATATTTTTGTGAAAATATATAAAATACATATAATTGTAAACTAAAACAAAATGTTAAAAAAAGTCGTACAAAATAAAACGAATACATGTTTGCAATGATAAATTCATGAGATTATCATAAAATCAGTTTAATCTGCGGATACATATATTGGAATTTGTGAAAAATAGCGCTCTTTATATCCAGTATCTCAATTATTTTTATCCTCCGAAAAAGTGTTCTGTATAACTGAGTTTCCGCTATAAACGAGTTTGCAATAATTACTCTTTTACATGGAACAAAGAATGACAAATATTGGTGATTTGTAGGTGTTCGCTATATCCGTGATTTTGTAATAACCGAGTTTGCTATATTCGACCTTTACTGCAAAAAAATCTGCAACTTGAAAGACGACACCCTTAATAACACATACACATCAATGCTTATAAAATCTTCACTGTAAATATATCTTCTATTTGAAAGAATCTAACCCTTAGTTACACATACACATCAATGCTAATAAAATCTAAGTGCATAAATTGTTGATATGCAAATCTTTCTGTTGCTATGGTTGTTATAGTTGATAGATAGTGAAGTACATAAATATGAAATTTGTGTTACTTGTTCACATAAATCTTTTACACTGTGTAAAACATTATATACAAGAATGACTATTTTACAGCACATGACTCAAAAGTTTATTCAATCTAAGACAATCAGCAAAAGATGAAGGTCACACGATTTGCCGTCCGTCAGTCCATACCTTTGTTCGTACGTAAGTGTGTCTCCATAACCCCTTGCACGAGTGATTGGTACCAGATCTTGGTGTTGTGCATATCACCTTTACGTTGTGTTCGCTGAAATTTTGTAAATGTAAGATAATTTCCTAGATAGAATATATAGGACAGAAGTTATCCTGGACCTTTTCTCGGATTTATGCATTGTGAGACTGCATAACGCTCGCTCCATTTAACGCTTCAAAGTTTTTTCTACAACAACAACTACCACGACTTCTACTGCTGATGATGATGCTGCTGCTAATTCTAATACTGCTGCAACTATTACTGCTACAGCTACTATTACTCTATATTATTATTATTAGTAATAGTAGTAGTAGTAGTAGCAGCAGTAGCAGCAGTAGCAGCAGAGTAGCAGCAGTAGCAGTAGCAGTAGTAGTAGTAGTAGTAGTAGTACTATATAGGTCGATACAACATGTCTTATGTAAGAGTAGAATCTAGTGATTTATTTTCACAGGTTTTTCTTTAATTTTTGACTTATCAGTCATGCGAACATGTATTGAAATAGATTGGTCATATAGAACAAATATGGAGAAAACATTTATATAAAAAGTCGCATAATAATTATATCATTTCCTTACATGTATAGTATAATTATCCTTTATTTCCTTTACTTCCGACATGTGTTATTATCGACGTGTTTCGAGTGGGGTTTAAACATATGAGCCTCCGATCGCAATGGAAATAACTAACGGTAAATACATTTCAGAGTTCAATTCATAGCAATATGTGAAAAATGTTATTCAGATGTAAAGCTGCACACATTTTTGGTAAAATTGCATAATAAAATTGAAATGTGAAATATGTGACTGTGTTGTGTAACAAATGAGATTCCATTCTTTAAAACTGTGACAAGAGGAATTCTATTCTTCACACTTCACAGTTGTGAAATATGTTATCGTGGACAAAAAAAAAAGGTTCTACAGACCCAATTTGTTACTTTTTCGTTCATCACAGATTAGAAATGACCTTACATGCTTGTGGATTCTTTCAAAAATACTTGTAAATGAAGAACATCCAGTAGCATTGACAAATACTGAGATACTTGAACCAATTCAAATTCAAAAGTTTAAACTATTGACATGTAGATGACAGTCTTCATATTAAAAATCTGTACTTTCCTAACAGTACCAAATTTTCATATTTCATAAACTTAAGTCTCTAGATTTCATGTTGTTATGGACGCTGGCACTGGCTTTCATATGCACGGCAGGAGGCTTTCAGGTTGTTGTTAATGAACTAAATACCTTTTCAGAAATGTTGATTAGCTTATGTTTTAGATAAAAGATTTCAACTATTATCTCCTCCATGTTGTTTTTGTTGTCATATTTAGAAACATGAATCTTATAGATATGAGTTTATAATGATAAGCCCAGAAATATTCTTGTAAGAGTTTTTAGCTGATTGCGTAAATAAATTTGGCATATGTAATTTGTATATGAATATAGAAATGAAAATATTCTTACATTTTACAAGATAAGCTTATAAATTAATTGAGTGAGCATTCGTGTAAAATCAAATAAAACTGAATGTAGTGAACAATATTAAATGATACAAATTTAATTCTGTCGACGTGCAATAAACATGGTTATGACAGCATTCATATGAAAAGAATATACATTTTATTAAATGATTTTTTAACTTCTGTGTATTATTACGCATATATGTATATATCCAAAACTCGCCCTAACAAAGTCATGACAGCTTTATCATGGCCTATTTTGCATTCATGTGAATAGAATCTTTTCATTTATTAAAATGTTTGCTAAAAGTTATTGCAATGTAAGCAAATGCTCTCGTATGCTATCCGTCCTAACCAAGTCAACTCTTGATATTCTTTATATCTTAAAAAGGAGAGCTTTCCTGGTACCATCTGTAACAAGGCCCGTGCATATATCATGTTTTTCAGTTTTTCACAGGCACATTGATGTCTTCAAGTGTAGCTATATATGATACACGATAAAGGGACTATGGTTATTGTGTATTGCTCGCACTAAACAGTTACATATACTTGTTTATCAATATTTGCAGTTTTTTAATCTTTCCAATATAACGTCGGGGTTTCCGTGGCCGATTGGTTAAGGTCAATGACTTCAAATCATTTGCCCCTCGACGATGCTGGTTCAAGTCTCACTCTGTGCGTTGAATTCTTCATGTTAGGAAGCCATCCAGTTGGCTTACGGAAGGTAGGTTGTTCTACCCAGGTGCCCGCTCGTGTAGAAATGATGCACGGAGTGGCACCTTGGTTCTTCCCCATCCACCAAAAGCTGGAAAGTTGCCATATGACCTTTAATTGTGCAGGTGTGACGTTACACCCAAACAAAACAAAAAATATATAATGTCAGATGGACACTGAGTATTATATCGTTGCTCGTACAATATATTTATACGTTTATCACATGTAGCCGCAATGTGCGTGTTGTGCAATTATATCGTTTTATGTGCCTTGTTTTCATTTTAAAACATGAGGTATAAATGACTGTACTGTAACAAAAATATAACAAACCAACCCGCCTTTCACCTCAACTTACTTCGTTACAGACATAATGTTTCATTTCCCCTACTCACTTGTGCAGTATAAAAAAACTCTAGCTACTAATTGTCTGTGCATTGTTTCATAGTTAATCATGTACCAACCACTGTTTTATTGACGATGAAAGTAACCATCTTAACATGATGCACTTTCATGAACTTTTAGAATATCCCGACATTATCATGCAGGGTGGGATTAATACTAATAAAATAAGTCTTGTATTAGTTTCCCTATTAAAAAAAAAAAAAACCTTTGGGGCGGCTTTGAGTTTTTACATGCAAATATTTCAACGCATCGCTCTATGTGCACCGTTATAACAATATTAATAACGATTTTGTTTCCATGTTTTAGCAATTTAAAAAAAATCTGATTCCACCTACGTAGGTCTAGATTTCAAGGTCATAAAAATAGTAGAAACATCATAATTATTTCCTTTTAACAAACTTATAAATCAAAGATAAACAATGTTCCTCTAAAGAATAATTGGAAATATTCTAATTATTGCCTCACGAAAGATTATAGATAGAAGTCATAATATGGCGGGAGATTATTCCAAAGATCGTTACGAATCCTACAGTTATAAAAACACTTTCTTCTCAACCTCGTTTGCGTTTAGGAACATATCTGCTAGTAAAATTATAGTACTGATAACAATAAGATATGTTCCGTGTTGTTTCATGTTCATTAATGATCAGCAGTAAGAAAATATCCAAGAACTGAGCACCCTCCCTCATGCAATGCAATGCACGTGTCTAATGATATTTTTCTATGTGAATCAAAATTACACTTTAGTCTCATAGCTGTTGAATATTACTTTTTAATCGGGTTGTACTATAAATCAAGTGGCTACACGGATGCTGATGTACAATACACAAATACATATGAGAATATGTAACAACGAGGGTACTAAATACATCATATAATCATTTTTCAATATTAATGGAGAGTAGAAAATACAGGCACCTAACTCGAACGGCAAAATTTTACATGATTTCTAGTGACAGCCCGTATATGTGAGCAAACATTAAACAAACATTTTAACTTTCCTATCTGCGCTATATATTTATACAGTTAATCAGTTAGAAAAAAAAATTACATATAGTCTCATGTAAATGTTAGATGATCAACATAGACTGAGACTGAGTCATGAATTTCAAACAATATTAATCTTTTCACTATAACTGAACTGGCAAAGCCATTTTCATTTGTTTCCGGATCGGCCAGGTTTGTATTCATGGCAATGTATCACAAGGACTGGATTAAGCCCTGTTCATACGAAGACAAAGACTGTTGACTAGGCGACAATGTTGTTTTCACGGAAGCGTGAAAATGCCAAAATCGTAATTACTCATAATACGTTATATGCGTTAAGAGCATTTCAAGTGAATGTTGGATGTAACACAAAAATACTCCATAATAGGTAACTGGTCAATTTTCAGAGTGGTCCGACTTTTAGAACAATTCAGCGCGGACGGTCACAACTGAAAAATGTTTTAATCTTCCTACAAAAATCAGTAACGTTTTAATTAGCAATAGAAGGCATATTACTGAGTCATTCTAGTAACCATTTGAGTAAAATGTTCAGTATATAGCATTAGGATTTGGTACGTATGGTTCATTGAAATTATTCCTAGGTGTTTCGTGGCCAAGCGATTTGTTCTACCAAGGTGACAACACGCACTAGAAATGGTAACTTTAATTTAAAACAAAAAACAAACAAACAAACAGAATACCGGTAACATGTTATATTTTTAGGTAGTCTGAATCATTGTTTTCAAATCCGTTAATTAAACTTTAGATGTAGATAAATAAATAAAAGGAGACGTCATCTGTCAAACGCCTCTGCATATACTTGATTACATATACACATAACTTCAGACATCAATAGCATAGTGTCACACGTAATTTCATGTGCTCACTTCTACGGTGTTCCGTTTGGACAATCGTGACATTTTATGTAATACTAAACCGCGATGCACGATGGTACGATGACGAAAACGCGATGGCGCGATGGCACGATGATGAAACAACGATAGTACGATGGTGAAAATGCGATGGCACGATGATGAAATTGCGATGGTGCGATGATACGATGGTGAAATGTCGATGTAATATCGCGTTTTCATCATCGTACCATCGCGTTTTCACCATCGCACCATCGTGCCATCGCGTTTTCACGATCGTACGATCGCGTTATCACCATCGTACCATCGCGGTTTCACCATCGTACCATCGCATTTTCATCATCGTACCATCGCCTTCCGGTTAGAAATGCGTGGTTTCCGTGCACTTGAACTTTTGTCAACAATAGAAGAATGTATCTCAATGTATTTTATGAGAAGAAATTTACCATTTAGATTCTGCTGTTTTGCAAAATGTTCAGTGCTCAACTCATTAAAACTGTGTAAAATCTCCAAGACCACGTCCTTTGTATTTTATGTATGCATGAAAGTAAATAAAAAGCTGGGTGTAATAGTCACATGATATTATTCAAACTCAGCTAATTCTTGTTAGGATGTAGAAGGTACATAGTGCAATGTGAAAATGAGACTGTATCAAGCCTGTATTACTGACACATATACTGTACCACTGCACATGACCACCGGAAGGCGATGATACGATGGTACGATGGTGATAACGCGATGGTACGATGGTGAAAACGTGAAGGTACGATGGTGATAACGCGATGACACGATGGTGAAAACGCGATGGTACGATGGTGATAATGCGATGGTACGATGATGAAAACGCGATGGCACGATGGTGAAAACGCGATGGTACGATGATGAAAACGCGATGATACGATAATACGATGGTGAAAACGCGATATTACATCGACATTTCACCATCGTACCATCGCATCATCGCGTTTTCACCATCGTACCATCGTTGTTTCATCATCGTGCCTTCGCACCATCGCGTTTTCGTTATCGTACCATCATACATCGCGGTTTAGGATTCAATAAAAAGTCACGATTGTCCAAACGGAACACCGTACATTTCTCAGTAAAATATGCAAATTGTAATAACATCTTAGCATACGAATATATTTATTAACAAAAAGGAAATGCCCGTCTATTGGGAAGTACCTAAATAAACGACTTGCCATATATGGCTGCTTGTATATATCAATAACAAATAACAGATGCTGAGCATTATCATATATATATAAAACTTGGTTTCAGCCTTGCTATTGGGCAGTTCCAAAATTGTTCTCAGGCACAAGTAAGTGCAGTAGTGTTTAGACTTGACCCTAGCTCAGAATGGTAACCTTTGGATCCGTTTCCTAAATATTTCGAGAATGTATGACTATGTATAATATATTATATTATTTGTTCAATTTACTCTATCCTTTAAGTGGGTACATTGTACTGAATATAATATCTCAAGTTCAAGCAACACATACACAGAATTTGCTTAATTCAAGAAGGCAATAAAACGCCGATGAAAAGCGGTAGGAGTGACAAATGTTGTCAATAATTCATGTATATATTTTATGAACGACATGGAATCACTGCACTTATGCATCAGACGATCGTTTTCGTACAGAAAGGTTTTGTTGTTTTCTATTCTGAACAAAAGGCTCTTAAAACCTTTCGATTTTTTTGTGCATTTAATTTTTCAGAAAAAGTTCTTTCATACGCCTTTGATATCCCGAGAATTAATCATAAAACTCATTAAAAGATTTCATTAGTCGGTAACAAATTAATATAAAACGCTTCAAAGGTGTTAATCATGCCAGCTCTAACCTTGCCGGGGGTAATTTTCTTGAAGAATGAGTTCTTTTGAATTCATCATATTTCCGACAAAAATATTCGCATGTTCTTAATATATCTTGTTAACACATGAGGAAAGGTTCACACGCATTCACTCGAATTCCTTGTTAAAAGATTTATTAATGTTAAGAACGCGTTTTATAACGAGGTATTTTATATGAAATTACATACAAAAAAAATAATTTACAGAGGAACAAAATAGCTTCTACATCGTTATAATAACAAGTATGTTTACCAAGGAAATTATATTCTAGCATAAAACTGCTGCTATTTCCGTTCTCAATGGGTGTTTTAACAGAAAGGTAAGCGTTTGTTAACAAGGAGGTCCTATGCTGTCACATCTTTTCATATATGGACGTACCACTGCGAAGAGTTAAGGTGTAACGGTCCTATTACGCATAACTGGAGAAGAAGTAGTATATTTGTAGTATATTTTATATAATAAATAAGGATAAATATCCAACAGGAAAAGCCACGTTCAAGGAACCGCCCATACAGCTCTTCGCATGGAAATTTGGGTATGAGAAATTATATATACGAATTGACTGAAAACACAAGCGAATGTAATAATAACAGGGAAGTAACAATTAGAAACAAGAAAATAATAAGAAGGAGCACAGTAGGGTACTGCACTATCCAGAACGACCAGTGGCAAAAACACCACTGTGCAGTTTACACTCGTTTACTGGCATCAGACCTCACTCTTTAACCCTTGCAATGTTCCTAGTATATCGTATGACAGAGTAAATAAAATCACTCCACGTACGTAAGAGTAACCACAAGAACAAATTGGAAAACAACAAAATATGCTTATGTAAAGATATCATTAATAAAACCCATGGAAACGTGAATATATGTACGCGAAGACTTTGCAGAAGTCAAGGCACGAATTAAAACACTATTACGGATACGACAAAGCAGGACAGGAGACAAAAATTAAACCATTCCTGTTCCAGACGGAGGATTAAATTGCTAGTTGCCATGGAGTCCCTACACGTGTGGCGTAGTTGTACAATCAAACATCAAAGCGTAGTGTCGGACTGTAAACGGGCTGAACACTATACATGCAGATTGTCTATGAACAATACGGTCATAGTCTCTTGGAATAAAACGTGACGGTCTTTCCAGGAGTTGATAGATCATTCCAAGTGAGTGAGTTGGGTTTTACGGCGAATCGACACAAAATGGTCATATATCGCCGAGGGAGATCATTCCAAAGTTCACAGCCAAAAAGCGCTTTAGGTATCGCAACAGTCTCGTATAAATGTTTTGTGTGATAGGATGAAGACCATTTCCATGCGCGCCACAATTAGATAAACTAAATAATGTTTTCCGTAATTTGTCCCAGGCATTTTAATATATACTAGTATATTTGTTGCACACTATCCCTAGATGAGTGTAAGTTTCCGTCTCATTGACTTGATCGGGACCTAGGCTCCATTTACGTGAAGTGTTTTGAAAGGAGGCATGTGTCTCGTTAAAAAGAATAACATTACTTTTTCTAACATTATATTGATAACGTTCTTTCTTCGAGTAATGATAACATAATTATGTTCATAACATTATCTAGTCACGATTTACTATAAGATATTTGTACCATATCATCGGCATGCGAAGGGCAGCCATATCTCGTTCCATACAACGTCATTGAATTTTGTGAATTGTCAATGTTGTCTAATAGACTGTCGATGAATACTATAAAGAGCAGAGGGCTGATGCACTGACATTGTCTTGTTCCTTGGAGAATTGGGGAAAAAATGGAAATATGTCCCTGTGAACGTACGCAACTGAAAACGTCATCAAACATGTTCAGGATTACTTTAAAGATGCAGTCATTTATGCCAGTTTTATATAATTTTAACATCAAAATATTGTGGTTCACATGGTCGAACGCCTGCCGAACGTCCAGAAAACACGTGTACAGTTTGCTGTTGTGGTCTCGTGCGTGATTTATACTTTCACGTAACAAAAATGAGGTCATAGTATATGTTTATTTCTTGTTATAAAATCTGTAGAATCTCTAAGGATATATTGGTGCCTTACCAACCATTTCTTCGGGATTCTGTTGATGTTATTACACAAAAAGCATATGCGTTATCCTTGCATTCAAAAATAATTTTATCCTGCAAAGATTAATTGCTCCTATTTTGTTTTCAAGTTTTCCACTATACAATGTATATGAAAAATAGTTGCAGGTCGGACAGACATTATTCAAATAGATACATGTTTCAAAATATATAGAAACCACTGTTTAACATCGTAAACTGTGATTCCTAAATTACGCAAGTGCATTGCTTGAAACTGGAAATAAACATCTATCATTTTTTTGAGCACGAAGTGAAATAAAAACAAAATGCAAATGGAATTAATCATAAAACAGATTAAAAATTTCCTTATTCGTTTGTTATACATTAATACGAAACACTTTGCATGACACAACTCTTCTAAAATAACCTTATCACAGGGGACCCTAAAGTTTAAAAAGAAAGACACTCTTAAATTCCAAGCTTTCCAGCATACTCAAATATGAAAAAATAAGGACAAGCATTGATGTCCTTGATAAAAGACATACTTCAGCTGACTTCTACTTGATAGACTTTATTATCAGATACACGTGAAATTAAGAAATTAAGTTGTTTCAATAACGAAAGCATTTGCAAATTTTTAACCACAATTTCATCGCTAAATGTATGTCATTAGCGTAATGTATATAAAATCAAGTGATATTTCTAGCTGGTATTAACTATCTGGCATTAAGTGGCACCTGCTTCTGTTACAAATACATTGCACAGACATTTTCGTAGTTTACCAAGTTATGTTAAACATATTCTTAAAACAAATTAAAATTTTATTTAGGTTTAAACATTACTACCAGACACTTAGGTAAAAAATCACCGAACGGCAACGTCTTTTTTTTTCCTCTTGACTACATATGTACCACTTTTCCCAAAACCGTCTTCAATTCGCCCATTCATTCATATGTTCATTCTTTCCTTCTTTCTATCATTCGTTTATTTCATCTTTATTCAATCCAGCGTTTCCGTTATCTCATTCTCTCTGTCTTTAATTGATTTTTTCTTTCTTTATTCATTTTTCCATTTGATTCGTCCAAAGTAACTAGCTGCTGCACAGCCTTTTTAATCAAATGTAAATGCGATATTTTTGGATCATGACGTTACAAAACAGGAAAGTAAAATTATGACCGGCTGTAATCAAGAAGCATAATCTGGAAGGGGATGCCGTCATTCAGCGCAAAAAAAAAACTGCGAGTTGTCGGCGATATTCTCCTGTTAATTTTAAATCGCCCTTAGGCCACACCAAATTGATAAGTTGTTCATCGGATTTTTTTCTGAAAAATTTGAGGCGGCGAGCGAAAAAATAATTTAAATACTTTTTTTGGTTTTTGAGAAAATCAGGAGCGAGCGAAGAGCGAAGAAATATATTTGTCTTCATTTGGCTCTCGACTGACTAATAAAAACCTTAAAATAGAATGTATAGCCCTTTTAAATTAAAAAGTAAGTCCCCAGGGATTGTGAAAATCTAACCCGCAGAGGCACAACAAAGCGAACTCGTGAAAAAAGGTAATAACGTTGTCATACAGTACACTGTAATCAAATATCGCATCGAATAATATATTTGTCTTCATTTGGCTCTCGACTGACTAATAAAAACCTTAAAATAGAATGTATAGCCCTTTTAAATTAAAAAGTAAGTCCCCAGGGATTGTGAAAATCTAACCCGCAGAGGCACAACAAAGCGAACTCGTGAAAAAAGGTAATAACATTGTCATACAGTACACTGTAATCAAATATCGCATCGAATATTTACTGCTATGAAAATGTAGCATTCTTAGCTGACTTTACAAAGTTTTTGATACATCAAATATCTATGTGAGTGTTGCTAGATCTATTAAAGCTTCTGATTTGAAACTTAGAATAGTTATTTACTGTCAAAGTCTACACCAGGAGAAACAATACTCTTAAGTCTGAATCTAGACAGAGTTATGCCCCTTTTTAACATAGAATATTTTTAATTAAGTTTTATATAATGACCAATAGCTCTGTACTTTAATAGCTTCTGACTATTATGCCCCTTTTACTGGCAAAGTTCTGATTTAGAAAAGTCGAGCATGATGTCTTATGTACAGCTCTTTTTTCTAACTTTAAACTTTCATAACATATTAAATTTGTTGAAACAAAGTCTCAATTAAAGTCTGAAATGGAGATTAACGTGCATTAACATTAGTCTACTAAATGACTGGAAAATTTGTAAATCAAAACTGTCCTGAAAACAACTCGTAATATAAATTTCTTACCCCACCAACTTTTGTATGCAAATGCTGATCATTTGGACAGGAAAAAAACAGAAAACAGATAAGTGATATGCATCAATAAGTATTTACCCTTACCAAAATAATGTAGATTGATGTTATCAAACAAATAAGTATGTTTTTCTTCATCCAGTTTTCAATGAAATAAACCGATTTTTGGAGTACGTAATTTGGTAAACATTTGAAGAAATTGGCGTAAATGCATAAAGGGGAAATAACTTTAATGCAACTAAATATAAGTATTATGATTTATTATAGAAGATGTGTGCGTAGTATGTATTTATTTTGATTAAAATCCATTTGAGAACAATCTGGGACTGGAAGTATAAGCATTTATACACTTTTACGTCCGTAAAAAGTAGCGCACCAAAAAATTTTGGATTGATTTTTTTTCAATGGGGCGAGCGCAAGCCAAAAACAAAAAAAAAAATATTTTTTTTTGTGTTTCTGAAAATATACGAGCGGCAAATCCGATGAACAACTTTTTAATTTGGTGAGGCCTTACCACTCATCAACATTAATTTCTTCATGGTATTAACCGTCTGGCCTTTGCAGCATAGCAATTGTTCATGACTGTGATTTTTGAGTAAAAGAAAAGCACGTTATCGATATCTTCAAAAAATGAATAGGTATAAGGGCAGATTTCCTGGAGGCAATGACCTCAGCAAACCAGCTAATAGGATGGCATCTGGGACGATCACCATGCCTGCTAAACATGTAAATGGACATAATAAGTATTATTAACAATTTGTTTGGCTAACATGTAAATCTGAGTAGCCGAAATTATTAAAAAAAAACGGGAACGGTCACCCATCCATGCATGTAGATTCAGTTCCAATTTGCGAAAAAATGTATGAGGATATGAGACACTCTCCTTACTTCCACATCATACTATTCAAATATGCATCCACATAAACGCAGTCATTGACAAGATAGATCGCATTGGGGCCATTTTAAAACATTCAATGTTCTGAAATATATACTCAACAATTTTCTGCCACATTAACGTCAGCAGACAGAAACTGATTTTTCTCGCACTGGATTAAAGCGAATTATCAAGTTTACTATCCCTTTTCCCATGTGGAGGAAATAAGTACAATTCAATATATTACACAGGGATATAATGCTAATAAAAATATATCACCCGAATGTTTAGACTTGTGTTCTTATGTTGTTTGAATTCCTGACTTCATATACAAGAAAGTAAAAATATATTGTTACAACATCCTATATTCTGAAAAAAAGTAGGCCTTCGTGGTTGATGGGTAAGGTTACTTACTTCGAAACACTTGACCTTCATGGATGTTGGTTCGAAACCAAGCTTGATGTGTGCCTGAGACGTATTGTACATGTATACATATGTTTAAAGTTCGTTAATAATTATAATCGACAGTTAGAAATACGCGTGAACTCAACCAACTTCCCACATGCAATGCAATGCACGTGTCTAATTACATTTTTCTACTTGAAATAAATTAGATTTAATACGAAAAGCTGAAAAATATTCTCTATCAGGGTGTACCAAAATCTAGTGGCTGCATGGATGCTTAGGTCTGTACATGTATAGACAAATACACAGCACTTCATATCCTTAGGCACCTGACTTCAAAAGAAGCTGAATTTGCAACGAGGGTGGGATGAATGCACCGATGTGCTAGGATTGAGCTTGAAACAATGCCTGGAAGGGCAATACCTCGGATTCACCATCAGAAGCTGGAAAAATCGTCAAATTGACAGTGACATATATAAGGCCAAGACAATGTGTTTAATGTTTAAATATATTATTAAAAAATGTAGTAGTATGCACAGTACTTGATGAATTAGGATGAGTTTAGACCACACTTTGTTTCTACAGTGTAAGTTATTATTCTATGTTTAAAAAATTATACTGAAAAGAGAATGACTGGATAAGTTTGCAGATGAAGTTGTGAAAACACATTAATTCAGGGAGGGCCTTAATTGTCTGCATGTCATCTTGTAGTCTACGAATAGCTGTATGATACCAACATTATCAGAGTGATATGAAGGAAGTTCAAGTGGGACTAAAATGTAGGTCACTAGGTCGTGGATGGTCTATAAGACAAAACACGTACTTCGATTTGTAGCAATGTTTGTGTAAACTCGTGGCCTGACCTTCAAAGGTAAAGACAGCAAGGAAAAAGGAAAAAGGCATACTATTTAATCCATAAACGCAACGTAAGAAAGTTAAAATGGATAATCAGAAAAAGATCAATGTTTACCACATACTTGTCTCCTTCCTCCTGTAAAATTTGAAAATGAAGTATTCCTTGGAACTGACAGGTATTAATAATCAATCCACCATTCCGTTGAACCTGGAATCCATTCAGAAAATAAATACCTGTCGTGTTGTTAACAAAAGATGTGTTTAACATATGTTTATAAAGTATATGTACTTTAATGGTCTGCGTTTAAAGTATCATTGAAATCTACTTCCCTCTTCTCGTGCGTATCACGTATCAGCTTCTTCTTGTTTATATTTGATTATCAAATTTTACTGTATAACATGGATTCTAAAGCTGAGAATAATGACATGCAATTTAACCTGAGCAGAGAGAAATCTACGCACTCAGGTAGTATCCTGCCAATTTAGTAGAAGTGAATTACACATCTTTTAAAACTCATACAATAGGCATATTTGATAACAAATATTCGAATCGGTAGTTTACCAATAAATGGCTACATGGATCGAATCTGTGTACGATCGATTCTAAATACATCGATTTGACAAGCTTGGCATTTGCTGATTGGTTAGTCACATTTTAATCTAAAAATCTGAAAAATAAGATATACATCACTGCGAGTTATTCCATTTCTTCATATGTATATTGTGCGTTTTCTTTCAAATTTCCATAACATGACTCACAAGATTATGACTGCAATATGTCGAATGTTATTGCGCTTTTGAATTCTAACATCGCTATATCTTATAAATCTCTGCTCGGTGCTATAATATTATTGAGTGTCAATGTTTCTCAATTTAAGTTTAAAATCGATGGCAATTTAACCATTATTTTGATCGCATTAGTATAATATTACATACCCAGTGAAAGTTCGGAGTGTCGGCCTTCCAGTGACATTGAAATCGTGAAACTCGGTCCTCTTGCTCAGTAACAGTAGACATTGGTCAAATCACCATGTTCAGGACCACGGGACAGAAAATGATAAGGACATAATGCACATTTCTAGCCACAGACTAGAACAATACATTAGAAAATCTCTATTACATCAAAAGACTGCACTTAGCAGCAGGTTACAGGATCATGTTACAATTTCGTGATTTAAAAGATCAAATTGAACCAAATTAAGGTCTTTATTGTAACTGCACGACTGATACTAGAATCAAAACTTTATAAAATCACTTTCCATTACCTCTCATGAACAGACTCAATCAAACCGAGTCTGCTAATATTTTGCTTGGTTGCATTCTGTGCTTTCAAAGGATCTTCTTATAGGTTGTATTATACATTTGAGCCGTGCCATGAGAAAACCAACATAGTGGGTTTGCGACCAGCAAGGATCCAGACCAGCCTGCGCATCCGCGCAGTCTGGTCAGGATCCATGCTGTTCGCTTTCAAAACCAATTACAATTAGAGAAACCGTTGGCGAACAGCATGGATCCTGACCAGACTGCGCGGATGCGCAGGTTGGTCTGGATCCTTGCTGGTCGCATACCCACTATGTTGGTTTTCTCATGGCACGGCTAAATCTTCACTAAAAACATATTTACGAGTTATAAACTTTGGATATACACCATAATGTATCTCGATTTTACTTTTGTTCTGACGTTGTGATCATTAACCAATCAAAACAAATACCATCGTAAAATGTAAGTCTTGAAGCTGATATTTTACGCATCTTTTGTACTCATTCTGGGAGACGTTCTCTCTGTAAAACAAACAGAAACAGAAAATATATAAGCAAATGAGAAATATAAAGAAAGGGGCGTGAGGGGGTGGGTGCAGATATCAGATACGTTTAGATGTCAGATAAACGTCAGGATTAATATATGGATCATGGATCCGAATGAGTAATATATATATCTAAAATGTACACAGTGGTTTTCATAACACTACGTCCGTTTGTTTCAGCTGCTCTTTCTTCTTGAAGTATTAAGGAAATTCTTACTAAAAAGTCTGATATGAAGCTGATTACACAGATTTAATCATAATCCGGTAATTGTAGACAAAAATTCAAGTCAGTTTGTTTAGCTTGGTTTCAATATGCCAGACAACTTTTTACAAGGAAAATTAATGTAAATTTAGTTATCGAACAACTGTTTTTGTCATAATTTCCGTCATAAAAATCTGCATCTATACATGTATGTGCTTAATACCCCAACAAGATATTGTTTGAATAAAACAAATGAAAATGAATGTCCTTGAATTGCTCCGTAGCTATTGCCCAGTATGCCCGGTAGGAGGCTTTCTGTTTTTGTTATCAATGAACTTCACAACTTGTTTCTTATCACGCGTTTAGATTACCTTATGTTTAAGATAAAATATTTCAGATATTATCCCCTTTCTGTTGTTTTCCATATCATATCTAAAAGCAAGAAACGTAATGATATGAACTTTTAATAATTAGCCTAGAAAAAATCGAGTCAGTGTAAGCTTAAGGAAAAACTCAAAAACAGCTACTCCAGCAATCGTACATCAAATGGTGCAAAGCTATTCTAGCAATCGTATATCAAATGGTGCAAAGCTATTCTAGCAATCGTTATTCTAGCAATCGTATATCAAATGGTGCAAAGCTATTCTAGCAATCGTATATCAAATGGTGTAAAGCGACTTTAGCAATCGTACATCAAATGGTGCAAAGCTATTCTAGCAATCGAATGGTGCAAAGCTACTTAAGCAACCGTACATCAAATGGTGCAAATCTATTCTAGCAATCGTACATCAATAGTGCCAAAGCTACTCTAGCAATCGTATATCAAATGGTGCAAAGATACTCTAGCAATCATCAAATGGTTCAGAGCTACTCAAGCAACCGTACATCAAATGGTGCAAAGCTACTTAAGCAATCGTACATCAAATGGTGCAAAACTACTTCAGCAAATGCATATCAAATTGTGCCAAAGCTACTCTAGCGATCGTAAATCAAATGGTGCAGAACTACTATACTGATCGTACATCAAATGGTGCACAGCTACTCATGCAATCGTACATCAACTGATTCAAGGTTACTCTAGCTATCGTACACCAGAACAGAACAGAACAGAACAGAACAGTAATTTATTGATATAACTTGAACATTAGCAGTTCATCGTTATATATCAAATGGTGCATATTCTAGCAATCGCACGTCATATTGTGCTAAATCTACTCAAGCAATCGTACATCAAATTGTGCAAGCTACTCAAACAATCGTACATCAAATTGTGCAAAGCTATTCTAGCAATCGCAAAGCAAATGGTCATATTCGAGCAAACACACATCATCAGGTGCAAACGTACATCAAATGGTGCAAAAACTATTCAAGCAATCGCACATCAAATAATGTCATCACTGCTTTAGCAAACGCACATCAAGTGTTCCGTTATTATTTAGAGACTAATACAGTTTCGTTTTCAGCGTCATTTTAAGTTACGGATAATAAAAATCAAACACGTAATTTCGAAAGGGCACCGAAAGGGACATCTTGGGCAACCAAAATCATAACTGTATAATGGTTGTTCAAGTTAATTTGTTGTTAATTGGCTCGTATTATGTGGCCATTGTTTGAACACATCTACATTCCCAGACATTTCTGAAAAGCCATCATTTTAATATTAAGACCTGTAAAAGCGATTTGTGACAGCTGACCGTTCAAATTTATTTCAGTACAGGAGATTACTATTCTTACGTCTTTTCCTATTAGAGTTCTGTAGATTAATTGCCTAAAGTGCAAATAAACACCTGTCATCTTCTGTAAACGAAATGTAGAGAAAATCCCATTGAAAAATTCTTTGATTTTCCTGGAGTTAATAATAAAACTCATTACAACATTTCATTAGTCGGTTATTCATTAAATGAAATGCAAAACAGTTGGAGAACGTTATTCCCCTTTGCTAACCTTGCTGGGAGAAACTTTCCTCGGAATGAACTCAGTTTCTTACCAAAATATGTGGGAAAACTCATTTTTTTATTAAACCTCAACAAATAAAGAATCTGAAATATTTTACGTGTTGCAAGTGCTTGAATGATTTGAGGGGTAAAAATGATGATGTAAAAGTCTTTTCTTACAAAATCGTACACATGTACATATAAAATTCAATCTTGCTTATTTTTATAGAGATATTGTTTTTGATGTTTAAATGATATTCAATATATTTTTTCAACAAGTGTTAAATGTTCCAAATTTGTTTGAAGATATTCTGTTATAAATTTGAATAAAATACATCGGTTTTACTAACAGACATTATTACAATTGGCTTATGTTCACGCACTTTCATTTAACATCTTTAAAATTTAAAATGTAAGGCGTCAGGAAGAAAACATTGTTTTCCCCTCCTTTTTCCTAGTTATTTCATAATATGCCATATAATACATTTATTCTCTAAACTGTTCAATAACACCTGTTATTGTGTGCCCACGAAATGTAAGAAAATCTCTCTTCATTCCCTTTCGATATCTGTCGAGAATTAATCATAAAACACAATATAATCTATTTTAAGCCTGTTATTCATTAATAATAACACTTGAAATGCATTAATCGTCTAAGAAGAAATGCAAACGTTCTTGGAGAACGATTTCTTTTATTAAAACCATTTTCTTTCGTTTCATGGTATTTCTGTACATTCACTGAATCTTGCTAAGCCGTGGAAATTTATGGAATGGAATCCGAGTTACAAATATCCGTTTGTAGAGTCTCTGGTAACAGGCATACTTCTGATGAATCAGACAGATTATATCATGATATTATAACAGGCACTAAAGGGAAAAATTTGCAAAGCTGTTTTAATAATTAAGTCACTTTGAAAATGCAAACCGCCATTTAATATTTTAATGCTTGCCATTAGCGAAATATACGAAAAAATGGCATATCTAACTGGAATTAAATGACAACTGTTTCTTTGACAAATACATTGCTTTTATTCGTCTTTTTCGTTCGTTATTTCATTACTTTCTTTTTTTTAATTAAATCGTTCGTTACATTCTGTTTAAATCTGATTTGTTATCTTTATTTTCTTGATTTTTTCTTTAATTATGTGTTAGTCTATATTAAAGTTAAAATACCGGCCAGCGAAGATTACGTAGCGATTTTTATTGGAAGGCCATTTTTCTACAGCAAAGCATAAAACATCCGTTCACGAAGACATTGACTGGATAAATTTACCTGTAAATTGACAGATTCCAACGATAGAGGCGGATATAAAAAAAAATGTTACTTTCGGTTTCAGTGACACAACCGCCATCATTCGGATACGTCCGTGACTACGCTAAAGGAAGTGGGCTAATCGTACGGTCCCGTATGAATAGTGAAATAAACCGCAGGTGGTTATTCGCACGAAAAAGGCTAATTTTATGTCTGCATGCAATATTGTTGTCATCGTATGACACATATGCAGTAAGTGTGAAAAATAAAAATGTCATCTATAGAAGTTCACATCATCGTTTGAGTATCATGTAATATGCTTACTTTTTCTTTCATATTTCGGTTGATAAGACTATAATTAAGTATTGACAATAATAAGTCTTCTCTCTCTCTCTCTCTCCGTGACTATTTGATAAATGACATTGTGTCTGAAATCATTAGTCCTCCACCTCTGATTCATGTGGGGAAGTTGGCAGTTACTTGCGGAGAACAGGTTAGTACTGGTACAGAATCCAGGACCACTGGTTAGGTTAACTGCTCGCCGTTACATGACTGAAATACTGTTGAAAAACGGCGTTAAACCCAAAACAAACAAATCTCTCTCTCTCTCTGTCTCTCTCTCTCTCTCTCTCTCTCTCTCTCACTGAAAGACGCTGCTAAATATCTGAGCGTAAAACTAAGTAAATAAATGTACACAATGTATCTCATTTGGTCAGAATATGTTGATAACATCACATCAAAAGTAAAAAATTCACTTAGATTCATCAGAAGGGGAATAAACAAAAAACAAGAACAAAAAAAAAAAACAGCTTACAACACAATGTCCGCCCACACCTTAAACACTGCTCCTCTATAAAAATGAGACTAACATTTACATGTCTTCACTTGGTATCAGCAGTGTTCCACAAGACTGGGAGACGGCTATCGTTGTCCCTGTATACATAAAGGGCCTACGAAGCCAAGCCAGCAATCACAAACCTATTCTCTTACTTGCAATTGCTTAATTCCAACTGATAAGGCATGTTTTAGTATCCAATATTATAAAATTTGCCTAATTCCTTCCAACATAGCTTCCGCTCAAAACACAGTTGTGAATCTCATTTCTTATTAAATTTTAGTCAAGAATTTTTTATTACCTTGAAGCTAGTAAATAGACAGACCTAACAGTAATGGACTTTATCAAATCGTTTGTCAAAGTCGATCACAATCGTCTGGTCTATTATTATTATTATTATTATACCAGATTTATATAGCGCCCTTTTCATTATCAATTTCACGTTCAAATGCGCTTTACATAGTTCAAATGCAGCCACACAGGACGCATAATTCATCCTCTATTAGTACAGACACAGAGCGATATGACCACAGGGACAGAGTGAGATAAAGCCCCCCCCCCCCCCCCCCCCCCGACAGAGAGATCAGAAATCAGATACCTTTAAATACAGTACGAACACAAAAGGTCTTCAATCAGATATACCACATTTGGTATTAAGGGTACCACAAGGGTATGTCCTTAAGCCTTGCCTTTTCTTAACATGTCCGTCACCTGCCAGGTTCACTAAAAACACCGTAAGACTCGTTGTTGATGATACAGTAGTATATCTAACTATAAATATCATGCATGATTGTGAGACTCTCTTGCAGTACCTCCATAAATTAGAGCTGTGGAAAAAGACCCGGTCAAAGGAGTTGAATTCCGATAATGCGAAGTGATAAGGGTATATAAAAAGAAATAAAAAAACATTACTTTTCGCTATAAGCTACATATCCATGAATTTAAAACTATAAAAATGCTTAATATTTAGGCGAACCAGCAGTGTTAGATCACAAAAAAAGACAAACAAGACCCTAAAATACATGAAAAGAAATGATCAAACAAATGATAAATATACAAATTTAAGAAACTCCGTATAGGACATGTCCAACCATAATTGGAATATTGCTCAACTGTTTGGCATTCAACAATCTCTAACATATGGAATTGAAAGATAAAGAAAGGCTGCCGCCAGATATGTTCAAATCAAGTATGTCTGTAGATGAAGCATCACAGAAATGTTAACTGTACTGGCAAATGTTAAAACAGAGAGAAATTTCACATCCTTGCATCCCTGATTCTTTTATATAAAATCCGTCATTCGTCCATTGTTTCATTTTTTTGTAGATCAGTACCGGCTAGACTCTCAGGACCTTCACTTTTATATTCCCTTCTCTCGCACCCATTATCAAGAGAACTCATTTTCCCCCCAAGAACCATTAGACTCTGAAACAACCTACCACATCATGTTAAATCTAGTGCTACTCTTAAAGAGTTCAGGAGTGTTGAATATTGAATGAATTATATGTGAATATATTTAGAATGTTATAATGCGCATGCTCAGTATCATATAGCCGGTAGTCAGTAAAATTTAGAACTATCAACACGTGTTTGTGTTCTCTTTCTAGCACACAATCTGTGGCTATATTAGATCTATAACATAATAAACACCAAATACAACAAGGAATGGCCTAGATTGTTCAAACCTGAAATATCTGTTTTATCATCTTTTAACCTGTAACTTGTAATATAATAGTGCTGATTTTAATATTGCACACTAATTTGTGTTTTCAATGAAGGCTGGATCTAGGATTAGGAGGCGTGGGCCGTGTTGCATTTTCCAATACTGCTCATGAACAGACTCAATCAAACCGAGTCTGCATTTTTAACTGTTTGTATTGTTCTCGGTGCTTCCGAGGGATCTACTTTTCAGATTATATTAAATTAATCATCGGTGTCGACCAGACAGTCACCTCCCAGTCACAGTCAGTCATTGACATTGGGGACTATCTAGTTCTGGCTAACATAACTTAACTGACACTGTTTTTATTTTCTGATGGTCACATTCATTTAGTTATGGCGAAACCCCATTTTTTAACTAACTAGTATCAAACCGCAACATCTCGCACAGTCTCTCGTGAGAAACTCATGATGTCATGCAACAGTTCAGAGCACGTGGTTATTCTTGAAAATCAGTATCAAAATTTTACCTATTTATGAATTTATATAATCACATAAAATCTATAAAACAACATAAAATTTCTCAGAAAATGTCAATAAATAACGATTCTCTACAGCCTATTGGTTTTCAAAATAAAGAGTACCCTGACCAGGCGACAACTGAATGACGGACAAAATATTGCAGACAGGGATACCAATTTGAAACTTGTGTTCAAATTATGTTACATGGATTATTTATGCCAGATCAAAAGGAAAATTGAATAGAAATATTGTATAGTAAAAGGTGAGTCCATTGCATTTGATAAAATTATAGCACGACAGACTTCTGGAACGAAGGTGTTAGGTGTCAGTACGGGATTCATTTTAGCTCAGAGATCCGTAACAGCATATTATATAAACATCTCTGAGCTGAACTTTTAGCTAGGGACTACTGTGCAGACGTAGACAAATTGATTGTGAAACGTACGGGACCGTAATACTAGCCACGGTAAATGATTGTTCGTACGGGACCGTACAAAGAGCCACACTAATCTATTTTAAGAAACAAAACAACAACATGTTAAGCACATTCGTATCGCATTTTCTGGTAAACTGTCTTTCCTTTTATTTAACAACAGGCTAAATTTTATAGCATTAATGCATTTTTGTAGAAATGGCATCGAAAAGCAAAATATTTGTAAATTTCTGCATCTATCCGCCGTTTTACACAAAATCCTATCACGGCCGACCAGCCATTGTTGTTTTCGACGTATTTAAATTTTTGTCACGTGACACTGTCTTCGTTGGTTTACGGAATTCGGCGAAGCCTGACGAGTGAATTAGTGTAAAGCTGGTCATTAAATATTTCATGGTTTTATATCCATTCGTATCTCAACAATATTTGGCCATCCAAGTCTAACTAACAGGCGAATTTGTTCATTAGACTGTCTTCTACAAATCTACAAAGTTATTTGCTTTATTTTAACGGTGATTTTTACCGGTATTATAACTTTAAATATATTTTTGCAAGTCCTACGAAAGTCATTATACATTTGTTACCCCACCAAAGTATGAAGTCGCCGTATGGCGTATATTTTGTCGGTGTGACTAGAAGCTCAACAGCAACGTCACTAGACACAGTTCTTTGACCTTTATGCATATTTGTTGTGATCAGTTATAACTTAGAAACAGAAAGCTAATTCGTATTTAACTGGATGCAGAAGGTTATAATTCGTATAGCTTCGCATCTGCTAAAAAATTAGAGAACCAGAAAATAGCGAGTTGAGGAAAAGTAATCTTGAGAATGTTCATTGAATAGTAGGACGAACGTATTATACATGCATAGCATATCACCGCATGACGTCGTTTTACGGCGAAAACAAGATAACTACAAAGATGGTCTATTTCTGTCCAGTATTAACTGCTAATAAGTGGATATATATTTTTATAGCACGAACCCAGTTATAAAACAATGGCAGTGAGAAAAGTAAATTGTCTCCAAATTATGTTATTTCGCAAAATTATACTGAATCTACATTGATGGTTGACTATTCCCACTTTTACTGAGATTTGGCATCCAGACAGGTTGTCTTTTAGGAGCCAAGCACTTTATAATTTTGCACAAAATTGCTCATTCGTGGGAACTCTTATACATACAGTCCTTATATGCAAAGACACTTATTCAGATATCTATAAGATATTACATTTACTCATTTTATTTTATTTTTAAATTACCATGCAAAGTAAGCAAATTATATTCTTGCACACCGGACTGGCGTTTCCGGTGATTTTACCCATGCCGGCAAAACCCATCTGGCACCCCCCATGCCAGATGACTCTCGTGCCGTTAATGACAACTAGTGGTTCATGCACTGTTAATGTATCGTTTATGTAAAAATACGAAAAAAGCAGGTACCTTTATAGTTTATCTCCGTTCCTTTTAGTGTATTTCTCGATTCAAAACATAAAGTTACGCTACAAACGATAAAACTAAAGTGGAACTTTGTTATTGTGTGTAACGCAAAACATCACTTCTGCTTACGGACATTAATTTCCCGCGCTCTACTAAAGAAAGAGTGCTACAAAGAAAGTATTTCTACCTGTTATTTGTAAAATACGGTATGCAAGAAAAATAATCTGCTAGAATAAAATGCTAACATGTATACGATATGCAAGAAAAAAAAATCAGTCATGTGCAAGCCTCATTACCGCCCAATGCGCAGGTGCCCTCGAGACGGATATTTCTATCCGATTCGTAAACACATGACAGATATTATTATTCTGTCATTGGTTTGTTTTTGTTATTGTAAGTCATTCTATGTTGCGGATAAAGTATTGAAAGCAAACATTGAGTGGATATTGTCATAAATTTTTCACTGCCTTTTTTATGTGTTTGATACATTTTAACTTCTTACCACAGAAAAAACTGTAATGCATTGTGTGTAATCTGTATATCCAATATCGGCCTTTCATTCATAAACATATTATGCAACACATAAGTTGTAGATTAATCGGATTGGATGTTGCTGGGCGCCGTTGCCATGTCGATGTAGGTTCGAGTACTGCTTGCGGTATTGTTATAGTACTTCAAATGAGGCAAATATGAGTTGAATTATGAACTGCGTTTGAATCAATTTGATATCATTTTTATAGAGTCTGGGTTATTGTCAAAACACTGCGTTTTCACAGAACTTAATTTACACCTGTAATTGTTTTTATAGAAATGCCATAAAATATCCCGATAGAAGAGGATGGATAGATTTTAGTATTGAGTAATGTCTGAAAAATTGAATCATGATGTAACACAGCAATTTCATGTATGATAAGCAAATAAAATGAATGAGGAATCTGTCATAAATTGTATGAAATTGATAGCTTTACATGATACAAATAGTAGGTACCTTCAATTTTTGAATCATCATTTACCTTTTATTTAAACACAAGTTATCACTTTATTTGCTTCCTTGTCATTTATAACATATCTGTCTACACAGATAAAATAATCACTATAGTGTCTTTTCAATGCCTTGTCCACGTTGTTTTATTGTAAGGACAAAAGATATGGTTTTCTAAACCGATTCAAGTTACAGGTTGTGCTTAATTTTATTTGTTTACAATGTTTTGTAGAAAGCAATATCACCAACGAAACTAACTAAATTCCATGTGGGTAATATCAAAAACAAAAGGGATAAATGGGAAGATTTTATATTGCAATCGCTTTCTTTAGATATTGCGGAAATATGTAACAGACGCTGATCACTTAAACTAAAGCTTTAGTTTTTCTTGCAGTTCCTTGTAAATTCCTAGCCTAGCCTTTATATGGAAACAGCAAAGGTCATGAACATACAATATAATGCATGGACATCACGTTTAGTAATCTTCAACGTTGAATGTACCCCCTGTAAGAACTGACAATAAAATACTTCTCTACATTTGACAGAAAGCAGAAAGCCTTTTCATTAACTTTGAATCTTACAGGTATTAATAACCCTTTGACCTTTCGTCTACACCTGGAATCTATAAGAAAACTATCAAGCAGTGAAATCATGGTGCTGATTACAAGATAATGTGTTTCTCATATGTTTATAAGTCTAAATACATTAATGATCGGCAATTAAACACATTGATGAACTAAGTTCCCCACCCCTCATTCTATGCACGTGTCTATATTTTTCTCCTATAATAAAAATCAAATTTACTATTTATGACACTCGAATCCAAATACATCTTGGTCATACTGACAGGCACTCATCTTCTGTACTATGTGACAGAATAATCAAATTTGGAACAAACGTTAATTAGGTGTACCTGAAAATTTTAGTTTTTTGTCGGACTTGACGAAATAAGGTAGTTGCCCCAAAGTACCAAAAACTGTCCAGAAATGTTGACTGGCAAATAGTTGTTTAGTACTAGTAATGACCCTTACCTTAGAATATAGGCATCATGTGTGAAATATTTTACACTATGAAGTCTTTAAAAGCGCAACATAACAAAATGTCCTAAATAAGCCACGTGGTCCATGTTGTATAAAAACACCGAGAGAAGCTATATACGGAACAAAGCTACAGGTGTTCCGTTTATAGCTCCGGTTTTAGCTCACCGGGGAACTATATCCGAAGGGAGCTATATAGGGTGTGACAATCCATACACGAACGAATTCATGCGGACGAATCCCTACACGAACGAAATCCTGCAACGGTGTATGTATAAATGGATGTGTAAATGATATAGCATAAAAATACAGAGACATCGTAAAATGTTTGAAACCATTACATAAATGAACGTAGTGTGGCCTTGGAACGGCCAGAGGCAAAATGACTCTTTTTTAACTTGATGTTCAGTATTTTACTTGCGACAAGAATAGAAAGTTAACTATGTAGGTCAATGGTCGGTGAAAAAAAAAGATACTATGGTCAAATATATTGGGAACAATCTAACAAGCCGGACAGTACGACTTACTGAAACGTTTGAATAGATTGAAAAAAAAATGTTATCTAATGCAGATGTTGATATTTAGTTACAATTGAACTTAACTTCATTTATCAAAGAGAGAGAATAAAGCTGTTACAACCCGGACCGCGTGCAGCGGCGGAAGGCATATGTTAAACTTCAGTGTAATTAGAAAAGACATTTAACTGACCAAATAAAACCGTATCTGACAACGGTCTCTAACCTTAGACCCCGGGATTATTATTGTAATTGCCGAGGGAGAATGAGCAGATCTTTATAACGCTAGCTGGTCATTTATCTGTCTTCGCTTGTAGCGTATTTTCGGGTTATATACCCTACACACAGATACCATCAAATATCTCTATTGTTCCTTTCTCTGACAATTAGGTTCATTAACCATTCAAATATTTAAGATAACGACCATAAACTGATCGTCCTCAAGCTGAGAGTTTATACGCATATTTTGTGTTCTTTATCAAGGTGGTCCTGACAGATGTGTTCTTTGGAGAAAAAACACTTTGAAAATGTACGAGCGTTATACTGTAAAAGAAATCTTGGAAAGGTAAAAAGATGGGGGATTTTAGATTAATAAGAAAAAAAGAATGTTTTCTTGGTTATATTTTCATCTATAGATTTAAACTTCACATAGACTGTAATCATTATTCAAGGCAAACTGATTCAGTTTGTAACACTTATCTAAGATGTACACAACAGCTTCTGGTTCACAACTCTGTTTATGTAAGATAAAACGTAATGAACATCGCTTTCTTGTATATTTAGCCAATACTCTTATCGAAAGTGTGTATTTTGTTTCTATGATAAATACAGTTATTCTTAACTTAACAAAACAAAGAACGTCGGTGCCGTCTAACAAGTTAGAAATATACCCGCTTTTTCATATCTAGTTCGTTTAAAATAATTCACTGCAGAACAACTAAAAATTCATACTAAATAAGTAATCTAATGATGCAAAAGATTCATAGTTCATAAATCTACCTTTGGCTCGGCTCTGCTATAACGTTTCCCCTGCATTTTGTATGTAATAGCTTTGCAAAGTACTCTTTAATCATATATGCGCTTCATTTGATACCGACGGGGAAATATATGAGCTGTCGCACTTTTATCACGTGCTTTAAAACTCCAGAAAACTTACTTACCTGGCATTAATCTTCATTTAAAAATGTTCAGGCAATAAGGCACTGCCTAGAAATGATAAAAGTTCTTGATATTACTTACAATGGTAAACCTTTTCATTATTATGTTTATTTAAAGAATGCTAGATTTCTAAATGACTGTTTTCAAACTATTTTTATTTCAAACAGGGCTTTTAGGGGTGCTCCGTTCTTCCGGGATATATAACCTTACTTTTTGTTCCTTGAACAAATAAGTCAAGTGTTTCGCTTTACATTGCTTTGTGAATACTCTACCCTCATACTTCTGTGTGTCATGTTAACGAATCTGGTAATATAATCGTGCTATGTCCATAATTATGTTCATCTAAACGTTTAACAAACACATTATGAAAAATCTCTGTAAACGTTTAAATCTTGTTGTTCGTTTGTTTGTTTAGGGTCCAAAGCCGTTTTTTAACAGTATTTCAGTTATGTAACGGCAGACAGTTAACCTAATCAGTGCTGGATTCTGTACCAGTACAAACCCGAATAGGGAAAAGAGAAAGTCCTACGTGTTCTCTATTCGTAAATATTTAAATAAGATATGAAAATGATCCGTATATTCAATTCAAAACCATTCATTCGTCTCATATGCTTTATGTAGATGAACAATTTAAAAGTGTTTATTGAAATAAATATGTCCTTATATATTCGAAAAAAAAATCAAAAGAAATATGGAAATGTTCCATATTTGCTATTCATGGAAATTCGTTTGTTTTACTGATATAATGTGTATAAAAATCTAATATTCAGTTTTCCTAAAGTGCATTTTATAGCTATTTTTGTCTAAAAAAATCTTGAAAAAAAACCTCTCATTTTTAGAAAAAAGTGATTTTCATAATATTCATTTAAATGTTAGTGCTGGAAAACGATATCAAAATAATAGATAGGTAACAAGTGTATCACGGTATACCTTGTTTAGATAACATTCAAGCATTCTGGAGGAGAAAAGTCAAAGTTAATTAATGTTCCTTGAAAACGAAGACAACGAGAAACTTTTAATCTCCCTACTTGCTTTTAGAAAACGTTTAATCTGGAAGTAAAGTTTTCATCAGTATCAAAAGTTCAAGACAATCTAAACTGTTTCGAAATAAAACATGGCGACTGAGTGGTGTTACAGAGGAATCTGGTTCCACAGTTATATACTTGCGTTTTAGAAAACAAGTCTAAGAATGAAATCTTGTTTTTAGGTTGCTTTTAAATAATACTACAAAGTAGCCGTCGGATGCTACATTTTGTTAAATTGAACCAGGTATGTTACAACTCATCACTGATTTGAAACGAATAGTTCATGCCGGTCGATTCTTCTATACTTCCAGTAGCCTTGATACATACTGATATACGTGAACCACTTCAAAAATATTTGCAGAAGCAGTTGTGATGAAAATTTAAAGTCCTGGAGTGCCAAAGATTCATATTTCGTAAAAGGTATCTGACTCTTGGTATTGGCTTTTATTCTCACAGTGTGACACCAACAGTTTGATATCACTGAGCTTTCATATGTTCTTCTAAATGTTGATAAGCTTATGTTATAGATAAATGATTTCAAATGCAAAGACAAATTAAAGTGATTTAAGTAAATAAATATTAGTCCAGATATAATTATGTCAGATTTAATAATCGTTAATAAAAGAAACAAGTTTTCAGAACAGCAATTTGTTTACTTATCTCCAAACCTACGCTTGGAAACTAGGACCAGTTACCCGTACCCATTGAGAGTCTATTCCTTGAATTAAGCTATTCTTCTGTATGCTCTTTCTTACAATTGAGTACAGATTTTAATTGATTGTCTCAAATTCTTGAGAACACTACAGGCACTGTATTTGTTTTTTTCAGTGACTTGTATATGCATGAATCATGATATTTTAACGGCTGCTTATGGATAAAATTAATTTCATTTATGACTACGTTTGCTGCATGAACATGTCAGACATTTTCTATTTTTTCTAAATTATGTATTTATTATTTGCATACAAAGACAGACTCCTTTCATCAGTCTAGATGTCCCTGGAATTAATCATAGAATCCATGAAAAACCCTAGTATAAGATTTAGGAAGAACAAAAAGCTCTTTAGTTGTAATAATATTACTGTTCACTAGTAGTATTGTCTTTTGTATATTAGAGACAAGTTTATCTCGTTTAACTTTATCTTCTTTGTTATCATTCTTATACACTCAATTTCTTAAAAGTTAAACAGAATGAATAATTATGCTTTAACAAAATATAAGAACGTTTCTTTTCTCAGTGTCACATCCTTACTCATTTGTGCACAATAAAACGTGTTTATATATAATCTTATTTAGGGTTCGTCATAATTGAATATATTACCCGCTGTTTCACTGTCGGTGAATGCAAATGTCATGATATGTGTAGCAATTTTCATGAACGTCTATAATATCTTGAAATACGATTCAAAGTGGAATTTGTCATGGAGTGGAATAAAAATTCTTAAATATTGGACGTTGGTTTCCAGTGATTTCACCTGGGCTTTAAAAATCCATATTACACACCGGGGTGTTAGACGACTCTCTTGCTATAAATAAACAACGACATACATTTACATTGTATGTAGTACATTTGTGTAGTACTTTTTTCTTTTGTTTTCTACCTAAGACCTGTTTAAATAAATACGTTGATAGCTATCTTTGATCCTTGTAGTATTTTTATCATATAATTTATTTATATCCAGTAGACGTTATTTGGAGAAAGACATATAAGTTGCGAAACAAAATCGGAATCCAACGTTGGTATATGTTTTTGAAAGTCATGACGTCACTCTACTTTACGGACGTTGATAGCCTGTGCTTTGTCTCTGTTTAAAAACAGCGCTATAAAGAAAGGCATACACTAGGAATTATTCTTACTATTATGTGTTGAATATGGCATGCAAAAGGAATATTCCGTCACTGACTAGGTGCGACTGAAATATTCGACCCTTGGGTAACTGTTTACGGTCTCGTTACCGCGTAGACAGATACTCTCCAGCCAGATATTCCCAACTGCATCTACAATCAGTGAATAAATTTTATACAATACTTTGACAGGAATTGATACATTCTCCTAGCATTACTTTAGAAAATGAGCCGTGCCATGAGAAAACCAACATAGTGGGTATGCGACCAGCAAGGATCCAGACCAGCCTGCGCATCCGCGCAGTCTGGTCAGGATCCATGCTGTTCGCTTTCAAAGCCTATTACAATTAGAGAAACCGTTAGCGAACAGCATGGATCCTGACCAGACTGCGCGGATGCGCAGGCTGGTCTGGATCCATGCTGGTCGCACACCCACTATGTTGGTTTTCCCATGGCACGGCTCAAATATTTACGACTCAAATATTTGCGTTGATTACACGAAAATATGTTCTACATGTGTTTAAGTGTATAAACATGAAAAGCCAACATTTAGCTCCTTTCATTTGATTTTATGCAAAGCTCCTGTCTAATTATACTTTTGTCCTGGATTTAAAATAACGTTTGCAATTTCAGTAAAATCATATATAATTTTTTAACGGGGTAAAACAATATGTGCATTTATTCGAAGATTAATGGTTAATGACAGCGGACACAATAGTTTCGTTGTTTTATGCAGTTGTAGCTTTAAACATTAACTTAACTGAGTGCAGCAATTGAGAGCATGTGTTTAATTTCCAGAAAATTAGACAAGACAGTATGATGACCACACCAATCCGTATATGACAAAGGTCTATAACCTAAGACTTCCTCCTCTCTTCATTAATATGAAGAACTTTATAACAGCCGTTTATCTGTCTTCGCTAGTAACGCATTTTCGGCCAAAATTCCATCAAATATCTCTGTTCTTTCCTTTTACTTTAAGGTTCATTAACCAGTCAACTTTTCAAGATTACGGTCGTAAAATAATCCTCGTCAGGTTGAGGGTTTTACTTCTTTTACATTGTGATCTTGACAGACGGGCTTTCTGTGTAAAATGCAAAAGAAATACTTTAATATTATTAATATTCACGAGCAATTAATTTTCGTAGATTTTTGGTTGAGTCAATCCAAGAAATTGAATCCCCGTGAACAAGTGTAAGTCCAGTCTATTCCATGTTGGAAAGTTGCATGTCACGAATTTATACCTCTTGGCCAAAACCACGAAATTCGTGCCCAGGAAATTAAATGATTTCACAGTATACAGTATTAGCAAAAGATGATAAAATATTGAAATAATGGGGGAGTTTATATTTTACATAGTTTTAGATCTTAGACGGATATCTACAATTCATATTCTAGACCACGTGATACAATTTTGTGATAATCATTTTGGATGTCAAGAATGGCTTTCGGTGGAAAACTTCTGTTTGCTTCTGTAACCTTCCATCACGAGTGAATCACTGACAGGCACCTTTTCTTTTCCAATGTTGTTGTTTTTTAATGACTGCGCTACATCCCAAAACTGCTGAAAGCCAATAATGACTTACCTCTATTAACCTTGAATGCGTCACTACGTTACGCATATTGACGTCCTAGAAATAAAAGATATTTTTTCGTACATTGTCATTCAAAATAAACATTAAGGCATTTAGACATTGACCTTCAGTTTTTAAAGTTTGAGATGCAGCCTAGATCAAGAAATGATTAGATCTCTCAATTTCTTATTAATACGGTACATTGTACATCTTTTTATTATGAAATATCTTATCTTAATCAAGACTCTTTTATAACTTTACTCTGTAAGAACAGAGCTATTTACAATACTCTATGTTTACACTAGATGATTTTGTTTGCGTTTAGCATTTCAAAATAAAATATTACTGCAGTGACCAATAAAATCTCATAGTTAATACAAAATGTCTCAAATGTATCATATTCTTATAAAATACACATCATGTGTAATCTAAGACCAGCGTCACGTATCCATCGTCAATGACTAAAAGGGGGTATTTTTCTGCTTTGTCTATATCTTTTACGTGAGTGTAGAGCTTTGAATTCCAAACTACGCAATCAATGTAATTGTTTGATTAACCATCCTTCGAAAACAAGAGGGTCATGATGACCCTGGATCGCTCACCTGAGTAATATGAGCTACATGTCTCAAATGTCAAACTGATGATCTTTAGAAATTTTTTGGAAGATTTTCCTATGTAGAATCAAGTAACACCTGGGCAGGGGCCAATTTTACCCCAGGGGTCATGATTTGAACAAAGTTTGTAAAAGTCTACTAGGTAATGTTACAGATCAAATATCTAAGATCTAGGCCTTCTGGTTTATTTTTAGCAAATTTTAGAAGATTTCTCTATGTACAATCAAGTAACCCCTGGGGCTGGGTCAATTTGACCCTGGGGGTCAAGATTTGAAAATAAAATGTAGAGGTCCACTAGGCAATGCTACATGTCAAATATCTAAGCTCTAGGCCTTCTGGTTTATTTTTAGAAAACTTTGAAGATTTTTCTATGTACAATCAAGTAACCCCATGGGGCGGGGTCATTTTGACCCCGGGGGTCATGATTTGAACAAATTTTGTAGAAGTCTACTAGGCAATGCTACATGTCAAATATCTAAGATCTAGGCCTTCTGGTTTATTTTTAGAATTTTTTTGAAGATTTTCCTATGTAAAATCAAGTGACCCCTGGGGCGGAATCAATTTTGACCAAGGGGGTTATGATTTGAACAAATATTGTAGAGGTCTACTAGGCAATGCTACATATGAAATATCTAAGCTCTAGGCCTTCTGGTTTATTTTTAGAAAAATTTTGAAAATTTTCCTATGTAAAATCAAGTGACCCCAAGTGCGGGGGTCAATTTTGACCCCCAGGTCATGATTTGAGTAACTTTAGTAGAGGTCTACTAGACAATGCAACATATGAAATATCTAAGCTCTAGACCTTCTGGTTTATTTTTAGAAATTTTTTGAAGATTTTCCTATGTAAAATCAAGTGACCCCAAGGTCGGGGTCAATTTTGACCCCGAGGTCATGATTTGAACAATTTTAGTAGAGGTCCACTAGGCAATGCTACATGTCAAATATCTAAGCTCTAGGCTTCTGGTTTTTGAGAAGAAGATTTTCTAAGATTTTCTTATGTAAAATCAAGTGACCCCTTGGGCGGGGTCAATTTTGACCCTGGGGTCATGATTTGAACAAACTTGGTAGAGGTCCACTAGGCAATGCTTCGCACCAAATATCTAAGCTCTAGAGCTTCTGGTTTTTGAGAAGAAGATTTTTAAAGTTTTTCCTTTCGGTTACCATGGCAACCAGAGTTCTGCATGGAATTCAATTCTTTGAGCAATTTTGAAAGGGGACTACCCAAGGATCATTCCTGTGAAGTTTGGTGTAATTCTGCCCAGTGGGTTTCAAGAAGAAGATTTTTTTACAAATTGTTGACGGACGACGCACGACGGACGACGCACGACGGACATCAAGCGGTCACAATAGCTCACCTTGTCACTTCGTGACAGGTGAGCTAAAAAGGCAAAGCAGTGGTGTATATAGTTAACAAAATCAAGGCACGGTTCAGATAAAACCTTTTTTGTGCCTTATCAGTTTTATTTCAGTACTTTCTCTAGCTGATATATTACTATATGCGTACGTCTATTCATAACTAAATGAAATTTACACCTGTCATTTTGTGCATGCGAAGTGTAGAAAAAAGCTCTTTTTACACGTCTTTGAAATCCCTAGTGGTAATCAGAAAGTCTATTACAATAATTTATTAGTTGGATAACATTTGTAGGGCGTAATCTTAGAAGCTAATGCCTGAGGAAACGCAAACTTTCTTGAAGAATGACTGCCTTTGAATTCCGCATATACTCACGCTGTTAATAGATCCTGTGAAGATATTAAAACATGTAATTAGAAATATTGCGCATGCATGCAACTGAAAGTCGTGTTTATAGATTTATTAATGATGCATGGGTAAGTTGAATTACAAATTACTATACATGGATTAAGGAAAGAATAACATCTATTCACAAAGATAAAACTGTAAATTACGGTTACAACATTAAAGTATTTAATGTCTTTTCAGCATTGGTTAAATGCTCTTAATAATCTTCGATGAGCATTGTGTATAATAATAAGTAGTATCATACAATTGCCTTTATAATGCACACGCTTTTCTAACAACTGCGTCACTCAACTATTTCCATACTAAACTGTGGTGTCCAAAATTTCTGAATGCATATTATTTTTATGCATTTCTTTTATTTCCAAACTAATGTTGCCATGGGCAAACATAATAATATATAGGAATTTGTGTTAGGGAGAAAGACAACCTGATCTCATATAAATAGTAATTCTGCATACATTTTCTGCAATTTTGCAAGTATATGGATTCTACTTTTATGAGTGTTTCAAATTGCATGTTATAATAGTAGAAATTGACATCTTTGCCTCTTACTTTAGCTTATTTGAATTTCAGATGCATTTCAAAATTGTTCTAATGACTCACGTACACCTGCAACTGATTGTACTGTTATCGTTTTATTTGTGTATCTGTTTTTCATTTTAACATTTAGATGACTGCAACGTTTTGAAATTACAAATTAGAAAATAAAAGAAATAACATACTCTCGGTGCCCCTCAACGTTGTTTCGTTATATAAAATAATCAATTTGTGTTCCATGAAACATATTTCTGTATAAATTTATTCACATATTATTCGTTGTTTGTCATAATAAACAAAATGATAGCCTACAGTTAAATGCCATTAAAAGCATACATACCTAATAGTTTTCTATATAACTATTTTACCTAGAAAGATATTTATTTCGTGATAGAATATCAAATATCTTTTTAGCCCAGCAAAAGCATCTCTATGACAAAAAAAATATGAAGCTTTTCTTTGCTTGGCTAGGGTTGCTGATATCTTGTAGCAAAGAAGGAAGAATCCAACAAAATTATAGATGAAAACAAGGCAATAATTGTAAAATTTCAATCATGCGTTTTTAACGCGCACTATATTTTTATTGCATCCAAAGTGAAGCCCCTGTTACTTTTTTTTCGAATGGGAAATGAGAACGCTCGCCTCATTGGGCATTCGGAACGAACAAAGCCGAGAGAAATATGATTATGTCCTCTAGAGGAGATTCAGTGAAATTCATTTAATATACAGGTATATAAATATAAAAGTCTTATAGTCATTGAAATAAATGTTTGGAAAACGATATCATACTGTTAGGTAACAAGTATATTATTGCATACTTTTCCAAGATAACGAAAGCAGTCATAATTAATGCTTCTTTGAATAGAAGACAACGAGAAACTGTTAAACTCCCTTCTTGCTTTTACAAAACGTGTTTAATCGGGAGATAAAGTTTTCATCAGTATCAAAGGTGCAAGACTATCTAAACTGTTGCCAAACATAACATGGCGATTGCCTGGTGTAACAGAGATGCTATTGCAGAGGAATTGTAGAAAACAGCTGAAAGGACAAGTCGAAAGATTTCCTGCGGCCAGAAGTTATACAGACCAGAAATTGTTACGGATGCATGTGTGACTACATACAAAGTAACTTATGGGTAAATAGCGTGCTTGTTTTTTATCATACCATAACGCTTTAATGTATGAATTATTACTCCATTCTACATGTTTTACAAGTAGATCTATGAAATATGTATTTCTTAATTCTGAAAGTTATTGTTTTGAGCAAAAATAACTATATTTCCCTTTCATGTATAACATTTAGCTCAACTGGTCACATTCCTTGACTATTGAATGCACAACTAGGTATCAATATTGATCATTGGTAATAGTTTGAATAAATTATATGAAATAATGAATGAGGAATTCAGGTCAGAAGCATTTCTCTATACATGTATATCATATAGAGTGCCAGCTATATTGCGAAAACGGCGTTCCATAAATGCGATAAGTCAATCGCATATCGGTAAAAAAATCAAGTGAAATCAACCTCCGTTGTTGCTTTCAAATATACCTTGTTAATCGGTTAGTGTTTATATAGGAATATTATATTTATATGGAATATACCTGTTGTATTTGAAGTTATATTCAGACACATGAAACTTTAAGATAGTTGTTGTTACTTGCCCGGCAATATTCTTGTCAAATTTTATAATCAACTGTTTAAAAAAACAGAAACAAACTTTCAGAGCAGTACTTACTGTGCCTTATCTTCGAACTATATTCCCGTTTACAGTCTGTGACTTGAAATAATTATACATTTTTCTCTCTAAGATCTTTCTTTCTCTTAAGTGAGTACTTCAAATTCTTGAAAGCAGTACTTACACTGTATCTGCTTTATGCAAGGTAGGTTGCACATGCATTGCACAGGTCAGCGAATCGTGGTAGATAGCTAAAATTAATTTGATTTGTGATAATGTTTATTCTATAATTATGTCAGAAACTTTTCTAAATTGTTCGTTGATTATGTACAAAATGCTCTATAAGCACCTGTCATATTTTGCATACAAAGACTCCTTTTATCAGTCTAAATATCCCAGGAATTAATATTAGAGCACATTGCAATATTTCATTAGTCGGTTATACATAAATATAAAAAAAACTGGGAGGAAACTTTCTTGAAGAAAGAATTCTTTTGAATTCCCATATTTCTTACAAAACAAGTATATGCATGTATTCGATATATCTCGTTTAGATATGAAGAAAAATGAAATTAGAAACGTTTCACTTGCATAAATCGAATTCCTTGGTTAAAATGCAGACATGATTTATTACAAAATATTGCATATGAAATTAAGAGAAAAACAATAGATCTCATATAGACAGGACCAAAAAGATCCCATTTTGTAATAATATTGTAATAGTATTATTGTTCAACATATATTTTCATAATAGGTATATCATACAGATTAACAGGTTTATCACGTGTAGCTGTAATGTGTTTATAGTGCAGTTATATAGTCAAGGAATTCGAGTTATCAAGGTTCAGAGTTCATATGCACAGGATCTGAATCACATAAGCATCTAAAAGATAAACCGTGGTAAACACAAAAAGGTTTCGATTGTTTTCATTCTTACATGATCATGGAAATATTTTTATGATAATTACGCGGGACTTCATTCATCCGAGAAGTGATTTGTCGGACGTCATGTAGTAATTTGACGTCATAATTGGCGTCGTAATACTCTGTTACCGATCCGGACGTCAGTCATTGTTTATCACAGAATATATGGCTCAGTTTTCTTCTTTATTTAACTGGCAATCAAATCGCACCATGTTTGAACTATAGCTTTATCTTCTTTGTTATCATTTCAATAAATTCAGTTTCTTAAACAGTAAAATTAATAAATGTATTTTATCAAAGCTTAGGGGACTCACATTAAGAATTCTACGCCTCAAGTCAGGCTCGAACCTACATCGGTGAGGGCAAGTGATTTGAAGTCAGCGACTTAACCACTCGACCTAGGAGGCCCCCTTCCTCATTACCGCCAAAACAGATGTACTCTCGGGCCGGATATTCTCATCTGCAGTTAAAATCAGTCATTGTGAAAGAATCATTATAGCAAGGTAATGAAAATACTATTTAATGTATGCGTTCAGTCATGTGCTCAACACCTTCTCAATACAATTGAATCTGACATGTATTAATAATCAGTTCTCCTGGTATAATTCTGAAAAAGAAATCCGACTGACAAATCTTGGCGTTGATTACAATAAAAGATGCAAATACATGCGTGAAAGGCTGGCAGTTAAAATATCCGTGAACTTAACTTTTAATGCAAAGCTCGTGTCTGATCATACTGTTATCGACCTATTGATTTGGTGCAGTTCACAACTGACGGGTCACATTTCATCTCTCCTAGTAATGCTGGAACTACCGGCGAGTGGTTATGTGTATGTGGCTTGCGAGCACACGTAGGTAAAATCTCCAGTGAACTGACGAAAACGTTAAAGCATACAAAGAAACAGAGAATCCCATTTTGAATGAGATTAATTATGCCATACTGTACAATATTTATTTCGATTTAAAGATCAGAGCGAATGTGTCATAACAGGGTTTAACAGTATTTTTATTTTTCGTAAGTTGTCAAAGTTTTCTCTCCAATTCCGTAACTAAAGTTTTGTCATTTTGCAGGCATCTTTAAACTAAACCAATCCGTATCTGACAAATGTCTCTAACATAAGACCCTAAGTGCATTATTGTAACCACCCACAATTAATGTGAGTAACTTTTACAACATCAGTCTTAGCCGTTTATCTGTCTTTGCTTGTAACGCATATTAACTCTACATAGATACCATCGAATATCTCTGTTGTTCTTTTCTTTGACTTTCAAGTTCATTAGCAAATCAACTTTTCAAGATTACAGCCATAAAATGGTCATTGTCAAGTTGAGGGTTCACGCATCCCTAATATTCTTTTGCAAAATTGTCTCGAAGGACGGGTTCTCTGTGTAAAAACGCTAAAGATATACTTTGAAATAATTGATATGCATGGACGTTTAATTTTCGTGGCTTCAAGATTGAGTCAATTCAAGAAATTAAATTCCAAAGAACAAGTTTTTACCTCCTATTGATGTTATGTTCAAAAGTTAAAATTCATATCCTGTATAAAATGTTAAAAGACTGAGGGAGTTTAGAGTTTGCGTACTTTTAGGTTTCAAATTGATGCCTATGATTCATTTTCTAGACCAGGTGATCTAATTTGTTATATTTACATAAGATATATACAACTGCTTCCGGTGCACAACTTTAAGTTTGTTTCTGTAACTTTAAAGATAAAATGCCATGAAAAGTGTTTCCACACCAATATCTAGCTTATTTATCCAGTATTCTTAATTAAATTGAACAATTCCCTTTTAACATGGTGACTCACAAATCAGAATTATACTCGCAAGCACCGTTTTTTATCCAGTATTTTCTAAATAACTGTCTGCATAACATTTCAAAATTGCTGAAAAAAATTTACATTTATTATTGAAGTAAATATCTGATATTTTTATCTTTACGGGTATGAGAAACACTTTTTTAAACAAATTTAAATTAATCGGAAATTTTCAACACGGGCATAGCTCCCAACCACAGCAAAATACGACCATAAATTTTGTTAAGAGAGATGGACCAATGGTCAATATTTTGTGTTTCAAAAATGCCAATTTTCTCAAATATCTGTGATTTCAGCATTACTCAGTTACATGTTTTGAACAAAAGTAATTCTGTTTCTAAACATCTAATTTCAGCACTGAAGATAAACATTCTTGTATCAAACAATGTACGTTTTTTTTCAATTATCACCAGTTTGAAATATTTTGAAAATGCATAGGTCATATCAAGCTTAAGTGAACCATCTCGTACAATATGCTTACATAACTTCTGCTCAATAAATTACCGTCAGTGCTCTCAGTAATCTATAATATTAGCTTTGGGGTTACAAAATGTATAATACCAGTTTTGGTGTGAAAACTGCCAAACAAAATGAACAACTTTTCTCATTTTCTCATTTACTACCTTTTTGTTTCCGGAACGTCGCGATATATTACAAAATCAAAGCGCTGATGATGGCTGCTAATCAATGTTTTAATTTTTATACATATATTTGTATCAAATCAGATATATTGAACCGCACCTTAAGAAAACCAACATACTGCGTTTGCGATCAGCATGGATCAAGACCAGCTTGTGTATCTACGTAGTCTGGTCAGGATCCATGCTGTTAGCTTTCAAAGCCTATTGCAACTTGAGAAACCGTTAGCGAACAGCACTGATTATGACCAGACTGTGCGAATCCTCAGCTTGATCTGGGTCCATGCTGGTCACAGATGCACTATGTTGGTTTTCTCATGGTGCGACTCAAAGGAATTTAGCTGAAGTGAACAGAACAGAATAGGTGGTCAAATCTGTTATCCGACGACTTGCTATAGAGGTTATAACACACTAAATAGTTGTTGTTCTTTATCCTATATAAAATTGACCTATTTCCAATGACCGCAGCACACATCAGGACCCATTTTAATGTCTGTAACTTACATTTTCTTGAAGAATATTGTCAGTGCTAACTAAAAATCAAAAGAAAAGTGGGGGTCATGTTTGATGCAAGACAAATAATTTCAGTCAAACACACAAACTGCAAAATCAGCTAAAAAATGAGACCCCAAATTATACTGGTGGTGTATGATCTACGTTTCCATGAAAAATTTTGTCATGTTGTTATTTCATTATGAAAATGCTACCTATATGTCAAGCATAGATCTGTCATGTGATTTTAGCAAAAAAAATGCAAAGAAAATAAGGAAAATTGCTCTACAGAGCAAAAATTCAGGACTATTTGTATCCGCCATTACGCGACTATCATTTTTTTCGCGCCATTTTTCTATTTAGTGTCTGTATGCCTAGACTGCCGTTTCAAAAAGGCGAGTATTAATATCATCGTTAACTGGCAGTATCAACGCCTGGGGAAATCCATATCACTGCTGATTATCGATTTTCTATAAATAGCCTAATTAACATTTGGTCATCTTTTCGCGTGTTTGAAACGAAAACGAGACAATGTTGACATTCTTAGATCACTAGGGTTGCATTAATATATCTTACAAGCTGATAGCTATGACGAACATTTAAGTTTATTCTGACATATTTGAAAATTGTTACAACTTGCTGGAAAACCTATGGGAGGTACAAACTGATATTGTCTATGGACCGGAAATGTTTGGAAACTTTTCCGTTGAAGTTCCGTTTCTATTTCTACCTGTGGATTATTGCTAGCAGAAGTCATCGTTCTTTATCAAATACAGCCTAACATGTGACACTGCGGTTAGGAAACATGTATGAATTTTCAGTCTAGATTCCAAGGCTAGGTTTCTACCTTTTCTACGTTATAAGCTACGTGAACTCTATGGCAGTACTATGCAATAGGTAATCAATACCATCGCTCCAGTTCACATGACATGAGGTCATCGTTTATTCACGTGACCATAAATTTGCATATTTGTATTCATACACGTGGTTGTTTTAATTAAAACGTTGACTTCAGTTTGTATTGATTTTAGTCGTCGAATTCACATTAAAAATGATATTAAGGCATAGTGTCTTTGGAACATGGTGAGGGTAAGAGTGAGGTTGGGTGCGCACCATAAACCGGTTTAAGCTCCCCAGTGGTGTTTTTGCCACTGACCGTTCCAAGGCGGTGCCCTACTGTGTTCCTTAGTTTGTTAGTTTTGTCCTCTTGTGTAGGCTTTGTGTGTGTGCGCGTGTATGTGTGTGTGTTCCTTAGTTTGTTCGTTTTGTCCTCGTGTGTTGGCTTTGTGTGTGTGCACGTGTATGTGTGTGTGTGTGTTTGTGATGTGCACGTCTGCGTGCTGTAGGTTTCGTTTTGGGGAGGCTGCGATTTTGGTACGTGGCATTCCCTGTTTGATATTTGTCTTTGTATATATATTGTAGCATTGCATATTATGCACGTTGTGTAGATAATTGTTTCCCTGAAAAGCTTGGAACTATTTTTGGTTGTGTTGTTAGGATGGTCTTAAGAACTGACAAGATTTCTCAAACTGAGTATTCTTTTTGACACTGGTGGCAGCAGCCACCAACAATATGAGCCCAAATCTGCTACTTTCTATACAGTCTCGGACAAAATTATCTAAAAAGTGTTTTGCATTTATAATAAAAATATTAAGGTAGTCACCAGTAAAACAAAACTTATATCTTATATGTAACATATTTTCATTTAAACGTATGAAATACACACTGGTAGAAAATCAAATCTCCATTCACGTAAATGATTTTGGTAGGATAACACTACCAAACATTCATTTCTCTATTGTAACGGACATATGTGTCTAATTCCAATGTTTTAGAAGGATGTTCAGATGTGTAAAGGGCAACAAAGCAAAGTAAACTATTCATGTTGAAAGATTATAAAGAAACAAGCGTTTGATGAAAAGGAAGCTGTCATAATTTATATCCCATTTTTTCCTTTTCAAATAGGAAAAATACAATATTGATTTCTTTCCCTATCAGGAAAAAAATAAAAGGAATATGGAAATGCCCTTTATTCGCCTGAAATTCATTTGCTATTTTACAAGTATAATTTAAATAAACACCTCACATGTCAGCGCTTAGAAACGATTTTATAACAAAAACTTAAGGAAACAAGTGTTTCATGGCATATGTGTTTCAAGTTCTGTCGAAGGAAAGTCACACTTAATGCATTAATGTTTCTTGTAAATTAAGAAAACGCCCTCCTTGTTTTAGAAAACTTATTGTGAGATGAAGTTTTCGTCAGTGCTAAAGGTACATTACAATCTCAAATGTTGCAGAAAACATGTCATCTGTGTGGTGTTACAGAGCAGATGCTATCACACCGTTATAAATTTGTTTAAATTATATCAAATAATCTCTTAACCGTTGTTTTTCAAATATCAATCCCCACTCAGATGATTTTGATGTCGTATTCTGTAACTTCTTTTGATAGATTTTATAATTAATATTGTAAACATGTGACATATCTAAATTTAGATGTAGAGACAAAAAGTCATTTTCAGAATCAGTTCAACCTTACATATACAAGAACTTCGAGATTGCATAAAATTAATTTCGTAATCCAAGAACAGTGCCCCGTATCCATAACTTCAAAATGGCATTTTTGTTTGGTCTATGTTTTACATAAGTACATTATTATTTTGTGCATATGAAGTGTAAAAAGAAAACTCGTTATATATGTCTTTGATATCCCTGGAAGTAATCATAAAGTCTATTACAAGATTTCATTTGTGGGTTAAACATGTGTAGGGCGTTAACGTTGCCAGAGGAAACAAAATTCTTCTTGAAGAATGACTTCTTTTGAATTCACGATTTTTCTTATAAACGTCTGCTCACGCTCGTAACAGATCTTGTTAAGATATAAAAACATGTAATTAGAAACACTGCACATGCATGCAGTTGAGTGCCATGATTAAATATCTATCACAAGCCATTACACATGGAATTAAGAAATAATAACATCTATTCACAATGAATGAAAAGGCATTAATGTGCGTTTACAACATTATAGTAAAGTTAAATGTTTGAAATTTTGAACAATATTAAATGGTTTTACAAAATTGCCTCAAAAATGACGCACGTTTTTCGAACAGTTTCGTCACGTAATATACGTGTAGTAAAATTTCTAAATGCATACTGTTATGTTATGTACTTTAGTAGGGATAACGCATGATTTTCGTGTTGTAAGATCTGCAGAATCCCGAGGGATTGGTTGGTGTCCACGTCCGGTAGGGAGAGGGTACCAACGTATATTGAGGGATTCTGAAGATGTTATAACATGAAATGATAATGCACTAACTCTTTTCTAGCATAAAACACTTACAAGCTAATAAATGAATATACTGACCCTCAACGTAATTTAATTTACATGAAATGCATGGGAATGTCTGAGTTGTTGTATCATGTTGACGTCATTTCCTTTTGAACTATTCTTTTTTTGGGCCGTAATACGTTTATGCTTCGCCATGGAACTCGCATGTTTTAACAGCATGTGAGCACAAGAATCTTTCTGTTAACACACGTTTACTCTCCTATTAAAGCATCCCCGAAAAGTGACAAAAGCAGCAGTTTTATACTAGAATTCATTTTAAAGCTAATGTTGCCATACAGGTTACATATTGTTGAGCATTCTGTGCTAGGAGGGAGAAAGATAATAATACGATTTCATATAAATAATGATACAAAACATGATTCTGTATAACTTTTCTGCAGTCTTTCACACATGTAGATTCTTTGTTTATCTGTGTTTCAGGGTGCATGCTTTAGTAGTAAGTTTGACCACTTTGTCTCTCACAACAACACCTAAATATTCAACTGCAATTGCTTGTACGTTACATTGCTTATCGTTATATGTGTTTATCTGTGTAACTTTTATCTATTTCATAATAATGAGAACATTAAAAATATGTATGTTTACAAATAACTGACTGTAGTGCTTGAAATTTACATAAAAACCACTTGCAATAGTTTCGGTGCCATTCAGCGTAGTTTCATTGCAAACATAAAATAATCATTTAGTGTTCCATAAAACAAACTTCTATTTAATTTTGTTGAAATATTCTTCGTAGTTTGTCATAATAAAGTGGTAGCCCAGAGTTTCCTTTTTATATATTTTATCAATTTAACTATCACAACAGTAATCGGATTCAGTGTTGTGTATTTTCTGATCCTTTGGGATCAAGGAGTCAATTCAACAGATGTGTAATAGTTGTTCGCTTATGCCGGTGCTAGGGGGTGTAGGAGGTGTTGTACATTTCATTACCTCTCATGAACAGACTCAATCAAACCGAGTCTGCTATTATTCTGTTGCATTCTATGCTTCCATAGGATCTTTTTACAGATTTTATTAACTGTCGTTAAAACATACATACGTATATGATTTTTTATTTTGACTATTTACCAGTAAAATACATTTTTGTCAGAAAAGAATAATGGTGATTTATTGGCCAATCAAAATGTATCTCTATGTGCTCGCAGAACATGGCTTAAGTCTCTGATATCTCCTATAACAAGGTTTTGAAGAACACTGCAAAGCTATTCGAAAAATATCGCATTTCAGTATCAGAGTACTGACGGAAACAACGCAAAAATTGTAAAATTTAAATTCATTATTTGTCCTTGCTGCTTAGAAATGTTCCGTAGTACATCGTTCTTTACTTGAGAGCTTGCAAATTTGATGGAAAGTAATTCCAAATTTTCTCGTAAATTTTAAGCTCATATGAATGATAATGAATTTATGAATATATAAATATTAATTGTCAATACGGCAGAAATTCTGATATCGTATACTTCATCGCCTGAATTTATCATCGGGCCATTTTTATATGGGGACCACACGCCGCTTTTCATGGAATTGCACACTGTGCATCACAAGGTTCCATGTGCACCGCCGTATGAATACATCTGCGGATGTCTCTTAAATTATTTTCTGGCACTTATAACATGTGTAAATGTTGTGTTCTGCTCAACCCGGTGCTAGAGGACGTGGACAGTAGCTTGCATTTCCGCTACCGGCCAAGAACAGGCTCAATCAAACCGAGCCTGAAACATTTTCGTTTCTGTCGTGTTTGGCTCTTACTTTAGAAGTTTTAAGGTCTGTGTCTCCGCCTTAAAAGGTCAGCCCGTACTTGGGCTCAATTTCGTTCCTAAAATTCCTGGTCCTTTTGAATCACGGGGTCCAATAAAGAATAAAGAATGATTTACGTTATGTTAATATTGTGTGAAAGGCATTTTCCGACCATTTTGAAATACAAAAGGAAGTTTTCAATTCAAGGAAATGAATAGCCTTGGTGGCAGTCAATTTAGTATTACATACTGATTAAATATAAAAAACAAACATGCATGCACATTTCTTTCAAGCTGAGAAATTAAATTATTTCTCCTTCAGCAATAAAATATGATTAAACTAAATGTCGTTTAATATTGAACTCATCAAACGAGTTATGTCGAGCTTGTTATCATTTTTATTCAAAGAGTTTAATAAGTTAAATGTGGAAAGGCACATCTATGATACTCTTTTAATAACATGTTAGCATTAGTTGTTTTAACTATTATAGATCCAGTCAACTGGACCAATGACTGCCATACTTACAACGATGTCAACTTCAAAGTATGCAATGGCCTTATTTCACTCTAACGACGTCAAGCATGTGAAACAGTCGTTTATATCACTCCGTGTGTGTATTTGAAATGAAGTCGTAAAACATAAATAGACAACACAAATAATAAATAGTGCATCGCCTCCTCTTTATGGCCAATAACTAACTGATAGTAGGTTGAAGTACCTAACTACTCAACTCGCCTTTTATGCCACATCTTACTCGTTCATATAATCCATCAACAATGTGTAAAACATCATTATATACAAAACGGCCACTTATGATCACTTAGGACCACTTGGCTAAAGCGTTTCTTCGAAAATTTATCAGCAATCTAAGGTCATAAGCGAAACGCTAAAGCCTGAATGAACATTTTTATAATTAGAAAAGATATTAGGCATTAAAGTCAAGTAGCGTGTTCTCACTGAGTTCCATTTACTCTTTTCTGACCAAAGTATAAGTTTAACTTGTGCCCTGGTGTGTTAAGCAGTCTCAAAATTAACATTTACGGATTGTGCTTTTAAACTGGCCTCCCTCTCAGACTTATAAATGTAAGGTAAGATATTTTCCCATCGTTATTTTTCAGTCTTTATTTCATACAGTGTGTCATTGACGTTTCAAGAGTACATTCCATAAGTATAAAATGGTTCAACAATATTTCAAAAGTGCAGCTATCTTGCACAAAAAAGGACAAACTGCATTTTTATGTCAACTAAGTCTTTAATGTTAGACAGTCGTTTCCTTTAGTTAAGTCGAATAACATTGGCCGAAACGTGAAAGAACTTGTTAACTTGAATGGAAATGGTTCTGTTTCTTTGCAAATACAAAAAAAATGTATTTTTTCTGTTGACAGAACATTTGGGAGACAAGATTTATAACTGACACTATGTTCCTTCTGAGACCAAACGGAAATATGCGTTCAGCATTGTTTGTAAGTTCAGGTTATCCTTACATTGCAGTTGCATTTTTAAAATGACTTCTTGGACTAGCAAAGGCTTACTTGATAATACCATGTCCATTGGTTGTTAAGATCTGTTTGTTCTCTTTGAATAATTTTCCACCAATGCTCAATATTAGTATATTTCATCAGTCGGTTATACATTAACACGAAACACTTGAAGGGCGTTAATCTTAGAAGCTATACTAGCCGGAGGAAACGAAATATTCCTCTTTTGAATTCTTCATATGTTACAAATGTATGCGCATGTTTATAGAGTATAGAGTTATCAAAATATTTCATATGCAAATGGACAAACAACTGATACAGTGGACATGATTGAGGAAAAAACATTAAAACGTAGTCTTATAAAAACTGTACACAAACTCAAAAAATGCTGTATTACATAAATAACAATACTTTTACTTCGAAAACAATGTCAAATTTTATTCTGCAAAGGTTGGTCACCTATAAGTAGCATTAAATTAGGCCCATGTTTCTTTTACATATACTATGCATAAAGATTCGCGTACTTATTTGAGTTCTGGTAAAAGTCTTCTTTTTTTCAAATTTTAATACTAAAGTATCCATGACCTTAATTGCTATCTATCATAGTTCTTTTTTTAATTGTTGTTTTTACGTCACTCACATATGGCTTCCTATTGACTCTTTTGTCTAAACATTTTGTCTAAACAGTGTGCTACGCTCCCCTTTGATTATTATTAGCATTGCGAATAATTACATCGAAACATTAAGTTCGGAATATTTAATAAGCCATGCCTCCAGACGCCCCCTTTTCCCAACTTAAACAGTTGTTTTTTCAAATTTTATATACATTTAATTTTGTCTGTTTATTGTTAAAGCATTCTACTGAAGCAAAATGTTCTCCCCAATATTTTAGTCATTTTGGAACTTTCATCGAATAATCTTGTATCAGATAATTTGGTTCTGTCAGTTCAAGTCGTTCAAGATGGTGGATGTGTACTGTTGTCATGCCAAACTTGTAAACTGATGAGTAGCACCCTAAATTGGTTTTGTTCCTGTGACTAACAAATGTGAATATATCATACAAATATGCAATGACAATGAGGATAGCGGGTATTGTTTTCCTTAATAAACATGCATATGTTTAGTAATTAATAAAAACATTGAGTTAAATGTTTTATGTAGATTTTGAGTTCATGATTTTAACAGTAAACATGGCCATAGTGAGCAATAAACAATAAACAAATGAGTGCATTGACTTATTGTTTTCAAACCCGTCATGTCTGACTCGAAATCTGTTAATTCCGTTAGAAAATTGCCAACTAACGAAAGCTTCGAGATTTGTAACTTAAACATAATCCATGTATTACAGTAAATCAGTACCGTACACAATATTTTATTTGATTTGCACCACATGAATTCAAGACTGAAGAATAAGCTCTCTACCATATCAAAGAGAACGTTTAACAAATTCCCTTCTAAAATCATGTCTGCTTGCTTTCCATCTAATTGCTATAATATTTTACTGCAGCATGCCTACTTGGAAGCATCGAGAAGTTGGCACTGACATCGAAGATCAAAAATCGAAATTAAATTTCTAGCCAGCTTTAAACTTCGAGCCAGGTCGAAGATCGAAATTCAACATTGAATATCAATTTCGTGCTTGCTTTGAACTTCTAGCCAGCTCGAAGATCGAAATTCAAGATAGAATTTCGAGCTGGAGTTGAATTTCGAGCCATCTCGAAGATCGAAATTCAGATTTTCAAAAAGTTGAATATCGAGCTGGGGTTGAATTTCGAGCCAGCTCGAAGATCAGAATTCAAGATAGAATTTCGAGCTGGAGTTAAATTTCGAGCCAGCTCGAAGATCGAAATTCAGATTTTCAAAAAGTTGAATTTCGAGCTGGGATTGAATTTCGAGCCAGCTCGAAGATCGATATTCAGATTTTCAAAAGATTGAATTTCGAGCTGGGGTTGAATTTCGAGCCAGCTCGATGATCGAAATTGAGATTTTCAAAAAGTTGAATTTCGAGCTGGTTATGAATTTCGAGCCAGCTCGATGCTCTACTTGGAGCTAATACTATAAAACACAAGCTTAGACAAGTCCATAAAATCTCCCGATAGGCGGAGATAGCTCAAGAAGGGCTTAACAGGTAATGAGAGGTTTCTAAATAAATGGGATCATTGTGTAACAAGGCGATTCTACTTAAGAAATGAAATGAATGAAAATAGGATTATGGTAATCGCTTGAAATTCAGAAAATTCTGAACATGTTTAATAAACAAAGGAAAGTAGCCGGACTAACACTTTACCGTTTTACAATTTGGTGAACGTTTCTCCTGTTCTTCCGGTATTTATCATATAAATCTTGTTTCCGCATGTCACAGGGCTAAATATATTAGCAATCCCGGCGTAGGTTCTACTCTCTTTATTATTCCGTTACATAAAAAGCCTAAAACATATAATAACATGAAATTAACAATCATGGTAAAATAAAGATAAAATAATACAAAATTGCACAAACATTAATTCACGCGTCGGGTCAAGAAATACAAAATACAATATTAATGAACAAGAGATCTAAATATTTCTTACCACAGCGTCTGGTGAATTAACTGAGGATTATCAGATAAATTCAAAATAATTTGAATTCTACTTTAATGTTTTCCCATCTTACTCGTAAGAGAAGAAAGACTGCACTGAGGGCCGAAGGATTTTGGCGGTGAAAAGTGCAAAGAGGATAAAAAGAACAGACCAATGTATATCTTTCTCTCATTCTATCTCTCATTCAATCATGTAAGACAAACAAGACGATTGGACAAACATGACAAGTGTTCACAAAACTGCACGGACAAACACATGGATGAATTGCCTCGGAAACTTCCGTTAATATCCGTGATATTACGTACATTACCGAGAAGCCCCGATTCAATTAAATAGCAGACGATACAACATAATAAAAACCTGACGGACACTATCGGAATTTTGGCGCATGCGCGAGGGTTAAGTATCATTTTCCCGCTCTGGAAAAGACTTAATGCACGGCGCAAGTTACTATTAAAGATGAAACAGTCTATAAAAATTACGACCCGTGACACGCATATCTAACTCTTCGCCAGCGAGGCAATCTCCTTTTTTCGAAATTCATAGAGGTTGAACTGAATGAAGCATTTTTCTTTCTGGAAAAGTTACCACATAAGACCATCATCATCATCATCATCATCATCAACACCAGCAGCAATAACAACATCGACAGCATGATTAATCTTTATGATCAATTTCAATGTTCTACTATTTACAGAAAACCAATGATGAATATTCAACAGGGAAACCATGTTCAAAACACGCAGCCTCCCCTAACCGCAGTCCAGCACGCGGACGTGCAATCGACCAACATACAGCAAGCACACGAAGAAGAAACGAACAAATAAAGGAGCACAGTGGGGCACTGTCTTGGAACGGCCTAACCTCCCTCTTTCACCATGTTCCAAAGTCGCAATACAGTCACAAAAATGTTCTTGTAAATTTATATAAAAAGCAATCCTTAAGAACCAAAAACGCATGCACTAAATGACTTTGCAGAAGATAAAGCAACGAGGGAAATATCTTTAAGGACCCGACGGAACAGGCCAAACGACAGAAATCAAAACAGTTCAGTCCCGATGGGATTTAGGAACTACCTATCACGGACACAATCAAGGAGGAAAGCGTATCGTCCACCTGTAAAAGGGCTGTACACCAAACAGGCGGTGTGTTTCAAAACAGTTGGGTCATATCCTATTTTACCAAAATTAAAAAGTTGAAAACCACAGGTCGTCCAACACAACATAACAAAAAATGTTGCAAGCTTGGTTTGATCGAACCTGTTCATGGACGGTAATGGGGATGCATGCTACCGTCCACGCCCTCTAGCCCCGGGTTGAGCAGACATTTACTCATGTTATAAGTATTAAGATATAATTTAGAGACATCCGCAGATTTATTCATACGGCGGTGCACATGGAACTTTCAATGATGTACAGATTGCAATTCCATGAAAAGCTGCTATAGTCCCCAGATAAAATAATGGCTTTGTCCTAAACGAGAAAACAATGGACAGAACTTAATAAACTTGAATTTAGAGAGAGATCTGTGGTTATGGAGCATGCATATCACAGAAACTGCCAAAAGACAAATTTGAAAAGCAGACACCATATCCAAGGGGTGGTGAAACAATACCCAAAGCTTTTAAAGCGGGAGTGTTGGAACCGCCCAAGCCGAAATATTCAAGCTGAAAAATTAAACAGTACACTAACACAACATAAATGTCGTGCTGAACGATCTGAAGACTTTATAACTTTACTAAATGCAACTGGAAAATTGCCAGTTCCTACAGGATAACATTCATTAAGCAAACAAAACATAGAGATACATTACAATGTTGGTCTTCAAACGAGCATTAACTTTAGTGTTATCAAAAAAACTAGTACTGACAGGTATGCTAGAAGCTTGTACAGAAAAAATACATTTTTGGATAAAGACTTACGAGGATGTTTGAATGTTGCTGTGTAAATAAAATCTGAAAAGTAGATCCCTCGAAAGCACCGAAAACAAGGCAAACAGTGAAAATTTGCAGACTCGGTTTGATTGAGTCTGTTCATGAGCAGTAATGGAAAATGCAACACTGCCCACGCCCCCTAGCACCGGCTTAAGCAGTATTCAATCTTCCAAATCTAAATGAGTTGAAATCAATGATCCCGAAGGAACAGAAAGTCTAGGTATGGGGTGAACTAAAATTCTTATCTAATTAAGTCCAAGACAATCGTAAATATTGTGAAGAAAACATGGTAATGTCTGTTACAATTGTATATTTCAGACATGAAAATTTAACAAAACATATCCTCCTTGTTGCTAAAAACCAGGAATTAGTTAATAATTAGCTACAATTTACTTGTGTCATATGTTTAAATCGAATGCAGAAAAAAATGAATATGATTTATGTTTTTGTTTCAATCTTGTTCATTATCATTATCAGGAGCTCTGTCATTGTTAAGCTCAATTTGTTCTTGAATTTTGTACTTGACTATCTAAGCAAAGCAATGAAGGTATGGTGTCCCTAATTGTTGACAATTTGAAAGCAAAGGTTCTTCTATTACTTTCAAACATTCAAATTATGTTAAAAACATAACTGAGAATATAATTTATTCATTATAATTATATTATCTGAGTTGTGAAAAGAAAATTGTCAATTTAATATAATTTAAATGAAGTTAATCTGAAAATTGCAGGTAAGATCAGTAGCTGACATTTAAACAGAGACTCGGGCTAGCAAAGGCTATCTTATAAAAACAGTGCGTGCTGTTCTGAGATTTATTGATTTGCTTTGCAATTATTTCCCTAAATGCGAAACCTGATGCTTTCGTGTCTTACGAACTGTAAACATGATAAATGTCAATGAATCATTATATTTTTTGCGTCAGTAGCTATATATATAGTTGAATTAATTTTATTTCAGGACCGGAAATTAAAGTTTTGCTGCATGAAGCATCTCCGGCTGATATTTAGTTGACCCCCCCCCCCCCCAACACACACACACACTCTCTCTCTCTCTCTCTCTCTCTCTCTCGGCGATATATGACCATTTTGTGTCGATTCGCCGTAAAACCTACACTCACTCACTCTCTCTCTCTCCCAAAATATTGCAATATTTGTTTAATCGGTTACACATTAAAACGAAACACTTGTTAGGTGTTTATCATCAACATGTACGCCTTTCTTGTCGGAGAAAATGCATTTCTTTTTTATATATCTCCGTATTTCTTACTAAAGTATGCACATGTTCTAAATATATCTCATTAAGACATGCAAACATAAAGAATTAGAAATATTCCACATGTCTTCTGCAAATGAAGTTCTCGAGTAAAGTTGACAGGTTTTATTACCAAATATTGTACATGTAATTATGAAGAAAGCACTTTATCTTGATCTCTATATGAAAAGATATGATGTGCCTTGGTGTGTACAAGTAGTAAAATGGATGTGCGTAACATTTAATGATGCATTTGTTTTACTAAATAACTTTAAAATGGGCACCTGTTTCTCTTTCAAATATATTGCATGGTAACTCCTGTAGTTCCTTGAAGACTGTTTGAAAGCGTTTAAAGCTTGGTTTTCCCATCATTTAGATGTTAATGACAAAGACACCTTCTCCATATTCGACATTTATCGTTTTTGTTTTATTTTTGTTATATACAAAGTGTGTAAATATTCCCTCTTTCTTTCTGTTTTCATACTTTAATTTTCCTGATTATTTGTTCTACAGAAGCACAGACTTCTCTCGTATCTTTAATCAATTAAAACTCTTACGCCACCTGGGTGATAAACGGTTTTAACTGGATAACGTCGTATGTGTTCCTATGTTCCGGTCATGTTAGTCGCCCAAGATAGTGGATAAGGTATGGAAGTCTTGCCAGCTTTGTGTGGTTCTTAGCGCTTTTTTGTGAGATCCTAAAACCGCTTACAAACACTATGTGAGGCTTCCATGTTAGTTTGACACGTGTGATGTTGTAGTCTGACATAATGTATGTCAAACTTTAATGGTGTAGGAAGACTCCATGTACGCATCCAGTATTATTTCAGACCCAGGGGCTAACTAGGGAAAATGCAAGCCGGTATGCTGCCTTTCTCGCATGACGACACGAGCAGAGTAGAGACCCACCGACCTCTGACAGTGACCTTCACCTTTGGGTTAGGGATACGGGGTTGCCTAAGACAAGTGACTCGAAGTCAACTAGACTATTCAGAAGGTGCAGGAGAACAAGTAAGCCATTTTTCTTTCTAAACTTTCATAGGGCATCATTGAAAGACATATTTATCTTCAATCGATTCTTTCAGTTTTTTACTACAGATCGTCCGAAATGTGTTAGAGAAATATAATACTTACCTAAGAACACTTTTAAAACTTGGACTTACACACCCGGAATACTATGGAGATGTAGTTTATAAAATTCGGAAAATTAAACATAGTCCTCATTTTAATCAGATATTTGTATACGATGTGAAAATCACAAAGCACATTGCATGTTTGGCGATTGATCCTCCTACAGTTAATCGCTACGCTTTCCTATTTGATGGTGCGATGACTTATAAAGTGTAAGACTCCATGATGCTTTTCACCTAAATCCTACATAAAACGGACGGAGGGAGTGGAATTTTGTCTTGCAGCTTTCTTAGTCGTGCCCTTAAAAGTTAGGCTCTTGGTGTCCTGACTTCAGACAAGTTGCTGAGTACATTGGTGTAATTATACCTTAGATTTCCCTTAATTTTATGTTTTACTTCATATGATCTGGTCTTTTTTTCGCTAATGTTAAAGTCTTTCTCAGTGGGGATTTTATTAACATTGTTTTGTCTAATTGTTGAAAATAGGGTAAGTGCGAGGTTGGCATGCCCTAATCGCGCGTTTACCCCCCCCCCCCCCCCCCCGAAGTTACCTTTATAAAGGTTACTGACCGTTCCAAGGCGGTGCCCCTATTTTACACTTGTTCTCTGTCTGTCTTGTATTTTGTGTTGCATATGTTGTCTTGTTTATTGTTAGCGTTTCTTTCCTTTTTCTCCTCACTCCCCCTATCGCCCCCATTATTTCGCCTTGCAATTGCGCTCCCTTGTTTTGGCATCCCCTCCCTCTTTACTACTTAATTTTGGCTACCGGAATCCTAAAGCCGATTGTTGTTTTTCCCTGCTTACATGCGTTACGTGCGTTTGTGTGCTTGTGCGTCTGTGTGTCTTGGGCGGTGCGCTACAGTGTTGTTATATTTTACTTGTCTGTTTATCTATGTTAGTTGTGTGTGTGTTTGTCTTTGGTACATGAATGTCTGCGCTAGTGTGGTTTACGTTGTAGTGTAACTGTGATTAAGAAACGTAGCATTCCCTTTGTATGTTCATTCTTGTTCTTCTTTCCCCTTCAGCCCCCACCTTCTTTCCTACCCCTTACCCCTTCCCCTCCACTCTATCTATATGTTGCATAAAATTAAAATGTAAAATCGGTACTTGTTGGATTTTTAAAGCAACCCGTCTGTAATAATTTTCCGTAACAGCTTCTTTTTGTTAAGGGCCTACTTTGCAAATGCGTGGCTCTGAGGCTGTGTTTATGGTGCTCTGTGCTTCCGAGAAATCTGCCCTTACCTATTATCTTTTAATGTAGTGTATAGTGTGCACTGAATATAATATATTTTGAACAACTGACATCAGATTTTAAACATGTAATGTTTACCAAACCAAAACATATATCTAAACCCCATTTAAAATCATCTATGATTTCTTTCGTCTCGTTGCAGATAGCTTACGAGGAGCTAAATACAAAAAAGAAATCAGCTAACGGAAGTCCATAAAATATCGGAGATACCTCAAGTAGGGCTTATCAGGTATTAAGAGGTGTCTAAAACGGAATCATGATGCAACAATGCGAGTTTAATTAAGAAATGAAATGAAGCGAAATATTGCGAGAGTGTAGTGGTGACGGTCAGAAATTAAGAAAATTCTGAACTTGTTTCAAATGATAGAAGCTCTAAGACCTGACAGATATATATCTCTCCTGGCATTTATGATATAAAGCTTGTTTGGTATTTTTTCGCCAGCGAGCAGATTTGATTCTGAAATTCAAAGGGGCTGAATTAGAGGATACATTATTTTTTCTTCTAAAAATTGCCACGAGATATCATCATTATCATCATCATCACTGCTTTTTATCATTTTCAATATTTTAATATAACCAATCGGCATCGAAACATCAGCGGTTTTAACACAAGATTCCTTGAAATAGCCGATTGCATATTGCAGGGAAATTAAATAAGACATTAAGATGCCCAAAGGCTTCAAGCATGATTTTTTCAATTATTACGAATATTTGTGATTGTTGCTGTGTAAGGTATGGTGTGCACTAGAATTATTATCTAATATCTTGTCACCTACATCATATCAATACAAAGAGCAAAGCTGACCAAGATAAGACGTTGTTATCAAAGCAGAAAATCATTTTGAAAATTACATTATGTGTATACGGTTTAATATATATATTTATACGGTTTTCGTACAATTTCTGTGAATTTTAGTGGTTCTTGTTTGTAATTGTGGGTAGAGCATTTTCAAAATACCAATACCAGTACCATAATATTTTATTACACAAAACATTATTACAATGTTCATAATGTTTATAGTAACATGTTATGACCAGAGAGAAAACATGGAAAGACAAGAAACTATAAAAACCATTTCCTGAAGGGTACTCTTCAAATAATTTTGTTACTTCTGCCATAGCATATCCTGATCATTGGATCTTCTTTAGCATTTTCCCTCGCGTTTGATTGATGCAGTATTATATTTTATTGTAACTCATGCAAATAATGTAATGGTTTCATGCCATGGTATGACGACAAATGAGTTATTTGCCAAAGAAAGGAGGGGTTTTAGTTTTCTAACAGTTAAAGATTTTAGATTGATTATCAAATATATTATCTTGTCCATTAAATTGAATTAGCAATATCAATGTTTGCTATACACAGGTGTGTATACTTGCTGTGTATGAATCATTTGATTTTGTCAGGTTTGTCACACGTGTTCAATCTAACTATTATTGTAGCAAATACGTTCTTACACTGACAACATCGGACATTTTAACTCTTTCAAGGGCTACAATTAAAGCTTATTAGAACGATGTTTACATCTCAAATTTCTAATATTGTTGATTGAACAGCATCTCAAAATAAAATGTTTGACAGTCAAATATTTATGACTTTGATGAAACTACTGCGCGTCTGTTCTGTCAATGAAACGAGTACCTTAAATCCGTCACTACGTCCCGTATATCACGGTTTCTATTGAGCTCGGCGCTGCTGTAACTATGCGCTCAATTAAATACCGACGGAGAAAAATGAGAGCTGCCACATTTTTATCATTTGATTTAAAACTTGAGAATTCAGACGCACCTGAAAGAGAAATGAATCGAGGGCTTAAAATTATATAAATAAATGTATACAGTACATCTATTCACAACTGCATGCTTTTTGTCATTGTTTTAAGCAAATCATCGTTTGTATGACGTTCCTATGAGGTTCTTGTTTCACATCAAAGTTGATGTTAACCTATCGGGTGGGACAAACTTTACATAAGGATGTTTTCTTCGTTTGGGTTTTGCTTCATGTGCAAGTCACAAATTCTTGCGATTCAGATTGCCATTTTAGCAATCTGTGGGTGGCATGGGGTGTTTGGCTGGTTCCACAACATGCATATTGTTACGAATTAAAATAGTGACTACCATTCTTTAAACTGACATTTCATACAGTACAAAAAATATTTAGAATAAAAAAGAGAGAATTGACTAGCTATAAGCTTCTTTAGAAATTATCTTTCTTTACATGATGAATTTTTCAACGGTAACAATAAAAATCATCCTCGCACATGTTCTGCTTGCCGGTATTTGGTATGAGACATAATTTTTTCAAACTGTAGTATGCAAATAGATTGGAAAAAGAATTTATTTTTTAATATTAAACTTTTAACATAAACTAAATTCTAAAGTTGTAACGATTTATAAAATAAATTGTGGACATTCAGAACAATAACTAAATTATTATTAGCATGATACGTAGTAACACTCTCTTTGATAACGAGCATTATAGCTTGTCTATGTCTTTGGATAACTGATGTAAACTAATGTTCTACTGCGGCAAAAAATAACGTATTGCTTTACAAAACCTATTCATTCTTGAGATAAAGTTTTCACCAGTAGTTTAATTTCAAAACAATCTTCAATGTTGCGAAACAAACAAGGTGAGAACTGTTCCAGAACTGTCACAGTTCCAGTGCTAATGATCCGTGTTGAGACATGTCTGTCCTGAAAAGAAAACAAACATTTTAAATATTATTATCTTACTGTATCATGTTAGAGTCGTTGTTCTTTATTCAGTGCTATATTTCAAACCCAGCTTGCATATTTATATACGAAGGACTTTATTCTGCCTAGCATTTTCAACACTGAAATATATGAGCAACTATATAGCAACATAAACAATTATTTTTAATCCAGTGGATTAAGAAAACTTACTAACAGAAAATTTATACTTAATATATTTATATGTTCGACAGTCTTGTACAAGAAAGATGGATGAAACATGAAATTTTCAAAGAATTGTTTCTCTAACCCATCGATAAATGATTCCCGTGTGTATTATCTTTGCACTGTTACTGTTCCAGAACACATTTTAAAATATAAATACGAGCGAGCCACTCGGTGCTATGATTTCCATTTGCCAGAGGGTTTCAAACTGTTATCAAACTTGGTTTTCGTTAGTTTGAAAAGTTTGTGTTTTGGATACAAATATTAATAAAATTTATCTCATCCCGGTTGTTTTTGACGTCATACTGAGGACCACGTTTCAAACAATAATAAGCAATGAAATATTCATGTCACATGTTAAGATCGACTGTGTGAAAACGTTCTGTGTATTATAACTTACCTATTTGTTTATATCTAAATGGATTCACAAATTTAACTAAAGCTATTATACTAACATTGACATTTTCTATTATTTTTAAACTTAAAATTAATAGTTATTAGCATGCGTTCATAAGCAAAGACAGGTGAAAGGAGAGAATTTTTCATTTCTTTTGAAAACAGTCTGAAACCTGAATTTAGACCTTTTTTGAAATCAGAAAAAAACTAAATTTACTCCGTGAAAACTATTTCCCGTATTATTCCTGCTGATGTGCAATGAACTCTAAAACAAAATCCCGATGGCAAGTATCTCCCACTTGCATACGCACTAATATAAACTCAGACTGCCTCAACAAATGCACTGTAGTAGTGTTTTATAGCATTTTGTTTGCCCACTTCATGGTATAGTATTCATACTTTAATCCGGCATGGAGATACATGTAAAATGTTATATGAATGCAATATATGTTTAAAACTTTATTCTATATAATACCTGTATTTTTGTCAATGCTAATTAGTAGTGCGTGTTATTTATTGCACCTCGTTACGTCACGATATCATTGTCACCTACATCATATCAATACAAAGAGCAAAGCTGACCAAGATAAGACGTTGTTATCAAAGCAGAAAATCATTTTGAAAATTACATTATGTGTATACGGTTTAATATATATATTTATACGGTTTTCGTACAATTTCTGTGAATTTTAGTGGTTCTTGTTTGTAATTGTGGGTAGAGCATTTTCAAAATACCAATACCAGTACCATAATATTTTATTACACAAAACATTATTACAATGTTCATAATGTTTATAGTAACATGTTATGACCAGAGAGAAAACATGGAAAGACAAGAAACTATAAAAACCATTTCCTGAAGGGTACTCTTCACATAATTTTGTTACTTCTGCCATAGCATATCCTGATCATTGGATCTTCTTTAGCATTCTCCCTCGCGTTTGATTGATGCAGTATTATATTTTATTGTAACTCATGCAAATAATGTAATGGTTTCATGCCATGGTATGACGACAAATGAGTTATTTGCCAAAGAAAGGAGGGGTTTTAGTTTTCTAACAGTTAAAGATTTTAGATTGATTATCAAATATATTATCTTGTCCATTAAATTGAATTAGCAATATCAATATTTGCTATACACAGGTGTGTACACTTGCTGTGTATGAATGATTTGATTTTGTCAGGTTTGTCACACGTGTTCAATCTAACTATTATTGTAGCAAATACGTTCTTACACTGACAACATCGGACATTTTAACTCTTTCAAGGGCTACAATTAAAGCTTATTAGAACGATGTTTACATCTCAAATTTCTAATATTGTTGATTGAACAGCATCTCAAAATAAAATGTTTGACAGTCAAATATTTATGACTTTGATGAAACTACTGCGCGTCTGTTCTGTCAAGAAACGAGTACCTTAAATCCGTCACTACGTCCCGTATATCACGGTTTCTATTGAGCTCGGCGCTGCTGTAACTATGCGCTCAATTAAATACCGACGGAGAAAAATGAGAGCTGCCACATTTTTATCATTTGATTTAAAACTTGAGATTCAGACGCACCTGAAAGAGAAATGAATCGAGGGCTTAAAATTATATAAATAAATGTATACAGTACATCTATTCACAACTGCATGCTTTTTGTCATTGTTTTAAGCAAATCATCGTTTGTATGACGTTCCTATGAGGTTCTTGTTTCACATCCAAGTTGATGTTAACCTATCGGGTGGGACAAACTTTACATAAGGATGTTTTCTTCGTTTGGGTTTTGCTTCATGTGCAAGTCACAAATTCTTGCGATTCAGATTGCCATTTTAGCAATCTGTGGGTGGCATGGGGTGTTTGGCTGGTTCCACAACATGCATATTGTTACGAATTAAAATAGTGACTACCATTCTTTAAACTGACATTTCATACAGTACAAAAAATATTTAGAATTAAAAAGAGAGAATTGACTAGCTATAAGCTTCTTTAGAAATTATCTCCCTTTACATGATGCATTTTCAACGGTAACAATAAAAATCATCCTCGCACATGTTCTGCTTGCCGGTATTTGGTATAAGACATAATTTTTTCAAACTGTAGTATACAAATAGATTGGAAAAAGAATTTATTTTTTAATATTAAACTTTTAACATAAACTAAATTCTAAAGTTGTAACGATTTATAAAATAAATTGTGGACATTCAGAACATTAACTAAATTATTATTAGCATGATGCGTAGTAACACTCTCTTTGATAACGAGCATTATAGCTTGTCTATGTCTTTGGATAACTGATGTAAACTAATGTTCTACTGCGGCAAAAAATAACGTATTGCTTTACAAAACCTATTCATTCTTGAGATAAAGTTTTCACCAGTAGTTTAATTTCAAAACAATCTTCAATGTTGCGAAACAAACAAGGTGAGAACTGTTCCAGAACTGTCACAGTTCCAGTGCTAATGATCCGTGTTGAGACATGTCTGTCCTGAAAAGAAAACAAACATTTTAAATATTATTATCTTACTGTATCATGTTAGAGTCGTTGTTCTTTATTCAGTGCTATATTTCAAACCCAGCTTGCATATTTATATACGAAGGACTTTATTCTGCCTAGCATTTTCAACACTGAAATATATGAGCAACTATATAGCAACATAAACAATTATTTTTAATCCAGTGGATTAAGAAAACTTACTAACAGAAAATTTATACTTAATATATTATATGTTCGACAGTCTTGTACAAGAAAGATGGATGAAACATGAAATTTTCAAAGAATTGTTTCTCTAACCCATCGATAAATGATTCCCGTGTGTATTATCTTTGCACTGTTACTGTTCCAGAACACATTTTAAAATATAAATACGAGCGAGCCACTCGGTGCTATGATTTCCATTTGCCAGAGGGTTTCAAACTGTTATCAAACTTGGTTTTCGTTAGTTTGAAAAGTTTGTGTTTTGGATACAAAATATTAATAAAATTTATCTCATCCCGGTTGTTTTTGACGTCATACTGAGGACCACGTTTCAAACAATAATAAGCAATGAAATATTCATGTCACATGTTAAGATCGACTGTGTGGAAACTTTCTGTATATTATAACTTACCTATTTGTTTATATCTAAATGGATTCACAAATTTAACTAAAGCTATTATACTAACATTGACATTTTCTATTATTTTTAAACTTAAAATTAATAGTTATTAGCATGCGTTCATAAGCAAAGACAGGTGAAAGGATAGAATTTTTCATTTCTTTTGAAAACAGTCTGAAACCTGAATTTAGACCTTTTTTGAAATCAGAAAAAAACTAAATTTACTCCGTGAAAACTATTTCCCGTATTATTCCTGCTGATGTGCAATGAACTCTGAAACAAAATCCCGATGGCAAGTATCTCCCACTGGCATACGCACTAATATAAACTCAGACTGCCTCAACAAATGCACTGTAGTAGTGTTTTATAGCATTTTGTTTGCCCACTTCATGGTATAGTATTCATACTTTAATCCGGCATGGAGATACTTGTAAAATGTTATATGAATGCACTATATGTTTAAAACTTTATTCTATATAATACCTGTATTTTTGTCAATGCTAATTAGTAGTGCGTGTTATTTATTGCACCTCGTTACGTCACGATATCATGAAATTGCGCAAAATATACGAATTTAATTTATTAGTACACTGTGGCAATTTTTCAGTCAGTTATTAACAACATGGATTCAGTACCTAGCTTCTCAACTTGGCTTAAATGTCATATGTTATCAGTTTGTGTAAACTATTAACACTGTGTAAAATATCATTATTTACAAGAACGGCCACTTGGGAACACTTGGCCGGAACATTTCCTCAGAAATTAACTGCAATCTAAGGTCGTTAGCGAAATATGAAGACTACATACTGTGAACATCATTGTAATTAGAAAAACAAATTTTGCACTTAAACCATGTCCCACTTTCTTACAGACAGGTTTCCCTGCTCTTTTTCATACGAAGACTTTTTTCCTGGTACGGAGACCAGTTTCAGAAATTAACCTGGCGTTTAGTGAATTTCTAGATTGTTTTATCAGAAAAGGCAATACACTTAATTATTGCTATTAGCCATATTTTTAACTACATTTTGCATGATTATACTTTCATGTTCCAAAGCAATTAAATGTCAACAAGGTTCTACAAAGGCATTGCAAAAAGTATCACATTTATTATTATTATTACTATTTTTATTATTATTGTTGTTACTATTGTTTTGATTTTGATTCCAGATAATCAAGAGTTGTTTTGTTCCAAGTAGGCAGTGGTTTACTCTCGGAGATTAACAATTTTGTTGAAAGAAATTTTAGCGACACGGCCTATAGCTAAGCCTATATCTATTAACCCTTACCTTGCTAAATTTCTAAAATGGACTGGCCCATCTTTCAATTTGGACAGTACCACTGACTGTTAAAAGGGGTGCTGACCAAAAAGATACTGACTGAATGGCGAACAGTGCAGATCATGATCAGTCTGCACGTCCGTGCAGACTGATCATGATCTACACTGGTCGCAAAGGCAGAATCAATCGCGTCCAGCATGATAAGGGTTAAATGAGAGTCCGAAAAGAGAAAGATAGTTAATTGTCATTTAGACTTGAGTAAAAAGAGCTCAGGACAATATTTTCGTATTAGCAAAGGCATATGTAAGCACACAAAAAAAAATGTAACATGTAAATCACTCATTATAATTCTGCTACACGTTGCATCATGTTTTACTCTCTCAGAATTTCGTTGAATATTACTTAACACTTGTTAAGGGTAGAACTCTCCTGTTGCTGATATTTCTGGAATTAATAATAAAACCGATTATAAGATTCCATTCGTCGATTTTCTTTTAATACAAAACACTTGCAGCGTGTTAATCCGCCAGGTCTGGAAGAATAATTGCTTTACAAACCAAAAGTATGCTAATCTTGTCAACACATGAAAAAGTAATAAATTTCGCAAGGACTTGCGAATTATGGAGGTTTATAACAAATATTGGTCATGAAAATAAGTAAATACACCACAGAAAACAATTCCAGAATTGTAATAACAATATGTTGACTGTTGAAGCAATATTAATGTTTTTTCTGCAAGAATTAACTGCATCGTATGGACTAAATATATACTAGTATTATGTGTGTAATGTGTATAAAATAAAATGGAATTAATAATTTGTATCGGAACGGTCATCTGTTTCTCTTTCAAATTCATTGCATAATAACTCCCAATAGATGGCCGGGCTATATCTAACGGTCATCTTTTACAAAGCTATAAAATCCGCATCAACTGTATTTAACTTTACTTAATATATATATTAAGTTTGCATATAGAACTACATATATAATTAAATGTGATGCAGTAATAGTTGATAACTGTTAATAGTTAACAACCAGAGATTTAGCGGTAATACACATTTATACTGTGTTTTTCTATACATATATACAATGTGTACTATTTCAAACCTAATGCATAGTACTATTAATACACATAAACTTGTTAAGTTCATAATTACATTATCTATATGAAGTTCAAATATGAAATTTGGGTCTAATATACATGTACATTTATTCGTTTTTTCTTCATTTTTATTTTCATTATTTTGTCTTTCTTTATTACTAAGCTCAGATTGCGCTATTGGATATTCACCCTTTTAGCTGTTGCTGCTGTCCTGTTGTCTTTTACAGCAAATGTAAGTCTTCCTTTTCTTTCCCTTTCTTTTTAAGTTTTTCTTTAAATATTTACTGTACTCTACTTTGATCATGGTAGCCTTGCAAATAATCACATCAAATCATAAACTTTCGAACATTTCACTAGCAAAGGCTCCAGACGCCCATTTTTAACATTTTGAGCAGTGCTTTTTCTTCACGGATATTTAGTTTGCCTGTTTATTATTAAAATGTTCTATCATAAATTTAACCATACTAAACCATTCGTTACCCATTTACGACACTTTTCACTCCCTCTAGCTGGCTTACGATACGTCGGTCGTTCTACTCGGGTGCATGTCCGGATAGGGTACATGGGGTCAAAGCTGTGAAATAAGCTTATGCGTATGTTCCTTAGTCCACCCCGCAGCCAAGCCCGCTATCTCTTTCTGTCATCAGGTCAGGAAAAATCAGATTTTTATATTGCAAATGAAGAAAATAATAACAAGTTTAAAGAAATGTCAGTAATAATTCTGCAGAGCTTTTCAGCTATTTCGCAGACATATGCGAGTCTTCGTTTATTTGTGTTCATGTTTTATTGTGAGTACATTTACACTCCGCCAGGTGTAAATTATCATTTAGATGCATGATCTTGTAGAAATTGACAACTTTATCTTTATTTACCGTTTATACGTTCATGATATGGCTGAAACATAATAATTTGGTTTTATTTCGTAATATTTCATCCTATTAAAACCATGATTGCACGTTTCTAATCAATCATTTTACCATTTTTGTAAATATTGCAAATGAATATTGTACGTTATAATCGACCTGACAGGGCGGGGTTTCGCGACGGTCCACTTCATTATTGTGCAGGATATGTAGTATATTCGGCAACCTGATTTCTTATTCAGTGGCCAGCTACCTTACATCGTAACCAATGTAGCGTTGAATTTTAGTCGTTGGTTACGGAATTAAACAATTATATTGCTCTACCTGTTTTGCTCTTATTTTTTAGATTACCATTACTTGCATTAGTCAGAGATTAACTCCGCCCCGCCAGGTCAAATAAAACGCACAATACTTCCCTGGTATCTGGAACAACTGATACGTATTAGACCTTCCTACTGGTATGGTCTTTATCATTATTTTTTTCTGCAGACTCAGAAATAAAATACTTGACGGAAAGAAACTCCTCAACTTCTAGTTAATTTAGAGTCTTACAGGTATTGATAGTCAATTCATCTTTTCTGAAAATCGGGTATCCATTAGAAGAACAATGTCTGCCTGTTAAACTAGGGTTGAGTACTACAAGATAGGTTTTACATATTTTTGTTAGTGCGTAAACATTAATGGACGGGAATAAAAATAGAATATTGACTACCATCAACTCATGGATTCCGCGAGTCTCATGGAATTATATTTATAGGAGCATATTTATAAAGAGTACATTCTAAATCATGCACTGATGCGAATGCGCAGGTCACACTTACTACTACCAAGGTTTAGGTTACCAAAAAAAAAAAAAATGAAGGATATACTATTCTTGTAAGGACTGGCGTTTCCGGCGACTTTACCCATGCCAATAAAACCCAGAAAGAGTACTACAAAGAAAGCGTTTCGTTTTGCTTCTTTTTATTTTATAATTAATAAAACTCGGTATTCAATCATGTAATCTACTACTGGTTTACGTGCAGCTTTCGGGTAACTATTACCCTCAAACTAGAAATTTCTATATGCACAAGCCAACGACATATTATGATATTAGAAAGTATCCCAGTAGTTATACTTAACCCGGCCAAATTGACTTTTGATTTTAAACATCCTCTGTATATTAAAAGTCGTAAAAAGACATACAAAAAGGATCAATGTTGTTTATCATACTTTTTGTCTGAGAACATGTATTTCAGAAAAGAGGTCTTCTTAGGCCGGTGCTAGGTGTGGAAGGGTGCGTAATGGTGTCGAATATTTCATTTATTGCAGTCAGAACGATGTTCACATGCTTATTTTCGTGTTTCTAAAATTACTAATTGCACAGCATCCCAATTTTCTTAAAACCATGGATTTATTGCTTTGGTAGAGCTTTAAGAATGAGAGGAGAACCTAAAATCCGTCAATACGTCAATATATCACGGTCTATATTGAGCTCAACGCTGCTGTAACTATACGCTCCATTGCATACCGATTGAGAAAAATTAGAACTGTCATACTTTTATCCTGTGATTTAGAACTTGAGAAAAAAGATTAATTTCAAATAAATCTTAATTTTGAAACATAAATCGACGGCTGCAAGCTGTAACTAGAACTTATGGAATCTGCTAAGTATAGACGGTACATCAATTCATCTCTGTATTGCTCTTTCAGTCTTTGGGTTTGTCTGGCTTTGTTGTGTTTTCTTCAACAGAACTAAGACAACTTTAATTTTATGAAGTAGTATGCGGTATTTTTCCACCATATGTTTGTCTTGGTCCACAAAAACTACCAGCACCGGACAATGTTTGATAAAGTTATTTTTTCGTATATAGTGGTATAGTGTTTAACGGGCTCTTGTGCAAAGCTGTGACAAAGTAACTTCAAGACAGAATGAAAAACGGGGAACTTACATTTTCATTTAGTTTTTCCATAATAAGACTGGGATGTCATTGGCTTGTCATTCTAACATTCTTTTGGAGCTTTGGGGTACTTTGCTCTATTTCCTGTGCTCCATATATTTTTATGAGTGCCTATTTAAAGTTGTGTTATACATGGAAATAATAATTTAAAAAACGAAATCAAACAAAAAATACACACACAAAAATTTTGGAGGTGCTTACATGTTCGCTACTTTTCTTACAAAATCAAATTATAACTTGAAAATGTTCCATTTAAATGAATTGTTGACCAGGAGAACTCGTATCATGAATAAAATTATTACCATAGTAAGCGAAATCTAAACGCCCTCTTGGTAAACATACATTCGTGCTTGATTAGGTCTTCAGTACATTTATTCTCTTTGCAAGTTAAGACAACGGTGAACTTTACAAACTACTTGTTTGTTTCTACAAAACGTGTTTCTTATTGAGATAAAGTTAGGTCGGTTACAGAGGCGCTACGGACCCAGTGCTATAAAATTTTGTTTCGAGACAGAATTTTCATTGATTAATTTGCATGTTTAACCTGTTAACAAATCAACAGGTGATAACCAGAGACAAGAAATAAATGATAAATAACTGCTAATCTTCAGAAAATAGCCATAGATTTTGAATTTTCTAATATTGTGAACATAGAATAAAATCCCTTCATTTCACGAAATGAATTTATGATTTTCGGGTTATCCTTTCTCACGTACTCAAGCGTCGGCGATTTTTCTCTCTCCCAACATAATATGTACGCACTTAATTCAGACTGTTTCGATAAAAACAATAGCCTATCGAGTGCTCATCTGCGGTGCAGTCTGCGTGCTGAAAGATTAGATTGTTTTTTTTTTTCTGACTATTTATGTAATGGTAGTAACTTTGATTGATACTGGTTTATTTATCAGCTAGAAGTAGTACCATATATATAGTTTACGTGACTATTAAAATGTTATTTGTGTGTATACTATGTATACGTTACAACGATGTTCGTATGTACAAGTTGAAATAAATTATATGTTCTGTTCTGTTCTGCTGAAATAAAATCTCAGTGCACAAATATATTCATTATGCTATGTATGGCTTGCTTTCTATTCAACTCTCCTGTTATGTTACATATTACCACTTCTTTTTAACAATTACCGGTGTGTAAAACATCATTACATATGAAGCGTACCTGCAGGAAGGCTTATATAATTTACGTAATATTGGGACAGGTCACCTCAAGCATGTAATTGGTCACTAGTGTTTGATATCATCTTCGGGGAAAATATACAAAGTCAAATTTCTTATATACATTTTACTCTCATATATACATATATATTTATATTATACAGATATTTACAAAATTTACAGTATGATCAGCTCAACAGATATGACACATATGTTACTTTAAAATTCATTGTCCTTTGCTAAAATTCCACTGCTGGTGTTTAGTTAATCGAACAGTTTTATAAAATCAGTATCAAAGTCTTTAAACACTAAAATTAATTCATGTCAAGTTAAACATTATTATTCACATTTCAACACTTTCCTTTAACACAAATCTCATCCAGAAACACAGCTCCAGAAAATCACTAATGTTACTAAACTTTTAGTACTTGGCCCCCGGTGCACGACACTTGGTCGAAAGACACTTGGTCGAATATGACACTTCGTCGAAGATGAAACATGGCCGAATCCGACACTTAGCCGAATCCGACACTTGGTCTAATTTTCATATGAAGTACGACACTTGGTCGAAATTGTTACGTTTGACAAAGGCCTTTATGATGAAAATTGATTGTATTATCGGCTTACGTTTACCGTTTACTCAATGGGTAAATAACCATAATTGATTAGAAACGTGTTATTTGGTGAACAAAGTTCTTATTAATTGGACCGGAGAAGCCTACGGGTAAGTATAATTATAATTTTAGTTTCAGTATATTTGTTATGATATGTTATTGTAAAGTGTAAAGTGTAAAAGCAAACAAGTAATGGAGGAAAAGCCTGAATATTTTCTTAGTTTACGGCTTGGCCCCGTTATCACATCAAGAAATACAACTTCAAGTAACACCGTGTAAGAAAAGTACTAAGTTGTTAAAACTTTAAGTACTTAAATACTTTAACACTCCAAGTAACACAAAATAAGAAAATCATTAAGTTGTTAAAACTTTAAGTACTAAGACACTTTAACACTTCAAGTAACACAATATAAGAAAATCACTAAGTTGCTAAAACTTTTGGTACTCAGTCACTTTAACACTTCAAGTAACACAATATAAGAAAATCACTAAGTTGCTAAAACTTTAAGTACTTAGACACTTTAACACTTCAAGTAACACAATATAAGAAAATCACTAAGTTGCTAAAACTTTAGGTACTCAGTCACTTTAACACTTCAAGTAACACGATATAAGAAAATCACTAAGTTGCTAAAACTTTTGGTACTCAGTCACTTTAACACTTCAAGTAACACAATATAAGAAAATCACTAAGATGCTGAAACTTTTGGTACTCAGTCACTTTAACACTTCAAGTAACACGATATAAGAAAACCACTAAGTTGCGTAAACTTTTGGTACTCAGTCACTTTAACACTTCAAGTAACACAATATAAGAAAATCACTAAGTTGCTAAAACTTTAGGTACTTAGATAAGATTCACTTAATTTACTATATCCCCTAACACCATGGTAATCATGTATACCAGAGTGGCTTATCAGACCTAAACAATACACTAAGTTATAAAACTTGATCCACTGAGCAAACAGGTTAAAGAAGAAAATTACACACCTCTTCCATGTTCTCACAACAGAATATAAACACTGTCAAGTATTTAGGTCCTTTGTAAATTCAAGAACTAAAATAATAAAAACCTTAAACTTTTAACTCTAAGAAATAATTATATATAAAAAAAATACAGGTTAAAATGAACACAATTTATTTATTTGTAAATGCTCGATCCTTCTGTGTGTCTTAGAACTGAAATCTCCCCTTTATCTATCACGTAATAGAAACTGACCAATGGTCAGCCAGGACAATCTATTTTTAGTATACAGGTACCTACATCCCCTACAGTAATAAAGATAAGAGAGAGAGTCTGCTGTTTACATAAACATGTTGTATCACCAAGGTTTAAATCAATACATGCCTTGATATCTTTTAAATTTCACATAAAAATTATTGAAAATATACTGTAAAAAACATATAAAAGACACAAACTGTTATGTAATACCCACATCAATATTTACAAGAACGTTACACATATATGAAACGGCTATTTGGCTCTACTTGACTCAAGTGCTTCTCCAAAAATTATTAGCAATCACATACCATCAGCGTTGTGAGAAGGGCCACTTACTGCAAGCATCCTGCAATTAGAAAAACAAATTGTGCATTTAAACTGTGTACCATTTTCGCACCCACACAGACTTGGTTTCATTCTTTAAATTCTGGGAAATTTAGGATGCTTTGCAAATAACGAAAAGGAAAAGATTCTGTGTTTAAAAATTCTGAAATCAAGGCACTCTATTAATTTTGCTTATTCAAAGTAGACAGGGTAATCTTTAAAAAAACATTTGAAATAAAGTTTTTGAGACACTTTCTATAAAAGAAAACTATGATTGAAATCATATTTAGTCTGAGAAAAAAAGAGAGATTACCTCGGTATCGTTTTCAGTCAGACAAAACTTGAAGGTAAGACAAGTTCTTTTCATTATAAAACAAGCTTAGAAAAAGATTATCCCTTTCAAATAAAGTGTAGGCTTAGGGAGCATGTATTGCGGGAGCATGTATTGCAAATGAAATACGAGTCTTAATTCTTATGTATACATAATGAACATTCTGGCTTGTCTATGTCTTCTGTAAATTAATATTCCTTGGAAGTTAAGGTACAACCTACCTGGTTGTTGTTTGTTACCAAACATCTATTTTTCAGATAAAGTTTACATCAGTTGTTATGTTTTAAACAATCCTAAATTGTGCGTAGAAAAACATAGCGAGGTCTGCTACATAGGCGCTAAAGTTCCAGTACTACAAAACTTCTTTGGAGAGCCATGCTAGCATGCAACAGTTTCAGTCAAATTGTTTTTTCAGAAATATATTCTCGCCCCGGACCTACTTTAAAACGCAATCAAGGACGACCTAAAGTGTGCTGCATTGCAGTCGTTTCCCATCATTAAAGCTATCTTATCTTATCTAAAAAGAATGTAAAAGGGTCTTTTCAAAACACAACTTTTATTTTTTATATAAATTTGAACTTCAATGAAACATACAAGTTAAATCAATGATACGATCACATCTATGACCCTGAATCCGATTAATCAGGTATTACAATGTATGCTTAGTTTAATTTCAGAAAATAAAAAAAAAAACTTTTGACAGCGATTTACAAAAAAAAAAATAATCACAAATCAACAGACGAAGTTGTCAAACATTTGCCTTTATTCAGTCATATTTATAAAAAAAATCTATCTATACGCACTGTGCACCAAGAAATTGCTCCAAAATGCATCTAAAAATGCTCCGTGATATGTATTCTGATATCTGTTTCCAGGAGGTTTTCAGATATATTTTTATTTTGTTTCCGTATATTTTGATTAGCTTATGGTTTAGTTTAAAGATGTAAAACATCATATGCTCCTTGATGCTACTGGTTATGATTTCAAAAGCACGTAATAATTAATTATAATAATAATAATAAGAAGAAGAAGAAGAAGAAGAAGAAGAAGAAGAAGGAGAAGAAGAAGAAGAAGAAGAACAACAACAACAACAGCAATAACAACAATGATAATTAGCCACGAAATACCAGAGCCAGATATTTAAATAAAATTAATTTTCACAGAAAATTTTTACCTGGTTTATAGTTCCTTGTCTATTTAAATCTAAGTGTTGACAAGAAACGTAAATTGCGCCTAGGTATTTTTTTTACTCAATACTTTTTGTTAGATATTTTTCTTCTTCTTTTGAGTAACCACCTATTAATAGTGAGCGTGCATGTGCTAAGAAGGACCAAATTTCATTGAAAGTAACGAATAAAATCAGCACCCATGAATTTGCACAAGAATCGTCTACGTGCAGTCTCCCACTTAACTGCGACGTTCTCAATTATCTCATTATTCATATTATAATAATACGTACTAGATTCATATTGTTTCATCAGATGCAATAAAATCGTTTGTACCATTCCACGTGTGGTGAAATGTGCAGGGCCAAATGTGCATAGCGTAATAAATGTAATAAACTGCACGCTCTCGCTATGGTCAATCATTAACACATTGTTAGGTACTCAACTCGCCTTTAATGTCACATGTTTCCAGTTCATGTAAATCATAAACAGTGTATAAAGCATACACAGTTACGAGAATGGCCACTTGGGACCACTTGACTCAAGAGTTCCTCAGACATTATCAGCAATCTGAGGCTATCAGCAAAATGCGAAGGCCACATGCGGTGAACATCATTATAATTAGAAAAACAAATTTGCATCAAAACCTGGCCATACTTTCTGACAGTCACAATTTCCAGTTCTTTTTCTGAAAAAAAAAACAACAACATATGTCCTGGTGAGGACACCAGTTTCAGAATTCAACCTGGCATTTGATGAATTTCCAGACTGTGCTCAAAAGCAACCATTCATAACTCAGGCTTGTTATCTAATTATTGCTATTTTTATGCCCCCGAAGGGAGGCATATAGTTTTTGAACCGTCAGTCTGCCGGTCTGTCAGTCTGTCGGTCTGTCCGCATTTTTCGTGTCCGGTCCATATCTTTGTCATCGATGGATGGATTTTCAAATAACTTGGCATGAATGTGTACCACAGTAAGACGACGTGTCGCGCGCAAGACCCAGGTCCGTAGCTCAAAGGTCAAGGTCACACTTAGACATTAAAGGTTATTGCATTGATGGGCGTGTCCGGTCCATATCTTTGTCATCGATGGATGGATTTTCAAATAACTTGGCATGAATGTGTATCACAGTAAGACGACGTGTCGCGCGCAAGACCCAGGTTCGTACCTCAAAGGTCAAGGTCACACTTAGACATTAAGTGATAGTGCATTGATGGGCGTGTCCGGTCCATATCTTTGTCATCGATACATGGATTTTCAAATAACTTGGCATGAATGTGTACCACAGTAAGACGACGTGTCATGCGCAAGACCCAGGTCCGTAGCTCAAAGGTCAAGGTCACACTTAGATGTTAAAGGTCTTTTTTCATGATAGTGCATTGATGGGCGTGTCCGGTCCATATCTTTGTCATTCATGTATGGATTTTAAAATAACTAAGCATAAATGTGTGACACAGTAAGACGACGTGTCGCGCGCAAGACCCAGCTCCGTAGGTCAAAGGTCCTAAACTCGAACATCGGCCATAACTATTCATTTAAAGTGCCATCGGGGGCATGTGTCATCCTATGGAGACAGCTCTTGTTTATCTTTGAACTGACAATTAGTTGTTCATGATTATACTATAACATGTTCCAATACTATAAAAAAAAGCCTCGTCGATATATGACCTTTTCGTGTAGATTCGCCGTAAAACCCAACTCACTCAATATAAAAAACCTTAGCAACTTTTGTCAAGACTGTTGTGTAAGTGCATTTCAAAATGTATCGCAATGAATTTATATTGGCTTCGATTCTACGCTTAAACTTTCAAATAAGTCGCTCTTGCGTTGTTGTCAAATAATAAAGAATTATTCTATTACCTTCGAATTGTGTTGAAAGATACATAAATAACTTCTCGGGCTAAGAAAGGTTAACTAATAAGTACTCTTAATAATGAGCCGTGCCATGAGAAAACCAACATAGTGGGTATGCGACCAGCATGGATCCAGACCAGCCTGCGCATCCGCGCAGTCTGGTCAGGCTCCATGCTGTTCGCTTTTAAAGTCTATTGGAATTGGAGAAACTATTAGCGAACAGCATGGATCCTGACCAGACTGCGCGGATGCGCAGGCTGGTCTGGATCCATGCTGGTCGCATACCCACTATGTTGGTTTTCCCATGGCACGGCTCATATATCTTTGCTAATACAAAAGTAGTGTGACTGGCATATTACTTATAAATCTCAAAATGCATCAATTTCTTGTTAAATGATATTTCCAGTAACAGTTTTCTCTTTTGTTTGACAAAGATTTGATTATTGATTAATAAAGTAGACAGTTTTATTGAATCGATTGTTTTCGATTGCCTCCCTTTGTGACTTTACCCTTAATGTGCAGTTTTAAAAGTTGTACTTTTCTAATCATGTAATTATGTATTACATCTGTCTGGACAGCTGTTTCCTCTGTTATTAAAATGAAATCTAAAGCCTTATGGAGCTGAATGCGAAAACAGTAAAACTTCACGAAAAGTTAACTTGGTACATGTAAATGACTCACTGTATATTTTTCCGTCGTTAAAATTAATTTCATTTCAGTACAGGAGATACAGATGTTTGCTGTACGTTGTGTATTACTCTAAAAATCTCTATAAACACCTGTCAAGGGTAAAAACTCTCCTTTTATTCTTCTTTGATGCCCCTGCAATTAATTATAAATTCATTAGTCGGTTATTCATTAATGTAAAACACTTGTACGGGTGTTAATCCTCTTAGCTAATCTTGCCGACTCTAGCAGAATGACTTTTGTTCAATTTACAGTTTTTCTGCCAAAAGCCTGCGAGTCTTGATAACACAAGAAAAAACGAAATTAGATTAAATGCCTATCATAGATTATATCACACGAAACCAAATAAATATTTAAGGAAATTGCACTCCATATAATACAATATCATTTTATTGCATTAAACATATTACAATGCTTATGACACAATACATTTTAAACATAAGCAGATGAAAACATATCCAAAAGAGATAGAAAAGGACATTCGTAGATTCATATTTCTACTTATAACAGTGAACCATTGATTTTATATATACATATTTCTTACTCTATTCGTTTTTAAAACAACAAAAAATAATTATAATTATGCAATTCGGATTTTATTTGCAAAGAAGATGAATTTAGCTAATTGATTTATTGACTTTTTAGATTTACAATTCATAATCGAATCGAACTTATTCAAAGTTGGCCATCGGCAGTAATAGGGTTTAAGGTATTTTTTTCTAAGTTCGCGGTAGTTGGGACACACTAGCAAGAAATGATATTCATTTTCTAATGTATTCATACTACAAGATTTACAAATACGTTGATTGCGTTCAGTGTTATCATAGCGACCTGTTTCAATAAATAAGTTGTGCGAGGATGTTCTAAATTTCGACAGTGCAATTTTGTATTTATTTTCCGATATACAATTTAAATACTGTTCAGTTTCAAAGTTGTGTTAAAAGATACAGTATGATTGCAGGCGGGCCGAGTTATTAATATCAGTGTACCAACGTTGTAAGTATACATCAAAAATACGCTGTTTAATAACTTGAAATGGAATATCTATACTAAATTGATGATTCCAAATGTAATTTAATCCATGTGTATGTACATGTAGTATTGTTTTTACCTGACTAGCCCAGTTTTTACCTCTATAGTCTATACCGTTGTCAACGTCTGACTTAAGGAACATATATGTTTGTTTAACTATTGAATTATCGGGATGCTTTAGGATTTTAATCCAATATTTTATAATGTTGATTTTTCTAACAGATAGTGGCATACGTCCAAGCTCACCATATAGAGCGGATAGATTTGTAGAGCGTTTTACGCATAATACTCGACGCAAAAATTTAGTATGAACTAATTCAATATCTGTTGCTTCGTGCATTCCCCATATTTCAGAGCCGTAGTGGAGGATTGAACCTACAAGACTGTCAAACAAATAAAGTATCTGTTTAACTGGTAATTCGATGTTATTTAGAATTGAGAACAGGCTATATAAAGCCCGCGACGCATGTTGTGCAATACATTTTTGACTGCGGTACCAATTACCATTTTTAAATAATGTGATACCAAGGTATTTAAAGGATGTTACGGTTTCCACTGGGGTGTTATAAATATAAAAGTTATGATAGGTGTGTCGGCCTTTCTCGAATATCATTGCCTGAGTTTTTGATACATTTATTTTTAATCCCCATCTCTGACAATAGTTTACAAGATCGTCAAGTATCGATTGGAGGGTCTCTGGTGATTTTGCGAAAAGCACTTGATCGTCAGCATAAAGTAACAAGAAATATTGAAGTTCATTTACAGTAAAAATATCTGCCATATTTGAGTTAATATGCTGAGAAATGTCGTTTACGAAAAACATAAAGAGGAGAGGGGAACTCGGGTCCCCTTCCTTGTTTTAACCCGATATTTGAGGTGAAAAAGTCGGACGTCTGGGAATTGAACCGTACACAAGACCTAACAACCGTGTACATTGATTTCAAGGCTTGTACTAACTTTCCGCTGACGTTTTCTTTCAACAGTTTTTGAAAAAGGAATGATCTATCTATTTTATCAAAGCACTGCATGTAATCGATAAAGATACAGTATAGTTTTTGTCCCGAAGCCAGAACCTTGCTTATCACTGAATGCAGAATAAAAATACAGTCTATTATTGATTTACCTTTTTGAAAACCAAATTGCCTTTTATCAAGTTTTTCATACTTATTGGACCATTTTGTTAACCTATTTAAAAGTAACTGAGAGTATATTTTGGCAAGAACGTTAATTAAGGTGATACCGCGATAATTTTTTGCGTCGTTTATATCTCCTTTTTTGAAGATCGGTGTGATGATACCGTGTCCCCAGGAAGTAGGGTATTCGCCACTACTCAACAGCCTATTGTAAAGTGTAATCAAGAAAGGTGAGATTAAATCGTAACTTGCCTTAAATATTTCGCTTGTTGTCTAAGCCGGGCATTTTATTATTATTTTGTGTAAAAACCGCTGTCCGTACTTCCGCATCTGTAAATGCGCAATCTAAATCTTGGTCAATTTGGTCATTGTTTAATTCCGGGCCTGCATTTTCGGTGTCTGAGTGCTCATTACCAAACATCGATTTAAAATGATCAAAAAGGCTGCTTATGTTAAGATTATCAGCCTTGAGTGAATTACTTTTCAAGGACTTTTTTATTTTCTTCCAGAACAATCGAGGTTGGGATTTTGCCAAATTACCTATTTTTTGCCCTTCTTTCAATTTGTATTTATGCTGCGATTTTTTCTTAGTCCTATTATACTTTGTTCTTGCTTGAGTAAATAATATCCTATTATTGTCATTTTTGTTTCTATTAAAATTATTTCTTGCTCTTTTAAAATTCAGTTTTGCAGATTGACAATTATTGTCGAACCATTTCTTATTCGGCTTTCTCGGCGTTTTGGATTTATGGGAATGAAAGTCAGTATTTTTTCCAAAAGATGCAAAAGCGCAGTCATGTAACACACTAGTGAACCTGTCTACCACGTGATCAATTGGTGACGTTGATATACTGTCTGTTAAGTTACTTATAATATCCCGATTGTTTGTAAGCTGTAATCGGAAAAACGGAACTTTCTCACTGTCCCAAATTATTTTTCTGTTTTGATATTCTGTGTTAATATCTGAATCCGAATTACAATAAAGCGGCTCCGGTGCAGACATTGAAAGGCTAAACAATATCGGGGCGTGATCCGAGTACTCGTTGAACTCCTCAATTTCGAAATATGAAATAGTATCGAAGTCTAAATATAATAATACAGACAATAGGTTTACAGTGGAAACAAACTTATGTATACTATGTGTAAAATGTATATAAAGTTTTATGAAATGTCATTAAAGATTACTGTAGCTAGCTCACGCCTGATATAAAAGTTTCCATTTTTGACATTTTATGATCAATTTTGCCTTGTTCTCAAATTAACCCTGGCATATTTATCCTTAAGTGTGTATCTTCCTATTCTTTCTGTTTTTCTTTTATTCTTAATATTTTTTCTTAAACAAACTCCGCGCTCTACTTTGATCGTAATAGGCTAACGAATAATAACATCAAAACATAAACTTTAGAAAATTTCATCAGAAACAACCCAAACTCCAGACACCCATTTTTAACATTTTAAACAGTTCTTTTTCAAACTTTATGGTTATTTAATTTGCCAGATTATTTCTAAAAAGTTCTACAGAAGCATAAAGATCACTCGTATGTTTTAGCAACTTTAAAACATTCAAACCCAATTACGCCGCCTGGGTGGATAAGAGTTTAATCGGATAACCTCGGCCATTGAAAGCCGTTCATGATGGCGGATAAAGGATGTCATGCCAAATTTAAGTGGTTCTTGTCATAAATTTGTCATTAGCACTTTGCTTGATATCCACAAATCCGCTTAAAACAATGTGTGATGCTTCTAAGACCTTCCACATACGTGAAGATACAATTTAAAATGCAGATTGTATTATTTACAATGATTATCGGATATTGGTGATATGTATATATTATAATTATTAAGTAATAAATAAGCAATTGATTTAAAATGATGATTCTTGATCAGAAGTGGAGAACGAGTCAAACCGACATGGTGCAGCTAATATGACAGTATTCCAGATTTGAATGGTAGGGAAAAAAGCAAAGTGTTCCATCGTGAATTAGTTAAGGGTCGGGTGAGTATCTGGGTAAATCACCGACCATCCGCAAGCCAGCTAGATGGCATCCTGACATGACGACACGAACAGAACTTGAACCCACAGAGGTGAGAGACAAGTGATTAGATCCACGTGGATACGGAGACCCTTTGAAATCGAGTACGTCACTGATTAACTTTCGTTGTAATTTAAAAAAAATAACATCGAAATATGAAATAAAAGTCTGAAGAACAAAATGCTTACCATACCACAACGAAAACATAAAACATCCCATTTAAAATCATCTCTGATTTTTTCGTCTCATCACCATTATTTTTACTGCAGAGGTAAGTACCTACAGAAGTCCATAAAATCTCCCGTTATGCGGAGACAGCTCAAGTAGAGCTTATCAGGTATTGAGAGGTGCCTGAAAAAGTAAAGTCGCAATATAACAAAGCGATTTTGATTAAGATAGGTAATAATGTGAAGTAAGATACTACAAGAGGCAAGTTGAGATCCGCTATTATTTTTTGTGTGTACAACAAAACGGGCGAAGGGTTGAGGCTTCCGTGACTAAATGAAATAATCTTTTTCGTTGAAGTTTTGACCAATATTTTTCTCTAGATATCCTGGTATTATATTAATCATGCGGCCGCACTGACCCAATTGAAAGTAAGAAAGAGAGAAAGCTTCCGCAAGTAGGAAAGCTCGACCCTGGCTCGAAACATTAAGCTGGAAAAAGTAGAATTTGCATTAAATATTTTAATAAACATGGCAATTTAGATGACTGTCTTAGAATTTTTTATCTGGCGAGTTTCCAGTTTGACCTGCTCACACCAGTCAATTTTTTGCTGCAATGACACATAAACACCTGTGTGTATTTATAAACCTGGGCTAATTATCATGTTAAAAATCAAACTTTTCTGCGTAATTCATGATGCTTTTAACTGAACTTCTAAGAGAAATGGCTTATCAGTTAAGTTCTGATAACCAGAATTAATTTACCTGGAAGTAATAATCATTCGAAGTAATCCTATAACTACGCCATTCTTTTGTTTAATATGATATAGATCAAAACTCATTAGGCAGTACATATGTGCATACATTAATCACATCGTTCCCCGTAGATTAACCAAACCGCCTTGCTCGTATCCAGTATCAAGCGTTTATACTAATCAAGCGTTCCTCTACCCAGAGTAAAGCTTGAATGAATTATATTCCACTCTGCTTCGCCAGTCGCGGCAAGCACACACACCTTATATTTCTTACGTTTTGTGATTTCCTGACAGCTGAAGAACTACTGTTCTTTGGATATCTGTTGACAAAATTGATACACTATTTTTAGTGGTTTTAATAATTCAAACAACAAGAATCTTAATTATGAATGAATATAAATTTTGACATTTCAAGTGATTTTGATGTAGTGTGTGTTTAATTTAAAGGAGTATTAACTTAGATAGCTCTGTTTCTTTATGATTTAATTTTTGTGATTCTGATAGTTGTATGAATTTATTCAGACATGGAATATAGTGCATTGTATTTTATGGGCTGCTTGTGCACATGTTTGTAGGATTTGTTGAACAATATTTTATCTGAAATTAAAAACATTTTAGACGTGAATTCTACGAAACAAGGATTTATATATTTCCATATCTAGTGTTTTGTTAGAAGCATTCAAAAACCCATTCCAGTAAAATTAAGAAAAATGGATTTATTAACAAGTACGAAAGGTACGTATCCCGGAGATCTTAGTATACGATTTATATGATGATGATTTACAGAAAAAAATGATGACAATTTTATTTTAAACAGTTAATATGTTATTTTTGCATTTATGTTTTTGTGTGGCTTTCTTTTTCTTTTCATTTCGACGGGTGTTTAATAATTTCAATCGTAATATTCCCAGCATGTCATAATTTGTAAAAATTATAAAAAGTATTCATTTATGGTTACTGTTTGTTATTTCAACGTATATCTGTATATTTATTTTGGAGGCGAAATCTTACTTTGTACAACATATGTAAACAGCGTATTGATATCTCGACAAGATCGTATGATTAATCAATTTACTTATATTTTTTGCAAATTTGTATTTGAAATAAATATCAAACATTTATTTATTTATTTGATCCAACATATATACACTTTCATACCCACTTTTATGTCTGTCCAATTTTTTAAATTTTGTTTGCTGTAGTTCGGACAATCAGCCACAATCAACTTAAAAAATGTCACTATAGTTGCAAAATTCAAATTCTAAAAGCATGCACAAATTAATGAGGAATTAACTAACCTTAGAAGTATAGTATTTGACGATAGCGTATTTAACAGTGCTGTTAGTATTTAGAGTACTTTTAGCATTGGTGTAAGCAATAGTACTTTAGAAATGGTGGTGTGCAAAAAATTTTATATGAGATATTTTAAAACCATGTAAGTTCACATACAAAGAGCGCGCCCTTCCCCGACAAAAAATAAATACTTTGTATTTTAAGTTTGTTTTTGCTTGCAATATGATAGGTATGGGACACGAGATGTTTGGCGGTAAAGCGTTGTCATTTCCACATGCATTACATCTGTCTTTTAGAGAACCACGAGCTAGTCTTGGAACAATAAAACTTAATCAACGCATGCCTTTGTCATATCAGCGTGGAAAATCTATATTTGATCTCTACGACTAATTTCGTTTGCAAGATAACATCAAAGTCTTTACACCTCCGGTGCCATAATGATTGAGATAAGATTACGTAACTTACCGATTAGTCACGTAATGAGCCGAACCAGACACCGAAGCATAACGAATTCTCCGTAATTGACCGGATATTATCTTAGTGACCACATGGTGCGGTAATTGTTGTCAGTTCTCGTGTGGAAATAATTAAGCGTCTAATTATGTACAACAATGTTTCTATTTTTTTCTTTGTGATTTTGAACAAAAAGTCTAGAGAAAATAGTGCAAGTGTATTTTATACTAAAGCGAGGATGCTTTTTTGTGCGCTGTTTCAATTTTCGTCTGCGTGATCGACTTTACGGCGATGCCACTTTTTGCCTTTCTATTATGCATTGTAGAACAAAACAATCATAGAGAAAAAAATCTCTCGCTGCCATACATGCCGTAGGCTTCACCCTCCCCTAGCTTACATTTTGAAAAAAAAGACCATATAAAAATAGATCAATAATTTATATAAGAATTGAAATATTACCGGAGATTAATTTTTGAATTTTTGCTGCGACAATGTCAAAAGAAAGGCTAAAAACCCTGCATGCAGTAATATCATTTTAAGCAGCGTATCAAATTCAATATTTACATAATACATGCATGTGTACGTAAATGGTTATATGAAAAAATGCGACATTTGAAAGTATTGTATGTCATGTAAAATTTAATGTTTTTGTTTATCATATCATTCAAGTTGTAATCGTTGAGTATGATGACATAAGTTTTTATATTTTTAACATGTTTAAGTCCTGTATTTGCATTTAATCAACCGCTGCATATCATCTGCAATGGAATAACCCATATAAACATAAAAGCAAAACAAAAGCAAACAAACAACAACAACAACAAGTAAATGCTTCAGCCAAAAAAAAAAAGATGACGAGCCCATATGTAGATATACAGTGCATACTGGTGATTCAAAATCACACGAGGTCATCCAAAAGAACAACCTTTCCATGAAAGCATGTCAACATATCAGTCTTTTGATCTGATAGAGAAGACATGCATATCTTGAAATTGTGAAGGGTATCAAAATAGATGTGTCTGCTCGAATAAAATCAAAACAAGGTTTTTCAACTTTGAAGTGATTGAAACAAGTTTTATGCAGACACCCCGTTGATATGTTTTGAAACATATGCACCAAAAACGAATTTTAGAATCCTTGCGGTACGATAAAGTAAGATAGAAGTGCGAAAAAAACACTATTGCCCGCCTTGATGATTTCAAGAACTTGAAAGAGTCTCTTGAATGTGTAGAAAGTGCTCTTCAAGTTTGCCGCTCGGTTGTTTATTGTTATTTTTTTTGTTGTTTTGCAGACAAAATAAGTGTGATTTTTATGAGACTCTTACATTTTTGGAGTCTGGGTCGTTATGTCAAGTTTCTGACAAACTCGTTATGTCTTCAGTTTTTGAATTTGCAGTGAATGAAATAACTTGAAATATATCATAAAATCGTATAAATACGTCTGTGGGAAAATTTCAAAAAACATTCATTGGTCTTTTTATTTTTCTACTTAAAATCTATTGTGCTGAATAAAAAGAAGTATATCTGGAAACTCTCAAAACTTTTTATCCCGAATTAACAAGAGATTTATTTTGATTATTTTCCCATTCTTTGGACAGAAATAGTATAATTCATTATTTTGCCTTGAGAAAGTCCTTTGATTTAGTGTTTTCAAACAAATACGTTGTATCAACCATCATAAAATCATTCTTAAAACGAACGTGAAACCTGTGCAATATCTATGCCGAAATCAGTTCGAAAATTTAGAGTTGCACATGTGTCAAAAGAGCCGATATTTTATTCCATTGCAAGCAAAAAAACATGTAATACTATACACAGTAAAAATAACGGTAGTATCCACAAAAAAGGCGGACATAAATCAAAAGTTTAATATCCTCTTTGTTTTACATACGTCAGTCATCATGCTATACTTTTTACATATCATTGACCCCTAAACACCTATTGAAATAATCATGTCTATCAATGATTCGACCGTATGCACCCCAGGTAAGCTGATAAGCCTATTTCTGGTTGAATGACAAACGTCGAGCATGCACCTGTACAAAACGCACGTGCTTATAAATATATCAGGAGATGCCAAGATAAGTTCCATTTCATCAATATACCCTGATAAGAAAGCTGAAATAAACACAAACTTTACTAACATTTTAATTTACGTTTCTTTTTGCTAAGAAAACGACGGCTTTCGCCAAAATAAATTACGTCTTTCCTATGCAATCTTTCAAAGAATTTCCCGCATACAATGTTTATATTGCTGTGAAAAGTATATGAGCCATGCCATGGGAAAACCAACATGGTGGCTTTGCGACCAGCATGGATCCAGACCAGCCTGCGCATCTGCGCAGTCTGGTCAGGATCCATGCTGTTCGCTAACAGTTTCTCCAATTCCAATAGGCTTTAAAAGCGAACAGCATGGAGCCTGACAAGACTGCGCGGATGTGCAGGCTGATCTGGATCCATGCTGGTCGCATACCCACTATGTTGGTTTTCCCATGGCACGGCTCATATCATTTTAATAGCTTTAAAAACGTTTATTTCATATGCCATATTCTATTTTCAAGTTCCCGAATATATCAATATGAAAGTCTAAATCTATTAGCAGTGCTGTGCTTATGGCCTTTCTTAATCAAATGAACAAAAGAGGCGTACATTTACATTATTCCCAGATTTATACGACAATTAGTGCGCATTTTCGTTGCATTTTCCGTTCACTCATAAATCTTGATAAAGAACCCCTTATAAATGACATACTTTACATGCCTTTGGCCTGGACCTTCCAGTCCTAAGTGCTTCTTTGGCAGCGTAGAATAAAACCCGTCTCTCAATACTGCAAAATATGCAGCGCTGACACACGCCGTTATGAATGTGTACGGAACATAAACAACTTCTTGCTGCTATGTTTATGAGCCCAGTTTGCATATTCAAAGCTCATAAAACGTATGAATATACCTAAACACTTCAAATCATTGACCCACTCAGTGCTCATTAATCATCGCATTATCTCGAGCTAAACGCAGAATTGATTGCATTGGGCAGTTTTTGATCTACTCCGCTATCTACCCTGTCCATAAACAATATTTTTCTTCAAAACCTGCTTGACAGTTTACAGATAACAGACCGAAATCTGGAAATGTGCACTAAATGATACGATGTATTTAGATTAAATCTGGAATATATATGTTTTTAATAGAATTTAAAACATTTTATACCCGACCCCGCGTTCTGCTGCACGTCTGAAGAGTAAATTTCGATTTATTCAGCCGAAATCTTATTAGCAGTCACAAAATCCGTACAATCTACCTCAATTTTGATACATGAATTTATAAAAAAAAGCGTTTTACGGTATCAGTTACATAATAAAATCATAACCAAATCAATGGTGAGTTACGGAGATGTGGTCCAATGATTTTTTGGTAATATTTTCACAGATTTTAAATGTACAGTAATATTGTTCATGTAGAGACCTCCAGATTAGCTTGAAGTTGCAAAATAACTTTGACAAATTCAGACAACCAAAGCACACCAACATTGAATCTCACAAGTAAACATGTTACTCACATCTTTGTTTAGACTAAAGTTCATGCCACGCAGATCCTCGTGTAACCACAGATATTTTTGTTGGCATACACTTATTTGTGGAATGGAATGAGATACTTATTCCATTCCATTCCATTCCATTCCATTCATTTTGGTAATGTCCCAGAATATTTAATTGGAATCATGCAAGTCAAGGGCAAACTAGCGTACTTAAGAGTATGATGCAGTCTTGACAAGTAGTCTGAAGCTGTGGGATCTAATCTTGTCATACTATTTTTCGTGTCCTCACCTACACAGTACTCTGTATAAGTTCAAATTGAATTGAAAATGTCTGGCTTTGGATCCAAATGAGTTGTGGTTTGTGTTTTGGAGTTTAACGCCCTGATTCAACTTTTTTTCATTTATATCAATACGATTAGTTTAGTGACATACCGTTTCTGGGCAAGCTACCGCAGTTTACCAGTACTTGGTGCACAATTTCCTATACGAAGTAACAATTTCCCTTATTGGAACAGAGGTAGGGGGTGAAGAAACTCCCTGACTAAATGCCATGGGAAATGCTCCCCCCCCCCCCCCCCCCCCCCCGCCAGGAGGGACCAGCGCTCCAAATGAACATCAGAATAAATAGCTTGGCCCTATTTTTTAATGTTTCAAAGCATAACAAATAATCCATTCTGATATCACTCATCCCTATTCCACCCCCACCCCCACATCAAATAAAATCAGACCCAAAAAAGAATCTAATAACCTAATGACCTTGTTATTTCTGGCAAAACAACAATAATATAGCCATCTGAATAATTTCAAATATAACAATAAGACAATAACTGTGAGATAAATTTCTGCAAGAGATATCCCTTGAGATTGTCCAACAGTTTAATGAACCAATTCTACCTAAAGTTGAACTTTGGTTTGTCAATCTGTTACCAATGGTAATGAGATTTGACCTAAAGATGTAAACAAATCAGTATATTTTGGAATGGAATGGAATGGAAGGAGATAGTGAAATGGAATGGAATGGAATAAGTATCTCATTCCATTCCACAAATAAGTGTATGCCATTTTTGTTCCGCCTTTGACAATAATAATTTACAGTAAACGCTGTTACAACATGATTAAGGCCGAGGTGGATGATACGTTCGTTTCATTGTTTATCTTTCTTTATAATTGCAGAGTTTGTTTAAAGGTTAAGAAAACGAATACATTTTGTATGACAAGTTTGACAAGTTTATTTTAAATGTTCCTTTAGGCCAACAAACATGGAAATGTGGAGACAATTATTTAAACGGAGAATTTGTTAACATTCAGTTTTCTACACATAATGCATTCTAATATTACAGCATTAGAATTGCAAATATTTATACATAAAATATCTATAATCATACCTGTATTGACATATGACAAATGATTTATCATTTTACACGTGTAATTTATGTCCAAAGCGTGTACAGCTTGTTATCTAAATACAACAAAATTTGAATAATTAATAAAATGTTGTAGTATTGCTTTTTACATATATTAAGAAGCAACATTTAAGCTGTCTTCCATACGTTTGCGTCTACCTTTTTGTATTCTACCATAGACAAAGAAACAAATTTTACGTTTCATCCGGCCTTATATTGTTTCATTAGTTTCCATGTTACATGCTGGAAACATGTAGAGATATATCTCTAACTGGAGATCAAGACCTCTGATTCCACTTGAGCCACGATACCACACATCACGGTGAACCATCAATCTGAGGAAATTGTATAAGACAACCTAATGAACCGACATTTATTGAATTGAAAGTTAAGATTGTGTCAATATGGTAATCTATGACTCCTGTTCAGTATTTGATGGCTGCACACCTGGCGATCGGCGATACTGTTACCTCGTCTACATGATAAATTAATGATTTACCGCCTTCAGGGAAAGCTATCGTCTGCCGTTTTCATGATTTTCACTCTAATCGCTGAAATCGAATACATCTTTAAATGCCCGCTTAATATTTTCATTTCTAAATTTCTAAATAAATCTCCACTTTATTACAGTGTAATACGACATTTTCATGAAAATTGCTGTTGGTATACCTTTTGATAGTTTTTATGGAATTACTCAGAACTTTTTTGCACTCGTCTGCTTCTACCATTGTGACTGTTACTCGGTTCTTTCTGACTAAATCATCTGAATATTTAATCTTACTGATAACAGTTCCATGTTGCACTTGTAGAATATATCAAAGCATACGAAAAACTTTATGGAACGCCCTTAGGGACATGAAAGAATTATTGCAATGTCAGATATAAACTTGTTACCTACATTACAGCTCAAAATAATCTCTGAAACAAGTTCGTTAAAGGTATTCATACCAGATTATTTGGCGAAAAAAACAACAACACGAACGTAATTTGAAGCGATTCTAAAAACAAAAATTCTCTTTTGTTTCTTTTTTTTCAAAATCATATCAATGAAAATTTGAAAAGAAGTCCATGTTCACACCTTCAGTTTTTATTATTTATACGGTTCTGACTCAATTTGAAGAGATTATCAAATTCTACTAATATCTTAGTAGGTTCGTTGTTATGGCAATCGTTTCGACTAACTGCATGTAAGGTGAACTAGAGCTATGAATTGTTTACTCGATTCCTACATCTGAGCACCTGGTGTAAACAATCCTATTTATTTTAGAACCAGCGTGAGTTAAGAATTTCAAATGGTATTTGTATTAATATGATAAACCATTACTATGTATAAACAAGAAAAGGAAAAACTACATCAGAATAAAATGGAAATGATTATGAAATATCCTATTATTATTTATTATATGAGCCGTGCCATGAGAAAACCAACATAGTGGGTGTGCGACCAGCATGGATCCAGACCAGCCTGCGCATCCGCGCAGTCTGGTCAGGATCCATGTTGTTCGCTAACAGTTTCTCCAATTCCAATAGGCTTTAAAAGCGAACAGCATGGAGCCTGACAAGACTGCGCGGATGCGCAGGCTGGTCTGGATCCATGCTGGTCGCACACCCACTATGTTGGTTTTCTCATGGCACGGCTCATATAACTATTATGCTATTTAGTATATCTTGTTCTGCCAACGAACGCCAATTAACATAAAAGTTTCGTGTATTTTTGGAGCAGTGGTTATGGAGAAAAGGTTCTTTTGATATATGAATCCTTCTGTGTTTTTATGAGAAGGTTTATCTTGTAACAATAATGATATAGAAGATGAGCATCACTTTTTTATATTTCAATTGTTTGCATATGTATTTCGTTTGCTCATCTACTTCAAACGTTACTATCATTTGGAACCATATGTGCTAGAATTTCAAAAACGCCAAACCCAGATTGATGAAATCACAACTTTAAAGGGGAAGGGGTGACCGCCAGAAATTCATAATTTTGTGGTTAAGTTATTTCGTATTTTCAATACATTGAATTTGTGTAAAATCATGAATGTATATAAGAAAAGCATAAGCCGTCGGAAATTCGTGATATTATTTTGTCCATCATCTTTATAATTCTATTGCCTCTGTTTAACATTCATTTTGCATATTATCTTATATAAACACTTGCAGTACATGGCTGTTGTAAGTGTATAAAATTCTGAAATGAATAAATATATTATATACAAACAGCAAACACAGCACAACAAAAATGTGTCTTCTCGGGCAACAGTAGGAGTATTCGACCAGCTGATTTCGCATTTTCGATTTTTGATAAAGTACTTGATAAAGGAAAAAAGTGTAGCTTCTTTCCAGATGTCCTTTATGCAGTGACTTTCCCGAAATAATAAATGGGTCGATCTGTCTCTCGTCTGTACCGCATACAGACCGGTAATAGTCGGTATCCTCACCATACGCTTTGTTCATGGGAGATAACACATGAGGCTGTTCATTTTTTGTAAATTTATGCCTCTTTCCTTTTAAAATAGAACAAATAAGAGGTACAACATTATTTAAAAGATAAAAGATATCTTTTAGACGCTCAAAATTTCGACCAGACGTTCCTGCTTTGGAACAGTTTTCTTTTCATATAGAAAATACTTCAACGAAAAGTTATTCACCTGTGTGAATCTAACTCTCGTGCAATAAATGGTATGTTTTATTAGCCTGCTCCTAATAATGACCGCTTCAAATGGGTCATGCACTATTAGAATAGATAAGAATACGGAGCCAATTATTTGGTAATTGTTTTATTGGATACTGGTCAGTTTTGTGTGGTCAAGATTGGCTTTGATCTACCGCACCTGTTCGCAAAGCGTTAGAATATCAGGACTGTAACAGCTGTTGTTTCTGTAGATATAAATAATGAGGTGGCGGATTCAGATGACATAACAGAGGTTTAAGAGGGAGAAATGAAGACTGAAAAGTTTGGAATGCGTAAAGCGTTTGAAGAACTCCCAGAAGAATATACAGGAAATAAACGGGTTACATACTTCAGTTGAACATCATTTAGGCAAAAACAAAATGCCGATTGATCTGGAAAGACGGTACTGATGGAAATACATTAGGAGTTCGAAAATGTGTAAAAAACTGAAGGTCAAAGGTAGAAAAATTATAAATGTACAGACTGTGACATAATGTGTCAGTGCCGCATGCTGTGTTTTATAGCACTGTGAATGTGAATAACTCTTTAATCTATTCTAATTTCTGAAAAGACAGTCAGATCTCAGACGAACATTTGCTGAGATGATAAATATAATAAATACAAATTATGCCACAAAATTTCAGAAAGTTAAAAAAGAAGATCTGGTTGGTAGCTATACTAAGAGTTCCAATCACAAACTCATGGTCTACAGGTCTGAAGATTTGGATATTTGTATAATACATCGAGAAACTTCTACGAATAGTTAAGTTGCTTTAACTCCGTGTACTAACGTTTTCATCATTTCGGCCGCTCGCGATAGCTCTTCAGTACAACAGATGCAGTTTTTAACTCGAGTCCTTGGTGCACATGCTGTTTTTAACTCTTTTTCTCTATTTTAACAAGTTATATTCAAGAAATCCGTATTCATGATGTGTACGAATTCAGATAAACTATTTTTTGTTTAGAACTATACCTCAATTTTGATAGATTTCTCCAGGTCATGAAATAATGCATCATAATCATTTTGAATTCATCGTGTTTCAGTCAGTTTCTTTATTGTGAGGCTTCCCGTTAAGTTTTTTTTCTGGATAGTTCGTTTAGCAATCTATCAAGCTGTTATGGACGTTTTATATCTAAATATTTTCCCATCCTTTACGATGTTTGTTTTTAAACCAAAGTTTATGATTTATAGGCGATCTGTTTCCACTCCACAGTATATGAACTACCATCTGACACTTTTTTTGTAATGCACGTTTATTTCGTGGTGCACCACAATGAAGTCTCCAGCTGCTGGTGTGCTCTTTGATACCTTCCAGAATAAAAATATCAGCACAGGGTGTCTTTAGTCTGTTATTTTATGTATATGGAGCGAGGTTAAAGAATGCAATCAGTGCACTACGCACTTACTTCACTACGCACTTACTTCAAAGATCTGTACTGAAGATAAACCTATCTTCGGTAAACTGTTTACGTTTCTTATTCAACTGACTTTCTTTAAAGGGGCACAGATTGGTTAATGAATAAGGGAATTATTTCAATATTTCACACAAAAGCTATATTTCGTTAAATTTTAGTTAAGTAAGTTAAGTATCAACGTATTAATTAATTGTCATTGCATGCTAATCGATTTTTCGAAACATTGAAAGTTTGAATTATTGGTTGAATCAAAGCAACGCGTTAGTGTACAATGGTGTATGAAGAAACTATATGAGCCGCGCCATGAGAAAACCAACATAGTGCATTTGCGACCAGCATGGATCCAGACTAGCCTGTGCATCCGCGCAGTCTGGTCAGGATCAATGCTGTTCGCTTTCAAAGCCTATTGCAATTAGAGAAACCGTAAGCGAACAACATGGATCCTGACCAGACTGCGCGGATGCGCAGGCTGGTCTAGATCCATGCTGGTCGCAAATGCACTATGTTGGTTTTCTCATGGTGCGGCTCAATTATCATGAATCAGAGTATGTTGATATTTTATATGTATGGTAAGTGCTTCTGTTTCTCATCACATTTTATGCGTGTTTTTATGCACATTTTACGTACTACATGAGTGTTTTCGTAAATAAAGACAGCCAAAAGTAAGTGCTGAATCAGTCAACTTCAGTTTAAATTAAAGTTATAGTTACTTGATAATGAACGCACTTTCCATATGTCGAAGCTTTAGAAAATAATATAGAAGTATGCCCCTTTAAAGTTGAAATAGCGAAAAAAATGTTCACTCCACCTGTGAGAAACCAAATGAATCATAGTTTATACTTGTCTCATCTTGTTGATAGAATATTATTTTGTTTTCTGAAAATATGGCATGAGTTGACTTTAACACGTTTTTTGATATGATTATTTTCACCAAAGAGATGAAATACTTAGTTACGTAGTTAATGAAAAGAAACTACGGATGTTTGTGTTGGCAAACCTGTGGATCAGTAGCTACAGGGTTAGTTACAGAATAAATATTTCTCGTCTAATTTACTTATCACTCATCTATCGTAAATGAATCGCTAGAATGAGAAGTAGTCCTGACAGTATAACTAACTGAGAAACAAGGTTCTGTCATCTGGCCAAGTTTCCTTGTAATCATGAAAGACCTATCTAATTACCGTGATGCCGGTTGAAATGACTGTACATGGATATTCTTTGGGGTGGTTTTCGGTGGTTTTGGGTAGTATATAAGAAAGGACTACTGTGTGTAATATAATCGGAGTCAATTTCATGACAGTCGATTTTCATGCTATTGACTGAGATTTAAATTTGATAGCAGTTTTACAGAAAAGTGCGTTTAGCTTGTAAAATAGTATCATAAGAGCAAGGCGAACAGATTCCAGTGTAATACATTGGGTTTGGAGATCAATTTGAAATTCTTTTATAAGATTCCTGAGACAGGAACCATTACAACAATTGTTAATACTGTATGTTAACATAATTGCATTTCCGTTTGACAAGATAATATGGTCAGTAGACAAGACAGTATAACAAACAGACAAAATAACACAGCTTTAACCAAGTTAATACTGTATGTAAACATAATGAAACTAGAGCTGATCACATCAGACAGTCCCGGCGTTCCATAATTAAATGTGCAACATTCCTTATGCCCCCTTCCAACCCCCCCCCCCCCCCCCCCCCCCCCACTCACCCCTAGCACCAGCATAAACGAATTTCTAACACGACCAAACCGAATGTGCTCACCAATTCCAAAGGATTAGAATATGTAACTGAGTTGTAGATGTTTTGTATGTTTTCTGAAAAATAATCATAATTAATATCAAACTTGTATTAAACACGTACCGTTTTAAAGAGAACCTGATCTGAATAGTTCCGAATGATGAATGCTAAATAATATTTGTTTTAATGACTTATTTATCAGTTCAATTGCTTTGAACCTAGAATTTACATGTAAAACAAGTGTTTCAGTTGTTAACTACTTCATATTAATGGGCAGTTAAAAATTATATTGTTCTTATATAGTTTTTTTTTTTTTCAAAAATTCTCTTCACATTTATTGTTAACGAAATTACATATAAAATCCTTATCATGATTTACGACCGTTATGCCTGAAATTGTTCTGTTTTCCTTCATTTCGTAAAAGAGTAGAGCAAACAGTTGCAGATAATAAATATAACACTTAAAGTTTGGTGTGTATATTTCGTGACGAACTTTTTTTCTGTTCATTTTTTTTTTTTTTTTTTTTTTGATAAATAGTTATCAGACATATATTCAATCAATATTCTTAATCGTGCATTTACAATGCTGGAATGGGTGACTTAAGAGATATTTAATGACAAAATTGCGACTGATATTATTTCGCTTGGTTGCGTTTCGTAGCATGCTTCCAAAAAATGTTCTTACAAATTTTATTTACTATCTGAACATAAGCTTTTACGTGACTTGTTGCTTCACAGATCGTCTCATCGTTGTTCTCATGCTGATTTTTTTGGATGGTAGAGTCCATCCAGTTATTCTGTATGATAAATTTGATTTAGCAAATCAAAACTGCTTTGTTATATCTCTACTACATGTGGAGCTTCAGAGATGTTAAAGTACACGTGTACCCTATATTTGAGCAAACATAATTACATGTATATTGAAATTAGTTCTTTTCCTATATACTCTTAGTAGAAATCAAAAGAAAATTCGAACAATTCACTTGCTTCAAACGAAGAAATCATAATACATTGCATGGTGAAGCGTGGTTTTGAAAACGAATTTTATCCCTGGTCGTATACGATATTCACAGACTGACATTTCCTTGAGACACACCTTTTCGCTAAGAAAACGCAAAGTCTTATCAGTATGCACCAGACAATAGAATTTGTTTGTACGCATCTTCCTAATATGTTTTAATTTTACGAGCTGTGGAAGAATTTCTACTTTACATGAACGATAAGATTAATCTTTTATACACTAAGCCCCATTTAATACCTGTTAAACCCGTCAACACTTTGAACTATGTTCCCTCATTTTTCATCCACCTCTGATAATTCCTGAGATTTCCAAGGATGATAACGACACTTCATTCGTTAGCAGCTAATATTTTTTCCCCTGCTGGAACAATGAAATATATTGTTGCGGCAGAGAAACTAAGGGTTGAATGACTCGAGAGGCGCCGAAACCAACATCTTACTACAGGATCTATATCATTCAAATTTTACATAATGAATACAAAATACGGGTCAAATTTTATACCAGATTGACTGCTTTTATTATTAAACATCATATAGACATGATAGATGTAAGGAAAATCTTGCGCCTGACTAACGTCACCCCGACACAGTTATAGGTCATATGGCGATTTTCTAGCTTTTGATGTTGCTAGAAGACCCCCAGGTGCTTTTCCGTGCATCATTTCATCATGGATGAGCACCTGGGTAGAACAACTGGCCTTCCATTAGCCAGCTGGATGGTTTCCTCACATGAATAATTCAACCCCTCGGGCGAGGCTGGAACTTCATGGGTGGGGGACAAGTTATTCGAAGTCAGCGATCTGTTACGTGCCTGGTTCGTAGCAAAATTCTTCGCGGTTTTGTTGTCTAAAGTTTTATAATAAATCATTTTGAAGAAATGTGTTTTAAAATTTATTCAGATAGCAGTTTCTGGGATGTATCAATAGTCATATCCTTATGCAAATATCTATTTAGATTTTTATTATTATTTTGTATATTCTTGTCATATAACATGTAATGGCGACTGCACCAGAAGTATTGTAACTGAAAACAGCAAGATGGTATTTTTGTTAGCATAGGCTATCAGTACATTTCATAAAAGTGAATGCATTTCTGATGCATTATAAATGGAACAGGATGATTAAGATGGTGAGTGAGATTAAATTAATGAAAATAGCACTTTTAAAAACGTAAAGAAATGTGTGTCAAAGTAATTAGCTCTTGAACCTTACATACATGTTTTAATCCTATGGATCTAGTCTAATATCAAGTCATTTTTCTGCAAATAAAATCTAGCGTTATCTTATTATATTTTAATGTGCGTTAGAAAATGTATAAAAAAACATAACAACTACACAAAGACTCAAAGAAGGGTAAAGAAACCGCCTCGACTCCAGTTAGCGGGTCTTTCAGTTAACTATATTTTTACTGTCAGCAGTAATATAAAAAAAAAGAACTCCAGTCATTTATATGAATTACAAGCATAAAATACTAGATACTAGCTTTGATAAAATAATTTAGATAAAATACAATGAGCGTTCAAAATAGTTCATATGAATTTATATGAGAGTCGCTTCTTGACGTATTAAATTGCATTCAGCAATAGTAAATATACAAAGCACGGTTTAAGCTTTAGCCTGCTGTGGGCAAGTGGTTCTGCCTTTGCGACCAGTGCAGACCAAGATCAGCTTGCACGCTTGTGCAGGCTGATCATGATCTGCACTGTTCGCTATTCAGTCAGTAAATTTTCATTGAACTACCCTTCAAATAATAAATGGTACTGCCCAACTTGAATGATGGACAAGTCCATTATAGAAATTTAGCAGAGTAAGGGTTAATGAAATGCAATCTAATTACTTTGATAATAATTCTATAAATGTTACGTTTTCCGTGCATCATTTTTCGTGCATTTATGAAAAAAAAGATGTTAAACTTCGATTCTAACGTGTGATCGAGCAACAGCATGTAAATTGCTAGACTGGCTCCCGTCCCTATGTTTGTTCTTATTTACATATATCAGTTTTCTTCATTAAGAGGGAAGTAACTCCAGAGGGTTGTTTCTACATTGACATTTTTTATTGCCCCTGGCTCCAAACGTATGGTTCAGCCATCAGATAAAATTGTGCTATTTTAGAGGCTTAAAATTTTCTAACAAAATGTTTCCTGTATTTATATAAAAAATAACCATGCAGCCAGGGAGCCAGGCTAGTAAATTGCTTGCAACATTTAATCAAATAACTGAGGCAGCGATTGAAACGTCAAAAATAATGAAGAAAATTATTGTATTCTTTATACATTAAAATTGAAATATATGTTATGCTATCAAACCTTGAAAATATGGTGCAAGTGATTCATTTAACCCCAAGACATCAGGCAAACATGTATATTTATAATAGCTGGATTTCAAATAACCCATATACCGACGTAAATAGGACTCTGGAGTCGTTTTCGTTTTTTTTTCCCTCTCTGCGCTGGAAGTTCGCAACTAATAGACTTGTCTAACATTGTAATTAGCTCTGCTAATACTCTACACAGCAGATAAGAGGTTCCCCACAGGGAAGGCGGAGGGTTTGAGACATTCTTATTACCATAGTCATGCCGATACCCCGCTGCGGGCCTCAACAGCTGTTTGTGATGTATATCACCGAGATGCACTTAAATTTGCATTAAACTTTTATAATTTCGTCAATTTAAATGATAAGTAAACTTTGATTTATAGAAGACACTCATGGCTTTCATAAACAATTTTAGAGATGTAAAAGTGCCAAAAGATCAAAATCAGTACTAAACGAAAATAGAACTAACATATTTCAGTTTCGAGTAATCGTATAGCACCGTCGGATATATCGACACAAATAATATAATAAATTTTATCACAACATTGAGAAACCGCACTTATATACAACAACTAGAAGAATCGTTTATCAACAAAAAACCTTATGAAAAAGTTTGGCTTGAATTACAGCCCGTGCCACTCATTATAACCTAACATGTACCCTCATTAATTAAAACAATGATAAAGAGGATTGTTACACTCATTACAATAATTACAAAGGTAAGAGGGATATAAAGAGAAGAAACGAGAAACCTGTACAACGCGAAGTATAATGCACAATGAAAGAAGAATTGTCTCTTGACACCACTTTTGACGTTTAATGGGACTTGATGAAGAAAGAACACTTGAATGGCCTTTCTAGCAATCTCACACATTGTCTACAAAATTGAAATTATGCACTGTGGTATTTCTTTCAGGGAAATGTTACTCAAATATTATAAACTATAGTCAAAATAAATGCTTTATGTACAATGAACTGAACAACCGAGCAAATGAAAGCCGGGTACCAGTTTTAACCCTTACCTTGCTAAATTTCTATTATGGACTTGTCCATCTTTCAATTTGAACAGTACCATTAACTGTTAAAAAGAGTGCTTACAAAATCGATACTGACTGAATGGCGAACAGTGCAGATCTTGATCAGACTGCATGGGTGTGCAGGCTGATCATGATTCACACTGGTCATAAAGGCAGAATCAATTGTGTCCAGCATGATAAGGGTGAAACTGGTTGCCATCTTGAAAATACCCAATGTCAAGACTGGTTTCAATACCTTAGCGGGTTCGATGGACCACCAACAAAGACCCCATTACCATAATTAGGATTTTCGGCTAGTGCACATGCACCTTAATTACGGTACATGGTTTGTATCAATTTTAATGGAGTAATTAGTTTTGTCTACTAAACAGTTATACTACAATCTGTTTTGTGAAAGCACATTTTTTTCGGTGAAATGGTTCGTGAAGAAAAGTGCTATAACCGAGCTAATAATAAATAATGTAGTGAACAAGCTGTTCTCCTTTGGGCACGTGACGCAGTTGCGTGCAAGTGTTTTCTCTCTACGCAGTAGAATTGCTATTAAAGAGGGCAACAGTTGGGAAGCTCTAAATGCCATCTAAACATTTATATAGAATTAACACAAAAAACAATGTTCCTTTGAATAAACATTTTATTCTAGATAGGGTCAGCTCTGTGACTGGTTTTCTCAGCTTCACTAGATGTTGCTGTAATATTGTGTCCGTCTAACAACATTGAAACTTTTCCTGAAAGAAAAAAATTCTCTCTAGGCACATCTAAATAGTTACCTAGAAATAGATCAGAGATAATGCAAACATTTTCATGGAGTGCTATTATAGAGGCTTTTATGGCGGGAATATTTATTTTTAAATGACTCTAATGGCTACTGTTATTTTACAATTGTGCATCTGTAATAAATCACGAGTTTTATTTCTAACGTACATAATGCCACAGAGTCTAGAATGTTTGATATGTCTATTGTTCGATATGTCTATTAGTAGATTTATTTATTTATGTGGCAGAACTATTCAAACTTTCTCGGCCCATTGTTTGCTCATTGCATCAAATACTTCTTTCATCTATATTTCTCGCTAGGTATAAATTTATGATACTGATTTCAACTAATGGTTAGGCTATGTGAATTGAACATGATCAGAACAGAGAGAGAGAGAGAGAGAGAGAGAGAGAGAGAACACCCAAGAATAAGTGCACTTTTTCAATTTTTGTATTTAAACAAAATGCACGTGCATTCGTCGCCAATTACAAGCCATTCAAAGTAAACACGGTAAAAGAATGAAACATAAAATGAGATCGTCCAAGGCGTTTAGCAAATTACAATTACACAATTTCAGGGCAAATGTAAATGATTTTGGCTGTATTGTATATATAGCAGCACAGTTATTCCGAATCCGGATGTCGTTGTGGGTTCGAATATCAGTAGGAGTGGAATTAGAAACTCAGAAATAAGTACTGACTGGAAGTGTAGGAAGTAACCAAGCGTCGTTTTCATATGTTTCTTTTTATTCAATATTAAACATAATTGAGCCGCGCAGTCTGGTCAGGATCCATGCTGTTCGCTTTCAAACCCTATTGCAATTAGAGAAGCGGATGCGCAGGCTGGTCTGGATCCATGCTGGTCGCAAATGCACTATGTTGGTTTTCACATGGTGCGGCTCAATTATTAACAATCAAACACATAAAGCTGATGTTTCCAAACTGTCACTTCTCTGTAGCGAAATCGAATACTTCATCTAATAGTATGTCTATATGTTTTTGTTGGTGCACCATACAGTAACTCAACAAGAATGTTGCAATGACTTTGAATAATTGTTCTGTAGTCTAATAGGCTGAGATACCGACAGGTTGTCGAAAAGTAAATTCAGCAATCGTAGCCAAATGTATACTGGGGCCTCACCGCCGGATCATGTACCTTAATCTGTATGATAAATTGGTGCACTTTTGTTGCACACCTCTCAATCAAGAAGGCAGAAAAATGAACCTTCTCTGGAGCCCATTAGTATTTCCTTAATGAAATTATTTATGTCGTAAAGTAACTCTTGATTAACGTGTAATGGAATTATGATTAAGTAATCAACTGACAGAACAAACATTTAATGCAGTTATGCAATTTCATAAGTAAACAAGCATTTCATCATCAACCTGAGATTCTTCGATACCACCATCATATCCGCTGTTTTTCATTTGCCGATATAGTATGAGTAATAATAGGTGTACGATTACCAAAATAATAAAACAATGGCTTAATCATATCCACGGAAGAGCAGGTTGTTGTCAAAACAAAAAGCCATGTGTGTGAAATGAAGACATTCTGCCATATGTTCTAGAGGATGGCGTTTCAAAAGCATAGTGTAACATGTGTAACAGAGACTCCTACACATGTCATTGTTTATGCCATATTTTTGAGAGCATGTTATGCAGGGTTACACCACAAAGTGGTACTGCCACATTTTTGGTACACGGTACCCTTGCGGTCGAGTTTTGGTCGAACTAAAATGCGTTGAAAGGGTGCATTCGATTTGTCAAGAAACATTTTTGGTATATCCTATTCAGTGCAATTAATGACTAACTTAGACCATTTATTTTCAACATTTTACTTGTGTTTTGGCACACCTTGGCACGTTATGTTTACTTGTTTTTGTTTCAGTCATTGACCGTCCGATAGCTATCTAACTTTTTCACATAATTATACTGACAAAACTAGACTTACATGACAGAACGTGTACACTGGCAAAATGCAACTCAGTGTCCATCTTGGTCAGTTCGGATAAGTTTAGAGTTTTACGCCCCCCCCCCCCCCCCTCCCACACAAAATATGACATACTGAAGAACAACGACAATTGAGCGGTCAGAAAAGCTCAAGGCAACTATTAAGTAACCAGGTAATCTTGTTCATACTACAACATGTTCAAACACCTCCCAGTTCTGTTTTATATGAGCTTCAGTGTATCAGATATACCGTTTTACGTTACGTGTGCTACGTACGTATGTAACGTATTTTTGTAGCGACTGCCGCAACGCATTAGAATGTATTCGTACCGCTTGTTGGTGTAACAGTGCAATTAGCCTATTATGACCATGTTATTTGGCTAAGGACGGTTGTATTGGACTGAAGGCCTATATACATGTATTGTCAAATTGTAGGTTAAATTGAACGAAAAGAAGGCTAAAAGTGACGATGATTGATTAATAGTTTTATTTTAATAATTCATGTAATAGACATGTTTTCGCAAACGGCCGAGGCCAGTCGGACTGATTTTGCCATTCTTTTTGTTAGCTCTGAGTATATCCGAAGATGTACACGCTTTCGCTTTCGCAGTCATCGCACTAACCAAATTTCATTAATAACTTGAAGAAGCCCGGTGTATTAACTTGATATTTTGTGTAAAAGTGTATGAAAGACAAATTATTGCTGTAGATTACTGTACTGACATATCATGACGCATTTAGATCACTTTTTAAGCCATACAAAAGATCCCATTATTTCTGGAGCATTTCCCGTATACATATGCAAAATGTATCCACATTTGCAGACCCAGCGTGTCATATAATAAATAAATAAATAAAGCAGCAGATAAGTTTCATTACCACGGGTACTAAACAGTGCCTGCGGTACTGACTGTGCCGACGAGGATTGAAGGCACTTCGCTTCCTGTACCGCAGGTACTTCGTCAATGTTTGCAAAACGAGCAAGATCGGTGAGTGATTTTTGTCATTTTGTTACTCAAGAAGATTTTTTTCAAAAATCGGGAAATGTAGCGGGGTGTAGATGTATCTTATCTACATATCCATGCTAAAATTTGTGGCAAATGAACAATTTCCTAGAAACGTAAGGACAAATAAGTTGAGAATGAAACGTGATTTTTTCACATCAGTGACTGTTTAGACTCGATTTCTTTTCGCTGACCCAAACGATGTCGTCTCTGCCGTCGTAAATTATATTTATAAATGACATGTAAGTTGCTAAAACATAAAATGTGTCCAGAAAATTTTGAATTTGTACGTTATGCCAATTTTGGAAAAGTGCCGCAGGCATATTTACGATGCCGCAGCCCCTTCGAGGTGCCGCAGGCACTTGGAAAAGTTTCATAAATTTGGCCCATAACTAACCAAATCTCAAATAAATCGCATTCGTACGACTATATTTTATATTCACAAATATAAAAAGTTTAGCAATCGGTTTATCATCGCGGGTAATCTTAAACTATAGTACGCGATTGTTCTGGTCAGTTGAAGCAAACTGTATTTCCAAAACATTATGCTTTTTGAAAATTGCCTTCTCTGCCCGTCCTATGCTGCTCGATATGTTTTTTTTTTTTTAAGTTTTGTTTGCAGGGAATAAAATAGGTTTTTACGTACATGTAAAAACTATTAAAATTCTCCCGTTTGATCGTTTATGAGCTATACTTATTAAGTTCTCCTTTTTTCTGAAAACATTTTTAAAATAATTTTTTTTTTGTAGGCCTAGATACACTTAATATTTCCAGGAAACGTTAGGCTATTAAAATAATTACAGAAAATTTCAAACATCGATATAGTTTCTGATTTTATACCGTAATAACTGTCTAGCTAGTAAATGTCAGCTGTCCACAATGGGCTCTTACACAAATGGTATCGAGATTATAATGTGAATCATCGCAATAATATTTACAGGAAACTTTTGACTATTGAGACTCTTATTAGAAAACTTCGCTTTATCACGATAATTTCTTGAAGTATCGTGACAGCTACCTACCTATCTCGTGGCAGAGGTTATAATGCAGTAATTTAGTCAAAAATGTGCTTCCGTGGTGTGGGTGTAGTCGAAAGAAGTCCCTAATAAATAGATCTTAAGTTTTCTATTTTTTCGCGCATTTTCGCATAAATCGGGAGCCAAAATGGGCATCATTCTACTCGTGAATGAATTTTACATAAAATAGGACACTTTTCATGCTAATAGTCGCTTGTTTTCGAGTTGTTTTACTTGAAAACGAAAGTAGGGTTTTTATTCTGCGGACCGCTTTCTGAAATGCGCCAATATGAGGGTACCTGACTTCAGTTGACTTGCATTCCACTGCATACTATTCAACACCCCTTTTTCTTTTCGTTTTCTTGAAGGAAATGTTGTTTCTCTGTTCTTCCATTTGTCTGTTTGTCTAGTTTCGGCCAAATATATGTCCCGATACTTTTTGAAAGTGCCTGCGGCACCTCGAAGGGGCTGCGGCATCGTAAATATGCCTGCGGCACTTTTCCAAAATTGGCATAACGTACAAATTCAAAATTTTCTGGACACATTTTATGTTTTAGCAACTTACATGTCATTTATAAATATAATTTACGACGGCAGAGACGACATCGTTTGGGTCAGCGAAAAGAAATCGAGTCTAAACAGTCACTGATGTGAAAAAATCACGTTTCATTCTCAACTTATTTGTCCTTACGTTTCTAGGAAATTGTTCATTTGCCACACATTTTAGCATGGATATGTAGATAAGATACATCTACACCCCGCTACATTCCCCGATTTTTGAAAAAATACTCCATGCAGTAACAAAATGACAAAAATGACAAAAATCACTCACCGATCTCGTTCGTTTGACGAAGTACCTGCGGTACAGGAAGCGAAGTGCCTTCAATCTTCGTCGGCACAGTCAGTACCGCAGGCACTGTTTAGTACCCGTGATTACGTTGTCATGTTTTTACATATGCTTTTAACAAATAGCATGCTCCTGGTTTTATTCCAGCACATTGAAAGCTTGAATGAAGGATCCAAATCCGTAAACAGTTGTAGTCTTAATTTATCATCAGATAACCATTACGCAAAATTTATGTAAACGTGTTTTTTTTTCGCACCGTCATACTTGCAGTATGTAATGTATATATAGCAAACAAATACAATATGTTCAACCTACAACGCAACTGGTGAAATTACTAATTTGCTTTGTTAGTGAAATTACTAATTTAATTTGTTAGTGAAATTACTAATTTAATTTGTTGGTCACACCGATACATTTTCGGTAACATTGTGATTTTTCAAGTTTGTTTGAGAATGAAGATCCCTGATGGCAAACTAGAGCACAGACGAGCTTCTAGGTTCCGCCGTTCTGCAGTCTGATTTGGATTTCAATCTATCTTTACTGCATCGCACGTTCGAGTATTTCATGCATTTGTTTAGAAACCACAGCATAATGGAGCAAGTCATTCAAGGTCACCGATCTTTACCGCTCGGCCACGGAAGTCCCGGACTCACACAGGGCTATCGACTTGATTGCCTTTTTTTCTAAATATCTAGTTTTGCACTTTGTCCTCCGCATCAAAATTCGTTCTAATTACCGAGTATCAACCTGCATTTGTATGGGTTGATGTGAAAAGGGACATTATCATATAAATTTTGAATAGCTTCAGGAGCTGGCTTCAATGAACAAAACACAGACTACATTGGGCCACACAAGCTGAATTTGTTTCAAAACACTATATTTGTTACAAATAATCTGGACCAGCCATATGTCCAACACTGAACTAATCATCTAATTAAGGCTAAATCCACAATTTCTACCAGAGCCACTTTGTTGTCAAAACATTTTGCCATGTGTTACATGATTTGAGCCACCTTGCTCTCGCCATATGTTTGTAGAGAAATATTTACGTACATGTGCCCGGTAAACACAAGCGTTCTCTGTCGATGATTGTTTGTAATTGAGCTTTCACATTGTATTCATAACTAGCATCTACGCGCCTACTGTCGCTTCCAATTTGTCTTCATTTAGGGCCTTTTTTCCTGCTGTCTAATTTCTGCCTACGTGTGTCTGAATAGTGGAATTTATATTATTCAGCTCTTTTAACATATAACATAAGTGACTCACTGAAAAGTATATGTTATAAAAGCAAGACGTTCTTGTCCTGTCAGTTTCATTTTTGTTCCTGTTGTTTTTTTCTCCACTTTTCTGCCTTTCTTGTTTAATTCTTAGAGTGCTTGAAGAAGTATATACCTGTGGGTGGGGAATATTGTAATTAGATAAAAGTATGCATGAGGTAACTTGTCTACTTCTTGTCGTCAATTAAAGAAGACAAGTTTTGTCATTGCAACCTAATTGCATTGAATCATAAGCAGGTATTTTTATGTTTTTAAATTCACTGACGTGCACTTTGGTACAAATTGATTAGATAATTGTATACCAGTGGGTGGGGAACATGCAATTAAATAAAAGTAAGATAACATGTCTCCAGGTTTTGTCATCAATTAAAGAAGACATGTTTTGGCATTACAATCTAAATGCACCGAATTATATGCAGGCACTATCATAGTCATTCCTTCAAGCACCTGAGCACTGTTCGCCGAAAATTGTATCCAGTCTAACTAACATGACTAAAGCAATGTAGTACAAATGTATTATTTTTTCTTTCTCATAATTGATTTACCTACCACAGTCAAAATAGTTGGCGTTCGTATTTTTTATTTCATGCAGAATAAAAGTACCCGTATATTATACAAAGACAGCATCTGTTACTTTTCTTTCTACACGTATTTGTTAGAGAATATGAGTTAGGTGAAAGTGCTTGAAATTACAGCGTATTATTATGTTTTTCAGAGGTTAACGTTGAATGTGACGTTACGTGGGTAAAATTGGTAAACGGTTAATTTCATTGAAAAGATATGAATAGAAAAAACATGTTTGCAATACTCTGATCGGTGTTCAAGGTGACCGATATTTCGGCTTTACACAAACAAGAACTCTCTATTAATCGTCTTATTGAACTTCATGGTTTTTATCCAGAACGCTGAAAATATACATAAAGACATTAGAGACTTAAAAAAATTTTCCCTCCAGTTATTGTTACTGTTGTAAACTTTGTATTCAACTAGTTAACGAGAAATAAAAGTCAAATAAAATTACATTAAACGTGTTTAAGTTGTATCAAATTAGCGGAGGTATTTAGACTGGTTGTAATTGGTAGCACGTGCTTTGGTCATGTTTATGTCTTTCTTCTTGTTTACGACCTGTGTTGATGGGATTTTTTCTTATTGATTTTTTGAACATTCACAAGACCCAAGGGTCACTACGTGGACAGAAAGTGAATGAACATGCCACTTTTTATTTGTGTTCTATTATATGTTTGAATAAGTCTTCCCTTCATTTAGGCCTTTATAAGATCTGAAGAAGAACTTCCGGTAAGACTTGTTTTTCTGGAGGGGCTCTCTAGGGAAAAGTCGCGTTTCACGTGCAGAGGGTGAACTCAGAATGATTCAAATTTAGTTTTACACCACCTCTTCCCGTGACTGATGTTCTACATACAATCATCAAAAAAGAAGTTTAACATTGAAATTGAAAGAATTAATATTTGCAAGGAAAAATTAAAAAACTTAGTTACGTTCTGCAAATACAAAATATTTAAAAGGTATGATGAGATATCATTTTATTATAAATCCGAAATAAATACAACTGTTAAGTCAGTTGCGAGCAATCTTTGCTAATTTTAATAACAAAAAATGCCAATTGCCAAAATAGCTATCGCAGAAGGAATTGTTTTCATATAGAAATTAACATTGCAGACATTCTTTTGACTATTTTTTTTTCAGAGTTACTTATATATTTTTGTTGTATTTTTCAGCATTCCAGTGTCTGTCGGCGCTTATAGCATTACTCCAATTAGCAGCCGCATCAAAATGTAAGTTTTTTACAGTTATACTATTTCGGTATTCTGCTCCTTTTACGTAAAAAGAATCCTCATACAAAAACGTGCCACTCTAAATGTCCAGCCAGTCATAAAGGTTGGAATCAGATGCAATAAAGAATGATATTTACCAAAAAAAAAAAAATAAAGAATTGTTAGAAAGAACTAGAATTTGATGGGACAATACATACAATTTTTAGCATACGAATGTACAGATAGTCGCCATCAGACATTCATCACAAAACGCTATCCCTCTCTTCCAACATTTGCTACGTAGCCGAACTCTGTTGGTATACATTATGAAGTGTTTGGTAATTTTGTTGCAAAAACTCTCGTTTTCCGTCGATATCACTCGAATATTTCCTACACGACTTCAAATTTTGTCGAATGATAACATGAAAATGAGGAACTTGAAAATATATTATAATATTTACGAATTTCTTTAGAAATTGATAGAAAAAACTCTCGTTCTTCTTCAGTTTATTTCGCTGTAGTGACTAGTAGCTCTATATAGAAGATTTGTAATTGTGTCTGATTGTATCGGTACCATGTGCTTGAAAAATATTGCGCGAAAATCGTGCATTACATCTTTAATGACTTGATGTATCTGCTACATTTATTTTCGATGGTGTTTGATTATTTAGATAATGCCAGCCCTGCTGTTTAATAGTCAAGATCCATAACTTTGATACTACGTGTTTAGAAAGATCATCTTCGTGGTTTTGTTGGTGATGAAACTTTGATAGGAAGTTTGCGCTCGCTCTCAGGTGCGAATGGTTTTCTGTTATGGTGTTTATAGATGCAGATTTTCACGAAATTATATACAAATAACTGCATTTATCGTCTGTGTATTATCGGAAATCGTAAACCATGGGACGTACTTCCTGATTCTAGATGTTTTTACTCGTCGTGCTTGATTTTTACACGCACGTGCCACTGCGTTCGTTTTGTTTGAGTAGAAGTGAATAAGCCTTTGTGTAGTTTTTTAATCTTTTTATTCACTCCGGGCAGAAATTGCGTCATGAAATTTCAATTTTGTGTTATCTTTAACTTTCTGAATGAGCTAAGCCTCCATCTGAAAGGAAATGATAAGTAGATATTGAATGAAATTTTGTTTAATGTCCCATTTTTTTTACTAAAAGCCATCTGGGTGTAGTCTAAAAATAACTTCCTGTCGTATTCATAAAAATTATTTTAATATACTTTACAATCACGCTTCCATTTGTGTTTTGTTTTATATTGTTAATTGTATATTCTTTCAAATAGCAATATACGAAAAAGCAAAACAGTTTTGTCTTTAATAGCAGACTATACGTTCCTTCATGTTTTGTTCTCTGTACCAGAATGTTTATAGGACCACCTTTGACTAGTTTACAAACGAAAACATTCACTATTCAACTTTCGCATTATTTTGTCGAAATATAAAGTATTCTGATGTTTCGTCACAAGAACAACTTCAGCATTTTTGCCACACATCAAAACTGATAGTCTGGCTACCGACTAGATAATCTTTGTTTTAGAAAAAATAATTCTGTTATATATTCTGACTTCATGATTCAGTCTTGGCTCTGATTATTTGTGCTTTGAGAAGAAAAGGGACATAATTATACAAAATTTGAATAGCCGCAAGAGTTATCTCCTGTGAACAAAAAAAAAACAGGATCTGAACTGAGTACAAGTTACGTTCTGTAGTTATGCTGTTCTGTATTATAAACTAAATATAGTGTGGTTTTAATAGCTTTCAAGTATGCTAGCTTACATAATACTTCCTATGAACCCTAGTAAAAAAAAATCAGTTATGGTAATAGAATATGTTAACATACAACATACCGTGCCTTCCTTCATGTTCGTTGAAAATTTGAAATGTAATAATGTTATTTCTGTTTGTTTTATTTACCATTTTATCAGCATCACGGGTACTAAACAGTGCCTGCGGTACTGACTGTGCCGACGAGGATTGAAGGCACTTCGCTTCCTGTACCGCAGGTACTTCGTCAATGTTTACAAAACGAGCGAGATCGGTGAGTGATTTTTGTCATTTTGTTACTGCATGGAGTATTTTTTCAAAAATCGGGGAATGTAGCGGGGTGTAGATGTATCTTATCTACATATCCATGCTAAAATTTGTGGCAAATGATCAATTTCCTAGAAACGTAAGGACAAATAAGTTGAGAATGAAACGTGATTTTTTCACATCAGTGACTGTTTAGACTCGATTTCTTTTCGCTGACCCAAACGATGTCGTCTCTGCCGTCGTAAATTGTATTTATAAATGACATGTGATCTGCTAAAACATAAAATGTGTCCAGAAAATTCCGAATTTGAACGTTATGCCACTTTTGGAAAAGTGCCGCAGGCATTTTGACGATGCCGCAGCCCCTTCGAGGTGCCGCAGGCACTTTCAGAAAGTATCGGGACATAAATTTGGCCGAAACTAGACAGATGGAAGAACAGAGAAACAACATTTCCTTCAAGAAAACGAAAAGAAAAAGGGGTGTTGAATAGTATGCAGTGGAATGCAAGTCAACTGAAGTCAGGTACCTTCATATTGCCGCATTTCAGAAAGCGGTCCGCAGAATAAAAACCCTATGCTGCTCGATATGTTGTTGTTTTTTTTTTTTTCAAAGTTTTGTTTGCAGGGAATAAAATAGGGTTTTACGTACATGTAAAAACTATTAAAATTCTCCCGTTTGATCGTTTATGAGCTATACTTATTAAATTCTCATTTTTTCTGAAAACATTTTTAAAATATTTTTTTTTTTGTAGATATACTTAATATTTCCAGGAAACGTTAGGCTATTAAAATAACTACAGAAAATTTCAAACATCGATATAGTTTCTGATTTTATACCGTAATAACTGTCTAGCTAGTAAATGTCAGCTGTCCACAATGGGCTCTTACACAAATGGTATCGAGATTATAATGTGGATCATCGCAATAATATTTACAGGAAACTTCTGACTATTGAGACTCTTATTAGAAAACTTCGCTTTATCATGATAATTTCTTGAAGTATCCTGACAGCTACCTACCTATCTCGTGGCAGAGGTTATAATGCAGTAATCTGGTCAAAAATGTGCTTCCGTGGTGTAGGTGTAGTCGAAAGAAGTCCCTAATAAATAGATCTTAAGTTTTCTATTTTTCGCGCATTTTCGCATAAATCGGGAGCCAAATGGGCATCATTCCACTCGTGGAATTAATTTTACATAAAATAGGGCACTTTTCATGCTAATATTCGCTTGTTTTCGAGTTGTTTTACGTGAAAATGAAAGTAGGGTTTTTATTCTGCGGACCGCTTTCTGAAATGCGACAATATGAGGGTACCTGACTTCAGTTGACTTGCATTCCACTGCATACTATTCCACACCCGTTTTTCTTTTCGTTTTCTTGAAGGAAATGTTGTTTCTCTGTTCTTCCATTTGTCTGTTTGTCTAGTTTCGGCCAAATTTATGTTCCGATACTTTTTGAAAGTGCCTGCGGCACCTCGAAGGGGCTGCGGCATCGTCAAAATGCCTGCGGCACTTTTCCAAAAGTGGCATAACGTTCAAATTCGGAATTTTCTGGACACATTTTATGTTTTAGCAGATCACATGTCATTTATAAATACAATTTACGACGGCAGAGACGACATCGTTTGGGTCAGCGAAAAGAAATCGAGTCTAAACAGTCACTGATGTGAAAAAATCACGTTTCATTCTCAACTTATTTGTCCTTACGTTTCTAGGAAATTGATCATTTGCCACAAATTTTAGCATGGATATGTAGATAAGATACATCTACACCCCGCTACATTCCCCGATTTTTGAAAAAATACTCCATGCAGTAACAAAATGACAAAAATCACTCACCGATCTCGCTCGTTTTGTAAACATTGACGAAGTACCTGCGGTACAGGAAGCGAAGTGCCTTCAATCCTCGTCGGCACAGTCAGTACCGCAGGCACTGTTTAGTACCCGTGCAGCATGCTATAGAAGTCATTTTACATTTTTTTTTTAATCTGAGCCGCACCATGAAAAAACCAACATAGTGCATTTGCGACCAGCATGGATCCATACCAGCCTGTGCATCCGCAGTTTGCTAACGGTTTCTCTAATTGCAATAGGCTTTGAAAGCGAACAGCATGGATCCTGACCAGACTGCGCGGATGCAAATGCACTATGTTGGTTTTCTCATGGTGCGGCTCAATTATATTCTTTATGTTTTGCTTTTGATTTTTTTTACAATGTGAATTCTAAAAAACACAGACCGCTTAATTTTCTATGTGTGAAATAGATTTTCATGTCTGGAACTATTTTGTTTTGACAGAAATTTGGCGTAGTAATTTTACAGTATTTTTTACAATAATAATTACTAGAAATTTATAGTCATGCAGGTTAATCTTTTTCCAATCAGTTTTATTATACGTCTTTAGCTTGCCAGTAAACACACATAAATCTAAATTGTGGGAGTATGCTTGGCATAAAACATGCTTACTTTAGTATCAATTTATTGTATGTTACCGTTGAAACATGTGCTGAGAAAACCGAATTTTGTGTTTAAAATTGACGTTTGGCCAAAAGATATACTTCGTTTAGCACGTGTTAATCTTCCAATTTCTCTGTCTGGATCAGTGAAATTTTGCTACTGCAGACAGGTGGTTCTTCTGATAACTGTACAAGACAAAAAACAAAGATGATAAATCTACAAAATTTCATTCATACATTTAAAATATTTTCTTGGCAGTTTTATCAATGTCAGCAATAATTTCAAATTTTGCCACGATTTGTGTTAACGTCGATTTGTATATGACAGGGCCAAAGAGAAATGTTTTTCCAGTGTATTATTATACAAAACAAGTGGAATATATCCATCTGAACATTTGTGGACACACTACTTTCCGCCAGGTTCTTTCAAAAATGAGTGACCCTGTTTCCGTTCACAAGTTATTCAACTCACTGGCAGTCTTTTTTTGTTGAAATATACTGTATTCATGTACTGAACAAAGAGGCAAAGAGGAGATAAGAATTGCCGTCTGCCATCTTTGACACAAATTTGATGTAGAGGATGAATTATATGTTTTGTTTATGGACATTTACTAAAAAAAAAGATTTTTTGTACGGTTTGCTTTATACGTAATATGCAACTTTTAAGTGAATTGCTGTTGCGCCGACTGTCAAAATTAAATTTACTAGCAGAGCGTAAATTCATTGATGCCATTGTGCACGTGCCTTGATGTCAACTATTTTCAAAAATAATTATATTGATTATATCTAAAGCCGCATTTTGGATGAATGATGATTATGCTTTAAAGAACTGTGAACTAATATGTATTTTGGATGCATTTTGGGCAAGGCTTAGATTAAAATAATGTTGTCTGTGGTAAAGTAATATTTATCTTTATATAAAATAAGATACGCTTCCTTATAAATTTTGTAATGTATTTTTACAATGATTGCAAGTGATAATTTGGCAGCGTTCGAGCTAATTTATATGTCAAGTTTTAAATATAGGTCTAAAGATGTCTGAAGGCTTCGAAATACCTGATATTTTTCCTGACTGAGGCAATTATAGATATCAAATGATTGTATATGATAATAAACTGAATTTCTAGTACTTCCAGTTATCAGCGAAAATTTTAAGTTGTTTGGAATATTACTGGTAATTATGATACGAAAACTATTTGGCAGCAGTCGGTATACTGGTATCAAAGTTTATTATTTTCAGAGGGGAGAAGTGTAATGTATTTAGTATTACATGCCATTTTATGGTATTTTTCTGTTATTTTTCTTTCGCAGTGCTCTTCGTTCGTCCGTATATTACACTTTGGTTTAATTCAGCAACCTAAAATTCTTAGAGGTAATCAAATTTCTATGGACAATATATTGAATTAAATGTAAAATGATTTAAAAAGTTGAAAATAGAAGGTTATCTGTAGAATTTCGAGGACAGATATGAAAATAATGACAGAAACATTTTTATATGATTTTCATGAAGCATCCTTCTAGTTATTTCCATTGACAGTAGATTATTTTGTTGGATTCCCAAACTATTTAATGATAAATTTTAAAATATAAACACATTTGACTTTTTAATAGCCCTATGTATCACTTTTATTTAATTTCTAAGAAACATGGACATTCATGTCTGCAGTTGGTTTGAAAGTCTTCAGTATTTAGTTGAAAAGTAACCAAATTAACATGCAGAAATTTGGTTTTGTTCTATACTATTTGTCCGAAGGAGCACCATATACCTACCTTCCTTCACAATTAAGATTTGAATATTTGAAAGTCATCATATGACGTGATAGACACCGGAGCTATTTTACGACTGAAAGAAGTTATGTAAACGAAAATTCGGGATTGCTATATCCACCTGCCGGGGGACTAAGGGAAGCAATCGAACTATATTACTTGCTATAGTTAAATGATTATTTGTCATTAATAGAAGCAGATTTTGTTTAGCTTTAGGTGTAAAAATCATTATTTCTTATGTTGGAATCGATGTCGCAAAAGATGATAATTTACACTCGTAAAAAAATGTTATAAACTACTGTCGTCTGCTTTTTTTCAGTGGGTCCTTCATTACTGACAGTTGAACCTCCTCCCATGGTCAACGATTATATAAATCCTGCCTGCTACAACTTTACGCATGGAAACTACCATAACATGGAATTCTACAGTCCTGGATACCCGAAACAGTACCCGAACAAAATAGACTGTGTCATGTATCTTCAAGGTATGTATAAACCGACTTCCGGTATCCACCAACCTACTTCCGGTTTACATGTTTTCTGAGTTTATATTACATGAACTTAATTTCTACTTTGAAATTATTAGGATAAAACTGAGTTAACAAAAGCGTGCCGTAACAATGAACAGTATAATAATTATTGCGTATTTATAAAATATCGAATAAACATTAATCGTTTAAAGTAATAACCTGGACAATAATAATGCTGATTCAAAGACTAAGTTGTTATCCAGTCAAAACGAATGCTATATTACTGCATAACTTCAATAACAGATGGTGCTAAGGGTAAAAATGCCACATTCCATCACACTTGCATATTTGTCTTACTGTGAAATCGTTTACTATGTAATTTACTTACGGTGCCATATATCTTGATATTGCAAAATTTGCTACGTGTTTGAAAATTAAGATGAGCATCATTTTGTTTGCTTTATTGCACCGTTGGCGTCTTACGATATTTTGTTTTATCTTTTTAACTGCTTTTCAGGCTATGATATAACGACTTATTTATTCTTTATGTATCAATAAAATCGTACTTCAATCTTCTATATATAACACAAAATATTTCAAACTTTGCCACAAGTGATATTCTCCGTTTACATTTTCCTACGCTGATATCGTGCGGTAGGGTAATTTCACTGTTCTGAATTCGAGTACGCACAGTTTAACTGGCACACAAATGATAAATACAATAGTTAGCATATTAAGTGTACATAATATAGTTTTTTTTATGCCCGAAGGGAGGCATATAAGTTTTCAACTGTCCGTCCGTTCGTTAGTTTGTTCGTTCGTTCGTCACAATGTTAACTTTTTGCATGAAGGCAATTTACTCGCGAACCACTGCACCCAGGACCTTCAAACTTTACATGCTGATAGTACTCATTGAGTACACGACCCTTACTGACTTTGGGGTCACCAGGCCCCATGTTCACAAAACATTTTCAGTCTCAGCTGAGTTTGATAATGAAACTTTATTTGTCACTTATATCTAAATAGCATGTTTAAAACTAAATTTTATGTTAATAACTATTTTTAAGTGGCTATTCAGTATTGATGGTCAGTCTCAGTTGGAAATTAATCTTGAAGTTTTAGTAAAATTGATATTAAAATTTCAAACTCAAACTCAGCTGAGACCGAAAAATGTTTTGTGAACACGGGGCCAGATCAAAGGTTAAGGTCACAGGTGCCAAACGTTAACTTTTTGCATGAAGGCACTTTACTCACGAATCACTGCACCCAGGATCTTCAAACTTCACATGCTGATAGTACTCATTGAGTACATGACCCCTACTGACTTTGGGATCACCAGGTCAAAGGTCAAGGTCACAGGGGCCAATGTTAACTTTTTACATGAATGCACCTTACTCGTGAACCACTGCACCAGGACCTTCAAACTTCACATGCTGATAGTACTCATTGAGTACACGACCCCTACTGACTCTGGGGTCACCAGGTCAAAGGTCAAGGTCACAAGGGCCAATGTTAACTTTTTGCATGAAGGCACTTTACTCGCGAACCATTGCACCCAGGACCTTTAAACTTCACATGCTAACAGTACTTATTGTGTACACGACCCCTTTTGACTTTGGGGTCACCAGGTTTAAGCTTTACTTTCAAAACTTTATGTCATGTGAAGCAGCTTAAAATGCAGTCTGTTGTACATCGTCTCGATATAATTCAGCCGCGGCCAATGTAATTTTTTCTCCATCAAGAACCTGTCTCACAATTTTGACAGTTTACATAAATTCTGTTTATACTTATTAGTACATCAACGATTAAATAAGATACATGCTCTGGAATAACTGCCATAATATTCTCAAATATCTGTGTAATAATGATAATTATGCGTCGATATGAGTGTGTAAAGGTTTCTAACATGATGTAAACGGTATCTGTAGAGAACAGTCAGATAAAGTAAATATGAAAATAATACTACAAATGTGTTAATAATTAGCCTGGTACAAATACGTTACAGATACAACTTTACACATCCATCGAAGTAAAAACAGCAATGCATATCAAATATAAACGTTTTTTTTTTGTTGTTGTTGTTTTTTTACATCTGAGAGAATGAACACCGCTTGATGATAATACTCTAAATAGAGCGTCCTCTGGCAAAAAAATGAAGAAACATTCCCGTTTATATATCTCTCAGTAATCTCTCTTGTTTATCAAAGGTAAACGACAGTTTCAATTATTTATATCAAGAAAATTGGTACGTTTATATATTTCTTGTAATTACGATACTATCGTTTTCTCTAGAGTTGAAAGCCAAACGATGACGTCGGTGGGAGAGGGAATGGTATATCGCACGATCTTCTCGTGCATTTTTCAAACTAAGAGAATGTTCATGTAATGCTCTTGTACGCACCACACACATTGTTACCAAAAGCTGACATACATTTGTAGCTAGGACGTCAGTTTTTCAAATGTCAGAATAAACTTAAACTATAGACACAAATAATTTAACCTCTGTAGAGTCCTCTAACTAAGTACCAACAGTTTTGTTAACATCTTTATAAAGTTTATAAAATCAATTATTTTATCTCAACAGAGTCTTAACTAAAATCGTCGTACCTCTGTAGGAAACTAGTGAGCTAATTGATACAAATTATTTTATTTTTACATCTATAGTCTTTACAAAATAATCCAAACACCTACGCAGTGATCTCCCTTGCCATTACGCTCTCGTTGATCACATCAGCGTAGCGGCAAGGGAGATCACTGCGTAGGAGTTTGAAAATACTCATATATTCATTCATTGAGTCTTGGATTATTATTCATTCATTGAGGCTTGGATTATTATTCATTCATTGAGTCTTGGATTACCACAAAAGATTTTTTTCTGTAGAGCCTGTACACAAATAATTTTACCCACTCAGTGTAAGGAATGTTGAAACGCCTTTGGGGTTGTTGAAAAAGAAAGAAGAGCTGTCGTCAGGAAGACAGCTCTAGTTGCTGAAAGAAGCTCCAGCTGAATGTGGTACAGAAGGAACGCCAGTAGTTGGAAGCCAACCACCAATGGGTAATGTTTGGCCAACATTACTGCCCTACCATCTCGAGCCTGTCCTGGAATGAAAAGGGCGAAACAGGTGTTGACAGATGGTTCCCAGCTGAGGACATTGGTGGCAGCAGCACAGACGCTGTATGAAATACATTACGAAACAATCATGTTTATCGTTATAGAATCTTGGCTTACCAGTACAGAATTTGTTTTGAAATAAATTGTTGCATCGCTATATACTAAAGAGTCTTGACACTAAACCATTTTACCCCAATAAAATCACAGTGTTATCTTTTGATTTTATAGTGCAGTGGGTATAGACGATTACCTAAGTATCTGTTAATGTTTTTTACCTGTGACTGAACTCTCAAATATAGTTGTTGTTTTTTTTGTTTCAACCCAATATGCCGAAAACAAAGAGTTTAATAGGTTATAAAATAGTGTAATACATTAATATAATAATATTAATACGTTGTATTTTAGTTTTACCAGAAGCCTAACAAAATGTGTTTCAGAGTCCATAAACATCACATAACCCAAAAATCATTTAAACGTTTATACAGATATCTATACAACTGTTATAACCTTGGCCGAATCATGAAACAAAACATTTTAAAGGATATACGGATAATTTCATACAAATCTTATTACCACAAAACAAATGTCAGACAAATGATTTATTGTTTGTTTATAAAGGGTTTTATACAACTTTTATAACCTCAGTAGCATCTTTAAGCTAACACAAATCATTTGCACCTATTGAGCATGTCGAGTGGTGAAAGCGAATGAGGCCCTCTAGTGCATCTTTATATCATGCACATCGCTCCTGTGAACTTGATTCAGTTATTTCTTTATTTTTTTACTTTGAAACAATGGTTTATATCACACCAAATGTTTTGTGTGATTGGATAACTAATGAATTGTGTTAAATAGCAAACAATTTATGTCTGTCTGTTTCCTTTGCTGCTTTCTGCCAGTACCAATACAAAAGGCGACAAAAGCGTCATAACTTGTGTATGAAAAGAATATTCCAATTTCCCTTAATTTGGAGGCGGAGATTTTGTAGACTAAGAAATGAACTTGGACCCTTTGATGTTACGCCTCTGGCTTGTTTCAATCATTACATTAAATTACGGCCTTACTTTCGATGTAGTCTGGATTTCGTTAATGTTTTATATCATCCATTGATGAAATTATGGTCTGTCAAAAGCTCTGCAAAAATCGTAGTGGAAAAAAATGACTGCAAGCATTGTTTGATTATAATTAACGGCAAGGTAAAAAACGAACGGAAGAATAATGTTCATATGGTCTCCATCTACTGCTTGTGTTCGTAAAGAAATGATGCAATTATAGGCATTTAGACGCCACATGCTGTGATAACTGTAAAAGTAAAAAGAAATTGTTATCGTTGATTTATTTTTGATTTCTGTGGAGATACCTTGAATTTGTGTTTGAAACAGTGTTTTGGCAGTTTGGCAGTCATTTTGATTTAAATATAAAGTGTGTCATTCTTTTATGCAAGCGTTCTTTAAGTATTAGGTAAAATATCATCACATCTACTTGTAAAGGCCATCCACCAGCAAGGATTGTGGATTAAACCAGTTCACATAGATTTAGTAAATTTTTTTTTCAGCACCACATGGATTCAACATCATGATGTATTTTATGGACAAATTCTCAGTTGAGGAATCAGAGGGTTGCAAGTTTGACTTCATCGAACTCCGTGACGGACCGTTTGGCTATTCCAAATTTATCGCAAGGTTTTGCGGAGAAGGCTTTCCGGTCACAATCCATACGGAGTCACGGTTCCTGTGGGCAAGATTTGCATCCGATGATCTCGTGCAGTTTGATGGTTTTCGAGCCGTTTATGAATACAAGATTGACGAAGGTAAAGACTTGAAAACTTGCCGACACAGTTAATTCAGTTTCAGTGTCCCGTGTTTATGAGTGTTATAAAGCATGGCTGTAAACAATATTGAAAAGTTATAAATTAGACAAAACCCAGAATATAAACAAGATGAACTCTTAAAAAGCGCTTGAAATGCATCAAAATGGCTAGACACTAAGTTTCCAAAATTTCACTTCGTTACCGTCAAGATGTCACTTTTAGTTCTAAGATCTCTTAAATCTCAGAAACGAAATTCGAATTGATTTTGAAGTATGAGTTCTTTTTCATACCATTCTGTTGATAACACTCTTATTTCCCGCTTGCAAAACAGAATTTTCTGACGTTTGCAATTAAAATAGTTCAGTTTATCACTTCATAAAAACAGAATGTGAAAAAACATTTAGTCAAGTTACCTGGAACTAAAAAAAAAGATTAAGAAAAAACTGCTCAGAACTGGTTCAGATTACCTGCGTATTCTTTGAAGTGCGCTAAAGGTGTTCAGGTATAGGAGTAGAATAAACCGCTGGGGCATCAAAGCACTAAATAGCAGGCCTTCTTTTGAGTAATGACAAACTGCTATAGTAAACACCGTGGTCCTTTTCAAATACATTAACAAGAAATGTCGTCAGTACTGAATAAAAATCGCAAGAAATGTATTTTCCAGCTCAACAATAAAATCAAGGGAAAATATCAAACATTAAAGTGGTGGTGTATGACCTAAGTTATCATTGCGATAATTATGTTTACAGATGAAATTGCTATCAAACTGTCCTGCAAAGACCAGCAATTTATTGAAATGAAAAAAAAAGTAAAAATGCTTTAAAGGGCAAAAATACTGAGAACTATTTGAATTCAGTTAATTTAGTGTCTGGATACCTACAAGACGAATGTGGAGTTAATTTCAGTTGAAAAAATGATCAAACATATCAGAATATTCGTTCGAACAGATCTGCAGGTGAGATTAAAACAAAGTTGTAAAGATGCCACCAAGCTAATATAACGTTGCAGCGTCTTTCTGAAGCGACGCTTTCAACAAGTGTTAATCTATATGACTTTAGTTTATGCGAAGGCTTATCAGTTACGCAATATAACACTTAATTTACTGCCTCCCAAAAGATAGAACACATTAAGAAATGGTTTCTTTATTACCAGTACGTAGCCGGTTCGTAGAAAATGATTCATTTCTTAATTTAAAATACATTTAAAAAGAATGTTTATTCCCAAAAATAATATGTAAATTATTTTCAGGGACATTTTATGTCTAACGAAATATTCATAAAATATTTTTATGACAGTATAAAGTATTCTCGGAACAAAAGCACAAACACGCTAAACAGCCGGTCTTCTTTGTTCTGTATGAATTATTTTTCAATGCCTGCAGTTCCAAACCAAAGGTACACAGTGATATATCAGAATAGATGGATGACCCGGCGTCCATTGTCTTTATAAAGTCAGCATACACTATCTATGTACTGTATATTTAAACAAAACAGATACGTTTGCGTAAATTTCCAATACATGCATGTAACATAATATTTGAAGTCTTTTTTAATAACCGTTACTGTATTTAAGAGGCCTGGGATTTTTCAAGATTGTTTTTAAATCCAGGGTTTACTTTTTATCATTAAAACGCTGCCTTTACAGCTGCATTGAAAAAAAATCAGATTTCATTTATTTCATTTTCCGGTTGTTTACTCCTATCCAAAATCTATTGTAGGGTGGTACACTCGTTTTAGATTATTTGCACCCTCTCATAACAAAATAACTGCATTCCTTCATTTTTTTTGCAACTCCAGCAAAAAACATGTTCGTAGAGTTAAGTAAACAAAGTTAAAAAGAGAACGATATTTTTCATGAGAGGGAAGTGAAAACCAGAACATTATAAGATATGATTGTAATTACTGAAAGTGATGAAAGAGAACTACCACAGAAAGATAGCCCGATAGTCTGTATATTGACAACACTAATTTGATTATACAAGTGCTAATGGATGAGTCCGGATGAGTCAAATATGCAAGAAGCACGTGCTTTGAAAGAAACACTTCATATTCAATCATAGCTTACGTGCACAGATCGTAAATGCGTTTAATTATTTATTAAATACATTTCTGTTTTTCAATTTATATTGGTAATAGACTATAACTTTTCACTAATGGCGTTTCGGTTTCACTGCCTGCATGATAACAGTACATATTCGACCGTTTCATTTCAGTTTTCACACGAAGAGTCGTACACATAAGAAGTTTTACTAATCGAGAAATCTTCAGTTTGAACAAAAGTAAAATTTTGGCATACCATTTCCTATCATTTATAAACCCAATCGGATAAAGAGAAAGAGCGTCAAATATGTTAACGGCTCACATACCGTTATAGCATATACAATTTATTTAAAGAAAATAACAAAAATAAGCTATTTAGAATTCCAAACAGCATGCATTTCTCAATACTTTGGATACTGATACGTAAAAGCATTAAAAGAATTTGCAGGTACTCGAAATTCCAAACGAAAACAGCCACAAGTGGTGATAGATTCAAGAACGCCTACTAATTTGGCATGCGGTCTGCTTTTCATTAAATATTCCAAATTAATTGATATCCAACGTCACAGTAAATAATATATCCGAAATTTCTAAGTTGTTTGAGTCCAAAGTTCCAGATACTTTCAGATTTTTTTACCAGATGCTTATTCAATTAATAGGTTATCATGATTGTTAACCGATTCTGTCATCACATTAACCCAGTGTTTATTTCTCTCTTCTTACCTTTAATCTATGATGGAGACACATTCATCAAGAGGCCCTCCCTGCTGTAATTGCTTCCGCGGCAGCTTGTCCAGAACACCTACAAATCTTTATCCGGGTGCTTTTTGTATGTGCTCTCATACAGGCGCCTGAATTTTCAGTCGGCCAATTATTCATTCTTTCTTTGTTTAAAAAATCAATATCGTCATGGAGAATATAACATCTTTGGGAAGACGGCGTGGACCAGAGACTTTGACTATTTAATTGAGACAATTTAAATGACGAAATAAATGAAATTATTAAATTATTAAACGCCCATGTTGATAGTTAAATAATTCTTATTATTTCTTTTTCTATTTCAGACTATAACCCAATGTCACACTCGGAAAAAGGTATTGTCATATGTTTTACTACATTACACATAGCTTTCGTATTACAGATATAAGATCATATATGACTCAGTATACAATTATATAATGCATAATCTATATTCTATAAGCAATACTCTTATACATGTATTTTGGTAAATTCATTTTATCTGCAAGTTATATCGAAATTCAACTTGCCAAGAACGTCTATTAATGCAATATTAAGATTTTGAAAATATGGATAAATTATTATTGACTAACATGGTAAAGAAACACGTATTTTAATAACCGATTTTGGACAAATAAATCTAAAGCACATACTTTATGGAATATTTTCAGTTTGCCGCATATACATGGATAACATGGCCCAGGATGGGGAACTAAACTCTAAGGTGTTCCCATTGGCTGATACGTCACGTAGGGATTATCCAATTGAAGAGCCCGTGGATTGCACGTGGGAAATGCTGGCTGACAGAGGGCACAGGGTAAGAATTTATGTTAAATACTTTATAAAAATAATTATTTAACAATAGCTTTTTGTACAAAGTTGATATGCTGCCGACAACAGTTGAATTTCAAGGAAGAAGAAATAATTGTTTTAAAGAGATTTTCGTCTGTTTTGTCTGTCTGTCTATCTATCCGTCCGTTCGTCTGTCACAATAACTTACAGTAAGTTATAACTATTTTCCTCCAATATAAAATGACGCTTCTGTTATCAACGTTGTCTTCTTTAACAAAATGAATACCGGGAAAATGTCAGGCTTTCTTTCACAGATAATCCGGAATACTAAGCATTCTTAGAAAATTAGAGACACACAATACGTTTATACTTCTCTTGTTTAATTCCTTAAGTAACCTCCATTTCAACATAAACAGAATTCAATAACAAGTTTTTTTCACTTAATTGGCCATATTTTCATTTTCCGTAAGTTTGTCCACGATCACAAATTGTACAATTCTAGATTCTACTCAGCGAAATCAAGCTACACATGTTACGTGAAGGTCAGTGCAACCGCAACAGAATCGAACTCTATGACCGCACGAGCTCTGAGGAGGACCGTACCGGGGTTTATTGCTCTGGTCCCGTGCAGGACTACAGATCGGAATCGAATCGTGTATACCTCAGGATATTGGGAAGCAGATTGTCAGAGAAACCTGTTATATTTGGACGATATACTGTTTATAAACCAGCAAGAACGAAATCCAACGGTATAGGTATTTGTAGCTAAACCCCTGCTAATTTTCTGTAATGAACTTGTCCATCTTTCGGTTTGAACAGAATCATTAACTGTTAAAAGGGTTTTTTTACCAAAAGAGATACTGACTGAATGGTGAACAGCGCAGATCTAGATCAGACTGAACGGATGTTCAGGCTGATTATGATTTACACTGGTCGTAAAGGCAGAATCATTTGTGTCCAGCATGATAAGAGTTATGAATTGTTGAGTACATTCCATTATAACATATAAGGGTTTGCCGTCTTTACACTAAATCTACAAAAAACCTATGATGCATAACAGTGAATAAATCTAAATGCATTTCTAGTAAATATTTAATATTGAGCGTCACAATAGGTTTTAGACATCTAGCTGATTTGTAACTTTCCCAAAGACGTGATAATGATCATTTACAAATTATGTTCATTTTTTTTTTACTTGGAACTAATAGTTAAAGGTCGAAAAATGTATATAAGGGATACTCTTGGTGTGTACATGTACGTAGGTATATTTGTATAAATCTGCCATATTCTCTGTTTCTAAATGACATATGGTAAACTTACTAGGTTGTTATTGATAATTTCAGAGCCCTGTGATTCCAATGAATTTCATTGTGACGGTATGTGTCTCAGTCAAGCCCTTGTGTGCAATGGACATAAAAACTGTCCAGACAGTGGCGATGACGAGAAAGGATGTGAAACTGACGGTATGGTATATCATTTTACGACAACAGATAAATAACTTTTGCTTAAAAGTATTTTGAGACTTTCCTTAAGTACTTCCACAGTTGAATACCTGAATATGGTTTAAGGGTTATTCACTTTATTTTGTACTGAATAAGCATCACAATAGTTGTTTTTTTCCTTTCCGTGACTATTTACAATATGGTGCTTGAGGGGCTGCTTATTCGTAAACTCTACTCACTATCGGAGTTCAGCTCCCGGGTAGGGTAGCGGCTGTCACGCTCATATCAATTATTTCCACCTATAAAGTAACTGACCAGTCACGGTAAAGTAAAACTGCTGTTGCCCTGCTCATCCTGCACAAGCGCTACAAGACAACTTGGATGATTATAAAACATGTATAGTACAGTAGAGGAACTGCCACACCATGTATCTGACAGATCTTTCACCGTAATGTTCCTGTTACTTTTATAAAACTAGTTTTAAACATAGAAGCTTGGTAATAATTCCATATCTGAAAAAGCTTCACAATTAGTTTATGGAGACTATTTCGTTTATGACTTTTATAATGAATTGTTCACCTGTTCAAATTTCCAGGAGCATCCAGTTCCGATTCTCAACCTATTCCGTTGATGATTTTGATCCTCGCCGGTGTTGGAGGACTTATTCTCGTAATCATCATCATCGGGATCTGTGCTACCTGCCGGTATAGACGTAGTCAGAGGAACAAGAGGAAGTCGGGCCTTCAGAGACAGGACAGCCAGAAACGCAATGCTCTAGAAATGGCTGTGAGTGACAGCACTAACACCGCCCACCTGCTAGCGAAACAGAACAATCAGGGTAGCTATTACTCGTTGCCCAGACCGGCTGGGCAAGCTACCATGATGCAGCACCGGGGTAGTTTCTCAAGCAAGGTGCCTTCTGAAGGAGAGTTTGGTGATCATATGTCAGATTCGAGCACTTACAAGAAGTTTCTACAGTTAGAACAAAATCTCGACGATGACTCGAGCCGATGTCCGTCTCCGTACAGTCCGGGCTTTACAACTATTATAGAGCAACACCCGCTTCCTCCTGGAATGACCCCTGACCTTGGCTGGAATTACCAAGGCGATGCCTCAGTTCCGAGTCTTGCAGAGAATTTGTCCAAGTTACAACAGTATACTAGTTTTAGTAGCAGTTTGCCGAAGACAATCCCTACACAAACAGGAGAAAATCCGAATACCGGAATGACGATGGAATTTAGATATGATCCTTCGCCAACTGTATATCCGGCTTCTAAATTTAGAATCAAGTCCCCGGATCTTAACTACGGCTGGAACCCAGATAATAAAACCGGAAGTCCGCCCGTTAAATCTCTCACATTCAAAAATCAGGACGCTGACGTAGCACCTGACCTTACACGAGAAATAGAAACCACGTGATAAGGATGGCTAAAAAGGTTAATCAAAAGTAAGAGTTAAAGTGTTCGAAAACTTCGTGTAGGGATCAAATCATCTGTCAGACATCAATGAACACTAAGTTGCAATAGCTGGTATCGCACCACCAAATCATTAACATCACGTGACATGTCTGTGATAATTAAAACACCTGTAGAAATGAAATGTCAGTTATCTCAGGTGAAAAATGTACTGCTTCAAAAAAGAGCATTTAAGTCCGAGATTTGAAGCGCGAAGTTCAGATAATTTATTGATAACAAATTGGTTCGTACGGAACTTTGAAGCAATAGATTAACGAACGTGACACGGAGAAAGGATTTGTCGTGCAATGCACGGTTGATGTGAATTTGATTCAAAAGAGTTTGGCGATATATGCCTGGATTAAACGTATTACTAACAGAAACGGAGACTAAGTAATGAAGAATGAATTCGTATGCTTTCACAAAGTGAAAAAAACAATACATGTAGTCCGTATTTGAACGAAGGCCAGTTGCAATTTGAACAGTTTTCAAAGGAAATGCCTTATTACTGCTAGATATCTAAATGTTACTAATTTTATCAGTTTAGCTGTTGTTTATACACCCAGATGAATGTGAATGTAAATGTCATATTTGTATTAGATACTAGAAGTAATAAAAGTGGTATTACTGACAATTTTAAAGTGGAATTGGCGGATATGTGGATGAAGTATGTCTTGCATTGTTTTTTTTCTGAATGTACCGCTGTCAATGTCTTTGAGTGCAATAATTTGTCAAATTTTCACTGGAAAACGACGTCTAATTTTTAAGAATTTTTTTCACATAACTTTAGCAGAAATGATACATCTATTTACTCTAGTTGACACAAGAGTAATAAACACAAATTAGTAGATATGCATTTTAACAAGAAGTGTGTCGTTTTTTTATGCCCCCGAAGGGAGGCATATAGTTTTTGAACTGTCTGTCCGTCTGTCAGTCTGTCGGTCTGTCAGTCTGTCAGTCTGTCCGCAATTTTCGTGTCCGGTCCATATCTTTGTCATCGATGGATGGATTTTCAAATAACTTGGCATGAATGTGTACCACAGTAAGACGACGTGTCGCGCGCAAGACCCAGGTCCGTAGCTCAAAGGTCAAGGTCACACTTAGACATTAAAGGATAGTGCATTGATGGGCGTGTCCGGTCCATATCTTTGTCATCGATGGATGGATTTTCAAATAACTTGGCATGAATGTGTACCACAGTAAGACGACGTGTCGCGCGCAAGACCCAGGTCCGTAGCTCAAAGGTCAAGGTCACACTTAGACATTAAAGGATAGTGCATTGATGGGCGTGTCCGGTCCATATCTTTGTCAACCATGGATGGATTTTCAAATAACTTGGCATGAATGTGTACCACAGTAAGACGACGTGTCGCGCGCAAGACCCAGGTCCGTAGCTCAAAGGTCAAGGTCACACTTAGACATTAAAGGATAGTGCATTGATGGGCGTGTCCGGTCCATATCTTTGTCAACCATGGATGGATTTTCAAATAACTTGGCATGAATGTGTACCACAGTAAGACGACGTGTCGCGCGCAAGACCCAGGTCCGTAGCTCAAAGGTCAAGGTCACACTTAGACGTTAAAGGTCATTTTTCATGATAGTGCATTGATGGGCGTGTCCGGTCCATATCTTTGTCATTCATGCATGGATTTTAAAATAACTACGCATGAATGTGTGGCACAGTAAGACGACGTGTCGCGCGCAAGACCCAGCTCCGTAGGTCAAAGGTCCTAAACTCTAACATCGGCCATAACTACTCATTCAAAGTGCCATCGGGGGCATCTGTCATCCTATGGAGACAGCTCTTGTTTTTCAATGTAAAGTGAGTCTTGATATTTCTCTGATGGTGTTTCTTCTCTTCAGAATCCCTTTTCAATATGTTAAAAATTTGCGTTTTAAATCTGAAACTCTCTTTTCAATGAAAATTTCTGTACGTTTAGTGCACTGAATACATGTACATGTTTGATATATGTGCCGTGTCATGGGAAAACCAACATAGTGGCTTTGCGACCAGCATGGATCCAGACCAGCATGCGCATCCGCGCAGTCTGGTCAAGATCCATGCTGTTCGCTAATGGTTTCTCTAGTTCCAATAGACTTTGAAAGCGAACAGCATGGATCCTGACCAGACTGCGCGGATGCGCTGGCTGGTCTGGATCCATGCTGGCCGCAAAGCCACTATGTTGGTTTTCTCATGGCGCGGCTCAGTAATGTGTATCTTTGTAAATTGTACATATGTAGCAACTGTAGAATATTAACATTATATTTTTAATGTTTTTTTTTTGTATATTGTGTTATAAATCGATACAACAATATCCTAGTTATGCTTGTATATTCAAACATCCTAATGACGAATTTATGCAAAGGAATCGTCCAAGTATTAGGACAGCATTATTCTTGAATGCCAGACAGGACTTTCCTGTGTGCCGGTGCCGATGTGTAAAATGGAAATATCTGGCTCTCGGGTAACTGTTTTGGCGGTAACTCGGCAGAACCTCGTTACTGTCTAAACAGTTCCCTCGATCCGGATATTTCCATCCGCACCTTCAACCAATGAAAGATTCTTATAACATACATACTTGATGAATAGGTTACTACTCATTGGATGATTAAAAAGATCGAAATTCTACAACTTATGCTTTTGAAATATTTGTCATTATAACTTACTATGAAAAACAACAAAGTGACCGCTAAGACAGATACGGGCGCTCATAATGATGTCGCTTAATGCTAAACTGTGTGGCTCCTTGTATGATATAACTGAACGGGATTCATTCCATTAGAAATTCTTTGAACACTGTGTCCTAACTTGCAACTAACATGACTATGCACTGTAAAATCAGAATACATGACAGAGGCTAGACTAGCAACTAGACTGATGATAAAAAAAAATTGTCCCAAATTTTCAGATTTTTGTAATTTTTGACAATAGCCAGCCTAATTTAGCGATATTCGCAGGGAAGTGATTGTGTTATTATGACATTGGACACGGGATATAGACTGGCTAAAATCACAGTTTTAAAAATAAAAATTAAAAAAAGATAAATCATACTCTAAGAGCTAGTCTAGGCAGAGGCTTTATCTGCTGATGCATCCATCACAGACATTTAATAGAACAATGCATAAAAATCCTTATTGTCGACATTACAAACACTTTATAGAACAATGCATAAAAAATCCTATTGTCGATGCATCCATCACAAACGCTTAATAGAACAATGCATAAAATCCCTATTGTCGATGCATCCATCACAAACGCTTAATAGAACAATGCATAAAAATCCCTATTGTCGATGCATCCATCACGAACACCTTGCAGTGCCACTGAATATGATTATGTATGTAGTCCTTTGCGAGATTTAGGTATTCAAAGTTTTTAATATTCATCCTTGTTCCACTTTCCCCTTTACATCCCCACCCTAACTCTACCCCCTACCCCTTCCTCAACCTTTTTCTATATTTTGCATAAAATTAAAATGTACTTGTTTGATTTGCTTCTTTTTGTTATGAGCCTACTTTGCAAATACGTGTCTCTATGGCTGTGTTTGTGGTGCTCTGTGCTTCCGAGAAATCAACCCTTACCTTTTAGTATCTTAGAGGCATACAAGGCCATAAAGGTGGCATAACTGCTTATCCTAAAAAGCTATCACTGTGAATAATATAAATGTGCAACCAATTTTCAAGAAGAACCTCTGGATACATAGACTGGCATCAGTCGTTAGAGCCCTTTAAAATAAATATCTCTGCCATAAAGCGTTTTCTGAAAAAAGACAAAAAACATTTTACAACATCTCTTTTCTCTGACTCTAACGACCGGACAAATGCAGTCTGAACTCGGCAGAATTCTGCCTAGCTAATAGTCACCATAAAATCGGAAATCATTACAAATTTGTTGAGATGAGCCTAGAGAGAATAGGGTTTTCTGTGAAAATATCTGTATCAGTATGAAGAAAGAATAAGCCTTTTTTTAACAGAATACTTCCTCTCAACAAGCTTTGTAAGTCTAAGCTAGCAAACTTGCTCTGGTTGAGTCTGCTCCTTTGAGGTTCTGAAAAATGTAACATCTCTCAGGCCCCTAGCAGCGGTTTTAGCGAAACTCCTCTATAAAAGCAAATTGAATAGACCCCATGATTCCAAAGGACCAGAAATACTAACCAAGCAATCTGGAATAGAAACTATGTAAACCCAACACCAATTTTGCTTTGGAACCTGGTATACGTCAGTTCTCACTTTTTGTAAATGAACTGATAATAAACAATCGTGAAATTGTCGTATAATTGGAGACAACAAGGTGTAAAATGCAGTCAAGAGCAGATTAGGATGAAACTTCGTTCCAAATGGAGATGGGTGTAATTAAAAAAGAAAAACACGCTTTAAACTTAAACCTAGAATGAAGATTAAGTTGTCTACGAAATTTTTAGGAAAATGGAGAAGCCGATGCTCTGAATGATGTCATATAGAACTAATGGTGAGTTTGAAAGCATTCTATCGAGTAGTTGGTAAGAAACCAGATTTACTTATAATTGTTATGCGAAAAAGGGACATGGTTTTTGTAATATGTACGTCACAGTTATGAAACCCGACTCATGCTCACATGGGCACAGGCATCGACGCTGACGGAATTGTTGAGAACAATTTATTGTATGATCTCTATTAAATATTCACGCTAAAATTGTTGTTGTGCGCAGCTTCAACTGAACCTCAGAGGCCATTCAAACTCTACGAGAAAAGTAAATTACACTCTACGAGACCGTTTTCTACACATACGCTGCTGAAAATAAATCGTTGTAGACATTAAAATAAACTAGTTAAAGATACTTGTTATCGCCTGGCACCGCAAATAATCTCAACTTAAAAATTATAAAATCACAGAAATCAACGGAGGCTGGAGGCACAGAGTAACCTTCGATGTTCTTGTATAAATGATTGATGTCAGAAGTCGATTTGCACCAAAAACATCAAAAGAAATTTCTTTTTAATTGAATTAAACATGATAAACTCGAAGACTCTAGACTGTATTTTTACGTGCTACATTTATCACATTGATGTATGTAAATAGGAGCAGCAGCTGTTCCGCTTACAACTATAATTACAACTATTTTCCTTTTTTAACTTTTATTTTCGCTATCAATTCACTTTACAACATGGCTGACTTAAAACATGGTTATATTTCACGCAAGTACAGAAATTACAGTAAAGTAATTACCGAAAAGAGCAAAAATCCCGTGCTCGGCCTCTTAGGCGCGTGAACCCTAAATTACTACTTGAAAACTTAACTAATTCTTCAGAACATACTCCCCCACCTTGATAAGTTTGATTCAATCTAACTTATCAATAACATTTGACTACAGAAAATTATTTTATACAAAAATGAACATTTTTGAAAAATAACAATTTTGACAAAACTACAAGAAAATATCTAAAGCTACACACTTTTAATATACTTCATATTTACACTGATAACTAGAATATTTCACTTTACTCTTTATCATCAGGTAGAACCATTTCAGCTTCTTTTTCTTGTAAAATTATATAGTAAATAAAGCTTAGGACAATTTGGTTGTTTCAGTTCAGACTTTGGACAATAATATCAATCCAGTCAACACCAATAATTATTCTTTCAGTTACATGTATACAAACTTCTAGCATTCAAAAAAAAAATCTTACAATGCTCAACATATAACCAACAATTACGAAACACCTAAAATTTGAAACCTATACATTTCAACTATTTACTATAATACTAATCGCTAGAAAACTTTACATAAATTTACTCTAGCAACAATTGTCATGTTAACATAATTTATTGAATAAAATATTGAGCACTATATTTTTTTTACGCTATTCATGTGTACCGTTTATGACTAGTATTTTTGTTAATTAAACAATTCTTGACAATCTGCGTACTTACTAATGTACTGATGTTCTATCTATTAATTTGTCTTATGAAAAATATTTGTAATATGTGATTTTCAGATTATATTCTCCCACAACTGTTTTACATAGTTACATACATGTACATTCTCAATAAACATTAAACAATTAAGTTCATGACATAGTAAACTTTAAACAGTTCATTTTCACACAAAAAATGTTAATAACTAATAAAAAATGTACAATCTCCTAGAGACAATATTTTCTTCTAGAGTCTTGTTTGTTTTACAATCTTCTTCATCAGATTATACAATTCCTGAAATAAGAAAAATGTTTGTCCTTGTGCCCAATCTTTATCTTAATTTACTGATTTTTAAAATTACTGCTTCTGAGGGATTATTATGCCCTCCACTTACAATTAGCCACTGATATGAGGGATTATTATGCCCTCCACACGCGAATTATGAGTAACTGTAAACATTTTCTGCTTTAGTACGCGTTAATATTATTTAATCATCAGCATTTATTTCTAATGGGCACAATTTTGTTATTGGTCGCACAAATTCTTTGCCATTCATTAAAACATTTGCTGCGCGCACATGTCCATCGCGACTTGTATGCACATGCGTAATACGCCCTACTGGCCACTGTGCTCGCGGTAAATCATTAGACGTAACAATCACGACATCGTTACCTTTCAGGTCTGGATTAATTCTATGCCATTTTTTTTATGTTCGTAGACTGGGTAACCACTCATGTAACCATCTATTCCAGAAGTGTCGAACTAACTCCTGTATTCTACGCCATCGCTTTCTAGGACTGAATTCTGTAGTATCCACACTTTCAGGAGCAAACTTTCCCCCGATTTGTCCATGCAGAAAATGGTTTGGTGTAAGCGGTATACAGTCTGCTGGATTACTAGTTTGATATGTAAGTGGTCTTGAATCGATCAAGCCTTCAGCTCCAGCAAATGCCGTCATAAGCTCTTTGTCATTAACTGAAGCATTTTGTAATATTGCTTATGTTGCACGTTTAGCACTTTTGATCATTATTTCGTGTACACCTCCCCAATGAGGAGCAAAGGGTGGAATAAATTGCCACTGTATTCCTTTATTTGCTGTGTTTTCTATAATTTTATCCTGATCAAGACACTGCAATAACTGTTTTAATTCTTTGTCAGCACGAACAAAATTTGATCCATTGTCTGATAACATAGTTTTTGGTAATCCCCGACGACTAACCATCCGGTAAAACGCATTAAGAAAAGAATCTACATCCATTCCAAATGCAATCTCTAAGTGTACAGCTCTTGTACTCAAACAAGTGAATAAACAAAGGTATCTTTTTTCTCGACGTTTTCCACGGCCTTGAACAGTTACAAATGGTCCCGCATAATCTACTGCTACATGAACAAATGCTCTTAATGGCATATTGTGACGGATATTTGGAAGTGGCGCCATAATCTGTTCTTTTGGTCTTGCTTTGCGAAGTTTACACTTTGTACATTTGTTTTCTACAGCACGAATTACCTCCCTTGCAGATGTTGATAACACGGAAAGTGTGTAGTTTGTACCACTATGTCCTGAATCTTCATGAAAGTGACGAACAATTAGTTCAGTAATCCAATCATGTCGAGGTAGTATCACTGGATATCGACAGCCATACGATAACATTTCAGCATATTTTAAGCGTCCATCACTTCTGATTACTCCTTCACCGTCAATTTTTGGATTCAATTTTATCAATTTGCTATCTTTTGGTAGTTCTTTTTGCTTAAATAAACATGTAAATTCTTCCTTATAATGAGACCTTTGAGCTTTTATTATTAATTTTACCTCTGCATCATGTATTTCATTCGCACCCAGTTGTCCTTCAATTCTTGCTGTTTTTGTACGTTTACAATTTTCCACGAAACGCATAACCCAAGCATATACCCGTACTAATTTTGTCCAACTGGAATATCGTTTCGGATCAAGCCGCCATTCTTTATTGTATGTTTGTACATCTGCGCTCTGTGTGTGCATTGTTTGTACTTCAAACTGCATTTTTTTTTTTGACTTTTTTATTTCACTGTTCTCATGTGAAAATTCAACTTTACTTTTTGGCCATTCGCATTCATTTTTCTTCAGAAATTCAGGTGCGTTCCACCACAATTCGTTCGTTTCTAAATAAGATATTGAACATCCTCTACTTAAAATGTCAGCCGGATTTTGTTTTCCTTGTACATGTCGCCATTGTATAGGATTTGAATGATACTGAATCTCTCCGATTCTATTAGCAACAAATGGTTTGAAAATTGTGCTTCTATTTCGTATCCAATGTAAAACATTCATACTATCTGTCCAAAATGTGCAATTGTTAATACAAATGTTCAGTGCAGCACAAATTGACAATGTAAGTATCAAGCACAGAACAGCTGCCAAAAGCTCTAATCTAGGAATACTTATCGTCTTCACCAGCGCTACTCTACTTTTTGCTGCAACGAGTCTAACCGAAATGTTATTGTCAGAATCTTCACAGCGAGCATACACTACTGAACCGTAAGCTTTTTCTGATGCATCACCGAATGCATGTAATGTTACTCTTTTTAGCTGAACATAGCTTTCATGTCTTATACATCTTGGTATTTTGATTTGTTTAAGTTCTTTCAATTCAGATAACCACCTCAAAAATGTTTTATTCATTTCATTTGGAACAATTTCATCCCAATTTAATCCCGCTAACCATAATTCCTGCATTAGAATCTTTGCTCGCACGATATATGGTGCAACAAAACCATGTGGATCAAATATAGTCGCTATTTTTCTTAGAATTGTTCTCTTTGTCAATGTTGTATAGTTATCCGACTCTTGCACATTGAAAATAAAACAATCTTCATTAGCTAACCATGTTACACCAAGTGTTTTTACAGTTGGCAAGTCATTTTTGTCCAGTTCAACTTTAGAAGCTCTATGCTCAGTAGGGATTTTTCTAGTACGTCAGCCGAATTTGACAGCCATTTTCTTGCATACATGTTTGCTTTCGCCCAAAGTTCTGATAGCTGATAATACAATTCAATACCTTCTTCTACGGTAGACACAGAATCCATACTATCATCCATGTATGTTGAACTAAAGACCGTTTCTGCAGCACGTGGATATTCTTCTTTATGTAATTCAGCATTATGTCTAGAAACATATTGGGCTAGAAATGGTGATGCATTAACTCCAAACACCAGTGTTTTGAATTCATACCGAATTGGTACTGAAGAATTCCAAAGAAACCTGTGATATGATCTGTCAATAGTGTTAATTTCTACACGTAAGTACACCTCTTCAATATCACACATAATTGCTATGGGCTGACTTCTAAATCTCAACAATACATCAAATAATTCATTCTGCATCTTTGGTCCCTGATATATCGCCTCATTTAGACTTAATCCCTCTGTTTTTGCTGCTGCATCGAAAACAATACGGACTTTAGTTGTCTCTCGATCCAGTTTAACTACCGAAAATGTGGTAAATACCACTCACTGTCATTGAAATTTTCATTCGGGTTAACTTCCGTTATATAACCTTTATTTAGATAGGTCTGTAGTGTGGTTTCATATGCTTCTTTCACAACTGGATCTTTCTCTATTTTCTTTTCTGTGTTTCTTAATCTCTGTAATGCCATTTTATAGTTATTTTTCAGAGACGGCTTTTTGTCATTCCATGGAATGGATACTTGATAATGTCCTTCACTACATGTTATCGTAGATTTTACTTGTTTCACAATGGATTCGTTTTCGACTGACATGGTACTTCCTTTTTGTGAAATGTGTTCTATTTCCCAGAATTTTTCTATCGATTTTTCGATATTTACATCTTTTTGCCAAAAAAGATGTATGATAATTTCTACTTTCATTTTCAACAGAATTTTCAATGGATCCAACACAAGTCCAGCCTCAGGGAGTAAGACAAGCTGTTGGTTCACCGGGTTCCCCTCTGACTTCGTGTAACGAGTAATGTAAATCTGAATAATCTACCCCAATCAATAAATCTATTGTATTTTTTCTCTTACACACTGGAAATTGTATACCATTTAGATGTTTAAACTGTCCAGATTGTTTATTCCAGTCTACTGTTCTGAGATTTCCTGTTACACAAGTTGTTGTTGTAGCCTCCATTCCCATTTTCACTTGACCATTCAAGCCTTCAATATGAAATTTCACAGGTGCAGTTTCAAAAGTTTCTTTTCTACCATTCATAACATTTACCGTTATCAACTGTGCATTAGATACTATGTCTAATCCTAATTCTGCAGCTACATCTGCATTAATGTATGATTTTGAACTGCCATCGTCCAACAGTGCATTTACAGTCAACTGTTTACTTCCATTTTTCACTATTACTGGAACTGTGCGAAGTGAAATCCGATTTGATACTGAGAAACGATTGTCGTTATCATGAGCCTGATGTTGAACATGATGACTTGTCGCATTTTCATTTGTAGGTACATTTTGTTGATTCATTTCATCTTTGTGTAACGACAAACTGTTATCCGCATTTTGATAATTCATTTCTTCATTATGTAACAACCTATTATGGTTCTTTTTACAACCTTGAATTCCGCAAACTTTCATTCTATTACATGTACTACCAGCATGTCCGTTTCCTAAACAACGAAAACACAACTTCAGATCTTTAACTTTTTCCCAACGCTGTGATGGCGGTAATTGTTTGAATATGTAACAGTTCCAAACATCATGATTATCAAAACAGACTTTACAGACCTTTTGGCTTCCTTGACCTTTTTTGTTATTTACAAAGTGAGTAGCTACTTGTGGTCTTGAAGGCTTCCACTTGTCTCCAGAAAGTCCATGAACAGTTTCGGCAGCAGCAACATAGTATTTAGCCTCCTGATTGAACCACTTTCTTTGTGTTTGAACGGATTCATCTTCTTTAGATTCATAAATCCACCGATTATACCTTGTAAGCATTGTTTCAGGCAATTTTTTCAGAAGTCGCAAATACAGTGCTCCATCTCCCAAATCTTCTTCCTTTTCTGCTTCTATCAAATTAATCACTACAATATCTAACAAGTCCGCAAATTTGTCGATAGTTTTAGCACTCTCCTCTTTCATTACCGGAAATTTGTCTAATTATTCTAGATATGCCATAACTTGCCTTCGTTTACCTCCAAACTTTCTATCTAAACGTTTTTTTGCTGCTTCGTAACTAGCTGCCGAATGCCCTAAATTTTCAATCGACTTCAATGCCTCACCAGATAAATATTGTCTTAACTGCAAGAGCTTATATTCAGCAGTAGACGGTGCACTGTCAATACAAGCATTGAATGCCGCCTTCCAAGATTCATACTTTCTTTTCTCATCTGTGAATACTGGAATTTGTACCCTTTTTAATTGCTGCCACATATCTTTGCCTAAACCTTCGGTTGTAGCACTAGCTGGCAGTGAAGCCTTCGTAGACTTTTTAAACACAGTTTTATGGGTATCACTATAGTCTTTTTCAATTATGTTAATCTCTTCCATAACTTTTCTTTCGTTTTCTAAATCATTTACTTCTCTGTAAGATGAACACAATTTGTGCATAGTCCCTAAAGCAACTTCATTTGCATCATCTAAATAGTCCTGATATTTTCAAATTTCTTTTTTGTCCAACTCTTCATCGATATCAACGTCTAAACACCGTAAAAGTTTGTTTTTTGTCTTTGTATATATTGATTTATGTTTAGACTTTAACAATTTCAAGTCCGCAATTCTTTGCAAAACCACTTGTTTTTCTTCTTCGCTGAGCTCCACAGCCATTTTACACTTTAGAGTCAATTTACTGTTTATATGTATTAAGTCCTATTATCATAACCTCGCTCTGCTACCATTTTGTTCCGCTTACAACTATAATTACAACTATTTTCCTTTTTTAACTTTTATTTTCGCTATCAATTCACTTTACAACAGGGCTGACTTAAAACATGGTTACATTTCACGCAAGTACAGAAATTACAGTAAAGTAATTACCGAAAAGAGCAAAAATTCCCGTGCTCGGCCTCTTAGGCGCCTGAACCCTAAATTACTACTTGAAAACTTAACTAATTCTTCAGAACAGCAGCCTAGAAAATGACTTGCGTAGAACTTACCTTGATAAAACAGTCATTTTGTAAAGAAAGTTTCCAGAGCATGTATTTTTCAGAATAATTCAAAACTTGAATGTAAATCTAATGTCTACATGACACTAAAAAATCAAGTTCATAAACCCTTTAAATTTTGTACTGTTAACACCATAAAATATTGGAATTTTCATGTAATTAAAGGGAGGTAATCCCATTGTAGAATTACAATATTATCTTACAGTATGGTCTTTCTTATCGTTAGACATCTAGCGATGCGATACAGTGGAAATAAAACATGGCTTAAAAATGATGCGACCATTTGTAAACAATTTATAATTCTTGTTGAAGCATTGCACCTCAAAATGGTAGCAACGCATTTTGGTAGTCACTACAAAAATTCGGCCGAGTTTTGGAAGTCACTACCAAAATGCGTTACACTCAACGCAATTTGGTAGTTACAACAATGTAGTACCAAAATGCGTTGGGTACGTACATATCCGACGCAAAACGGTATTAATAATAATCTCATGATTTACAAAAAGAATAGTTTGAGACGAATGGGCAATATTCCGGCTGATCATCGAACTTGCCCGAGATGTTAACATTCTGACCCCAAGTTTATTGAACATTGGATAAGAACTGCTCAAGTTAGAGAACGACTTTTGGAGCCAATATCTGTTATAGTTATGTTTGTGACTTGTAAATGCACGGTACCAGTCGTCCATACGTGCTTGGCATAAGGCAATATGAAAGGAAAGAGCTTTGCTTCTTGGCAGTCAGTTTCTCACATATTGAATGATGAAAAATATGTTTAAAGTTTCAAAGCCATCTTATTGAAGAAAGTGATCATAAACAAAAACGGTAAGACAAAAAAGAAAATAGAAAATATAAGATAAAAATGGCAATAATTCTGATAACATACAAGAGTGAGTTGTGGTTCTTAACACACTAACTAATCTAACGATACTATGAGCGTGTGCAAAGTTTCAAAGCAACAACTCTTACAGTAGTAAAGAAAACTTGGAAAACAAGCAATTCCAATTTTTGAAGTACATTACGAGCTATAATTCTGACAACATGCAAGTCAGAGTTAAAGGTCTTTGCCTATGTACTTGCCGAAGGATGATTAACAATTGTACAAAGCGTTAAAGTTATAACTCTTATAGAATTGAAATATTTAAAACGTGGGACTAAACACAAATCTTAAACAAGGAAATGCCAATTTTAAAAACTAATTCGGACAAATTACATGCAAGAGATACGGTTTTGGATAATGTACTAACCTTATAATTATAAAAAAAAGGACTTCGGACACTTTCTATATGAATTTGCCTACTCCAAGAGTGAAAAATAAACCACTGAGAAATAAGTATTTAATTACATATTCCATCAAAATACATATTTGAGATAATTTCTTAAAGTCAAATTTTTCAATATTTGTTTCATAAAATGGTAATTTTTGCTCTAAATGGAATTACGTACCCTGTTATATACATATAAAAGCTATTTTGCTTTAAACAACATTGTTCCCCCCGATGCATCAAAACCATATTTGGCCAGCATATATAGATATTAATTATACACATTTTCTGTGACTATTGTGTTGATGCAAGGGGTGGAGCAGTACTTTTAAACAAAAAATATAACTACAGGGTGTTCCCAAATGTAAAGTAACCAATACTTTTTATATTCATTTTTAATAATTTGATAGTCGCATATTTTTACATCTGTTTGTAACTCAAATACTATACAAATGTTTGAAAGGGCACATTTAGGCTTGTTATACATGTATAGTAGTGAGAGAGGCAAATACTGTGTGAATTCATTATTATTCATTGAGTTAAATTTTCATCGGCTTATCCTGGTTGTTTGCTGCAGTACATTGGCAAATTTGTGCTGTAAAATACTAGCAACACACCAGGTAATCTTCTGCATGTCCTCCTCGCAACGCGCACGCCACTAGCAATAAAGATATAATTTGTTTTCCATTTTGTTTTTATTATTTTTTGTATTTTTTATATATTTTTCATTTCTTTATTTCTTCATCTTCTTCTGTGCATTTATACATTGTATTTATTTCTTTTAGACACATGCTAAATGTCGCACACATTCATTACTTCATGTTCTTCCTTCTGTGAAAACTGAATTGAAGATTGTTCTTAGTGGCGGACTAGGCCTGAACACAACAAAAAGGAGGCAATATGTGCACAGCAGTTAATCTGATCCTGACTATAGTCTATCCAACAAAAATAACGCTTGGCATTGATATGCCTGTGATGCATAGGTCAAGAACAGTAGCTTCTTGGCAGGTCATATCAGTGACGGTTTCACATTCAGTGTGATGCCACGAAAGTGATGTGTCAAGTCGCTTTCCATGCAGATGGTATATACAAATACGGCTAGACGCGTAAACGAACTAATCGGTCCAGCTGAGTTTCAGGTGGAATTTTTATGCAGCGACCTGCTTCTACTTTAGCCCTACAAATGACACATTTATGTTTTGTCCACAACTTCAGCCTTGAATAGACAACATTATCTATAGATGGGTTGTTGTCAGACTTATCCCGATTTAACTTTTTCCGATCCAGCTTCCTTAGGCAAGCCTCAGAAAGAAATGTCATTTCGGATACATTTTTATTACATGTTTAAGCGAAATGAGCCGTGCCATGTGAAAAACAACATAGTGGCTTTGTGACCAGCATGGATCCAGACCAGCCTGTGCATCTGCGCAGTCTGGTCAGGATCCATGCTGTTCGCTTTCAAAGCCTATTGGAATTAGACAAACCGTTAGCGAACAGCATGGATCCTGACTAGTCTGCGCAGATGCGCAGGCTGGTCTGGATCAATGCTGGTCGCAATTGCACTATGTTGGTTTTCACATGGTGCGGCTCAAATATTATCTGTGCCACTGGTACTTATCCCAAGCAAGAACCCACCCTACGGCCTTGATAAGATTACTGCCTTTCTTAGTATTATGGTTATACAGCACACAAATATCTGCCATCACTTATAACAGAGCTATACAGACATGTACATGTACTTAAATAACTACCTGAACCACTGTAATAAAACTGACCGGTCACTTATACATGTATACCAATTCACACATGTAATGCATCAAAAACTTTACATTACGAACAGTGTATAGATAAATCAAGTACAGGTTGTTTACAAAAATATCGTTCTCTTTTTTATTTATTTATAGGATTTTAATCTTAAAATGTTATTTTTTCCTTAAATAAACAGATTTTGTCTCCTTGTTCGGCTGGAATTCATATATTTAAAACTCCCGTAAAGTGATGACATTATATTTTTACGGAAATTAAACATTTTATTTTTTCAAGAAAATATACCTCGGCCCAGATAAAATAAGAAAAACATTTTGATAGGAACAGGTACAAATCAGTTTCTGCTGTAATAAATTAACTAATACATTGATTTATCATTGACTCGAAACTATTTGGGTATTGTTTAAATACTTAATGAGAAATTTGCCTTTAAAATGTAGGCTAGAAGCATATGATAGTGTCCGAAGTCCTTGCAATGGTTCATAGATAATTCTCTTATAGTATTCAAGTAAAGTGGACATAAAAGAATATCAAAGAAAATTCAACTTCTAACTATAAAAGGCCAAAAAAATAATTCCAAAAAAAAAAAATGAAAGCAAGAGTCATGGTTCTTGGCCAACATACTCACCTGGTGATAAACATTTAAGTTAGCAAAGTTTCAAAGCTAATGGTTTCAACTTACGTACACTTAAACAAAAATGTAAAAAGAAATGCAGTTTTTCAAAGCATAGAATAATTCTGACAAAAAACATATGACAGGTAGGTTTCTTGGCCTAATTACTCACCTCATGATGATAATGAAGAGTGTAAAGTAACAAAGCTATATATTTTTTTAGAAAAGTTGACATGAACAAAAAATTTAAACGACGTCGACACAACAAAAATCAGACCAGCTTAAACGTATTAAATATACAGACAGTTCTCGATCGATCGCACTACGTTAACAATGAATAAAACTGAAACATACTGGGTAATGTTGAAGCTGTTCTATGGTGGCATATTTCTGTATACGATAACTCGAAAAGTTTCACGAAAGTATATCGAGTTTTCGCGAAAAACAGGAAAGTTTTTGCGAAAAAATAAAAACTTTTCGGGAAAATAAAACTTATCTGGTTATCGTATGCAGAAATATGCCACCATAATCTATGAAACTGGGAGCTTTTATGTTCACCAGGCAGGGTCTGAGTGGCTGAAATGGCTAATGTCACTGTCTTCCTCAAATTATCTGCTCTTCATACAGCTGGTTCTATTCCTACCCGGGCCGTCGTGTGAAGAAGCCACCCAGCTAGCTCGCGGAAGATCCGTGATTTTATCTCGCCTTTCCGTGTATGAAATAATGTGGTATCTTTTTCCTCAGTACTGGAAAGTCGCTATATGACCTTGACCGGCCAATATGGACAAACCGACCTAACAAGTTAAGATTCCATTTTTACGCATGAAGTTAAGAGTATCTGACAATGACTGAATTTCAACAAATCGATAGACTGTTTCCCATCAGTTGCAACAGCAGCTTTCCATATAGAACGACTTTACAAAAATTTTGACAAATGGTACACAGAAAAAGATTCGTGTCAAAATGACGTTCCAACGTAGTGAGCTATACGAAATATAAATAGAGTCTATAAATGCATAAACAATTTACAATGATACGTATCTTCAAGTCAAGAACCTTTAACTAACAAAATTTGTAATATAACAATATATCACATTCCTTGCAAACTCATAAAAATATCTTTCTAAAAGTCAATGTAAGTCAATTCATGTCTGTTGTAATGTGCGGTATTTTTGTTAAAAACAGTACAATATATAATTATAGGCCATTCCATATGAAAACCTGTATAAATGACAAAAAAATCAAAACTGAGATGACAAAATATTCACAAAGAACATTCTTTTACATTTCAAATCTGAAAAATTTGAAGTAATTATGAAAGTATCGAGAAATGCTAAATTGTAATTCTGTCAATATGTTACACAAATTCAGGATTCACTTAAAATCACAAGCACTCCGCTAAACACGATTTTACCGTATATAATTTCACATGGTACGGTCTTCCAATGTTAGTTTAATAATGCGAAGCCGTTATATATTCGAGAATACGCAATAAAAAGTGTTCCATGATGGCCTGACGTTCTATTGTCACGATTTGTTGAACGTAAAATGATACTACACACTAATTGCCAAAACGCAAGCTAGTGTGGTTTGTTTTTTCCTGGTTCGGTACAGTGAATGTTTGGTGATTTACCCCTCTATAGTAAGCCGCTCTGCTTTCCCTTCCCATTTGATGGTGCGATGATTACTATACGTCATGTACAATGTATGAAGTTTCGCGATGTTTTCCTCAAAAATCCTTTTTGTCCATACGGGATTATTCTTAAGTATTTTGTCTTGTATTTGACAGAATAAAATTTGTAAAGCTCATATTCAACTTCGAGCAGATTCAGTTCAAAGTTAAAATGGGCAAAATATTAAAAATCTTTATACTATGATAATCCAATATAATAGTTACCAGAATGTCTTAAAAGTCTGGAGCGAGCTTCAGATTTCTTAAACATTGAGTGCCTAATGGTGTACAATATCATTTAACTTGTACATTTTTTTTTACTTCATCACATTATCACTGTCGAAGCTAAACAAAATGTGATTATATTGATCATGAAAATAACATAAATATAAAAGTGAAAGAACCCCTCGGGTCAGTTCCTACCAGACCTTTTAGAGTTGTTAGAGATTTGTAGTCTGAGTAGCACTGGCTCTGAATTCGGAGTGAACTGGGTCGTTTGACCTTTAATTCTGTTCTATCCAAGATTATAAATGTATTCGGAAAGTCAGACTTGAACTTTTCCGACATGTGTTTCAATTAGATTTTCCCTGTCAGGCCATATAGGCACTGACCCAAATCTATAGTACATATACTTCACCTCTGCACGGAAAATTGCGCCTGCATCTTGAGGTGAAATTTCAAACGGATAATGATGCGCTTACACTTTAGGTATAACTAGCCTAGTCCAAATAATAGGACGTTTTGGGACCGCGTGATAACTTTTGACTGTTGCTGTCCCGTTAGAGGGATGACAACTATAAAATAACAGATCATAAAATAAGTCATACTGATAAGCCAAATAAGTAAGGCTAAACTAGCCCTTCTCCCTCAGCCTAAAAAGAATCTACATCACTGACGCCTTTCTGCGTACATGTTGATCAAGGTAACTGAGAAACTAAAGAGTTAGGGCACGAATAATGTGGACATTTTTGTTCATATTTTTGCTGTTTGAACATTTTGGCAGTTTCTCTTCACAGGTTCCCGTTATGTAAATGCCCAAAAGCTAGATTTATTCATACCTTTGTACAGACAAACATGAGGTAGTTTTTGGCGATTACCGAGATTTATGCCGAATAGAATAACGCTAACAAAATATGTGAAAATATCAGTTGGAAGCATAGAACGCAACCAAGCAACGTAATAGCAGACTCGGTTTGACTGAGGTAATTCATGTGCAACATTCTCACGCCCACTAGCACCGGCTAGAAAGAAAATATAAAAGCACCGAGTATTTTAACTTAGCCATGTTTTGACTTCAAAACTGATAAAATATTTTTGTTCGGCGTTAGCGTAGCAAAATAATACTTAGTAATTTAAGGTTAATTTTGATTTTAGTCAGTAAATCACACTGAGTTATTTCTCGTTTAGCTTTTTTTGGTGTTTGTTTAAGCTTCCGCGGAAACTCTATTATCTAAAACAAATAACAAATGCTGTTTTATTGAACATCACTCATGTCCATCTAAAATAAAATCATTGAGAGATTTTGAAAACAATACTTTTGGTGACGGAAAAATCACATTTTTGTTGTTAACAAATGTGTTCTTCCAGAATCTAATTAAAAAAGCCAAGTAATGCGAACAGTTATTGGTTCAAGCCCTGCTCGGGTCGTCATGTGAAGAAGCCTTCAAGGAGAACCGTGGTTTTACTCGGTAGCCCACCTTTGCCGGAACTAATGCTCGGGAGAGGTCTTCCTCTACCAATTAAAATCGGCTGTGACTAAAAACAGATCTGGTGCGCCTGTGATATATTACAGACTCCGGTTTATACAGGATTCAAGCAATTAAAACGAAAAGTATGTTAAATGTATATATCTTGTAACCATGGTGATACTAATCCTAGCCTTTAGTCAGTATATCAAACATATTATACACTACATGCGTGCGGACATGCAAAAATTTGCGTATTTTGCAGTGCGCTCAAATTGATAATCACTTACGGGCATGCGCAGAACGGCTGCACCAGATCTGTAATGAGAAACATCGATTAAAATCTTGAAGGTTGATATTTGACCTAGATTAAAAAAAAAATAAAAAAGCCTATTCATAATATGTACAGTCTAAAATTGAAACTGCAGACAAAATAATATCCTGTTAAAATGCGTAACCAATATCTCCAGTAGACGTTGTCAAAGCAAAATGAAAAATAAAGTTATACAGCGAAAACATATTGTAGAAGAGAACAAACAATTATGGATAAATATATTTACTTAAAGCGGTTACACATAAACTATTCTAACTGTTTGCACACAAAAGAACAAAAATATTAATAAACAAGGAGATATTTTATGGATGATGCAAAACTTACATATGAAGAATACAATGTTAAGCTTCATAGTAAACAGAATTAAATATAAACATGAACAAGGGATATAAAAAGAGAGTTTTCAAAGCTTTCTAATCTAAATCAGATACCTTAGAAGCATAGTGCATAGCCAATTCGGTTTGACTGTTTATAAGAGGTAATGTAATATGCAAAACCACACCAGCACACGAATTTAGCATTGTATGAACCGCTGTCAATGATAACAAATTATGACATAATAACAACACTGGGTCAAGGTATGGATCGATTTCGTATGGCCGCCACACGACAAGACAGTTAATCCAGTAAGAAGGTACTTAATATCAATAAAATGTACATTAAAGTATGGTTGGTGGTTGATAGCTTAAATTTGCAAGCCCTCGGATTTCATGATCCTTCTTACGCCGCAGGCTTTTTATGTGATTTGGAAAATCACGATTGTCCAACTTGTATGAATAAAAATTCTATTATTAGAGTATTTGACTGTCACCTATATGTTTTCTATTTTCTATTGTTTAAGTTACGGGTTATGAAATAAACACAGATGACATAATATATTTTCAAATAGTAATGATTTTCTTCAAGTCTGATCAATGAACATACACATCTACTTTAACCTTTTGCCTGCTGCCTGCTGCCAGCAAGTGATTCTGCCTTTGCAACCAGTGCAGACCAGGATCATCATGGTCTGCACTGTTCGCTATTCAGTCAGTAAATTTTCAGTAAACACCCCTTGAAATAATAAATGGTACTGCCCGAATTGAAAGATGAACCAGTCCATCTTAGAAATTTAGCAGGGTAAAGGTTAAGCATTTGGATGAATTATACAGCTATAGATAGTAACTTAAAAAAAAAAACTATAAGAGACTATTGGTAAAACATGTAATACGATCATATATCCAACCGATTTTTTTTTTAAAAATAAAGACTAAAAATAGTCTCGCTCATCTTAAAATAAAACCTGCAATAAGACAATTGTTAAAAGTAGTGATGTCCTTGTTGTATGGGAATCACAATCTCTAATTAAATCGGTCAGAATTTGTTGAGCATGAATACTCAAGCGCACAATAAGAAATGTCAGGAAAATAATTGAAACACAACGCATTATACGCGTACACAATGTTCAAATGTGATACTTGAACTTGCTGCAAGGCATAAATTCTAACTGCATCTAAATTTGAAAAAAAAGTGTAAAAATGATATAAATTTTGTGAAATTTCAAACAAAATTAGATGATATCATTAATTTTCATATATTTCATTTTCTTTTACAAGTACAATGTGTCGAATTTACAAACGAACGGATGTCGTTATAAGGCAAGAAAACTATGAGAAATGAACATATGATGTAGAAAGAAATCAGTCAGCTGTATTTTAGTAAGGGGATGTTTAAAGGCATACACCATTTCTGTTTTCATCTTTATCTACGAGTTCTGTCAGCTCTTTAATAAGTTCTTCATCTTCGATGAAATAACTTTTACCCGTGTACTTGTCACTGAAGAGTATAAAGTAAATCATTCTATTTATTTTATGACCTTTTAAACATAAAAAATGTCTCGAATTAAAAAAACGAGTTAATTTCGTTAGACGGCAAAAAACTCATAAAAAAAACAAACTGTTCTATATCTTGTCATATCTTAGACACAAATTTAAATTTGGTTTGATACTAAAACATATATCATTGTAAGTCTTTGTATCCTCATATATGATATAAGCAAATCAGTCGTGTGTATTTTGTAATATTTCTTAAAATTGGTAGAGATCGTAATAAAATGATATTATTGCATTACTCGTTTGTGTTGAAATTGCAAGTATTTATATCAACATATATGTCTTAATGTGTGGGAAATCTCATAAATGTAATATTTGAAATATGAAAGGTATGCCAAAACGTCGTGGGGGCATTAGAAATTCAAGCAGTATATAACTCTAACATAATATTATTCGTATGGTTTTACCATCTACCTATGCTTTTCTTATGCTTAACTATACCATTTAGGTAGCTATTTGCAAGTACTCCCGTTTTGCGACATGATCAAACACAGCTTTTGCAAACTGCTGACAATTACTATGGAGAAAGTTATACTCTTTGTTCAGCTCATTCTCTTTATACAGCCAGTTTATCAAATCAAAAACGCTCAGTCTCCCTTTGTCAGACTTGACCTTCTTAATTCCAGACACCCGATTCGATTGTCTGTACCTATTTCGCACAGCGTTGAAGATTTTGCTTCTTTGGATTGTAATTCCCGACGAGTTCTTTTCAATAGACCACCACCAATTATGTGTTTCAAATACTATGAACATATGATGTAGAAAGAAATCAGTCAGCTGTATTTCAGTAAGGGGATGTTTATAGGCATACAGCATTTCTATGTTTTCATCTGTGTCTACAAGTTTTGTCAGTTTTTCAATAAGTTCGTCATCTTCGATGAAATAGCTTTTACCCGTGTCTTCATTAGCCTCTGGGTCGAAGTAAATCTTGTATGTCCAATCATCCCCTAATTTAGCTTTACCGCCACTAGCCATTTATGCTCCTACAATGAAATAGCAAATTATAAGGAAATCAGATATATTTAATCATTTGTTATTTTCTCCTTGTATGTTCTTCTTGTACATATATATTATAAGTCCTAACATTTTTATTTTAAGTTTGAAGAAGAAAACAATAATTACATGTAAAAAGCCTGTTTGAAAGAAAATACAGTTTACCGTACAGATGAAACGGTACTTTTTCTTCAAAATGAAGTATCTGAGAGTATAACGCAAAATTCTTGTACAGTCTTCAACAGTGTACTAGTATAGTACACGATATATTCACACTCAGACACATAACAAGGTAAAAATGTAGACAATGAGAACCAAAATAAAAAACGGTGAAGGAGTACAGTCAGATTACGTCTTGGGGCAATTAATGACAAAAATATCTATTGCCAATTTAAGCTGTTCAATAATAATTCACACACGCACTGTTAACCCAAACAGTGTTCCAAAGAAGTTAACTTGTCACGTGCGATAACACTGTTTTGAGATTTACAGCCAGCTATGTGTAAATGATTGATGTTAACATCAGATTTTGTAAGAATATTCATTAAAAAAATAGTTCTACAATGTATGTATACCAGAAATTATGTGACAGGCATCTTAAATATCTGATATATTTGGTAGAAAAACAACGTAAAACTCTTATCACGTAGGAACTTTTCATATAACCTATCCATGGTGGGAGAACCTACGTGGCTTTTGGGTACAATCGACAGCAGACAACAACAATAGTAACTGAGTCACCGCTTCAGGCAGGTTTTTAGCACATAAATCTCTTAATACAGGAAGGATTTTCTCAAACAAAGTGCATAAACTCAGGCATAGAAAGCTAGGTAAGCGAGTCAGTTATCAAAATCTTTGCCAAACTGATTCTGTCGAAGGGAAAAAAGTCGCCCTGCTATTGGTACTCAAATATACTCTCATTTACATGTATGATATATTCATGTGTTAGGGGCTCAAACTAGGTCGAAAATCTTCCAGACATGGTCAAAATAGTGAAATATTCTAAGTTTGAATTCTTCCCGGTCACCTTCTATGACCTCTCCTCAAAATTAAGGTCTGTCAAGGTACCAAATCTTGGTTAGTCTCATAATTACGCTTTCATTTAGGTATGTCTATATTTCATTGACATATGGGCTCAAACTAGGTCGGAAACCTTCCAGACTTAAGCATGGTTTAAACACCTGAGGTCTTCCTCCAACATAAAAGCTGAGAAGTCGCCTGTGTCGGTGCGACGTTACACCCAACACAATCAATAAATAAAGAAATATTGTTTAAATAGAGATATTTTCTATGAACAAACGCTGCCATATGACCTTGTAGGTGCTTCCCTATGACTACACCAGGTACCTAATCTTGGCCAGGACCTATATATCAACGTAAACAATTGTAGTTAGTAACTCGAAATTTCAAGATAAGTAACTCGAAATTTCGCGATAGTAACTCGAAATTTCGACTTAATAACCCGAAATCTCAACATAGTAACTCGAAATTTCGACTTAATAACTCGAAATCTCAACATAGTAACTCGAAATTTCGACTTAATAACTCGAAATTTCGAGATAAGTAACTCGAAATTTCGACTTAGTAACTCGAAATTTCAACTTAATAACTCGAAATTTCGAGTTAGTAACTAGAAATTTCGAGTTAATAAATGACATACACCTGGCACTAATGCTCTTCCGTAGGTATCAGTAAATTTGATAATAAAATTTGAATATGAATGTTATGTGAAATTGCTGATTTATTTTCAATTTAAAAACATATTAAGAAAAGTAAAAACACCATGATCTATACCCTTTGAAACAGATGTTGTTTTCAATAAGAATACCATTTCAAAATTCTAACACTGAAGTTGAGGGTGCCGATAGAAACTTTTGTTGAAGGGGGTTCCCGTGCCGGGTGCAGAGAGTCAAGAGGGATCCTGTGAGGCAAAATTGCACTGACTGAGAGGGATCCCGTGCATCAACGAAATCGAAAGTAGAGAGTTTTTAAGGAAACATGATGAAAATATCTATATAAAGTGTGTTTACAAGTAAGGTGGGATCAACGACTTCACATCTAAGGTACCAGATATTTGCTATATTTAAGAAAGTCGTATTTAAGTTTCATAAACATCGCACTATGTTCATCCAAGCCAGTACCCTCCGTCTACATTACATCTTCGTTTGGACTTGTGTGAACTAATAAAACAAATGTAACGATAAAAAAGCAATGGTATATAGCTACGTCATTCCGTGGGCCATATGTTTTTATGCACAAAAATGTTAGGACAAAACATTTGATTTTCCGAGCTGACTGACGTTGGAGTTCATTGTTTAGCACAGAGAGTGTCCTGTGCGCGAACAGAGAGGGATCTCTGTTTCTCTCATTTTTCACAGAGAGGGATCTGATAGGGATCTTCACCATCAAAGTCGTCATAATTACGAGCTATAATTGTGTCTTGCGACATTTTGCCTATTATATGCACAAATGATGTATTTATCTAATTATATGTGTATATATTGACAATAAAATTTGTTTAAATTACACACATACTTGAATGTTAGCTTAGATTATACTTCTTTAATTAGCTCGATTGTGATGAAAGCTTAAAGCTTTTTGAACCACTCTCGAGTACTGGTGTCATATGAGAAGTCATAGTTGTGACCCCAGTGGACCACGAACAAACCTTCCCTGGGTTGGGAGGCCGACACACCTTGAAAACTAGACTAGACTAGACCAGCGCTTCCATTTATGATTGTTAATTTAAACAAACAGTTATCTTTTACTCGAACTAATCGTATTTTGAAAATAAATGTTTATTAAATCTTACCTTTGAATTTCAAGTAGTTTCTTTTTGTTAGACGAGAAAGTAAATGATTTTGTGGAAACCGAAACTACCGATTACGTAATACGTCTGCACTGCGCAGGTAAAATGTGTATTCTAGCTTAATGCGGGAGTAAATGATTAAGTGGGAATTGCAAAATTACCAGTTACGCTACATAATCTGTACTTACATTCTGGTGAGAATTTGTTACTTGAAGTAAACCTTTTGGCATTTGTTATGTTGTTGCTCATGTGCATTTGATAATAAACATTTTAAAGCCGTTCATTACATGTTCATATCATATGGTTTTTAAAGCCATTACATAAAATACACTAATGTAATAAAGCTTTGCCGTCAACATCTCACTATATTTTCAGATGATTTTCCGCAAATAAAAAGTAATTGAACGTGAAATACATTATATACCTATCACACTAACTTGTCAAATATATCTTATAAAAAACGTTTATACTCAAGAAAAATAATTAAATATGAGGTATTCCGAATCACCATACTTTTTCTGTTCTGTTCTAAACCAAACTGGCTGTTTATCTGTCGCTTCGATTCTCTTTCATCATAAATATTCTCAAGTACTATGACCATATTTATTTTAAAATGTATTGAACTCATGCCATCAGTTATCAGTGCCTGAGCCTAACATAACATGAGCAACATTTAGCTATATACAAGCTACATATACAGTCTGGAATTCACAGTAGCATACAAAAGGATCCATAACCGCTCACAAACATAACTCAAATATTATATTTTCTTATTACTATATTACCGGTCTAGTCATGCTTCCAACCCATATCATTGAAAAAACATGATATTTTGTACAAGTCTTAATTATTTACCGTACCGTGGAAGACGAAGCAACATGTTCTTGACTTCTGTAATGTGTGGTTGTTTAAAATTAAACAAGACAGCAGTGTAGTGATTAAGATGTTTAAGATGGCCTTGTAATCAAGATAATCTTAAAAGAGATTCATTCATTCCAGCCAGTAGTTAGCATAGCCAGTTCGTTTACGGTGATGACTCGGTTGTTGGAGAATATGAGTTCTGATCACATCCACTTAAGTCGGAATGGTATAAGCGCTCTCATTAAAATCATCAACAAGTAAGTAAACATTACTAAAAAGCCGCCAGCAATGCAACGACATACATATGGCTACGAGGAAGCATCAATATGGAGGTAAAGATAAACCTTATCACTAAACCCGTCACTCAGACGTAATGCTAGGAGAACAGACCCGTAACCTACGACAGAATCAACCTATGCATAGCAACCAAACCATGCACCAGTACCAGAGTAGGCGGTGCAAACAATACCAGCGTCCCCCAGGAAGCATGAGTCAACCTCGAGATACCCGGGGAAAATCAGCTGCGACGTGTATATTGTACCCAATCTTAGGATTTTGTACACTGCAAAATCATACCAGTGAGTGTGGTAGGCCCACATGGGACAAAAATAACTCGCGTTATGACTATTAAAGTCCAGAAATGCGACAGAAAACAGGATGGAGAGGCAACAATCGTCCGTCACATATATGTTGCACCGGAAACAATAGGACAAAGACGACAAACACTCTTACTGCGTCAAAACTAATGACATTTACGAACATTTATCTCAGTTGTGCTCAAGCTGTAATAATGTAAGATGTACTTCTGATATTACACAGGGTAACGATATATGCGCAGTTTAGAAAAAAAATAATAAATAAATATTTATCGAATGATGTATAACTTTTTACTATTATTTCAATGGTCACAATTATTACATTTGTTTACAATAATTATTATGTTTTTATTACTTTATTCACATCTAAATGTATTTATTCACAGTCTTATATTTACATGAAGCAATATCACAGTCGGATCGATATACTTGAGAACGACGAAACGACGAGTTCTAATTCAAACAGTACTGTAAAATAATAGTTCTGAGTGTTTGAACGACTTCATTCAAACACTACTGCTTCAACTTAACAATAATTTGAACTCTATTCACCATGCTGATATACAGCTTGCAATCATTTTCCCCGTGAAAATAATTGTGCAAATGCGAGAGGTGATGATAGTAGTATTGATAAAAAAAACGTTTTGTTATAAAAGTAGTAAATCTAAATAATATTATACAACCTATCCTTTATAAACTGGACGAACTTAGGCAGTATTTTGTAAAACAATGTCCAATAGATATATTAGGACTGATCAGATAAAATAATTGACTGCAATTTACATATTAAAATTAATGGCTACTTCTTTCATTTGGATACAAGTCACTTTATGCAGAAACAACCCATTATTGCTAAACTTTGCATACAGACCTCCGAAAACGACTCAGACATGGACAGATTTGTATGAGTACCAGTTCAATAAAACAGATCATAATAATTATAAAATACATGCACTCGGAGATTTCAACATTAAATATAGCCCTAGTAATAAAATATATACATTCAATAACAAGGGTTGAGAATCATTTATTTTAAAATTTAAACTTACTCAGCTAATTGATACTCCGACAAGGATTGGTAAACAGAGTTCGTCAATCATTGATCACATCTATACCACAAGGAAACATGTTAGTGACATGAGTATGCAGTAGGTGATCACTACCCAGTGTCATTTACGAGATCAAATAAAAGTAATAATTTGAAAAAGAATAGACATAATACAATAATTTATAGATGTTTCAATAAATTAGACATATATTACAGACCTGCCTCAATTTTAACTACCATATTATTTATGATTGTTGACAATCATATTGCTCGATTTATATTTCACACACACACACACACACACACACACATACATGTAAACGCAACCAATCGGGGATGTAAGCTATAAACCTACCAACTGGGAACTTCTTTATTACTGTAGCTACAGTTATCATATTTCTATCAACTCGTATCCTTATGATCTTAAAATTATCCGAGGCTTTAGATTAAAGCTATCTTCAATTGTTAAGCAATGAGATTTTTCACATTCAGAGCGGGGAATTTTGTGTTTAAACCAACTGAGGTGAATGTGTAACAAACCGGGTGTTTGTGTATAGACGAAATGTGGAATTGTGTGTTTCAACAAAACGGGGAGTTAGTGTAAAGACTAAATGAGGTACGAGTGTATAACTAACCGGGTACGTGTGTAAAGTTGAAACGAGGAACTAGCTATTAAAATGGTGAATGCGGAAGCTCCTGTTACATATCATATATATGAGAAAAGACAACCGAGGGACTTAATTTGATTTGATGGGTTTTACGCCATTTTAAACACTATTTCAGTTATGTCAGGTGGGCAGTTTATTCAACAATCGTTCCTGGAAAGATCAAGTACTAGTACACAAGCTGTCATCTTTCTTACATAAAGAGACCTGGTCGGTAGCAAGGACTGAACCCATGCCCCTTAATCATTGAATACTTACGAGTGATTTTAAGTCAGCGATTCTAACCACCCGAAAACAGAGGCGGTCAGACAATAGAGAAAGTTCTATATTCTGTATGTAGGTACATGTAGCACGTCAATCAATCGACATTCAATCAAAAAATTGTCTATGTCAAATGTAAACATTAAAATAACTTTTTTATGACAAGACATAGAACAATCGAAGAAAAAACCCAACTCCTGGTGCAGAGACAAAATAAAGCACAAAACAGTATCTGATTTTATCAGTTGTGTGCTTAAATCACTTTCCATCGCCTACAGCAACCTTTGAACTTCGATATTATAAGATTATTTCACTGGTTGTAGGTGCAGATAGGAATATCCGGCCTCGAGGGTAACTGTTCAGGCGGTAACGAGGCTCTCTGCCGAGTTACCGCCTAAACAGTTACCCGAGAGCCGGATATTTCCATCTGCACCTATAACCAGTGGTAGAATCTTTTTCTTGCATACAAGAAATAATAATAAAAATAAAATCAATTGAACAGCTTTCTTTTTTAGAACTATTTCTTAATGGCAGTGTATTTAAACAAAGCGCGGGAAACCAACGTCCGTAAACAGGAAAAACGTCATGACGTTTCAAAACAAACAATAATGTTTAGTTTCGGTTTTGTTTTACCAGTTGCAGCATAACGTTATGAATTTTTGATAAAATAACGTGATTTGAATCGAGAAATATACTATCAGGAACCAATAGGAACTGTCAAGGTATTGAATTTTCATTCTGTTTTTTAAATAGAATATAAATTACTACACAAATCTTTTACATATATGTAGTTCTTATACGTCATTTATAGCACGAGAGTCATCTTACACCACCCCGGGGTGTAAGATGGACTTTTCCAGCACCGGTAAAGATACCGGAAATCCCCGTCTGGTTTTCAAGAATAAGTAATATTGTATGTTTTAGTTCCTTCTTTATGTTTTAACTAAAACATTTAATTAGGCATTCACAAATCTCAGGGCGGATACAGGATTTGGTGTAATGGGTGCAAAATATTTGTAGCAGAACAACTAGGAGGGTCTGTGGGCATGTCCCCATCTCCCCCCCCCCCCCACCCGACCGGAACATTTTGAAAACAATAGATCCATATGGTGCATTCTTGGCGTTCTGATGTGCTTTTTTTTGGTATTTTAAAAGGACAGGTGATAAAATCAACCTTAAAAACATGCTACGTATAGTCTATGTTTTTGACTCGTCAGACTTATTCTTGCTAAAGTATCTCGGAATGGAATTTCTAAGCCCGATTTCTGAGGATTTTTATGGGGAGGGGTTACTAAAGTTTATTAACGTAAAATAAAAATCTTTATAGGAGCTCATGCAAATCTGTCGGACTTTTATTGTGCGAGCGTAGCGAGCAAGAAAAAAAAGCATTGTTTTACCCAAACAAAAGACATATTGCGTATGCGAGCATAGCGAGCGAGAAAAATAATTCATGTTTATATTTTCACCCAGAACAAATGATGAATTACCTTTGCAAGCGTAGCGAGCGAGAAAAAATGTCCCAATCCCTGGATCCGCCCTTGAATCTGTACTAAGCAGACAATTTATTTTTCCTTCAATTCTACTCGTTCAAAAGACAGAATTAACAGTCAAACATATAAGTGTGGTTCCTTTAAAAACCTTTTCGAATTAACGAAATCATGCATACACAAAAACACAGACAACTTATTTGGATAATCTCCCAATCGGCGTAATATTCAGTATATGTTTCAGTTATTGTGTTCCTACATTTAAAATGTGTATTATTATACATTGTATACATTATCATGATTTAAACTATAGTACCGTTTGCTATTTAATAATAATAAGTTTCAAAAAGATAAGGCATTACACAAATGACGTTCCCAGAGTTGGATATCAACTCATGACTCAGGCTTGAGACGAAAACAATAGTAGTAGGTAATTAATTTGAATAAGATAGAACTGAGGCAGACACATGACTCTAAATCAGGAAGAATGACAGAAACAAAGCATTTATTTTTATTTGCGCTTTTCTCTCCGATAACAGGTTAACGAAAACTTGATATTCTTAGAAAAACGAACTTTGCGCTTATTTAAATGCAAAGAACAATTTAAGGTTCGATATGCGGAAACAGGAAATAAAAATCGGGGAATCTTAATTCAAACTCCGCAATGACTCGCAGTCCCTGACTTTGCATAAAAATCGTTATTTCTTGCCCGGGAAAATAACAATCAATATTTAAAAAAGACTTAAACAAAGTTTACAGCATTTCCAGTCATAGTTAGTTTGTTTCCAAACTATTTTCCCATATAAAGGTTTTGTTTTTATCTTTTTCTAGAAAACCAGGCTTCAGTAAACGTTGACTTTACATAGTTAATCTTTCAAAAAATTGTGAAGGTCGTGTGTTCGAATCCCACACTCGGAAAGTCTTTCCCAATTTTGTGACGATTTTTCCTTTAGAAACTGATTTGATTGCAAACAAAACTATCTGGAGTTTCGATCACGAAAATGTATATAAAGTAAAACATTACAAAGGTAGGAAAATGAAAGCTGAAGCAACAGCTGAAATTACCGCAAAGTTTATTAGTTTCTCTTTCAAACAAAGTATATGCAGAAACGGAATGCTCGTGCAAAAATCGTTCTGATCAAGGAAGATTAAAATGAAATCAGCCATAGGTATTTTAAATTCATGATATTGTTGTTTTAATCAAAACATTTATATCGTAAGTATTTTTATGATTATTATATATTTGTGTTTCTCTCAATGCTATTAATACCAGTAAATCATACGTATGCCACTGTCAAAACTAAAGATAAATATACTTGCACCCATAATAAATACTGCGTTAATGTGTCAACACCGAATAGGGAAATGTCTTATTTTGTGTCGGTCATTACATGAGTGAAGTATGAAATAACCATATATGTACAACGAATAATATCGTTATGTATTTAAAAGCTTTATATTCAATAAAACCCTTCAATCGCAATGAAATTTCTTTGTTTTCAAGTTTCAATCAAACTATTAGTACATGTATAATAAATTGTGAATTCATACGATGCGTTACATATTGTATTTTCTAATACCTCGGGAACTCATCTGTAGAATACTGTGATTGTTTCTATTTCATCAGCACTGTCAGTTCAATCATCAATAATTTTCGTTCTTTATTTCCCCAAAATACCACATAAAATGCTACCGCAATAAACGCACGGTGTGATATATCACTGAATAAACAAATCTGATAAGCAGGTGAGTGAGGTCGTTCCTACCCCGTCCAACAAACAAAATTTCTTAAAACGTTGTTTTGATCAAATTGAACTTCTACGGACCTGAAGTTGAAGAAAATATCATGCGCAGATATAATTGTATGTCATACTCATACTTACTGTAGAATGATAGGAATGTCAGTGACAGAAAAAACTCCTTTTGGTTAATGAGCATATGCATTGTAAAAATTACCCTTGGTATTTCAGTAACGCACTGAGACTTTGAGCTTTCAAACTTTACACGTCAACGGTTTTTGTGTAACAATTTAATAACTTTTATAATGCTAAAAGCGACAGTTTATAAAGATAAGACGCTTATTAAAATATAGCAAATTCATGATATAAGTTTTAAAATAGTGTGCTTCAGGTTGCAGAATCTGGGGACAATTTTTATGTAGGATATATCTGTTCGTTATGTGAACATCAAATTTTATTTTATTTTTTGCATGAAAATTGTTTTGCTGTGATTCCCATATGTTTAATTGATGTCTCACGGTTTCTATATTTTTGCCAAATGATCCTAAACCCGTGCAGCCGCAGCATTATCATTTTATTTGAACCGTCGTAAACTACAATTATTTCGGACATGTACAACACACTTTATAGCCCGTACTTTGTTGAAAAAATTTTTCTATCATGAATTTCTAGACTTGGCGATCGCTAAACAAAAACCGCGCAAAAATAGCATAAAATTCCCGTGTTAAGGTAAATGCTCGAGTTAGCTATGATCTAAGCTTTAGAATTTTCCCAAATGTTTAAACAGTTTTAGGAATGTATTGGAGTCAGATCCTTGTCATTTTCTTTGATGTGTAGTAGATAAAATCAATCAGATAATGTACTAATTTTTATGATTAATGTGGTCTCTAAATTTGAAAAATACTTAATAAAATAAAACTGTATTAAACTATTTCGGCTTTGTAGTATTCACTACTCTTCAACATATTAGATAATTGCGTAACAAGTTGACAGCTGCTTATACATGTATAAACAAACGTAGGAGGTAATGACATAACAAATGCTGTTTCAAATGCAGCACAGGTTTTTGAGAGGTATTAGTATCTTTTTACTTTTGGGACATTTTTACATCAAGATTTCAACACATTGCGATTGCTGACAAAATCAGCGTGAAAATAGCATGAAAATCCTGTGTTAAGGTAATTGCATGAGTTAGCTACTGTATGATATAGGTTTTATTATATTCACGTGTTCTTAATCAGTATTTTAAACGTACTGGAGTCAGATCCTCATATGCATTTCTTTGATGTGTAGTAAATAATATCAATAAGTTAATGTACAAATGTTGTTGTTCTTTTTTTACAAATAACGAAACTGTACTAAAATTCTCTGGCTTTGCTGTATTAATTACTGTTGAATTTACATAGGTAATTGCATTATGAGCTGAATATATGAACATCTTTGGAGGTAATACTACATTTATTTTTTCAAATGCAGCACGGTAATTCAAAAAGAATTAGTATATTTCAGCATCGCGCCTGAAATTGAAAGTTTGTTAAATGCGATGAATATATATAGAATGTATATTTTGAGTAGTGTTCCTGTGTATTATAATATTCTCAGTTTAACATAAGTATTGTCAAATCAAGTCATTAACTTAGAAATAAAATGTGACCATAAACTTGTACCAAAATATATGTCTGAATTATTATCTTTTTCTCACAACGATAGATATACTCTTCATTCTTCGGCACGTAAAGGTCTTTCTCTTTTGAAGCCCCTAACAAACAACAATGTACTTGAAAAAAACTTTCTCATACAAAGCCGCACATTTATGGAATTTAATTCCATCAAACAGCAAGATAATCTATCAACATTTAAAGGAAAAATTAAGAATTATTTATTACAAGAACAACGTTACCAATACTGAGATTATTTTATCTTCATTAATTATCATGCATTTTTGTGACATATGTTAGCTTTTAAAATTTATAATATTGATGGATGAGTGTACATGTATGCAAAATGCATTACACTGATTTATTCTTCTGGTAAAATCATTTGTTTAGTGTGTTTGTCGTATAAATTGTGCTACTGTTACTTTTTATCTTATTTTTGTAGATACTGTGTATTTACATTTATATAGAAGGCCATATTGGAAATAGGTTGTATGTATACTATATACTCTAAATATGTTACCTTCTTAAAATAATGTTATTATTATTATTTTAGGGCATATAACACTTTATATAACACTTCTCAGCAAGAGGTGACGCCATAACTTGAGATAGCGCATGTTTTTATATATATACTTATTCCTTATCATAGTCTCTTCACTGTACATCAAAATACAACATAGATAATAAAAAACATTAATACAGTGTACAGTGTCATTCATTTATGAATTATAAGAGATTGCGACAGATAAATTTGACTTCTACTATAAAAACCCAGCCATAATTGTAAAAACAAAGAAAAATATCAAATAGGGAATGCCACGCACCAAAAGCGCAGCCTCCTCAAAACGAACCCCCCAGCACGCAAACGCGTGCACCACACACACACACACACTCAAAGCTCGCACATCAGGACAAAACGAACAACACACACACACACACACACACTTAAAGCCAACACATAAGGACAAGACGAACAATAAGCATACACACACGCACGCACACAAAGTCAACACACAAGGACAAAACGAACAAACAAAGGAACACAGTGGGGCACCGCCTTGGAACGGTCAGTGGCAAAAACACCACTGGGGAGCTTAAACCGGTTTATAGTGCGCACCCAACCTCACTCTTACCCCCACCATGTTCCAAAGAGATGGGACGGTGTAAATAAAAGTAATCCCCTCCAGGTGAATCTCTAACACACCTAATGGAAACAAAAAGGCATGGCATGTAAAACACAAAAATGCTCGTGTATAAATATATAAAAAGCAAACCTTAAGAAAACATACTCATATTTACTATTACCGGTATTATCATTGATTAAAATTCTGTCATGATTATTATCTAAAATCTAGGAAAACGACATAAACGTATTTAAGCAGTGCCATTCAACAGTTTAAAACAGTCTTATTTACAGTGAACAAGAGATGGAACAATTGTTTACAGACTCTCCTAAATATCTACATTAGTACATATAAGAAGAAACTCACGCCAGTGTTACTGCTACAGCTATTATAAAGCTTCTGTAGTTTCTTTTACATTGAATAATTATTTTTTCTGTTGTTAAAACAATTTTTTAAAATGTATGTTTTTTTTTATTAAATGTATTTCAACATGGGCTGTAAGACAGCACGTTCGACCCTTCTCAGTGCCCGACTCTGAGTTAGAGCTTTGCCAGTAAAAACTTTATAAAACTTTAACAAATAAAATCTAAGTTACAAAGGGCCATAACTCAAATTGTTAAATTCAAATCAGAGCTATGGGGATTGTTTCTCCTGGTAGAGACATTGATAGTAAATAATATTTTAAGTTTCACGTCAAAAGCTTTGATAGTAACGAGATATTTGACTTTATCAGTCTTTATCAAACACTTTACCTAAAACAAATCTAAGTTAAGAAAGGACACAACTCTGTCAAAACCCAAACCAGAGCTATTGGGATCGTTTAAATCTAATAATAGTGAAAGTCAAGACCCACAATGTATGGATAACAGGTGATTCACTCATCAGAGGAGCACAACAGGCAGCTTATTTACGTCCCGATGCGGATTTGGGTCTAGGTAATTTCGTTAAAGTTTTATGGGAAAGCTTCATAGGGATGAAAATTTGTGACATATATGATACTGTGATATGATATTGATACTTTCAATCCACCAACGGAAGTTTTGATTATTCATTGTGGGGGAAATTACCTTAAATCCGGAATAACAACGCTAAAATTAACACGGATGATTAAAAATATAGCAAACATAATACAAGAGTTAACAGTTGTCTGGAAACCTATATCATAAACACATAAAAGTTACAAAACGAAAATGCAAAAAGTCACGCTGCGAAAAGTCGAAATAAGAGAAATAAAACGGCGGGGTCGCGAGGCGAAAACTCTCTTATTAGCGAGGTCGCTGGGCGAAAAGTCGAAATGTTCGCCCGCGACCCCGCCTAGTGAAAACACGAAATGACAGAAATCAGCCACCATAAATACGTATTAGTACGTCCTGTATTTCTTAATAACAAACTATTACCAATTTGGATATTTAACATTTTTGAAGGATTTACATAAAAATTGTGGATTTAAAAAATTATATTTGAAGAGTCGATTTATATTCTTTGGATATACTAAATCTGGTTTGGAACTGCTGTGAAATATTGTGGAATTTATACTGATTTGATTTAATTTCGATCTGGACAGGACTTTGACTATTTTAACAAATAAGATTGGATTTTACGGCTATTTGACATTTTTAAGGTTTTTGAATCATTACTTTTATGAACAAAATTGTGTTATTGTTAATAGTTGATGGTTTGTTTTTCTGTTAATTTTACTTACTGTAACAGGCAATCGTTACCCTTTTACGTAACAGCTGTATGTGATAGGTGTGGAGTGTATGAATGCAGTATTGAATAGTAAATATGTTAATATGTATATGGCAAACAATACAACGACAAACATAACGAAAGTAAATTATGGAGGACAATGCAAGACATCACAATACTAAATAATACTAAATAATAACGTCAGGGAACCTACCCTGCGACAGTCACATACATCCTTCTAGCGGAATACGATGTTTCTTTAAGTTACCGTTTTGAGCCGTTTTATTGGTTACATTAGACTAAAATAAAAAAAAACCGAGTATTTTTCATTGTAATCCCTTATTCGTCGTATGTATTTTTTTTCAATGTTCAAATAATAATTAATTGATTTAACTTGTGCATTCGGATGATGTTTAACGTTTTCACTTCTGATGACAGAACTGGAAAGCAAACTGCATTACCCTGTTTTCCTGTTTCTAAAGAACAGAACAGAATAGGACATATAACTATTTTTGATGAAACAGATTATAAAATACTAGTATTCTGCAATAACATGTGAGCAAATAAGTATAATAGAAAACAATATATTATGTGTATGAACAATCGGTTGTACTTCTCCTCGTTTTGGTAATTTTACGTAAAACTTGCTCAATTAAGTTTAGGTTCTCATAGCCCCAAATTTCACTTCCGTAAGTAAGGATAGGTAGGACAGTATGATCAAAAAAGCTTTATTTGGAGATCTATGGGGAGGTCAAGATTGTTTATTCTCATGTATAACAGATGCCTATCTTTATTCGCCTGTGTGACAATATTTTTTGAAAGGCAAAAAACTCCTAGAAGCAGAAAAAACTACCCTTAAATATTTGTATTCCTTAACTACGTCTATAGTTTGACCATTTATGCTAAATGAATATCTGCTAGGTTTGTTTGTACCGAAAACTATTATATTTGTTTTAGAAAAAAAATCATGTTAAGTTTCCAAGTTTGGCAGTACTGTTAAAAATTATCAAGACATGATTGAAAAGAAACTTCTTCCTCACCTAAAATGACTGTATCCTCAGCATTAAGCAAAACAAGAATTTTAAAAACGGCGTCGATTTCATGCATATCAATTAGGATATCGTTGTTAGGTCTTACGAGAAATAATTTCATATATTCCATTATATTTGTACACAATGTTCCAATGTAAAAATTAGAAGTTCAAGGTTGTTGCAAGGCATGTATATTAATTGAATCTAAATTTATATGTGGTCTATAATCAGAGTTTAATCAAATAATGAAGTTGGTAACTGATCAGGTTCACTGACTTCTGAACACGTTAGAATTTCACTGGATATATGTTTAAAATTTGATTTTCCTGGTTGCTCAATCAAGATTTATCATAGCATATGTATAAATTTGATAATGTTTGCCTAAGAAATCATATGAATATAAGAACTATTGTATTACATTTGTCTAATGTTTATACTTAGCCGGACTTCAAAGGAAACGTAAGTTTGTAAATATTATTATTTATTATTTTTAATTTACCTCCCTTTACCTAGCTTCGTTGCGCAACAAGGGTAGATTGGAAATACACGAATGTCGAAACTACACACTGTTTTAAAACTTGCTTTTTGATTCAGTGTGTTGAAAAATAACAGTATCTATCAAATTCAAATGTAAAGTTTTCTTAAAATCAAAAGCAATACTCCACTTCTTTATATATTTTTTTATTAAAAGGGAGTTATTACAACAATTCATAAAATAATAAACATATTTTGCTAATAGGGTTCTAACTCTTTAAAATGGGTCATTTTCTTGAATAAATAGGTCTCTAGCAGAACTGCTGAAAATGAAAAATGTCAGAAATGAAAATGTTCTCCCATCAAAGCCGTTGAAAATGTAGCTATATGATTTATTAGCAAGTTCAATCAAACCAAGCCTGTAACAATTTCATTCTCGTCGTGATGCTTACGTTGGTCTTTCAGAAAAAAAGTTCCCGTAAGATCTTCTCTAAGATAGTTAACTCTACGGTAACATTTTCTCAACAATTTTACCAAACAGTTATTTATCACTACAAGTTAGTATCCGGTTAACAGTTAGGAAAACAGAAATAATATACCTCCAACATTTCGTATAAAAACGTGTTGTCTTTTCAAGTAATTCAGAGAGCAATTATGTTGTTAAATTCATGCCAATCGTACCAAAGAAAAAGAAACACTGTTTCCCATTGTGGAAAAATAGAAACATCATTTTTATACCAGTAACATTTTAGAAATCTCAGTATTTCCTACGGAGCATATTATTTGAAAGGGAGCCAACTCCATTTTCGATTCTTAATTTTTGTACATCATACATGAAAACTCATAGGAAAGGAAAAGTTTATGTGTTCAATTGATGCCAAAACTGATATAAGACTTGTCTGTGATACTCGACTATGCAGATGAAGAATGCGGTGTGTATCTGAACATTCTGTCATTGCTGCAAAAATGGAACAAATACATTAATCTTTAAAAGAAATATTCGCAAGAAGAACTCAAAAATATATTTACGCTGTCTTAAGGTCTTGACTGTAATGACTGATCAAAACCTCTTATTAATAAAGTAAATAAGTAGACTTAAAATATCTTCTTGGTGTGTTGTTCCCAATTTTAGTTTAAACTTTCTTGAATAAGTCTGTTCAGCTGCTATTGAAATGGAAAGTCTAACGTCGTATTGATATTTTGGCAATTGTCTTAAAATTGGTAGAGATCGTTATAAAATGATATTATTGCATTACTCGATTGTTTTGGAATTGGAATTGTTGAATTTTGTATAACAATGTATATATGTTTCTTAATCTGTTTCTAAATGTGTGCTAATTTTTACAAATGTAATATTTGTAGTATGAAAGGTATTGCCAAAATATCGCGGATAAATATTTTAATCAAACATATTCGTATTGTTTTTACCACCTAGCTTTGCTTTTCTGACTGTATTATTTACGTAGCTATTTTCAAGTACTCCCGTTCTGCGACATGATCAAACACATCCCTTGCAAAATGCTGACAATTACTATAGAGAAATTTATACGCTTTGTTCAGCTCATTCTCTTTATAGAGCCAGTTTATCAAATCAAAAACGCTCAATCTCCCTTTGTCAGACTTGACCTCTTTAATTTCAGGCAACCGATTCGATTGTCTGTACTTATTTTGCTTCTTTGGGTTGTTATTCCCGACGAGTTCTTTTCAATAGACCACCACCAATTATGTGTTTCAAATACTATGAACATATGATGTAGAAAGAAATCAGTCAACTGTATTTCAGTAAGGGGATTTTTAAAGGCATACACCATATCTATTTTTTCATGTGTCTACAAGTTTTGTCAGTTTTTCAATAAGTTCTTCTTCTTCGATTATATAACTTTTACCCGTGTCTTCGTTAGCCTCTGGGTCGAAGTAAATCTTGTATGTCCAGTCATCCCCTAATTTAGCTTTACCGCCACTAGCCATTTATGCTCCTACAATAAAATAGCAAATTATGAGGAAAATCAGATATATTTAATCAATCGTTTTTTTCTCCTTGTATATGCTTCTGGGATATATATATATTAAAATCCCAACAGTTTTATTTTCGTAGAAGCAAACAATGAATACGTGTGAAAAGACTATTTGTAAGAAAATCAGATGAAACAGTATTTTTTCTTCGTAAAATTCTTTTTTGCTTGTCTTGATATGCTCGAAATTATATGTGAAAAACAAGGATAGCTGTGGAATGCTGGCCGTGTTTGTCACTGCCCCACTATCTTGTAAAAACTGTTCGTAGGCCAGTGAAATAACTGAAAGAGTATAACGCAAAATTCACCTACCATGTATTTTATATTATGGGTAACACTTACATGATAAGAAATGGAAAAGAGCTTAGAAAGAAAGTATAAAACGTTTCAATTTCAAGGCAATTTATTAAATATATAAGGCGTTATAATGTTTGCGAACAGTTTGACAATTTAGTTCAGTCGTTACACCGTTTTATAACCACTTGTATTTCAATCAAACAAGGGTTATTCAGTCTGTTTTGTTACCAGTATTTTCAACAATATTCAAAATAGTTCCCAGAACAGGTACACACTTTCCACGCCTTGCTGTTCATCAAGCAAATGCTAGTTCTGCCTTTGAATGGAAACAGGGTCCATTCGCAGGGACTAAGATCAGAAGAATATATTGACGTTCCCTTTCTTCAGGTGAATAAGATTTCAATTTCTTTTTTCTACCAGAAGTGTGGCGGTGAGGGCAACATATACTTTGTCAAGTTCCAACATTTTATTTTCGCAAAATACACTTGATATTATACCCAGTATTCAAACCAATTATGCTTAGAAGTTTTCATTAAGCAGCACGTTTCTGTAATAGCAAACCAAACCTTTTAAAACATTATAACTCTGTTTCTTGACCATTAAGTACTACAGGATAGATATTTTTATGACCTTCACCTAAGACTTGTTATGATAGTTTATCAAATTTAGGAATAGATCCTCTGGAAGTGTTTAGGATACAATGCAGCTAAGCAAAATGATAGCAGACATGTTTTAGTCTGCTCAAAGAAAGCTGTTAAAACAAGGACAACGGTCAACGGTCTAACAGTTTTCAGCAGTTAGGCCTCACCAAATTAAAAAGTTATTCATCGGATTTGCCGCTCGTATATTTTCAGAAACATGAAAAAAACATTTTTTGTTTGTTTTTGGCTTGCGCTCGCCCCAGTGAAAAAAAATAATCCAAACTTTTTGGTGCGCTACATTTTTCGGACGCAAAAGTGTATGAATGCTTATAATTCCTGTCCCAGATTGTTCTCAAATGAATTTTTATCAAAATAAATACATACTACGCACACATTGTCTATAAAAGATCATGACACCTATATTTAGTTGCATTAAAGTTATTTCCCTTTTATGCAGTAAGGCCATTTTCTTCAAATGTTTACCAAGTTACATGCTACAAAAATCGATTTATTTCATTGAAAACTGGATGAAGAAAAACATACTAATTTATTTGATAACATCAATCTACATTATTTTGATAAGGGTAAATACTTATTGATGTCACTTATCTGTTTTCTGTTTTTCCTGTTCAAATGATCAGCATTTGCATATGAAAGTTGGTTGGGTAAGGAATTTACATTATGAGTTGTTTTCAGACCAGTTTCTATTTTCCAATTTATCAATCATTTAGTAGACTAATGTTAATGCACGTTAATCTCCATTTCAGACCTTAATTGAGACTTTGTTTCAACAAATTTAATGTTATAAAAGTTTAAATCTAGAAAAAGAGCTGTATAAGACATCATGCTCGACATTTCTGAATCACAGCTTTGCCAGTAAAAGGGACATAATAGTCAGAAGCTTTGAAAGTAACAGAGCTATTGGTCATTTATAAAACTTATATAAAAATATTCTATGTTAAAAAGGGACATAACTCTGTCTAAATTCAGACTTAAGAGTATTGTTTCTCCTGGTGTAGTCTTTGACAGTAAATAACTATTCTAAGATTCAAGTCAAAAGCTTTAATAGATCTAGTAACACTTACAGAGATATTTGATGTATCAAAAACTTTGTAAAGTCAGCTAAAATGCTACATTTTCATAGCAGTAAATATTCAAGTCACATATTTATGTGATAAGTATGGTTTAAGGTTATGCATTGTTTTTTATTACATATTTTCTAACAACGTTTTCAAAAGCATACACTATTTGATTACACTGTACTGTATGCCAATGTTATTACCTTTTTCCACGAATTCGCTTTGTTGTCCGTCTGCAGGTCAGATTTTCTCAATCTCTAGGGAATTATTTTTTAATGTAAAAGGGCTATACATTCTATTTTAAGAATATTATTAGTCAGTCGAGAGCCAAATGAAGACAAATATATTTCTTCGCTCTTCGCTCGCTCCTGATTTTCTCCAAAACAAAAAAAAAATATTAAGTTATTTTTTTCGCTCGCCGCCTCAATTTTTTCAGAAAAAAAATCCGAATAACAACTTTTCAATTTGATGTGGCCTTAAGTGTACTGGTTTGATATGAACTGGATATGTAATTGCATCAACACATATAGCAATCGAAACATGATTCGAAACAACGACGGTAAAACAAATCTCTGAAGGAGAGGAGTCAGGTCACGCCTTAGAACAGTCAGTGACAAAAACACCTACGGCCAGTTAAGAATTCACTGATAATCCCAACCGTGTTCAACAACATTTAACTTGTCACATGCGATAACAATGTTTTGCAATTTTACAGTTGCTTCCAGTTGCTTCTTGATATTTGATGTTAAAATCAGATTTTGTAAGAATATCCATCGAATAATTTTAGATACTGTTTGTGTATAAGAAATTAATTGAAATATCTATGACATGTTTTAATCAATATTTATCAAAGAAATCAGACGAAAAATCCTATCGGAACTCGAAATAATGGGATACTCATTTCACATGTACAATATGCATTTTAACTACTACTTTTTATGACAAAGGCTGCTTTATTCCCCTTATTAGTAAATGGTTTATGACTATGGTAAAACAAACAAAACAGTCATAAATTTTAGGTTAATATGTTTTGGATTACGATTTTAGATTTATACATGAACTTCAGATAAACTGATCCTCGACCTTGACTTTAGAATAAATTTATTTATATAAAACGTTGGCTAATCATGCTGTGTAAAAGACAAACATTGCAGTGATAAATTATGTTTTTGCCAATAAAACTTTTAAAAATAGATTGAGTTTAGGTTAGAGATAATACACATTGCAGCAAAATAATCAAGTGAGATTTTACTGATTAATATGGAAATATGAAATTTGTCTAGTGAAAAGGATCTTTTAGATCTACCAAATTAAAGATGTGAAATATTACGGTAACCTGCAATCCGAAAGTACAAAAACAATATGTTATTATCATGTTTGATAATCAATTTGAAACAACTTTTACAGCTTTGTCGTTTCTTACAATAGAAAATATACATTGTAATTATGGCTAAGACATTGAAACTTTTCCGAAATTGCTAAAATGGACAACGGTGACTAACAGATTAAGGCGATGACATGATGTCCCAATGTTATTTAATTTACATTTCAGCATTTATCTTAAAGATGATCCATGTTTTAGCAATTTACATTTAATTACTTATCTTTAGCTATTCAGAGACGGTTACCTAAGTATCTCATTTATCACGTTCGTCCTTGAATATGTGTTCACTGTTTGCTTTGTTCTCGATGCTTCCGAGGGATCATCTTTTCAGATTTTAATCGATTAAACCTTCTACTGTTCTGACCACTTGATTAACAACGTATGTGCAATGCTTACCAAACATCGCCAAACATGAAAATGTTTTTCTATCAGTTAGTGGGACATAAAAGCTTGTTACAGGAATTTCACTCACTACTAAATACACCCTTACGCTTTCATGAATCTGCAAGAGGTCAAGAAAGCCGTGACATTTCTTAGTATGTTTTTATATTCGTTGTTTGACAGGCTTTTCTCATGAGTATCATTTATTCTTCTAAACAAAATTTTGTTAAATTTTCACGAAGTCGTCTTTTTGAGAAATTGTGAAACAAAATCGGTTCACCAATACAAATATTTGAAGATATATCTATTTCTAAGGCCTAAACACGATGTTTGGTAGCCAATGGTTCAGGGTGAGCTATAAGTACAGGTGGATATTCCAGCGTCTGTCGCCCGGCGTTTACAATTGGTTGGTGGACAATTTAGGTCACAACTGTCGTCTAGCTTGGTGAAACTTGGTAAGAACGTTAGTCTTAACAAAATCTCGAAAAAATCTGAAACCAGATTACATGTAGCTGGGGTCACTACAAGGGGCAGGATGTGAAGTGGTTGCACACTTGGTTCACGCGAGTGAAATGGTTGCAAACTTACAAAATGACGGATATTTTCTGAAATCATCGCGTGTTCGCTCGTTCTTTTATCAGGTAAGTGGGTTTCTATGGTATTTTGAACTCTATGGATATGTGCATGCATTAGTTCTATGTCTACGTCACACTCGGTTTTGCGTTTCAGCGTTGTAGATTTCGAATTCTCGAAGTTATTGAAGTTATAAAATGCTCATGTCCATGTTTTGATATTTGAATTGCGTCGTTTCTTGCCGTTGTTTATAGTCTAATGATCAAACTAGCCTGTTATAGGGCCCTTAAACCAGATAAAACAACTAATTTTGAAGAATTCTGCAAACGTTTTGCTCTGCATGCTTTCGGGATAGTGCTATACCCAAATAAATATTGTTCAAGCTATTTTTTGTTGCAAACATGTACTTCAAGCAATTTCTGTTGCAAACTTTTTCTGGAAAAATAGTGTCCAACTCTCAGAGAATGTTTATTGTGCAACTGGTTGAAGAGGCAAATCATAAATTTCCTCAAAGTTGCAGCAGATAGTGCGAAATTTCATAATTCTATTTCTAATCACATATAACGACGTTTTGGCACAAAACAGAGACTTATTTTTAGCTTTTTGAGATATTGGAAGATCAGTGAAATAATGTGGTCGATGTTTTGCTATGGTGTGCACTAGCATTGTGTGTATCTTGCCCAAGAAATTACTAAACGCAAACCGGGCAATCTGACAAATTCTCGTCTCAATTCTTAGTCCCAATTCTAAGTTCCAATCTCCATTGACCTGTATTTATAATTGACAGAAAATTTGTTAAAGATATTTAACATAAAAGAAATATTATAATCAAACCAATATATAGCAAACTTGATTTTTAATTTCAATCGATCTGAAAGTATTGTATTTCCTTGTTCAATTTATTTTTCAAAAACGCAAGACCTAGACAGCGACGGGAATTCTCCCCATGAATGTGGTATTTGCGAAAAGAAATTCCGTTCACGGTTTGTGCTTCAACGTCATTTGTCGTCACATGAAACAACAAACAACCAGGATACATGATTTGTTCATAAAAACTGTTGTTTGTTTCGTAAAATATTAGTAGACGCTATATGTAGTTTTGATAGAAAAAAAAAACACAACACATTTATATACAACATTGATGTAATAACATATTGACATAAATGCATACGTTATGTTTCATTTCTAGATTAAATGTACAAAAATATATCCCAATCTTAAGATAATGATTATGATGTAAAATGTTTTGAACTCATTAGAAGTTATAGTAGTTGTTTATCCACCTGCGCAATCTTGTGTCGAGATAACATGATCATAATACGAAACAAGGCTATTGAGTGTTGGTGATAAGATACATGTAAAATACCCATTTACGGACATGCGGCATAGTTCATATTTTGTTTCTGAAACATAAATCGTCGTCTTTGAATATCTTATAAGTCATACTACTGTGTATCAAAACAATAAACAATTCGATACTAACACTAAAACACATGAACGCTGTACAATGAGAGTAAAACTTAGATAAAATGCTTAACTCATCTATGTTACAGTGTAACATCTGCTGAAACATGAATGTAGTTCCCATCATTTTATCACGTGCTTAATTTTGTCGTTTAAAGTTTCTGATTGGAAAATTGAATGTTTTTAAACAGAAAGAAGAAGTACCTCATACAACTTCGAAAAAGGCAAAACCCAAGTTGCACGGTATCCAAAAAGATGTAATCTTGGACACAAGCAACTTTATTAAGGCAAAATTTAAAACAGTAGAGTTGACATTTAAATTTTTGGTGGCAATCCACAGAAAACGTCATAATCATGTTTGTTCATTTTCAGAGAAGACGGATTTAATCGCAGCCGAACATTTTCCCTTTATAGTTTATCAATTTAATGGTCGAACACCTCTTGATATAACATTCAATTTTCTTAATGTTCCATACTTTGGTATGCTTCTTTTCCTTCGGTTAAACTCGTGATCTCTACAATTAAAAGTAACACTGGTAATTTTGTAATATATTGCAATGTAATGCAAAATTAATATAATATAAAGAACTGAACATACAACATTATACACTGTTACACTTGACGCTTTTGTTTTGTTTCTAACAATTAAAATAAATTCTGCAAGCAAACGGCATTTCAATGTTTGTCCTTGCCATTCATTTCTGTAGCAATACTTATATGTCTTCTGTATTATGGCACTGCAGTTAATTTACTTTTCATTACTGGTTGGTAACCAACATTGCTTGTTGGTACTATAATATTGCGCAAAAAATGTATCTTACTTTAAGTTGCTAAAATTGTTGGTTCATAATAGGAATAGAAAATAAGAATAGGCTTACAAAATTTTATAAACTGTCTTTGATACCAGTAACACTTACCTAACGGTTATTTCTGATATACGTGTTAGCGTAGTTTGTTCCACTAATGAAGATTCATGTTCATGCTCTCGGGTCATAATAGCGTCTGATGTTCATAGCATCTAGACCTGAAAAGATCTGAAAGAAAACAACTTCATGTTAAAGTATGCACGACAATGTCTCCGAAAGTTTAGTTTTACTTCTGCTTGCAATCTAGACAGCTGAATCTATAAACAGGGAAGATGTTAAAATTATGTAGGAACACTAACCATAATCCTACCAGGTTTCATGAAAACATGATAAGGTTTTTTATCAACAGTTATATTAAAATATCGAAGGGCCATTTGATGCTATAAAATGTACGACCCTAAACAGAAAAGAAATGTAAACGAGTTGCACAATAAACATTCTCTGATAGTTGGACACTATTTTTCCAGAAAAAGTTTGCAACAGAAATTGCTTGAAGTACAAGTTTGCAACAAAAAAAGAGCTTGAACAATATTTCTTTGGGTATAGCACTATCCCGAAAACATGCAGAGTCAAACGTTTATAGAATTCTTCACAATTAGTTGTTTTGTCTCGTTTAAGGGCCCTAAAACAGGCTAGTTTGATCATTAGAATATAAAAAACGGCAAGAAACGACGCAATTCAAATGTCAAAACATGGACACGACCATTTTATAACTTCAATAACTTCGAGAATTCGAAATCTACAACGCTGAAACGCAAAACCGAGTGTGACGTAGACAATGAACTGATGCATGCACATATCCATAGAGTTCAAAATACCATAGAAACCCACTTACCTGATAAAAAAAAAACAAGCGCACACGCAATGATTTCAGAAAATATCCGCCATTTTGTAAGTTTGCAACCATTTCGCTCGCTTGAACCAAGTGTTCAACCACTTCACATCCTGCCCCTTGTACTAGGTTAAACTATTGTAAAACTTTGTTTCCGTTATGAAGGCCGAATATTCACTCTGATCTTACGGATCTATGAGCCATGTTCAGATTGCCTTTATAAAATTTAGGTCAAGTTTGAAACAAATTTATCAGTATGACTATAACCCAATACAACCCTTTGTGTGTTTCTATTTTGTCGTTGTATTTACGTGCCTGTGCTGTTTCACAAAGATAGTGTATAATATATATTTACAGCTTATTAACAAGGGATTTATTCTTCTTCCAATTTTACGGCAAATTTACATTTTACTTTTTTTGTATTTTACATGTTTTATTTGAAAAGAAAATTCAAAAGATTCTATAATTAAGTTTACGCAAAATGATTGGCTTTTTAATCTATAATAATTATATACAAATAAAATTTTCACACACTGTTAATTAATTTTCACTTTTAGTCAAACTGATTTTGATTAATGCTCTAAAATATAAAATTCTTACCTCAGAATGTCTGGTGGTTTCTTCGATCTGTACTAGGAAGTAAGTGATAAGCGATAATTGTAAATCACCGATCTCTTAAAACGACTACATTGCGCATGCCCAAAATCTAAAGATGAGATAATGTAGCTTGCATTTGTTATCTTTTATCACATAGTCTGTTTTACTTGAAATATAATATATCCGATAGAGTATTGTATCATCGGCATGACTACCAATGCAGACCTGATTAAATTCTACTTAACAAAAACATTCTGGAATGGATTTAGAATAATTATTATAAATAATCTAAACATTTTAAAGAAATATCAACTGCAATCAATTTCACTTATTTATAATCGGGAATTTTTGAACAAGGACAGTTGCTTAGAATCTTGATAATTTAGTAACATAGTTGCGTAAATTACTTACTTGAAAATATTAGAACCTAGCTAGTAGGAACTATTGTGTAACTGGATAAGTCTAGGTATACTAATATAAAGAAAAACAGTAAGAATCAAGTGAATTTAGATAAGTTTTATTCAATATTATAATCATTACATAAGGTAACCAATATACCAAATGTACTATTACTTATGGATGGACTATCATACTGATGTGATGATATGTCATTTTGCTAGGTTTTCAATGAGGTTTTAATTATTTTAGAGTTTAGTTTATTGCTTGCATAATGAATAGTTGATGCAAACTGATACCTGTTTAATATTCTTATTTTGGGGGAAACGTAATTTGTAACGATATAGTTTAGGAAAGGCGCATAGAGCACTAACATATAGCTGACAAGTCGATCAATGCAGTTACGAGAATTTGTTTACAATGAAAGTAACTTAAACTGATATAATGTGTTCCCATAAAAGAATGAAGTTTGTTAAAAAAATACGATTAATGTATCACCTTTGCGATAGAGCATGCCCTATTTTTGTAGATAGATAGATATATCTTTTATTCCACCATAAGATGAGAAATATAAATACAATTTACATGCAATGAGCAAATATGTATAAACATAAATAAGAACACATATATACAACACAAATATATACAAACAAACAAACAAACAAACAAACAAACAAAAAACAACAACAATAGTTTCACAGTTATTTTACAATTTTCTCTAAACAGATGGCCCTACACAGACACCCTATGTGGGAATGCGAAAATTATAGGGAATTTATAGGCCTGTTTGAGTTTTAAGCTTTATCTTAGCAATTATTTTAATACAGAAAAATCTATGTCGAAAGCGAAAGGCATAGAGAATCTGTATGAACTGTCAGAATATGTAATAAAAAATAAATAGATAAATAAAGTTATTAAATAATCAAATTGATTACAGCAGGTAATTCAATATTTTTGTTAAGTGATGTATATATCTCAGAATTATCTTGAAGCATTTAATCCGCTTTACATCATCCATAGGTAGCGAGATAAACCCTGATAACATTTCAATAATCTGATCGATGAAAGGCATATTACACAGGTTGTTGAAGTTATCATTACCCAGGGATTTATGCAAAATGCGCCAAATACTTTGTCTTATATTATCATTTGTTCGACAAAACAAAATGAGATGTACAGCGACTGATTCTGTCGTCAACTTACATTTAGGACAGATTGCATTATACGTAGTGGTAAAAACTTTACTGACTACAACGACCACAGTCTTACAATAAGGCAAGTTATCCCTATATAGTTACCAAAAGCCCGACAGAAAATTACATGGGATAAGTTCTCCGTTCAATGCTTCAAAAGCTACAAACTTCCATCGAGGGTGTCACAGGTAAGGCGCAAAGCGCGGGGAGGGTCTCCCAATGGTTCATGGGCTATCTGACAGCCTGAAGTAAACTGTAAACTTCAAACTATGTATGTGAACGCACAAACTAAAAACGATTTCAGTATCGGTAAAGGAAGCGGAGTAATGTGCAAATCTTTCCAGCATCTACTCATACAACTATTAAAGAAGTTACCATTCACAAATATTGTAGGAGGAGAAGCTTAAGCGCTCGGACAAAAATAAAACGTAGACCAACAAGAGCGTTTGTTTTTACGAGAAGACTAATCACAAAACACAGATTCAAGGCATACATGGTAAAACGTATGATTAAACAAGAAACTCAAAACCCGAGTGTTATATGTTGACGATAACGTTTGTGTATTTACTTAGAGGGCATTATTGTTGTTGTTGTTTTCTTCACCTCCTCCGTAGGAGAACAGCTTCTGAATGCGCAGCAATGAACATTGACTAAAGAGTTCACTTCTATAAACTACTATACGAGTATATGCAGTCATATACTGATCAACTGGCATTTTGGAAGGCCAAACAGTCAATGTTGTGCAGTTAACCGCCTCTTAAGAAAGACCTTTGTTCTGATATTGCTAAAGGTAAGCCCATATGAAACCTACAATGAGATAATAGAGCAAGGATACTTTTAAATGTAAGTCACCTTGGATCAAAGGCCAGTTTTTACCTTATTGTTAGGTTACTTTTGTAAACAGTTATACTATAATAATACGTATCAAACAATAAACACAAAAATACTTTAGTTAAAAAAATAAAATAATCAAAGTATAAAACTAAAAATATAAGACACTGTTTATAAATGTTTATGACAGACGTACGTACTTTGTGGTAAGGTTAGTGGTGATTACAGAAAGAGGAATGGGCATAGCCATGCCTACAGTAGGGTTACGGAGCCTTGTACCTTTAAGATATTAGACCCGTAATAGTGTAGAGTATTCCCTAACTAACATAAACCTCTTTTAGGGAGCCGTAGGTTCATGTCCCACTGTGACCATTTTTTTCCTTATTTTCCTTCTTGCTATTTAGTTTTAACTTTTCCTAGACTTAATATTGATTTATTGAACACTTTCGATTACATATTGTGGAAAAAATGTAGGTAGGTTTTTACTTCTGCCCAAAAGTTTTAATTTGGAATGAAAGTGAGCATTTAAAACAGACCCCGCAGGACCGACGCCTTATTTTTTCAGTTTGCAGTTAGAATTCTGATCTCATTAAAACCGTTTTACATGCGGCACCCTTTTAAAAAGTAACATTGACAGTTTTATTTTGTGGTTTAATTGTTTACTAATATGTGATTTTTCTTTTGGTCATAAGGTGTACAATGTAAAGTAAAGTTGAGAGAGACGGTTCTGCAAACGTTTTTTGGGGGGAATTCACGCCATCACTTTGAAATTGTCTCTATTTCCACTTGATCTGGAGGAAATACCATAAATTATAAAAAAAAATATAAAAACGGCACGGTAAATGTTGTTTAAAAAATGCAACACAGTGCGAAACACGGTCAGCTTCAAGAATACACCAAGCAAATGTCAATTTTTAAACATTACTATTCAAATTCCTAAGGAGTTACAGAGTGAGTAACAAACTTATTACATAGAAACAACGACATATTAACAACACGATACACAACATACAACAATCCTTAACAAATGCTTTCACAGAAATAGTAGTATAATGCTTACTTATATTCATACCAATAAAAGTAACACAATAAGATAATTTTAAATTAACTTTAAATGCATGTACAAAATAGTTTGGAATAATAGGACTATACCTCCCCTCCCCATAATATAAACTGAATGTGGCAAATTAACAATGCCTAAAATAAAAAAATCAATATCTAAAATAAATGTTAAAAAAAATAGAATTATTTGCACTCCAGAACTAGGTAACCACGGCAGACGATCAAGAATGATGTAACTTCCATAAAGCTAAAAATGGTCCAAATTTTTTATTATCAATTGTTTTCATGGAATAAAAAGTATAATAGGGAAGAACTCCTATAACTAATAGTAGTGAATATTAGGATGGTTTTGAAACATCTGACCCCGCTTGACCTATGCCCCTTGGGTCAGGCGAACTGTTCAATGCCGGACAAATAAAAATACTTTAAACAACCACAGATTTCAAACATAACTATTTGTGTAAATCTCCGTATAAACTGAATGAAACGTAAATGTAATGTAACAGCTTGAAAGGTTCGAATATTGTATATTCTATAAATCAATGTTTAAAATGCTAACGTAAAAGAAGATAAACTGTAAATACTTGAAAATATGGAAATTGTGAATTGTCAAACCTGTCACAAAAACATGTAACCCAATGTTAAACAAGTATACTTAGTTTGTTTATATCATTTACTTCCGGGATCAAAAGTTAGATAAGTTAAGGAAAAAGGCACGACGAATTGTGGTAATTTACATAGCGCAAGACTGCTTAATTAAATATACAATGCTGAAATATAATAATCTACGTCAGAGTACAGTTTAGATTGGGAGTTAGAGAGTAAGATGGTTAAAAAAAAATGCTAGATTGAAAAGGTCGACCTTACTTAAAAAATATCTAGCTAAAAAGTTTATGTTTAAATATTAAGACTGTAGTTTGCTATGATAAATAAAACTGTTAAAAGGTTATGTTTGTTGTATTGCATGGCCACGCTACGTTACAATATTAACTTCCTTATTTTACTCATTCATAAACTAGTAGCGGTAAATTATTTACCACAGATTTCAAACAGACTATTGGGTAAAAAACACTCAACCGATAAAAATCAATTCTGATTTCTATAATAAAAAAATATACCGATAAAAAAAAAAAAAAAGGAGGGGGATCTCTTTTGTGTTATAATAATAGCAGTACAATGACATTTTCTGAAAATGATAATAAATTCCAGTTTATAAATAACTGACACATTTTTTGAAAACTGTAACACTAACTCGGTTTTCTGTTTACTAATACTAGAACATTCGTTTGTTAAGTCACGTAAAACTTGTAGCAGTTTAGTATTTGGCGTAAATGAATAAGGAATAAAAAGATTTAAAAATGTAGTGTTGTTTCATTTTTCTTTTTACAGACTTGGGAAAAAAGGTGTGGGGGGACAAATAAATATATTTCTTTACTTTGTAGTGCTATTAAAATTTATTTTATTTATTCATTTCAGAGTTTTGAAGAGTTCTTTAAAGAATTAAAATATTATTTATAGGCCGACGGGGATTTGAGAAGAGAAATAACCTAACGACCTGATGTGCAGAAATGGAATGAAATATACTGCAAAAGATAATAGAATCTTCTCATCAAACATATTTGGAATCAGACGAATTTCAAATACTTTTCAAGAAGAGAAACACTAGATTAAAACAATAATTTACAAACTTTAAAACAAAGTACTTCTAAAAAATGACTCGTCCATATCAAAACAAACGAAATATGATAAAATTAGGAAAAAATAATCACAATCATATTCAGAAGAACGAAGGTTAACTTGCACTGGATTACTCTGGAGAACCAACGATTGATTATATGTATTAAAAGCTTTGGGAACTTCTGACAAATTGATCAGCTCGGATAAACGAATGTGTTTTAAAATTCTGCGAACAAGGACAAGTTTAAAAGATTTAAAAAAAACTATCAAGAAAGAAAAATTAAGGATTTATGGATTAACTAAAAAATCATGGTTTTCGTTTATTCATTATCACAGTGCCAATTTGTTTAATACTTTTATATGATTTTGCAATGACTCAAAAACAAAAATTACATTGTGCTTTTTCTATTGAGTTATATTTGTCAAAATTTTCCAATCATTAAAAATCTTTCACGAATTGACTTGGTGAATACAAATGAAGTCACTCAAACCGAGAATTATATTAATGATTATAACACATGCACGAATGAACATCGTAATATTACGTTTTTCTTGAAATCATTCAACCTAAGATTATATATAAATCACATGCACGAATGAACATCATAATCTTACGTTTTCTTGAAATCATTCAACCGTAGGCTTGATATGATCATCACATGCACGAATGAAACATCATAATATACGTTTTTCCCTTGAAATCATTCAACCGTAGTATTATATTATAATCACATCACGAATGGAACATAATAATATTTCATATAGTCAAAATAATTCTACTGTAGATTATATTAAATCAAATGCATGAATGAACATCATTGAAAAGTAGTATGAATATAACGCTATGATACTTTTTGTTAGTAGTAAAGAATATTACGTTCTGGTAACATTTTTAATACATTTTAACTCATTTTATTAAAATAATTTTATAATTGTTTGTTCTTTTACTCTTTGATTGTTAACTTTTAGTATTTTTATACTTAAATCAAACAACGGTATTTTCTCTTGTAACACTTTAATGAAAAATCAACAATAATAACCAGAGTGTACTTGTTTTTGTCCTTGATATTGTATGTTGTTATACTTGACCCCAGGTAAAAATTAATACTTCCTTTGGAGGAGGAAGTCAAAATGGATCGAAGTAAAAAGTATTCAAGTAACAAACCCAAGTGTTCCAGTCCAAGCAAAAGTCATCTAAATTGATTATTCCGCACTCGTCCCCTTTGCTTTTGAATTTAAGAAATTTAATAAATTATTTCTACTAAATCCACCCCTAAGTTTTTTTAATTTTTAATTGTTTTACCACTGTTCAATTTCAAATTAGAAATTGGTTTTGTTTAATAAATTTTATTTTTTTTTACTATAGAATTCGCGTAAGGGGTCTTTTCTGAGCAATCAATCAGTAACCAAAACCTTTGGTTCCTGGTGGAATTTATAATTCCACCCTGGCCATGGACCCCTTACCACTTCACAAAGATGTATCCAAGTATCCTAGACACAGCCCAACATACCTAAAAAGAGCCGCCATTTGTTTTGTTTTGTGTGAATTTAATCACTCAAGATTCCTACTAGTTGCTTTCTTTGAGTAGGTGAAGATATGGTGAGATCAATTTCTTCTTATCATTAGCTACTGAATCATACCAATTCCCAAGTAACTTACTGACACCAGTACTGGTCCCCCCATCCAGAAAGGGCTCCAATCCTAAGGCTAATATTTTTTGGAGCTTTTTTTTGCTGCATTGGACGAATTGTTTTTTCCTAACAAACCAGCCAAAGCGTTTCCTAAAAATCCACCATTTTTGACCTTGACTGACATTGTTTTTATTGAAATTTTAATTCTACTCCATCATATTTGCAACATCTTTTTAAATTGATTAATTTGTGTTTTTGTTAATAGTAAAGGGAAGTTCCATGGAAATTGTTTCAGGTTTTAATCTAAAAGTATGTGGAATTTTATTAAATATTAACTTGTGCGAAATTTCTTTTGTCCATACTGTTAGTTTAACTTTATATTCAATATAATTTGATGTCATTATTAAATTTATATTTATTTATTTAAACAATAACAAGTTCTTTTCCAATAGATTTATTTCAACTGTTTCCTCATATAATACAATATAGCGTAAACACGATATTACTGCTGTGGAAAATTTTAATTAATCCAACTGTTAATGAATATGCGTAGGAACTTCTGTTATTACTTCACTTTTATATTCCAAGTTAAAAAGAATAATCCAAATAATCTAGAAAAATTTGACTATTTAGCAGGCGCCAGTAGTCCTTAGTTATTTGTTTATAATAATAATTAATTACATCATCATATATTCTTGATATACTTGTGTATTCCTAGTTTCTGGATAAAAAACACCATTACCAACTCAAGACGACAGGAGTCTCAAAGTGCAATTTCATTTGCTGCATTAATTTTAAATGTATTCTAACAAATGTGATTATTACTTGTGAATTAACACTTTGTTTTTTTTGTTTTATCAGTCGTTGTAAATAAACAATAACAGGTTGTGGTTTTGTTCCACCAACGTTATTCTAAAGGTTTATATTATTTGTTGTGTTTCACTTGATTGCGTCACCATTTCCTGTAGGTATGACCATCTCTTTTGAAACTCTTTCAGAAATTAAAATTAAGTCCAAATTCATTGAAAATTAAACGTGAAAACCCAACAGTCATGTAAATTTTGTTACAATACCTCAACCATCCCGGATCAGCAGCATTAGCTCTAAAAATTAATTCATCACCATCCTGTCATCTGTAGTGGTGAATTTGAATTTGACTTGGATGTAGAAGATAGTTTCTAAACCTGAAAAAATTGATAATTATTTAATGGATTTTAGCTTTACCTCATTACCACCTTGGATTACTAACTTCCTAGTAGCAAAACCTTTATTATATTCAGCTTGTCATCCTACTTTCAGCAACAGCATTATATCCTAAAGAGATAAATTCATTTGTTCCAGTTGATTCTGCATAATCATTTAGATAAATTCAACAAAATTTTTTACATTTATTACTTTGTATAAATTAATACAATCAGCTACAATTTTTCCATTTTGTTTAACCACTACCTGATCAATTAATGAAGCTGCCATTATTAATTAGACAATTTGGTCTCCCATCAGCATAATTGTTACCATTAGCAAGCTTAATTACTTTAAAACTTACTTCAAAATAACCATTAAACCCATCAAAATATGAACTTCTTATTCATTAAATGTAAAGTCGATATCCGTTTTTTTGTTGCTAACATTATTTCCCAAGACAGATATAAAAGCTGATCAATTGAATAGGAGTAGTTCATACTTTCCACATAGTGTTTTGTTCTAAAACATTATATAATAATATATTATTTTTATTTTTTATATATTTTTATTAAAGTTAAAACTTTTAGTATTATTTTAGTTTTTTAGTTTTTATAAATTAATTTTATACTTTTGTTGAGTTAATTCCAGATACTGACAATATTCTATTATTCTCATTATGAAATACCTCCTCGTTATCAATTATATTTTTTATTCTTTTTACTGTTATACCTTTTCGTGAATTCCTTAGCAATTAAATTACCAACTGCCGGACAGGTTTCTTTTTAAATTTTTCAAACATTTATTACAGCTAAATTTTCCAACTTCTGTTCCAACCATTTTTGTTCCACTTTCTAGTGCTGCATTTCCAGCTGTTTCCAAAGCTTTTTTCCAGCTGTGCTAATTGAAGATGCAACTCCGCTTGAAAACAATTTCGTTAAAGTGTCAAAGATACCTGTTCCGTGTATGATTTCTTTTCCTGTGTGAGCATCAACATAAATAAATATTCCTTTATTTTTGTCATAAACCTTTTTGTTCATTATATAAAACTAAAATTTAAAATTTCATATTTCTTTTAAAATTAGTGTAAAACTTGTTTCAACCCCATTAAAATTAATTATTCTACCAAATACATCTGTAATATATATTCTAATTGAATTTATAATATATTTATTAATTTCAGAATATCCAACTCTTTGTGGTTCTTTTGTAAATGTATAAGCTCTTGTTAAATCTGCAGTACTTAAAGCATAGATAATATCACTGAAATTACCATCAACAAGTGAATTATCAATAAGATCGCAATGAATGTAAATTGTATCCACAGAGTTAGTTATATTTTGTGTTCTAGTTCCCCATTCAGTTTTGTTTACAAATTTTTTCTCAAATCCAAGCAATGTATGAAAATTTGATTTTTCTAAATCCAACATAAAATTATCTTTAATTGAAATCAAAATCTTAAAACTACTTAAATCAAATTCCAAACTTATTGGAGCAATGTCTGATTTATCAAATTCATAATCACCATTACTTATTAATGTTTCCCTAATATAATTATTAATATCTGTGTAACTGTAAGAACCATTTGTAAATATGATATCTTTCCAATCCTTACCATTATTATAACGAATTCTTTTATTATCATATTCATCACTAATATTATGCCAAGAGTAGGTCATAGTGTTAATACTATCCAAACCGACAACATAAAATTTATTTTTATCAAAAATTAAAGAACGACTAAATCTGATTGTAAAATCACTCGGAGTATTTTTATTATCGTTTTTAACTGTTTCAGAACTTAATACTATTTTTTGTTCCATTTATATATTCAAGAAAAATATTTTTTATATAACATTTCATGTTGTTCTGGTAAGAGTGAATTCATTTTTAATAATTGATCTACTACCCTAATACCTTCATTTTTTAGTTCTTCATTATTATTTCCAGCATCAATCGAACCACAAATTAACTCCAACTCATTAACCAATTCTTTTGGATTACATGGACAAACGTCATAACCTTGTCCTCTAATTACTTTTTTAAATTTCATAGATCTTTTATTGATAGGTAATCCTGACTTGTCTGTTAATTCTTTGAATATTTTTCTTGAATGAATTGAATGATTTTTATTATTGTTATATCTTTTATTAATCAAATCAATCAAATCATTATCTACTTCAGTATTAATTACTTCTTTTCCAGTTCTTGATCCTTAGCAATTAATTTGTTGTGACCATAAAGTTTATTTAAGTTAATAAATTAAATTACCATATTGTCCATTTGGTGAAACTTTATATGGGTTATGATATTTATTCCTTTTCCCATATACCTTTTCTCCTTGTTTTAAAATATCAATGATTACGTCTCTATATTTTTTATAATTTTCCGGACTTAGCTATAATTGCTTCCTTTTGCTTTAGATCAAGATTGTTTTTGTTTTTCTTTCTAGTTATTGCACCAGATTCATTACCCAATTTTTTTATATCCTTTGATACCTTTTCTATGATATTTTCTACTTCTTCCTCTAGTCATTTTTCATCTGGATCTTTAGATTTGCTGTGAAAAAAATCAAACACTTCTTGCGGCGTATAATATTGTTTTTCATCTAAAAGATCTAAATCAATATCTTTATTAAAATTAACTGTAAATTCTTTTGGTCTTGCTCCCAATTCTTCTTCTAATTCTTCTGATTCTTCAGGAAATTCTCTAGTGTCTTCAAACTCCTCATCTTCATCATCCAAACCCATATGATCTTTCGGCGGTAATAATCGTATTGGTTCTTAGAATAGCTTTCCAACCATTTTAGATTTTCTGCTTCTTGTATCTTATCAGCAAACTTTTTCTGGAATTAATGCCAGTTGTTCTTTTAATTCCAGGTAATGCTTTTAACTGACTTGATAATTGTTTTTTTGACTTTCTATTCCTTCAGTAATTGGCTTATAAATTTCAGTATACATGTCCCGATTTGTAGCTTTTCTTATTTTTTCTCTCATTATTTCTTCTCTAAGAGCTCTCATCTTTTGCCCGACTAATTTTTTTTCTTATTCTTATTTCATTAAGTTTTGATTGCATTTATATAATAACGTAAGATAATGTAAAATAATGTAAGATAATGTAAGATAATGTATTATTATTATATATAAATGGAAATTCCAAATTATGATACAAAAAGTGATAAATCTAATAACTTTAAACAATTTAAGCAATATCCCTTTATGCCAGATTCATGTTTTAGAATGTTAATATGTGGATCTTCTGGATCTGGAAAAACAAATACATTAATGCATATACTTCGAAAACCTCTTATATATTATGATAAATTATACTTATATGCTAAAAACCTAGAACAATCTAAATATCAAGATTTAATTAACAACTTAAGTCAAATTGCAAAAAAAATTAAAGTAGATCCAAATGAAATACTTGAATATTCACTGATCCCAAACCCAAAATTGAACCTTGTGAGAATCTTGAATCAGAAAACAAAAAAGTAGTAATATTTGATGATTTTGTATGTGAAGATAAAAAGGTTCAAAATGAAATAACAAAATACTTTATTCAAGGACGTCAAAAAAAACTGTTGTGTTATTTATTTAAGTCAGTCTTACTATAAAACACCAAAAGATATTCGAATTAACTGTTCACATTATATTTTATTTGAAAGTCCAGGTAAACGAGAAAATGATATGATTTGTAATGAACAAAATATTAACCCTAACTCTTTTGCAATGCAACAAATAAAAAATATGATTTCTTATATATTGACAAACCAAGGAAGTTTTTTAGAAAAAACTTTACTGGTAATATAATAATTATATAATGGGAGTTTTTAATAATATAGAACAAATAAGTGAACCTGGCAGTATAATAAAGTTAAATTTGATATTGATTTAAGTGATTATGCTACTAAAAAACAATTCAAAAAACTTAAAAAGGAAACGATCGTATTTTCATAGAAATAAAGAACTTGATAACACAATGAACAGAGCATTAGATATGGGAGGTAATAACCTTATAAACCTAGGAGATCCAGATAAACCCAACGATGCAGTTTCAAGACGATTTATGTTTAAAAAAGTTCAAAGTGTAATAGATGACTATAATCTTGAAGACATCAAATCTATAAAACAGACATTAGAAGAAGAAGTAAAGAATATTGAAAAATTAACAAAAGATTTTAAAAAGAATTCATTATTAATAGTTGAATTACAAGATAAAATTGAAAAAGAAATGAAAGCTATGGTTGATTCTATTAAAGAACTTGAAGAGAAATCTGATTTGACAGACGAAAACATAAAAGAAGTATTTCGAGTTAATTTAAACATTTTATTCACTCAAATTCAAGAATTAAAAGATAGTATGATTAAACATGAAGAACTAAAAGACAAGATTATTGAAGCTGAGAAAAAGTTACAAAATATGTATCAGTTAGAAATCAGAACAGAAATAAATAAACTAAATACTGAAACTGAAAATAAGCATAAAGATTTATTAGAATTAATTTCAAATAAACTTGCAGAATATAAATCTGAACTGGAAAAGGCAGCTTCACAAAGAGGTGATGATCATGACACAGCATTAGATAACCTTAAAAAAGAAATTAATTCTAAAATAGATGACTTTAAAAAACAAATTCGAGTTTGGATTAGTACTGTTGACAACCGTCATAATTTAAAGTATGCAGACTTAAGTAATAATACAAAAAAATTACAAGATGATATTAATGAATTTAATGCTAAAGTTGAAAAACATAAAAATGAACTGGACTTTGTAGTTGGAAAATCAGTTAAACAAGGAGAATCAATTACTGCTAATGCTAAAGCAATTAACACAATTAATGATCAGCTAGAAAATTTTAAGAAACAACTTCGGAACTTGATTAGTACTGTTGACACACGCCACAATTTAAAGTACGCGGAATTAAGTACACTTACAGGTTTATTACAAAAAGATATTAATGAATTTAAAGATAAATTTAATGATAAACTTAAAAAAATAATAAATGATCTGGACTCTGTAGTTGAAATATCAGCTAAACAAGGAGAATCAATCATTGCTAATACCCAAGTAATTTCTACTAATAACCAAGAAATTACAAAAGTAAAAAATGCTTTTCTAAAACAAGAAACACAATTAGCTAGAACAAAAGGCGTTGTTGACAATTTATCTGCTTCTGAAGTTGCTACAACAAAACGACTTGATGATTTAGCTGAAATAATTCTTCAACTTAAAAAGAAAGATAAAAAAAATAAAAGAAGAATTGGAAAAAGAAATAGAAAAAGTAAAACATGAAGTGTTTCTTTTTGAATATAACAGTTTTTATGAAACAAATCCAATGTTTGGATACAATTTTTATGAATACATAAAAATGAAAAAGTATTTTAACCGTCAGGGTATCTGGATATATTCAACATATGAAGATATGGCCGGTCTGAGCTATTTGAATGCACTTCAATTAAGATCTGGAATTACCGTAGATTTTAAAGATTTTATACACATAAACCAACAATATAAAATAGCTGTACCAGATGTGCTTTTGAGGGGTGTGTTTATAGTCGAAAAAACCGGAATTTATATAATAGATATTATGATTTTATTAACGGGGGCCAAGCCCATAGGTGAACCGGATAAACCGATTAAAAGCCCAATATCACATTTTATATTTAGGTGGTGGAATGATAATGATGATCCATTTCTTAGTATATTTGATAATGTAAATATAGCAGCTGAGGACTTTGACACTGATCTGTTAGTATCTATTTATAAGAAAAAAATTAAGATTTATTTAACACAAGGGACAATGTTTGACATTCATCCTTATGACGATTCAACATCTACAGAAGTAACATTTACGCTTTTGACGGATAGTTACATCAGATTCTACATATCGGATGAACCTATATCTTATGATAGAAACAGACTTTTGAGTTAATCTTTAGTTTTTATTAATTACTGTGTTTTTATTTAACTGGAATAATTAATATAATGGGAATATTCAATAATATAAATGAAAAAGTAAATAAAATAGAAAGACAAATAGAAAGACAATTAATAAGAAAACCTCCATTGTTTTTAACATGTTATACCCAAGATACTGATAGTGGATTATTTCAATGGAAAACTGTAAATGCTAGTCCTGGTTAAGTTCAAAATGGCAATAATGTAAGAATTAGTTTTAATTGCATTTTAATTATTCTTGTTGATGCAATTAAATTAGATAAAGGAGAAGCTAAATTACAACTAAAAAATAAAGAAAATGTAATTCTTCAAAGTTACGATGTAAAAAATAACAGAAAAAATGAATCTATTTCTATTAATTATGCTAATAAATTTAAAATAAATGATGTTATTTCTATTAATTCTTTAAATGTTAAGAATATTCAGTTAACAATTTATGGTTCTATAATTTAAGAGTTAATTTAAGAGTTAATTTAAGAGCTAATTTAAGAATTAATTTAAGAATAAGCTAATGTATCAATACCATTATCAAGAATATATCTTTTATCGTCATAACATGATAAAGATGTTTTATTTATAACATAGCTGGAAAGATTGTGTTTATCAGAGCGAATAACTTTAAAGGTGTGATTAGTTTGGGTTGAATTAAACAAAGTATCTTTGTAATTTTTATGAACTATTGTTTTCTTAACAACAAGTTTTTTAATTCCTTTACATTTTTTAATATTTACTTCGTTTTCTAATAAATATGAATACATTTTACTTCTTAATCCGACAAATTCAACAATGGGGCAGCTTCGTCTTTAAATTTTCCAATTACTTTTTTATTATTGTCGAAATAAAATTTTTGAGTTGTTATCGTAATCACTATTATCAAATAAATCTTTGTCCTTATAAAAATCCTCATATGCATCTTTGGTTTTAATTTCATAACATAATGAATCAGTGTCAGTGAATAATAATTTACAATTACCCTCGTACTTTTCCTTTATGTAATTATAATGAAAATCATACACTAAATATTTTGATAAATCTAAAATGCACATTCCAACATAACAAGGTCTGTTTAATAACAAACTTTCTTTTATTCTATGAATACCAAACAAATTCTTGTTAAACATCGTTGAACTAACAAATGAAGGTTTGGCTATATATTTTAATAAAAGGTTTTCATCATGAGTTAATTTAATATTAATCCTCTTGCGTAAATTCTCCATCGTCTTACCGAATACAGAGTTGTTCATTAACTTAAAAAAGTCCTTTTCAAATGAATTTTTAGCTTTAGATCTTTTTTGAGTATTAAAATCAATATATTTTTTTAACCAAGGACTTTCGTCAAAAGTTAATATTTTGTGTATTTTTGTTACTTTTAACCCTAATTGTGTATATAGTTCAAGATTTTTATAATGAACTACATAATTTTGTTTTTTCATTAAAGTTGGAACTAATTTTTTTACATTACTTTTTCCTATTTCAAATTTTGTTTTAATATTTTTACTATAATTGGAAAGCCATTCGTCTGGTATTTTAATTTTTTCAGGGGCTAAAGGATAATCGTTGTGGGTTTTATGTAATTCTTTTGGATATTCAAGATCACATTCAACTATAAAGTTAGTTTTACCTTTTGCAATTAATTTCTTGAATTGTTTTTCGGATATAAATTTAAAGTTTCAGAGGTAAAGGTAGACACATAGCCCAACCGTAAAGGTTATTGGCGTCGAGGTACATAATGTATTTGCTGTCAAGTTTAGGATCATAACCCTTTTATATATTTATGTTTGCTTTACTGTATCTGTTTGAAATATAACTTATTCCTCCTCTCAGTCCTTTTTCAATAAAAAGATACATATCAATATCAGTTATTAAATCTAACTTCATTCCAGTCATTTTTAACATTGCATCCCAAGCTAACCCAGGACTACTAAAATAAATGACAAGGATCTAATTTGTAGTACTCTAAACATAGTTTTCTAAAATTTTCGAATACATCAGCTAAAAGTAATACGTCAGTTTTTAAATATAGATCATGATATTCTCCCATTGTTTTTATTTTAAATTTTTTCCAGATATTTTTAGCATGCTCATATTCGTTGTCAGATATGTGTGTTTCATTTAAAATTGAATAAAAATCTTCTTTAGAAGGTAATTTTGTTTCTTTGAATTTTTTAAATGAATCCATGTAATCATATGGATAAACACCTTTTGTTTTTAATAATTCTATGTAATCAAATTCTTGAGATAAGTATTTAAATTCTGGAATATTTTTTACTAGGTTATCCAATGACTGAGACATAAATTGGAATGAATCAATAAAGACCAAGTCAGAAATCATTAAATGCCATATATCTTTCCATATTGTTAGGAATAACATTAATTCTTTTTTAAATTTCCCTATTTTGTTGCATAATAAATGACCGTCATAACCTCTTAAATTATGAAAAATAACAGGAATTTTGTTTTGTTAGTCTAAAATTAATATTACATTCTGAGTGAGCACTTCCTCTGAATTTTCCTGTTATATGACAATGATCACGTACTGGCACTTCACCTTCTATATATTCTTTTTCACAGATATGACAAAACTTCTGTTTTTTAAATTCACTTTCATCTTTTTTAGACATTCTTAGTTCTTTGTTAAAATGTTCTTTAAATATTTCTTTACAATATTCCTCTTCCTCAAGCATTTTTTCTATAAATTTATAAACTGCGTTGGGTCCTCTGTTAATCTGGGTTGGTTTAGTATAACTGTTATCATAACAACAAACAACTTTATAGCCGTAACCACAATCTATATGATTTTGATATGGTTCAGTAAATGAAGATTCAGTTGATGGTAAAGCAGTTAAAACTTTTTTAGTTATTGATTCAAAATCAGCATAAATTACAAAAGGTACTGCTAAACCTTTATGATAATTTTTAAATTGTACTTTACTTCCCTCTTTTGGCATTTTTACACCTTGGATACCATTAATAGCTAAACAATTTGAAATATGTTCATTTAATATTCTTTCTTGAGAAAAATGTTGCAGACAGCTTTTACAGAAGTGTTTTTTATTTGCATGTTTTGTTTTGTTAAACATTAATCTATTAAAGTCTTTTATCCAAACATAATGTTGGACTACAGTGGTTTTAACCCTCTTATAGTCATCATCAGTTATTTTATCATTAGTAATTAGCAACATGTCACAGTGTTCTTCGTATTGATATTTTGATATGTACAATGGATAAGTTCCCGTAGGTTCTTCATATCCAAATATATTAAATGATATTTCATTTAAAACTTCAATTTTAGGTATTTGATTTAATGTAACAGGAAATTTAATTCCAGTATAATCAAGATCGTTTATATGTTTTTTATATTTCGAAACTCTATGAGGGTTTTCTTTAACAGGAAATTTATAAGCTAAATGACACCATCTAAAACATTCATTATCATCGTTCTTTATATTTATTAATCCTTTCATTGAATTTTGTAATGGTTTTGGTAATTCTAAATAACTTGAAGCAGCCAATGGACTATACTTATATCTATTTATATAATGAGCATCAACTGACTCTATTCTCCAGCCACTTCCTTCTGAAATCCAATTACCAATTCTATTTATTATTTCATCAAAAGCTTGATGTAAAGTTTTTTTCATTTCATTTATGTTAATAATTTCTAAAGCTTTTGATTGAAAATAAGCTGATTTATATATTGTATCAGTATATCCATTTTTGCAAAAGTTAATTTTAAAACAACGTTTATTTTTATACCTTTTAAAGTTTTAAGTTCAGATTTAAGTATTTCATAAGAGTCGTTTATAGTTAAATATAATTAATTCTTTGGATCTTCTCTATATGTAATTTTAATTTCAAATTTCTTATAATATCGTTTTGTAGATCTCTCAATTTTCATCTATATATTATATTTAGAAAATAAAATTCGTTAAGCAAAAAAGGATTAAAAAAATAATTAAAAAAATAATTAAAAAAATAATAAAATAAATAAAGTTTTAAATTATCTTTAAGAAGAATTAAAATATTTAAACTTATATCTTTTTCCATTAGTTTTTGATATTCCACATTTTACTCGGTTTTCTCCTTTGCAACACATTGTTATTAACCCAGAATTAATACCAAGGTCTTTAGACGCTGCATAATTGCTTTTATATGTTTTTTCTTCATTAGTATCACAGTCGGTTACAATAACATTTTTAGGATTGTTTCGAATATTATTTGGTCTGGGACAATCACATAATCTTTCAGCATTTTCTTCTTCAGTTAATAGACAACCGCAGTTCCATTCAAATAAATTATTTTTTAAAAGATAAGGATCTATAACATTTTGTAATTTATCAATGACATGATTTTTATATTCATCGCTAACTATTTGATCAAGTTTTGATTTAATAATATTTCTTCTTTTAAGAACTTTCTTATATGAATTTTTGTCTGGATTCATTATTTCTCCTAAAGTGCTAGATAATTTTGGCATAATCATTCTATCTACCTTTCTATTAACCATCTATATATAATATACTTATAGAAAAAATCTTTAAAAACGCACCTAATGAAATTATATTGATTTGAGAAATTTGTTTATATTATCTATATCTTTTGAATAAGATTTTAAAGTCATTTTTTCTAAATTGTTATCAACTGTTAAAATTTTAATACCTTCTTGAAACATTCTGTTTAACCATTCTTCGTGTAATTTGTGTAGTTTTTCTAAATAATCTAAACCAACTTTGTTTTCTTCCGTTCTGTTTCTTTTTTGAAGTCTTTTAAAACATATTTCTGGATCGGTTTTAACATAAACAAATCCATCAATTGGGTTTTTTCCATATGGTTTTATAATATGATCAGTTAAGAAAAGATTGTATACTGTCCACTCGGGGTCATTTATAACATCGTTGTCGTGATGTTGTTTTCTAAAAACGTTACTGTTAGTTAAATAACACCGTTCAAGGACAGAAACACCATCAAACTGTTTAGCAGAAGATAACATTTTTATATGACTGTTTAAATTTGTTAGCTGAAAAGGAAATAAATATTTGGAAGGTTCTTGAGCAGCAAGTTCAAAAAGGTTATATGAATTATAATCAGAGTCCATAACATTTTGCCATTCGTGAATTGGTTCTGGAATTATATTAAAATTAGGATTATATTCTTTAATAATATCTAAAAACGTACTTTTTCCTGATGCAATATTACCTTCAACTGATATAATTTTTCTCATTTATATAAAATACTTATAGAAAAAATCTTTAATAAATCTTTAATAAATCTTAAATAATCTTTAATAATCTTTAATACAACTCTTCTTCTTTTTTGCTTTTATATCCGTTAAGTTTAAATTCCTTCATATGCATTTCAAGAGGTGTTGAATATTTTTTTTCTTTCTGCATTTCTAATAATATTGTAAAAATATCTTGAATAACCTTTTTCTCTTCTTCTTTATTTACTTTTCCAATTCGTGCTTTTGTTATAAGTTGTTTTATTTTGTGATGATGTGCTTTTAAAATAAATTTCTTGTCGTCAAGTTTTAGTCTGTTAGTAAATATGGTAATTACTGATGGAACAGCGCCAGCAACTGCTACAAATATAGGAATAGCTGGAACAAGTGCTAATGCAGCTGAACAACCAAAGACACCTGCTGTAATATATAACCCAGTACTTACTCTCCCACAAAATTTATAACTTTTTCTGTAAGCAGCAGCTAGTTTAGTTAAGTGAATAATTAATTGATCTATTGTTTCTATTCCATTATTATTAGAAATTAGATTTTTATTGCTCATTTATATAATTAAACTTTTTTATTTTCTAAATTAAATTTGTTCAAGATCGCTAAACGGAACCCAACTATTAAATTTTTCGCTATAACCCTTCCATTTTACTAAAGCTTGTTTTTTCTTATAGTCTCGTCTAATAACTTTTTCAATTCTAAAAACTTCGTGTGTAGTATGTAAAAGTTCTTGTCCGTAAAATGAACCTTGAATTATTTCATCATTTAAATCTTTAATAGTGTATGTTCTGGGATTTGTATTATTAATTTTATAAATTATAAATATTTCCTCTGTCCAGTTTGGTGTATATCCTTTTTCAAAATGTCTTTTAAGTTTGCTTAAGCGAACTCGATCACCAATTTTAAATTTTGCTTTGCTCTTTGGTGTCTTTAAATTACCATATAAGTTAAAGTAAACAGTACCTTTATTTAAGTTTTTACTAGCTTCGGTTGGTGTCATTTTTATACTAGAATGTTTTGTTTTGTTATATTTATCAACCATATCCTGCAAATTATCTAAATAAGTATAAGTATTATTTGTTGTAAAATATTTCCACATTATTCTTTTTAAAGTTCTATTAAATCTTTCAATTACTACAGCTTTACCTTCATTAAATGTATGATACATATTAATCTTATTTTTATTCAAAAATGATTCAAACTTTTTATTATAAAATTCTTTTCCTTCATCCACCCATAAATTTATTGGTAATCGCCCTTTTAAAATTATTTTTTCAAATGCTTCAGTAACAGATTCTCCAGTTTTATTCTTTAATGGAATAACCCAAGCATATTTACTAAATATATCAATAACTGTTAACAAGTACTTTACTCCTTTATTGTATTTTGAAAAAGCTTGCATGTCAACTAAATCAGCTGACCAAGTATCATCAATGTCATTAACTATCACTTTTCGTTTCCTAAATTTTCTTTTAATTGGTTTGTGTAATTCTTCTGCTAATTCATCACTCCATGTGATTCCGGGGGTATACTCTACCCCCTTTTCCCGTTTTTTGACTTTCGTTTTTGTCCCAACCCAAGTTTGTATTTCGTTTTAATTACAGGTTTTACAACTAAATGTTTTGCAATCTTTTCTCCAAATGTTTTTGATTTAGTTTTATTTAAATTGGAAAGCATTTTTTTGTCGCATGTACCCTTTTTTACACCACTGTCATAACAAAAGTCATGGTCCATACATACTGCATCCAATTCGTTGACAGGAGGTCCGTTATCTAAAGGATTTCCTGGTCCACAATAGTTATATCCTGGGAGTGTTAAACCTTTCTTAGGTAATAAAGGTAACATTGCTTTGTGAATATCTAAATTACCTGCTGTGATAGTACTTTTAACAAACTTTGATTTCATTTTTCCACAAGATGCGCAGGTAGCCATTAACATTCTTTTCCCATTTGCTGTAACATAGTGAGGATTTATATTATCAGTAAATCTTCTTTCTTTCAAACAATATATTTTATTTTGTAAACTCATCTATATCATATGTATTTAAAACTTCTTAGTTGGTTTAAAACCTGTGGATTTTAAATTGTCCGGCATTGACCAGTCCTGACCAAGGGTCATAGGTCAAGCGGGGTCAGATGTTTCAAAACCATCCTTATATTCACTACTACTAATCATTTAAAATTAAAAACCATCTTCGCTTAATTTTCATGGCAGTCTTTTCGGCCCTTATGCGCATGCACAAAAACTTCGTCACAGGATCAGGGGCAAAATAATATGACAAAAGAGAAATACCCAACATATTACGTAGATACAGTGTAATAGCGTTCATCAAGAAAAATGTAAGAAATCTTTGTACTGGACATTCCATTTATATTTTATTTTTATTTCATACCATCAGTCTTCAAACAGCACTATAAAAACTGCTTGCTTTATATTTTCGTTTCGTTCGATTTTGTATTCCTTTTTATATTTATCGGATGTACTTTTGTCTAATGTAGACTTTGGCGTTAAGTTTACAGCTATCAGAAACGAATGATAATTGGCAAACAAAACTGATGTGTATATTAAGCTAATAACCTCTCGCAAAGTATCTCCTAAAATAGGGAAATTAGAATAACATTACAAATATATATTTTGTTTCAGAAGACGTACGAAATTATGGAAGTATCATAAGTTTTCAAAAAAAAAATGATTAAGCCAACCGACATTGACAAGAATTGAAACATCCTTAATAAATACACAGTAACTGTAATAATTGAACCGTAGAATGTTATTCCTTTGTACTTTCTCTATTTCTGTTGTGCTGATTATGACTTTTGAGATAAACATTGATATTTAAGAGCAAAAATAATGATTATAATCAACACATTATAATAGAACACAATGTAATAACTATATGAATTGTTTAAAAGCTAGAAGCTCTCTGTCTGCTGCAAATTATTTAATGTAAGATTTTGATAATTGTTTGTCTGAATATACACTTGAAACAAGCACATCATATATTTATTCCTCCGAAACGGCGTTAAAAATAGACCGAACTGATTAAGTCATCTATAAAAGTAGTTCTGTTATGTCGTTTTTCGTAATCATGTGCTAATAAACATAGGTATTAAATTGCTGTACTTAATATTTAAATCCGACAAAAAGTCAAATTAAAATGAAAATTTGAAAACAAAAATACATTAAATGAAAACTTGACGAAAAAATCTAGTATGATTTTGTTAAATACGCAAAACGTAAAGTAAATGAGGTAATGAATACACGTAAAATTTAGCTTTAAAGATCAATTAAGCGTATAATTGTAATGACTGAAGACACATATTTGCTAAATAGTCCCGTAAATAGTTTATTGTTTATCTTTATAGTCCAAAATTATTTTTAAACTTTATTCAATGGATTTTCAGATTAAGTATGCTTTAGACTGCAAATACAAAATGTAACTTTGTATAACCTGATCGTCGCCCCCTCGTGCGTTATCAGATTGTACCATTTAAGTATCTAAAACAGCTGCTTGTGCGACATGATTAAACACAGCCTTTGCGAAATGCTGACAATTACTGCTGTAAACGCTGTATTCCTTGTTCAACTCATTAGATTCGTAGAGCCAATTGATCAGCTCAAAGACGCTGAGTCTCCCATCAGCAGCAGCAACGTACTTTATCTTAGACACTCGCTTCGATTGTCTGTACCTAGCAAGCACAGCATCTTTCTGTTTGCTTCTTTGGATTGTAATTCCAGATGTGTTCTTTTCAATTGACCACCACCAAGTTTTTGTTTCAAATATAATAAACATATGATGTAGATAAAAATCAGTCCACTGCTTTTCACTAAGCGGATGTTTATATGCATACACCGTTTCTATTTTTTCATCTTTATCTACGAGTGATGTCAATTTGTTAATAAGTTTGTCATCTTCGATGTAATAACCCTCCGTGTGTTTGTCAGCCTCTGGGTCGAAATAAATCTTGTATGTCCAATCATTTCCTATTTTCGTTTAACTGCTGCCACTTGCCATGACTGCTCCTACAGTAGGGTAAAATAAAACACTTTAAGAAAATTCTAACGAGTTTTACCACGTGTTAGATTAAAAAAAAATATTCTCCTTGCTTGTGCATATGTTATAAATAGATCCGAAAAATACAGCCATTTTATACTTTATCATCGTTTAACCAAATATGTAGAAACACTTTCGCGCATATTATTAACTATTTTGAAAAAGAAGATATTGTGACATATATCTCAAAGGCTCTCTAACTACATGTTGCTCTTAACTTAAATGATTTTATAACCAGCTCTAGTTTTGGTACATTACATTATCAGAAACTTCAAAACTTACACAGAACGTTAGCGATGCATTTTAACTTCATGTTTCTTTCATTAAAGTAAATAGTTCAGTACTATTCAAACCAGTTGTTATTAAAATTCACGTTATTGATTGCGTCACATCTTTTTCAAATCGACCTTCATTCTGGAACTTCATACTTTGAATACCATACATATTTCAGAACAGTATCGTAATTGTTTGTCTTAAATTTTTACACAAGTAATACCGGTAACGAAATTGCTACAAAATATGGTAATTTTCAAGGAATGCAAGAAAGAGTTAATTTAAAACTGAAACTATTGTATAAATTTGCATTTCTGGTACAGCAAAGTATAACAAATATATCATACTTAAAGTAACGTGTATTTGAGGTAACCATACAAATATGAATATCATTTTTTTAGAAGAAAAATGACTTTTTCCCTCAAACTTAAATGTCTTTTTAGGGCAAACAAATAGATGAACACTAAAGTCATGTATAGATTACATATTTCTAACATTTTGTAAAGATATTATCATGTGTGTGCATTGAACAAAATAATATCTAATCAATGTTTTATACTGCGACAATCATACTGAGGTTCTTTTGAAATTTAAATACTTGTAAGAGCTTATGTATGAACTCATAGTTTGTCGAAATTGATGTTAAAATTACACCCTATTCATTTAAGGTATATTTCGATCCTTTTGGCAGTGTCGAAGATCATTTATTATACGATATATGATAAATAATTAAGATGATATATTGCAATATTTCGTTGAAGTTTACCATTCTTCTTCTTTTTCTTAGATAATTAACAGATATTTCTGGAATCTAAAATTGACTGTGGTCTTCATCTTAAAGACATCAATCTTATACTACTTTTACATACCGGTGACAATGCTTTGCTGGCAAAAAGTACCTGTAGACTGAAACATTTTCAATTTGTTAAAATCATAATGAGGTCTACAAGTTAAGATCAACAAAACCAAGGTTATTGTGTTTAAAAGGCATAGTCGACTTGGGGAACATGAGAAATTGTATTGTTAGATATTGCCGGTGAGTGTAATAATCTTTATGTTGTATTTAATGCAAATGGATATTTTAATTGTAATGCTTAAATATTGGCAAGCAAAGTTTTGAAAACTATGAATATATTATTGTTTAATGTAAAGGAATTTCATTTTAGATCAAAGACATTACGTCAATTATTTGATGCTTTAGTATCTCCAGTTTTGAATTCTTACACTGATGTATTGGGTTTTACTTAATCATGGTCAACGAGTAACTGAATTATGACGTCATCATTTTAAATATATGTATATAAACTGGTTTAATAAAATTACTAAATATTGGTTGAAAGTGTTAAAACTGACAACTGTATAGTATCTGTGTCTGTTGGATGATTTACACCTTATTAAAACTCATTGGGCATCAAATGTAGAAAAGCTTTTGTAGACATATAGGCTTAATTTATATGTAAAAGAATGCTTTGCATTTATATACGTGAAATAGTTAAATATAGAATTTGGCTGATATGCTTCCAGTTACATTTTATAGACAATTACTAAAAAGCTGCTTAGACTTAGAAATGTTTCGTAATATAATTTGTACGTTCCTTCCTTGACTTACTTCGATTTCAATTTATTTGTGACTGTCACCTTGTTTCTTGTTATTTAAGAAATAATATATCTCATTTAGTGATTTGTCGCTGAATAAATCATTGTTTGGAGTTTAGATGCGAAGGAATTATATCACGAGGGCGCAGCATCTGAACGACAAACAATGATTTTATTCAAGAGCAAATCACTAAATGAGATATATTATTTCGATTCGAACACGTTACCAAGGACTTTAAAGTACATCCTTGACGACATTCATTAAATATTTGCCCGTTTTCAATTGGTTTCTTTTCCAGCGCGCCGCTATGCCGTTTGACGCTACGACGTAATAATTGTGACGTCAGAACAGTGATTTGTTGTATAATAATAATTCACTGTTTTCAGCCTTCTTTGTCTAATAGGAAAATGAATCGGATCGTGTTAGAATCCACAATAATAATAATAATAATAATAATATGTATGTAATTACAGGGATTTAGCAGTTATATGTAACGCTGCCAATATTTTTTTTCTTTAAATATGTTGGTCTAGTTTTGCCTCTAGAGTACATTTTCTTTGTCTGAAAATTTAAATACCCAGCCTTTCATTTTTCAAACGTAACAAAGTAGATATTCATAAAGAGTAAAACAATACCTCAACCTAAACCATATACTCTTATAGAAAGTAAATTGTATTTGTATTGATTTGTGGGATATTGATATGCACTGTATAGCTGAAAACCGTTTTTGTTGTAAGTCAGTGTGCATATCTGATCGAACTTCTTTTGTATAATGAAGGTGTATGTATGTGCATGTTCTTAAAATTAAATACAACCAACATATCATTAAGTAATGTTCCAAAAGCTTTCAAATACTAGTAATATGGAAATAGTAATTTTTGCTACAGATGCAGACTTTATTTTTTCATGCAGACCGGATTTTCCGATGTTTTCAACGGTGTTGAAAAATTCCATCTTACGCTCAAGAGTATGACGTATTATAACAAACAACATTTTATGCAGTAGGTTCGTGCAATTATTCGTGCAATTATGTTTAAGTTTTAACGTAAAACCGAAAAAAAAAATACTTCCATATCCCGAGAAGCGGACGCGAACATTGGCGAACGAGAGAATGCTACAGATTTAGCTTTTCTTCAATTGTCGTGCTAAAAATCAATGTCTTTGATGCTGTACATTTTGACCAATACTTTTGTCTGCAGAAGGAGCTAGACCAAAATATATTGTTTTTCTATTCAAAATATTGTTTTTGTGATTTTAAATCATATACTGTATTAGTTTATCTAGATTATTTAAACTTTCAATGAAATTAATAAAAAAAAAAAAACATAACATTATAATAGTGTCCTGTATGATTTTTAAAAAATAATTGATATATTAAAACAATGTACATGTTATACCTAATGATTTGCGGAGGCTATTCATAAGTTTTGTTCAGTATATCTTTTTGTGTAATAACACAGGCATGTACAGTTCGTTTTCGTAAACATCATGTTTGAAAACATTAAAGATTGCGTTTTGTAACGTTAACTCAGGGTTCCATATTTTAATGTGTCTTGTATAAGAAAAACGTGAGCTCAAGCTAAAACAAAACATAATCAAAAAGTAGAAAGGTCATTTTGCAAGTAGAGAAAATTTTGTTTGAAAACGTGTAAACACGTATGACTTAGTAATCGAACTGTAAATAGTTTCACACAATAGAAACACGCAATACGGTATTGACAAATTTAACTTGCATGAACCGAAATTTTTTTGTAGGTTTATCTCAAAGATTAATCCAATTCAAACACACACGCTGTTAACTATAACAAACGAATTTATTTTTGGTCGAACTAATAATTTTATTCATAAAATGAATATTGATTCTACATATTAAAATTAATAAACTCACCTCTAAATTTCAGACAGTTTCTTCTAGCTGGACAAGGAAGTAAGTGATTAAGTGGAAACTGTAAATTGCCGGTTACGCAGTACGACGATACTGCGCATGTCAGAACTTATACATTTGCAAAAGACGACACTCCTATTCAACTGTCAATTAAATCAATTATAAAGGTTTTAATAGCGACTTGAGATGATTTCATTGGCATTTGTAAGTCATGTATGAGGGAATCAGAAGGGATATGTTTCACAAAACAGACAAAGTTTGTTGGAGATCCAACGTATTACGGTTCACGAGATGACATTGCGTAAAGCTTTTATTTTCAATTTGTAGCTCTAGTAACCACTTAAAATGCCAAAGCGGAAACATTTAAATAGGTTTGAGACAAAACGTTACATTGATTCTACGGAACAAGGATTTTCTTTTTTAGTTTTGGTGACCCTGATGAGTGTCAAGCGGAACGATTTGGATAAATTTAGAGAGGACCTTACAAGGATGCCACATACCAATTTGTTGGAGATCAAGAGCTTCTTGTTAAGAAGTCGCTTAAAGTTTTTGCTATTGTTTGCTCTCGGGGCCCAAAATGGCCCAACTGAGACCATTTGAATAAAGTTGAGAGAGAACTAAACAAGGATGCCACAGACCAAGTTTGCTGAAGACCCATCTAGTAATTCATGTGAAGAAGTCGTTTTTCTCGAGACCGCTTGTGGTTAGCTCGACATGGTCGTCAAAACGGCTGTTTAATGTAAGTGCGTCAGTGCGTGAGTTAGTGCGTTAGTTTATTTGAAAATGAAGCCTATGGTGAAAATAGGAACGAACGTTCTACACACCCTTTAGTAGGGCCATAATCCAGGGCGGCCAACCCACGTGACCTTTGATACCATACACACGGAGAAAGCGTCCCGATTCAGGCCCCTTTTTGTCTATATTTTTCTTACATGTATAAAATGAATTTTCATAAGATAATGAGCGTCAAAGACGTCAAAGTGAGTGGTTCCCACCACACAGTGTCTGCCATCAATTCTTAGAACTTTTCTCATGCAATTCATCCAACTGCTTTTTCGTGTGGAGAAAAGCACTCATTCTGACGTCTTCGGTGTTCTATATTTTATGAAAATTCATCTAGTCATAGGGAAAATATAAGCAAATTGTTGTCTGAATCGGGAAGTTTTCCCCGTATGTACGGTATTCAAAAGTCACTTAGGTTGGCCACGCTGTGTCTCTTTTTATAAATCGTTTCATAATTTATTGGTTGATTTGAACAGGACTACACAGTCTAGAAAATCTTGTTAATTGAGAAATATTTATCCTGTGAAATGTTGGACGGGGTACATCCAATGTACATGTGGCAAAATTGCATTATTATGCTCAAGACAGAAAGATTGGCGATTCATCATGTTAAAACTATTTTACACATGTAAAATTCATGAAATTTTAATATGTACTTAAATGTTGTGTCGGCATCCCTTCCAATTACTCAATCGAGTGGAAAATGAAGACGATTTCAACACAATATCATGATTTAAACAACAAAACAATAAGGATATATTAACGTATATTTGATTTAGCCTTAAAAGCTACTTCAGATGTTTTTCAACTTATTTATGGTAAAAAATTACTTTAAGGAGGTAGGTTACCTTCATATTTGTATGTGCGCATGTCCAACCGGAAGCTAACGTGACGATTTACGACGACGTTTACGACAAACTAAATGTGTTTGTATATTCATTCTTCTGAAAACAAATCATGAACCTGTCTTCGATCTGATGCTTTATGGTTTAATAATGCAGAAATAATGAATACATTGCCGCAGAAACGCTTCAAAACAATGTTGCCTTTAAATGACGTCACTGACGTCATGACGTTACGTGTCAGTTACCGCGCAAAATTAATAGTTTTCATCTTGAAAGTACGTAATTCTGTGCATTTTTATTATTTTAACTATTTTCAAATAACCATTATTTGCTGAAATATTTTTATGAGTCTTTTGCTCTGAATAAAAATCAATATTTTGCTTCTTTTATGTAGTTATATTGAAATGTTATGCGGAATGTAAGAAAACGGATGATGGTAACCAATGTTATTTAGATTATAGTTGGGTGAAAGGTTACTTGTTACGGCCACTTTCAAATAAAAAATCTAGCAGTTTGATTTGTAATACCTATTTTTCAGGTTCCGTTGATAATTTGTTACTTATATACTAAAACTAAGATCTAAAATTGTTCAAATTTCGGTAGAAAATTGTGGTTTCTTGAATTGAATTGATATTACCATGGAAACGAAGCCCGTGACCTATGTATTTAAATGTAAAATTCAAAAGCGTTGACACTGGTCTATTTAAGAAACACAGCTTCGGCCTTTTATTTTCATTTCAACAATATCCATGAGAATAATAGCAGTATGCTAAACGATTTTTCCATGAAAAATGCCAGACGAGGGGTACTGCGGTAAGTATTCTAAGCTGTGAAAATTGTTTGAATAAATGCAGATAACACGAAAATATAACTTACGTAAGAAATAATATGTTTTATAGCTACATTAACTAGAAAGATAATCTTATTCAATATTTTTTATAAGAAACTACGACAAAAAGCAAGATATAAGCTATTTTAAACATCTCTGTTGCCATGGTTACTTTAAACTTTAAGAAAAATAGAGTACCATATAAAGTGCTTTGTATTTTGCTAATAATATTACCCAAATATTCAATGTTGGTCATTAACAGAATGGCACTGAAGCCGTCGCAAACCCCTATTTTTATACATAGTTGTTTAAAAATGAGAGAAAATGCGTTACCATGGAAACACGAGCCCCGCGACATATACATTTTAAGCTTTTATTAGAAAGATAACTTGCATACAAGTAAAATTATCAATTATGCAGACTTCTACGGATATCAATGAAACTAAAATACACTGAAAAGTGTTAAATATCCGTATTTTCCTTCTTCTTTCAATATGAAATACCTTTGGAGTGTCATGTTCTTCAAACCAGGATAAAAATTGAACTTGAAGGGACAGAGACAAACGAAATTGAGATTGTAGCAGTTAAAACTTCATATTACACGAAATACAAAAATGTGCTGCGGTTCAACTAATTTGAATTTACCCTTGTAACAAGGTAACCTACCTCCTTAAGAGCTTCTAAAGTGTCGGTGAAAACAAAATGCGCCGAATGTCTCTGCGATAAGTAATATTGAGAGAAAGTTACATGTGCAGGTCGTTATATGAACTATCAATTGTTTAATGTTCGTCGTAAAAGTTTGTCGAACTGCGACTTTTAGTTTATAATGCACGACTGAAATCGGCAAGAATATCTTCCCGTTCGTGTCTATTGCTAAGTTTACATTTTCTCTCTAGTGTCAATGTCCCAAAATCCAACATACATATTGTTCGATAAAAAGTAGAGCTTTACAAACTTCATCATGAGCCAATATTATAATGTTATTAATCAAGCAATTTCATATTGGCCTTGTTATTTGTCCAAGGGTTGTCGTATTGGCCCGAGGACAAATAACTAGGCCAATATGAAATTGCTTGATTCATGATAATATTATTATTCAACTTTCAACTGTTGGCGGTAACAGTATATTAAAGGCGTACGCTAGAATTCCCTGTATATGAGATGGGCAAAAATTTTCCCAATAACAGAATTTCTTTAAACTTTGGATATTGAAGGACAATCATCTAAGAAACAAAGAAATGCAATAAAAATTATAGGTCACCGGATTCGAAAAAGAGTTATCTGCCCTTGAAAACGTTATTTTTGGGGGAAATGCCGTTTTCAAGGGCAGATAACTCTTTTTTGATACCGGTGACCTATGATTTTTATTGCATTTTTTTGTTTCTTAGATGATTGTCCTTCAATATCCAAAGTTTGAAGAAATTCTGTTATTGGGAAAATTTTCGCACCAAATTCTAGCATACGTCCTTAAGAACTCTGTGAATTACTTTATGACAGCTATGCACGTTCAGGTGAAAAATCTTGACAAGTTGTTTAGACGTATTTTAGAAATCATGATCATTTTCGCCAGTAAAACAGAATGAGTTGTATGTAGGTACTTGAGAATAATTTTGAGAGATATTTTTAATGCGACAAAATCAAGAGTAACTAGAACTTACCTTATTTTTGGAATTCCTATTTATTTTCTTTAGCGAGTATCTTATCATTTGAACTGTGATAAAAACTGCTTTAAAAGTCATTTCCTTTTAGGCTGCAAGCAACGAGACACAAAATTATACAAATATGTGTTGATCAAGATAATACAACTAACCAAGCACATATTATATAGTCCCATGCCTCATTTAATTTTTATCCGAAATTGTTTCAGTTCACAACTGACACTCTTGTTCGCTAATTTATTTATCCACTTTCCAGCACTTGAATCGCTATTTATCATTGCACAAATAGTCCACACTATCAAAATGTCTGTTAAAGATAAGTCTCATCCTTTTAATTAATCTGAGTTTCCATATTTTCTTATTATTTTCCTTGACAACTGCCAGAATTTCTGACAGGAAACACTTGCATTTTACACAATACCGAATCAGCGAAAGTACCGTTGTAATATCTGAAGACGTACATCCCGCTCAGTCATACTTGGTTATTAAATGAACATGTTGGATGATTTTTTTTTGGTCAAAATGTGAAAAAAATAAAATCTATAACTCTGATGTAAAACAAAATGGCGTCATTTAAAAATCTAACGGAAGTGGCTTCTCCGTATTGGCCCTCTCTTTTGAACCAATCAAAATGCTTGAATTCCGTATTGGCCCTATTTTTCCCGTATTGGTCCTGTTTTTCTCATATTGGCTCAGTTATGTTTTGTATTATATGATGTTTGCAATTGATCTAATACAGTGTGTAATATTGTAAAGTTGAATAATAATGTATAATATTTAACAATGCTGCAAGTGAAAAGTCAGACGCGTTCAGAGGCGTTCCTTAACTTACATGGTACCGGATGATTACTTTGACCTTTCATAAAACTTACTCGTATAGGAATCAACGTAAATGAGGACCTTGCACGATATCAAAAGCCTTAGTAATTCATGCTACTGTGAGACCTTAGACATATGTCACTAGTTTTTTGTTTTTTTTTCAGCTGTCACAAAACGCATCCGTATACTATCCTCAGCTTAAAGCAAACTTAATATGATCTACATAGTAGCAAGTTTTCAGTTGTTATTGTATTGCAAATGAATAGCACAAATCAGTTAGACTTACAGTGTTGTTTTGAAGATCCCTTGTAATGTCATGATAAATTTGATTATATCTATAATGATGTACAATGCACATTTTCATCTTTTGACGCGCCTTACTCAAAAAGTATTACATATAAATTTATTAAACCTTGCATGAGTCTTTATAATGATATCAACTTACGCTACTCCTGTTTTTCGTCTGCCTTCGCCCCTTTTAATAGTTATGGCCCCTGAAATAGTAAAAAATGCACCTTTACACCTTATGATGCACCTAGCTCAAAAAGTAAATGATATAAATAGATGAAAACTTGCGTGAGGCTTTATCATGATACAAACTTGCACACCTTTTATTTTTGGCTGGCTCCTTTCCCTATTTTTGAAGTTATGGCATATGTTCACCTAATTATGTGCCTAGCTGAAAAAAGTATTCGATGTAAATTCATGAAACCTTGCTAGACTCTTTATCATAATGTTACCTTGCACACTTTGCATTTTTCTTGAGAAGCTTAGCGCTTATTACAGAGTTATGGCCCTTGAAATAGCCAAAATAGTGGATATTTTGTTTGTGATGCTTATAGCTCATAAAGTATATGGCCTAGAATAATTAATCATTTTCATAAAATGTTTGTTTAGGCTGTAACCCATTAAGAATGCAAACATTTGAATTATTTTCCCTTATTTGTGACAAATGTACCAGTGGGGGGAACACCCTGTATCCTACAGACACATTTTAGTTTCTATTAATTATAACAAGGATTTAGTAAAAAAGCAAACAGAAATCCTAATCGACTACCTATTTTTTATGCAAAATTGACATGTTTAAGCATTATTGGCAATAACTCTCCCCATCTAACAAGACTTTTAATACAATATAAAGAAGGCAAGCTAGGTCGCCCTGACAAGGACAGTTGAAGCCGCAAGATGCAGACTGCTGCTAGTCGCTTTTGGTCAATCATCGTCTTAGAGGTGATGTGCCCAACCCCTTCCGCACCCCACGCCGCAGAGCGTAGGTAAAAGGTGTCTCGGAGGCTTCTCTGCAGACCGCCTGTCGTTTGACACCGTCATTCATAAGATATCTTCTTTAAACACAAGCGGTCCTTTTCCAGGGCCACTCCCATCGGCTTCAGTTAGGAAACCTACAGAAGAAGGCAATATAATTATGATCTAATACCGTAAATGCACTGTGTCTTCTCGAAACGTGCACTAAATACGCGGTAAGACAGAAAAAAGAGCTTATATATTTGTGGGTCACAAAAATTCGCTATAATGTCTCTTATTGCACATTTTTGTCTTTGTTATTAACTTAGTAAATTGAAAATGGCTGTACTTAATTATTTTTAAAAAACAACACTCCTACTTACTTATTTTATGCACGTGTTACTAAGCCTGAGAATGACGAGTCAAAGTCTGTAAAATGGCTAAATCTTTCTGTTTTTAGAGAACCAGTCCAATCTTCTACGAAGCCTTTATCATGAAGGACAACCATGCATTTCTTTAGAAATAGTTGCAGACGTAAACCACCAAACTTATTTCCCTTATTAAAATCATACTTTGTATGTGGTTGTTGGAATGCTGGTTTGCTAAGATAAAATATGAACAATGAAGCTTATTTATTATTGATAATACAGAACGAAGTTTCGAAATATCAAAGTGAAGATGAGTGTCAGGTATGCAAAGTCTTCTTTGAAGTTCACAGTTTATAGACTCTCTGTACGCCCAACCGGAAGTCGCCAAAAACTAGGCGTTCAGAAATCAAAACATAAATTTTTGCTGTCGCGGATGGCTTGGATTTTCATTGTTTATTTCGTTGATATCGCATAAAGTAAATGTATTTTTTAATCTGCGTATTTTTTAAGAGCTACTGTTTACGTAGATACCAAACACGCCTATCAAAACTCTTAATATACTTCATTTCAAGTCAAATTACGTTTGGGTATTTGTTTGATTTTGTAATGAAACTATCAATTCTTTGAAATACATGTATCTTGAGCTTTCGCAAAGAATTGAAACCTTTGCTACTTCGTAGATAAATATCTTATATAAATATTAGCATGGCTCTATGATAACGAATGCGTTTTTAGGAAAATGTGTTTTTCTGAGACATAATTATATGCCGATTACACTGTCCCACTAGTCGATACATTACTGGCCCACTAATGGCAATTTCTAAAATTCGGACTGAACGCTTAGTCGAAAAACTGTACGCCTATTCAAAACTTCTTTTCATTCATATATTTCAATAATTTGACTTTGTTTTATGATAACCAACAGTTAAAAAGTAACAGTTATAATTTCTTTCGTTTTCGTAACAGTCACGGACCAGTTTATATGTTATTACTGCAGTTTCGAATCCACTTTTCGTAATGGTTAGTGTTTATTAGTAAGTAATTATCAAATTAATTTAGTCTAGCGCGACACAGCCGCGCGACTAATTCAGTTTAGTAAATGCGTACTAATAAACTCTAACCTGCATAGTGTTTGAAATTATGTTTTGTAATAATGACTAGATTCTTTACACATAAATCACTAACGCATCACTCATATAATCGTTAGTGGCACAACTCAGTGTTTGATCCATTTCCGGCATCTCACAGACTTGTTCGGACTTTACCTCGGGAACTTTATCATCATTCACAGAAGAAATTGCTGCCGTCGGCGCGGATATTGGTAATTTCTGGGATTTTTTTTAAATATCCGGCTCCAAATCACCGCTGATATCAGTCAAAATCAAGCAGATTGAAGCTAATATTCAGTTATTTTTCTTTTGCATTAATAATTATTGCAGTAATCGCTACAAATCAAAATGAAAATGACCTGGCTCCTAATGTTTACATCAGTTGTTCTACACGTATAACTAACCACCGAAGATAGATGAGCGGACTCGTTTTGGACACTTTGATTGTACAAAGTTTTCATGTAGACAGCGCGTTTGTCCGTTGGCGGAGCTTAAACTCAAAAAATAATTTCAAGAACAACACCTTGAGTGACCTTCACCTTGGGTATAATGGGCAGTCCCTGCATAAAAAGGCTTTGTTTGCACAATCATTATGTGAAGTTACAGTAAGGTATAAGCAAAAGTAAAACAAAAAAAGATGTGACAGAAAAAAAGTTTGCCGAAAAACTTAACTTTAACCGAAACCGGGGTGGTTAGAATAGCACTGCTATTCCCCGAATAGTCGAGCTGAAAATACAAAGAAAAAAAAAAAACAAGCTGAGCGGAATAAATATATATTTTTCTCGTATGTTAACGGAAACACGTACACAGATTCTATTTCTTGTCCAAGACAAGGACATCGTTGGTGAAACAGACCAATAAATACTGTTTCACTGTCGCAAGTAAAATACAATACAAATCTTATATTTATAAATTCAGTAAGTACAGTGTATAGAGCCTACAAGCCCAAACACGTCGTCATTTCTTTATTGAATAGGCGTACAGTGTTTTGGCGAATAGTGGAACAGTTTTATATAAAGTCTTGCGACTAGGCGGTCAGTGCGTAATTCAGATGCATGTTGAATTAAACAATATTTAAACTATTCAGGATTGTAAATTCATATTTGTAGGTGTAAACCCATTTGCATGGATTTATAATTTAACATTTAGAAGCGGTTTGGACACGTATTTCACTCGCAGTTCCTAAATAATGGGAATTTTTAGCCTTAATGCATCGTCTTTTGCTTTGACTTGCTGGGTTTTGGGTGAAAATACGTTTTAATTTCATGTGTTAATGTCTATTTAACGGCAGTTTGTTGCAGAGACATTTATTATACATTGAAAAATATATACAACAAGAATATTTATTTCAAATAGCCAAAGAAAAACATAAAAATACTCACTACCGACAGCTTCCAAAAATTTGAAAAACGAAAGTGAACGCCTAGTTATTGGCGACTTCCGTTTGGGTGTACAGAGAGTCTATACACTGTGAAGTTGTTGCATACATAAAATATAGATGCGTATTGACGTTTCTATATTTTAGTTTTATGCGCAGTTTCGTTCAAGCCTCTTTAGCGATAGGTTCTACTGTTCGTGGACCTAGCTAAGACATGGATCTAAGACTTATTTGGTTACTTGGCTCCATTTGTTTTTTTAATGTAGTTGTTGCAAACTCCAAATTCGACAAATACGGACATTTCAAAGTGCTGAAAAAACACCCTTAATTGAGACAGTGCGCGGCAGAACAACTTCAAAAGGTAATATTGTGACCATTTTGTACATCTCTACTCGTTCTGTTACTTTGTTTTCATTGGATTAAGTAAGAAGTATGATGTCACTTTTACAGGTAAAATTATGATAAAATATGTTTTAAATACAAAGAATAATACTATGTGATATTCTAACGATACAATGCATATGAGCCGTGACATGAGAAAACCAACATAGTGGGTTTGCGACCAGCATGGATCCAGACCAGCCTGCGCATCCGCGCAGTCTGGTCAGGACCCATGCTGTTCGCTAACAGTTTCTCCAATTCCAATAGGTCTAGTTCCATGCTGGTCGCAAAGCCACTATGTTGGTTTTCTCATGGCACGGCTCATATATTCTTGCAGCTACACGTTACTTTCTTTGCCATTTTAACGAAGAAACGTGTTTTTCACCATGAGAACATGACTGCTCTTACCAATTATTCAAATGATCAAAATGCCAGGTCTGCGAAACTGTCTTAAATTATTTCTACAAAAGTAATACGTCTCGCATTGAATGTGGATTATCTGTCTTGTAATTTTGCTTTTTTTGACGCCCCATCTCGAATATCTTGAAGTGTGCATTATGGAAACACAGCCGGTTTATACAACTGAACAATGCACAGCCTATTAAAAAACGAAACCTTGTGTAAAAATGGTCCGAATAACGGGTTAAAAATGCATTATTTTACATGTATGTGTACATAGATACCAAAAGCAAATTACGTTTAGGCCTCCAACAGTTTTAAATTGGGATACAGAACTTTTAGAATATAATTTCTATTTGATTCACTTTCGTTTTCTCTTTGGGAATAACTAACGATATTAATGCATTAAATATAACACTTGGAGATTCCACATTATAGATACAAAGCCAGTGTGCATATTGTCAAATTAAAAGTGGCATGTTGTGGGGAGCTAGATCTGTGCGAGGCAATGTGTTTATCACACATGTGTCTACTTTCAGTAAAAAAATTTTTTTTATAAGGTGCTATTTTTCAAAATATGTATTCGATTTTTCCTATCGCGAAACCTACTTTATGTATAGTTCCATTTAGATAGTAACACGATTTTGCCAGAAACAAACAAAAAAGTTAGATATACAATGTATCTCACAATGAAATGTTTTCGGCACGTGGTCGTCTTTTTAACTGCCTATTAAATGCATGTTATTAGTAAATTTTGTGCACTATTTTACGTCTTTTTTTCTTAATTTCATTGTACTATGTTTCATCCATTTTAGTATAAGAATTTCGTAGAAAGTAACTATTAATTTAGGTAAATACTGGCGATATTTTACGGTGCCCCTAAAGTGACATGTTACACACTTTTTTCCAATTAGGTAATGTGAGACTTTTTTTTATTTCGTTTAAACGAAATCATTTCGTTTAAACGAAATGATTTCGTTTAAATGAAATAAGTTATTTCGTTTAAACGAAATGATTTCGTTTAAACGAAATAGTTATTTCGTTTAAACGAAATGATTATTTCGTTTAAACGAAATAAGTTATTTCGTTTAAACGAAATGATTATTTCGTTTAAACGAAATCATTTCGTTTAAACGAAATAAGTTATTTCGTTTAAACGAAATGATTTCGTTTAAACGAAATAGTTATTTCGTTTAAACGAAATGATTTCTTTAAACGAAATAAGTTATTTCGTTTAAACGAAATGATTATTTCGTTTAAACGAAATCATTTCGTTTAAACGAAATAAAAAAAAGTCTCACATTACCTAATTGGAAAAAATGTGTGTAACATGTCACTTTAGGGGCACCGTAATATTTGGATCTGTGCTGATAGCTTACTAATCATCTGATATCAAGGCAGTTAGTATCCGTCGTAGTTTTGATGTCTTAAGCAATGGTCACATTTACGTTCACGCACGTAGTTGGTCGTAGTTCATTTTAAACGTAGTTTGTCGTAGTAATACTACGGTCAACTAGGTTGAAGTACGCTCGAACTAGGTTTAAAAGATGAAATATGGAAAGTCTAAGTACGTTGAAGTACGTGTAAGTACGAACAACTACGTTCAACTACGAGTAAATCGGGTAGGGTTAACTAGGGTATCACTACGTCTTACCACGAGTTACTAGGTTACGATCGAAGTACGAACAACTACGACAAATTACGATCAACTACGTTGAGCTACGGAAAAGCGTTGTGGTTGCGCCTGCGCAGGACGGGAAAGCTACAGTCATTTTGCTCTAGGAAGTTGACGAGACAGCATCATTTAAGCTTCAGTATGCCGCCTAGGAAAAAACGATGTTATAAAACAGAATGGCCGAAAAAACTGAATTTAAAAGTAAAATGCATAAAAATGCGCAATTTATACCACAGATTTGCTAACTAATGCAAAGAAAATATAATCTAAATGCAATATATAAAATGGATTTTTCCCGGTCTTCATGGTAAATGAACAGTTGATTGCTAGCGCGATTCATGTGCATGTATTGGCCTATCCTAATCTGTTGTTCATTTCGCATGAATACCGAAAAAAATCTATTCAATTTTTTAAGTATTTATAATTAGCGATATTATCATACTAGAATTGAAATAATTTATATAACAGTAAAGTTTTTGTGTAATCGGCTCTCGTTTCATATCATGTTTGTACTTGTCCTACGATCAAAAACGATACACACTACTGTTAAGTACGATCAAGTACGTTTAACTAAGATCAACAACGTTCAAACTACGGTCACAGTAGGGTCAAAACACCGTAGTTAATCGTAGTCAGATTTTGAACATGTCGAAAAATTATTTGCTTACTACGGACAAATCATAAGTTCGAACTACGATCATTACTACGTTTGACTACGATTATCTACGTGTAACTACGCTTAGTATGATCAACTACGATCAACTACGATCATTCCTTACTACGATTAACTACGTGTAGTGTGACCATGCCTTTAAACAAAAACAAAAGTTGAATTTAAACTTTACCCTGCTAAATTTCTAAAATAGGCTGGTCTGTCATTCAGTTTGGGCGGTATCATCTAATAATCGAAGGCATGCTCACTGAAATTTTTTGACTAAATAGCGAACGGTGAATATATGAATTGCATTGGCCTTAACTTGATTACTAGTATTCTTACAATTGTATGTACAGGTCGTGTAAAACGCAAAAGAAATTTCGGAAAATAGGCGCTGAAACAGTACTCAGCCTGAATGCATTCATCCAAACGATAGGTATGGAGGGATGGAGTGAAGGAGAGAGGGAAGGAGTAAATGAGGTAGGTAGGTAAGTAGACTGAGAAAGACAGACAAGCAGGTAGGTAGGTAGATGGCAGACAGACAGATATATACATAGATAGACAGACAGACAGTGAGATAGATGTTTCATTTTCTCAAGAGAGAACATTTTTAATTTTAATGTTGCTGGTATCCCGTCTGATGTCTTGTAGCTTCTTTGACAATGTAAATATGTACAAAAATGTATCCCGCAAATATTAGATATTCAATATTTTAGGCATGCTTTGAGATTTGTATCATGAAATCTTAAAACAAACATTTACCAAGGTATATTGAAACTTTTGAATCAGTACATCTGATATGGAAATGAATTTAGATACAAAAACGAAATACAAAATATAGTTAGCGTTTTGTATTTATCAGCAATTAGTCAGCATTTTAGCACTGCAAACGATTGGTTAAATATTTCCAATGTTTACGCTTACTATTATATTGCGCTCTTTGATTAAAGAAACTTATTAAAATATCAAATTAACTGTTTTGTCTGGATTTTTTGTCAGAGTTTATTAGAAATGACGATTATTACGTTTCATTCGGCAGACTTAGCCTCGTTTTTTATTTCACTGCGCAGATAACTCTGCATGCAACTGAGCACTTTGAAATGAAATTGGTCTACTGTTTGGTCTGATGTTTTGAGTGTGACAATTGATGTAGTTTTGCCAAATTCTTAAATAATTGCTAATTTCTTGCTAATCATGTACCTTTTTAACAATGACTGTAAAGGATGACAAAATAGGCTTAACTCATAAATGTGACCATCAGGCATTGAAGAATCAATACACATGTCGTTGTCATAACCATTTCCTAGCGTCAAATGTCGTTGTCATAACCATACCTAGCGTATGCCCTAATGAAAAATTCACAACAACACGCTGAAGTCTGAACTTCCTTATTGAACGATGTTAACTTCAAAAAGATTATTTGAAAAGGGAAACAGAACATTTGTATAATACAATGTATGTCCAAAGTCTTGTCCGTATACTTTTGAAGTCCTACCCTAGTCTACGGATAACGCATAATTGCTTTCCTGGTGACAAGATTTAAAATGTACTATCTGCATAAGAACTTGATAAAGTGCACTGAAAGAATATTTCTTTACTTTGACTGTGTTCCAGTTGCAACAGTTGCATTCGAGACCTCAAGACTTACCTGGATTGAACATTTGCCTAGCTGTAGAGGTATGCAATATGCACAAACATATCACTTACAAACAATAAGAAAAATGTAGGTCGTCGTGATGACTTTAAAATGCTATTTTGCGAATTTCTTTTAAACACGAATGAACTAGTTACATTTTAAATCATTTTTTTATGGTGAGCTCTTATATTGTTTGAAATGTTAAAATGTTGTTGTTTTTTTTTTGTGGCATAACAATGATTTCCTCATGTCTACGCACACACTGGATCCATGGACATAGCCGTAGAAGTTGGTTTGAAGTTTGTCTTTATTTTCCTTTAACGAAACAATCTTATGCTTGATCCACATAATCCGTGACAATGTCGCTCGGGAATTGTGTATTTATTTTACAACTCAAGATATACACAGAACATCATCCTAAAGGTCACTAAACTTTGTTTTAGGATTTTCTTGAATTTAAAAATATCTGAAAGATTTTACAAGATGACTAGTTGTAAAAGGACCTTTCATTACACAGAAAATTGCTTTTATGAAAACTAAGATATTCTGAAAGTATTATAACAATCAATTCACACATAAAGTTATATTCGATATGACTAAAATTTGAAAAACAATATCGTACCAGATTCGTTTTCTACAAGAAATTCAAAGCCAATATTCTGTGTATATCTTCAGTTTATTGTCATCTCCAAATCAAGAAAATAGTTTATCTATGACATACTTTATTATCCCCATATGATGAAAATGCTTTCTTAATCAGAGAATGCAGTCTGTATAGTTAATGTTGCAAATTTTAAGTGGAGAAAGTATACTTCTAAATAAATGTCTAAAATATTTTTTTCGTTACTTCCGATTACTTTCTAAAACACAAACTGAAAACAATCTCTCAATTACTGATAATTGTACTGAAATACATCCTTACCCACGGTTATAGAAACATGAAACAGAATAAAATGTTTATATATTTATTGTATTTGCAGAGTGGGTCTGTTGGTGGACGTATATCTGATGTGACAGATGTATGCGAAGTCTTGTCTCATTCTTGGGGTAGGAACCCAACGATAGAACCTGGCTATGGATACGTAATGAATACTTACGTACAGGAAAACTTTAAACCACCGGTATATATTCGCTCTAAACACATGATCCAATAGTTGTATTTTCGTTTGCACGTTTACATCATAAATGCCGACTTCTAGTTACGAGCATCTTAAGTCAGTAACACTTTTCATTTCAGACCGAAGAAAAATACAAGGCCTGGTCAATTCCTGGTGTGTTGAACACAGGAGCAAAAATAGATATACATCTCAAGTGGCCACGCCAATGGGAAGCTTTTCTGTAAGAATTTCTTTAATGCTTAATGTCAATATCCGATTCTTGAATAGGATGAATTTACGATAAATTATATTTTACGTTGCAGTATTTTCTCTATAAAGTTCCAATTTTGTTTATTACTACGATAACTAAAAATAATGCACTTTTATGTATGAACTGCTTTGGGTTTTTTTACAGAGGGCTATGTTATGTAAAGCACTGTGAAGGGCTATGTTATGTAAAGCACTGTGAAGGGCTATGTTATGTAAGGCTTTGTGAAGGGCTATGTTATGTAAGGCACTGTGAAGGGCTATGTTATGTAAAGCACTGTGAAGGGCTATGTTATGTAAGGCACTCTGAAGGGCTATGTTATGTAAGGCACTGTGAAGGGCTATGTTATGTAAGGCACTGTGAAGGGCTATGAACTGTATTTTAAACTAAAGGTTAAGTCTAAGTGGTCACTAATGAGACAAATACTGCAAACTAACGACCTCTGTTTTGATAAGACAAAGTGGAGTCATGCTCTTACACATCCGTGACGTGCTCACTCCAACTCAAAGTGTATCCATTCTTAATGATTTTCTTCTGTAGATATGAGTTCCACTTAACCGAAGAGTCGGCGGCAGGAAAGAAGAGGGAAGCACTGATGTAAATCATGTTTAATTTCTTTTATAGACAGTTACTTATGAGGTTTCAATACGCATCCATATTTTTCCTATGATTAGACACGGCACAAAATTCTTAAAGATCCACTACAGCCTAGTGACCTACTTTTCCTTCTTATATTATCTTCGTGCAAATCATTCTGATAATACTGATATAATACAGCTGTTGTACAAGATGACAGGTGGATAATATGGGCCCTGAATTTTCCATTACTGCTCATGAACAGACTCGGTCAAACCGAGTCTGCAATTTCACTGTTTGCCTTGTACTTGATGCTTCCGAGGGATCTACTTTCCAGATTTAAATACATCAAGTACTGTGTATACTACCTCATTAATTTGACGAATATTTAGACATTAAACATGTCGCCTTAGCCTTAAACATGTCACTGTCAGTTTATATCTAGACACTTGTTATTTCTCAATTTTTGCATGCAAAATTACCGTCGTGGAAATAGAAATCAATACAGTGGCGCGTTTTTAATGTTAACCAGTAGGGATTCATATAGATCTACAGACATTTGCGAATTAAGACGGAAATGGGTGTGTACTGCATTTAAAGTGTTCCTTCTCAACATAATTTTAATATATAATGTGCGCTTAAATCGGTTATGAAATCGGACTGATTATATTCAAATTTTGCAGTGGAAAAGGGTATACAGATGTTCTTTTGTCAGTCCATCCGTCCAGTTATCTTGGGGTCAAACTCTTATTCACAAGCTCAACTCATTAAAAAATCTTTGTTAACACTATAGATGTTATGTTTTATGAAAGATCTACACGAAACAGAATATTTGTCTTTAAAAATCTAAGTCAAAATCAAATCTAGGTGATGTTGAATCAAAAACTAAGCCGATAGGTTAGATTGACGATAAGCGAGTAAACAATAATTGTGGGCAGCGTCGAACTTGGTGGCTAACTCAGAGATATGTGTGAATTGAAATCAACAAAATACTTTATGCAAACACATACGAAACCAAGACGTACATTAGCGGTGCTTATCTACATGTACTTGTTAACGGCTCATGGTGACTTTGTTCAAAATGGCTGCCACATTTTTTGTAATGAACATGAAATATATTACTTTCTTGTTAAATTCCATTTCCAATAATTGTTTTCTCTATTATTTGTCAAAGATTGGAATATTGATGAATATATTTACACACTTTTATTGAATCCGTTATTTCTGATTAACTCCCTATATGGCTCTAACTGAAAAACAAGTTCATGTGCAGTATTATAAGTAGCGCCTTTCTAACCATGTTGCCATGCATAGCATTTTTTATTTTGATAGCTTTTTCATCAGTTTTTAACATAAATTAAATGTAAAGTCTTACGGAACTTAAGTGTTTGTGTAGAACTCAAATTTCGGCCTCTGTAGAGCATTCGATACATCAATTTTTTTCTGTATACAGCTCCGTGAATCACCTTTTCAGTACCTGGTATTTCTTTCGTGAGAAGAGGCCCAGTTCCAGTGTAATTCGTAGATTTTACTAATAGTAATATAGAGAGAGGCTAGGAACGAAAATATTCATATCTGAATTTGATAGCACAGTTTCACCGTAAAATTAGATGTACTAGAATATGTATCGAAATATTCAAGCGTCTTCTACAGATAATAAAGAATTGAGATTGCTTTTTAATAAATCTATATTGCCAATTTAGGATGATTAATTTCGAACGAACGGCCACTTATATAGAAGAAAAAGATGACAAGTTCAGTAGGGAAGTCGATAGGAATAGAGAGGAAATAGTTCAATCGGCCGAGTGTAAAATTACGTTTATAGCCCAGAAAAACTCTTTGCAGGTAAGATATTTCTAGAATTGATAATTCGTTTTAAAATAAACCTGTAACAGATTTTTTATTGTCATGTCCTGACAAGATTCAACGATAGTATTTGAGTAGATAAGTAGTCTATAACTCAGGAAGTTTTGTTTTATAAATTTGATATTATTCTTGATATATCTGGGTGGGTAATGCTTAATCCAACGGTCTTGGTCTTAATTAAGAGGTATATTTTGTAAACTTATTTTCATTCAGTTTTCACATTGATTCTATTCTAACTAATTTTAGTCCGCTTAGCTCAATAGGGAGAGCATCGGTCTACAGATTACGGGGTCGCGAGTTCGATCCTCGGGCGGGGCGTATGTTCTCCGTGACGATTTGATAAAAGACATTGTGTCTGAAATCATTCGTCCTCCACCTCTGATAATTTATGTGGGAAAGTTAGCAGTTACTTTGTTTGTACTGGTACAGAATTCAAGAACACTGGTTTTATTAACTGCCCGCCGTTACATGACTGAAATACGGTTGGAAAACGGAGTTAAACCCAATACAAACAAACAAACAAATAAAACTTCTAAAACAAAAACTTCGAAAATTGTCACCCATTTTTTCTCTTATTTTTAATGCAATTTCAGATTCTCCTGAATGACGCGGTCCTTAAGGAGATGAATTTGAATTTCATCCGTCTCGACCATCTAAAACAGGTCATAATAAAGAGGTCCAGGGGTCCTCTATCAGTCAGCCGTCTGGAGTTTGCAGAAGCGTGATTTGGACAAGGATTTCAAAAAATTATTATTCCAAGATGACAGAAAGTTTTGTTTGTTTTTTTTTGTTTTGTTTTTTTCATATTACGAATTAGTGATAAGTTTAAAATTACCTGTAAAATATATGGTAGATTTATATATATATATATATATATATATATATATATATATATATATATATATATATATATATATATATATATATGAGTTACTTATTGAACTGCTTACTGATATTTTAACAGAAAACACATTAGCAAGTACAAAGCACTTATTAATACCCTAGGCACACATACGGCGTGGATAGCTACGTCTAGCCACGGATAGAATCGTAGGATTCCGTATCGCTCCGTACCTAAGCCGTAACTTAAAGTAATTACCCGTATCAGTCAGTATCAATCCGTATGGCTCAGGTAAGGATCGGATCAGGTACGGATCGATACGGATTACTACGTTTCTATCCGTGGCTAGACGTAGTTACCCACGCCGTATGTGTGACTGGGGTATAAGTGTTTAATACAATATCGTATTTTCTGCCCAAGTATCTGACAAAAAAGTGAAATAGCTTATCATTGCCGACTTTGAATATAATATTTTATATGGAAACTAAGAATGTAAGTTTGACTTATTTTCCTTTAAGTTGTTTTTCTAACAAAACCATTTGTTTTTTGAAAAGTACATTAACTGTAGTACAAATTATACACAATGGATTCAATCCATACAACTTTTATAACTATTAAAAGTTTACATATATAGGATGTAAAATCATATAATTTTAACGGTTATGTAAATGGGAAACTTGTATTCTGGATATTACTAGGATGAAAGATACCTTTGAAAATGTAATCGTGTACACTTAAAGCTAAACAACCACATTTGCTTATTGTCTTAAGAAATAAGAAAATGGTAGAGATGACTCTCATTCGGTGAAAGTTTTCCTTTTTAACAGCAACATTGTAGAACTGAATTCAATTACTATTATGTTAAGTCATGTGCAACCTTCAAAACTCTGTAATATTTTCTAGTATCGTAGATAATTTCTTCCAACATACATATGCACATATTTGTTAACATGATTTTGAGATGAATTTGAATTCCATCCGTCTCATCTATCTAAAACAGGTCATAGTAAAGAGGTTCATGGGTCCTCTATTCGTAAGGTGTTTGGAGTTTGAAGATGTTTAAACTATCTTAATTCCACTTACGTTTAATAGTAATAAAACCAGTTATGTCATCCATTACTAAATTAGAAAATATTCTGTAGAAATATTTAGGAAAGTAGCAATTAATGAGCTGTCAATCACACTGAGGTTTTCGTTCGTCTGTCTAGGATATGGGATTTTCCTCTTCCGCAGAAATCCTCACAAGATTCTTTTTAGTCACCCCTAACAGAGTTATATACGTACACATCTATAACGATGGTTACGCCCCTTATGGTACAGGTTACTTTTATCACTTTCTGGTTGTGTTAGGGCGTCACAACATAGTTACAGACCTTTCAGTGCACACGCAACCTTTAACACTTTAACACTTTTACAATCATGAATTCCAGATCTTGACTTTTGGTGGTTTACTTTTACTGATTGAGCCATTAGATAACAGTAATCTCTTAAAATATGATTCTTGCGCTTAACCCTTACCATGCTAAATTTCTATAATGAACTTGTCCATCTTTCAGTTTGAACAGTATCATTAACAGTTAAAAGGGATGCTTACCAAAAGGATATTGACCGAATGGCAAACAATGCAGAGCAAGATCTGCCTGCACATCCGTGCAAGCTGATCTTAGTCTGCGCTTGTCGCAAAGCAAGAATCACTTGTCGCCAGAAGGTGAAGTGTTAAACAAAGTGAACACAGAACTCTAATATCAGTATGTGTTAAAACTTGTAAATCACGGTATGCCTTTTTGTTTTTAAACAGATTTTCATTAATGAAAAAAGGAATGGTCTGCTTTTAAACTTCTGTTATCATTCAATGACAATTTCATGTTGCATACCACTATGGAAAATCCTGGGAGATTTCAAAACCGCAATACTTTTGTATGTGTAGTAAAGTAAAAACAAACGTTTTCATTTTCTTTTTTAAAGGTTATAATCATCTGTGAACGAATTATAGTAATTATACCCGTGACAATCATAAATATCATATATCTGGAATATGTATTTAAAATTCAAACGTACTTGCATCATGTTTTACAAATAATAATGAATCTGCTTCCGGAATAAAAGAGGATCTTCCGGTCTGTCCCTCTTTTTTGCCGCTATATGGCGTTTTTACCTGTGAAAATCACAGCAAAAAAAGAAGAAATCGCAGACCACAGCAACAGAAAATCAAAATTTGTTCGTACGTACGAACAAAATTCCAAATAAAATTTACAAATTCTTGTTCATTTCTCACATTTTTAAATGCAATTTGGAATTTTGTTCGTACGTACGAACAAATCCTGGCTGTTCGTACGTATGAACAATAATCCATATTCCGTATTATTTTTCAGTTCTGACATGCTGTTCAAACAGCTCAGATTTGTTCGTACGTCCGAACAAAATTCCAAAATAGCTTTAAAATTTCTTTTTCATTTCTCACTATCATTTGTTCCTACGCATGAACAGCCTGGATTTGTTCGTACGTACGAACAATTGAGAAAACTGAAAAAGAATTTATTCTTAAAAAAATGCAATTTGGAATTTTGTTCGTATGTAAGAACAAATCCTGTCCATAATATTTTTCAATTCTGATATTCTGTTCAAACAGCCCAGATTTGTTCGGACGTACGAACAAAATTCCAAACTGCTTTAAAAATTCTTTTTCATTTCTCACTATCATTTGTTCGTACGTACGAACAAATGAGAGAACTGAAAAAGAATTTTTTCTTAAAAAAATGCAATTTGGAATTTTGTTCGTACGTACGAACAAATCCTGTCCATATTATTTTTCAATTCTGATATTCTGTTCGAACAGCCTAGATTTGTTCGGACGTACGAACAAAATTCCAAAGTGCTTTAAAAATTCTTTTTCATTTCTCACTATCATTTGTTCGTACGTACGAACAGTCTGGATTTGTTCGTACGTACGAACAAATGAGAGAACTGAAAAAGAATTTATTCTTTAAAAAAAATGCAATTTGGAATTTTGTTCGGACGTACGAACAAATCCTGTCCATATTATTTTTCAATTCTGATATTCTGTTCGAACAGCCCAGATTTGTTCGGACGTACCAACAAAATTCCAAAGTGCTTTAAAAATTCTTTTTCATTTCTCACTATCATTTGTTCGTACGTACGAACAAATGAGAGAACTGAAAAAGAAGTTATTCTTAAAAAAAAATGCAATTTGGAATTTTGTTCGGACGTACGAACAAATCCTGTCCATATTATTTTTCAATTCTGATATTCTGTTCAAACAGCCCAGATTTGTTCGGACGTACGAACAAAATTCCAAACTGCTTTAAAAATTCTTTTTCATATCTCACTATCATTTTTTCATACGTACGAACAAATGAGAGAACTGAAAAAGAATTTATTCTTAAAAAAATGCAATTTGGAATTTTGTTCGTACGTACAAACAAATCCTGTCCATATTTTTTTTCAATTCTGATATTCTGTTCAAACAGCCCAGATTTGTTCGGACGTACGAACAAAATTCCAAACTGCTTTAAAAATTCTTTTTCATTTCTCACTATCATTTGTTCATACGTACGAACAAATGAGAGAACTGAAAAAGAATTTATTCTTTACAAAAATGCAATTTGGAATTTTGTTCGTACGTACGAACAAATCCTGTTCATATTATTTTTCAATTCTGATATACTGTTCGAACAGCCCAGATTTGTTCGGACGTACGAACAAAATTCCAAACTGCTTTAAAAATTCTTTTTCATTCACAATCGTTGTTCGTAATGAGCAGCTTGAATTTGTTCGTACGTACGAACAAATGAGAGAACTGAAAAAGAATTAACTTTTTAAAAAAAATCAATTTGGAATTTTGTTCATACGTACGAACAAATTTCTAAATTGTAATAAATTCTTTTTCACTTCTCATAATCATTTGTTCGTACGTACGAACAAATGAGAGAAAAGAAAAAGAAATTTAATTTAAAACAAAGGCCTGAAGGGCCTGAGTCGGCTAATGATTGATGTATTGACAGTATAGTCTACCAATTTCAGTTTGTTTTTAGTTTTTTTCTTAAAATTTCATAACACAGCTCGATATTTACCCAAAATATTATATCCGGATACGATTACACTTTTCTCCAGTTTCAACAATATATTTTACAAATTGTGATGATACGAAGACATTTAGCAGCAATTGGCAGTATCTGACATTCAAGTTTACGGTTAAATTAGCTCTTATTTAAATCTTTTCATAAAAAAGTTGTTTCGTTTTGTGAAAGCAGCCAAACATAGACGATCTACTTTCGATTTCAAAAACTACAAGAAAATACAATTTAATGTTTCGCCGATTTGTTTATTTCTCGAAAAATAAGAATTAAAATCATTTTTAATATCAGTAGTAACTAAACAAACCAGTAAGAGCTTCTTCTTCCGATAATTTATCCGTTTACTCAGACTGCAAAATTCAACCCACGCAAAGTTTATAGAAATCATACGATGCGTGTTTACGGTCAATGTGGGAGAATTAAGGCTGATCGGCTATGTTACCTAACGCATCCAGACAATTCAGATTTTGTTTTTAAAAAAGCATTGTGTGCGTTTCTGTAATTTTATATACGTTTTTATACGCTTAGAAATTATTAGACATGCGTATTTGCATTATTTCTATACGTAATTTACGCTAATACGCATCTTATCTGGAGCCCTGTGGAACTATTTTTTGTCTTTCGCTGGATGTTACCCAAGCTTTGTAAGCCTGCGCAATTCTTAAAATGCACATTTATGCTTAATGAGTTACATTTGAGTATTGCACAATTACAAGTCATAAATATGACAGATTACATCGTATATTGGTCATAGCAAAGGGAATTGACACAACTTAACTTCATTCATGCAGTGAACTGTTTGAAGTTTGAGAAACCAATGGAACTACATCCCTTCACGTGTTATTCGGTCCATTTAGAGAATCGCTGAACAGCAAGGACTCGTCAAAAGGCTTTCAGCCTTTAGCCGACTCAAAAAAAAATACAATTTGGAATTTTTCTGTTTGTCTGGATTTGTTTGTACGCATTTGAAAAATATCCAAATATGAACAAATGTGAGAACTGAATAAGAATCTGTATACATTTGGAATATTGTTCGTATTTATGGACAAATGCCACTTAATATCATTTTGCAAAAAATACAAATATCACTGAAAATTTCAACACATATTTTAATCTATTTATTTAAAAAAATACCAAAACAAATACTTATGAACAAAATAAATATAACACAAAAGTCTAACATAAATAAACAAGAGTGCCAGAATGTCACAATATACGCCTGTCACAGCAAATTTCTTTACACTAGCACCTGTATTTGCAAATGGAATTTTAATTTTGTGGTAGTGATTATTGTAATTCTTTTGTTTTTCTAAATCAACATCAAAACTCCTTACCAGGTAGAGATACCTTAAAATACATCTAAAATTTGAAAGTAGCATCTATGTTGCACCACAGAAAAGTGGTCTTGGTTTTTCCCTACGGTCAATTATAAAAAAGTTACAATATAAGTTATTTATAGTAACAAGTAAGGGAAGTTAATCTTTAAAAAAAAAAAAATCCAAAAAAAAAAAAAAAATCCCCAAAAAAGTTGTAAGTCCACAAAAAAATTTTTACCAGGTAGAGATTGGTCAAAATACACCTCAAAATTGGATGTAGCATGCATGTTGTACTACAGAAAAGTGGTCTCGATTTTTTCTTACGACTAGTAATGAAGAAGTTACAATATAAGCTATTTATAGTAACAACAAAGGGAAGTAATTCTAAAGAAAGGAACTGCGCATGACACTTCCTCTCATGATGGTGTATAATTGTGCAAAGTAACATCAAAATCCCTCCATGCATGAAGAAGAAATGCTCCGGACAAAGTCATTCTTGTATCTGACCTTTGGCCTGTAAGTGTGACCTTGACCTTAGACCTAGGGACCTGGTTCTTGCGCAAGACACTTCGTCTCGTGGTGGTGAACATTTGTGCCAAGTTATATAAAAATCCCTCTATGCATGAAAAAGAAATGCTCTGGACAAGGTTTTCATTCTTGTATCCTTTGACCTCTAAGTGTGACCTTGACCTTAGACCTAGTGACCTGGTTCTTGCACATGACACTCCGGCTCATGGTGGTGAACATTTGTGACAAGTTATATCAAAATCCCTCTATGCATGAAGAAGAAATGCTCCGAACAAAGTTTTCATTCTTGTATCTTTTGACCTCTAAGTGTGACCTTGACCTTAGACCTAGTGGCCTGTTTCTTGCGCATGACACTCCGCCTAATGGTGGTGAACATTTGTGACAAGTTATATCAAAATCCCTCTTTGCATGAAGAAGAAATGCTCTGGACAAAGTTTTCATTCTTGTATCCTTTGACCTCTAAGTGTGACCTTGACCTTAGACCTAGGGACCTGGTTCTTGCGAAAGACACTCCGTCTCATGATGATGAACAATTGTGCCAACTTTCATCAAAATCCCTCCATGAATGAAGAAGATATGCTCCGGAAAAAGTCATTCTTGAATTTGACCTTTGACCTCTAAGTGTGACCTTGACCTTAGACCTAGGGACCTGGTTCTTGTGCATGACACTCCGTCTCATGATGGTGAACAACTGTGCCAAGTTTCATCAAAATCCCTCCATGCATGTAGAAGATCTATGGTCCGGACAAAGTCTGTGGACGCCGCCCGCCCACCAGTGGCGTTCCCATAATACGTCTTGTTTTTCAAACGGGCGTATAAAAAGGATTTGCCAAAGAAAAACAAGAGCACCGCAATGCAGGGCAATATAAACAGAAAACAAAGTCACATGACCATTGACCCCTAAGTGTGACCTTGACCTTAAAGAAAGCCATTCGAAACATGTGCTCTGTAACATTGTCTCAATGTGATACAAGTTGTGTGCAAGTTTGGTTAAAATCAAATCATAAATGAAGCTGTTATTGTGCAGACAAGGTCAAAATAGCTAATTTTGGCCCTTTCAGGGGCCATAACTCTGGAACCTATTATGGGATCTGGCCAGTTCAAGAATGGTACCGAGATCTTATGGTGACACAAGTTTTGTGCAAGTTTGATTAAATTCAAATCATAAATGAAGCTGCTATTGTGCAGACAATGTCAAAATAGCTAAATCTGGCCCTTTCAGGGGCCATCACTCTGGAACCCATAATGGAATCTCGCCAGTTCATGAAAGGAACCAAGATCTTACGGTGATACAAGTTGTGTGCCAGTTTGGTTAAAATCAAATCATAAGTTCAGACAAGGTCAAAATAGCTAATTTTGGCCCTTTCAGGGGCCATAACTCTGGAACCCATAATGGGATCTGGCCAGTTCAAGAAAAAAACCGTGATCTTATGGTGATGCAAGTTGTGTGCAAGTTTGGTTAAAATAAAATCATAAATGAAACCACTGTCGTGCAGACAAGAAATTGTTGACGCACGTCCGCACTGACGGATGAAGGGTGATCACAAAAGCTCACCTTGTCACTATGTGACAGGTGAGCTAAAAAAGAAAGTGTAAAAAAACTTCAACTAAGGTGGGGACGCGGAAAGACGCCAATGCCAGGTCGGGTAGGATTGCCCTCCTTATTCTTCGTATACTTGAGCTAAAAATTATATACAATATATGCCCATCATGTAAATGTTACAGTAAAACATATTCTGTTTTGTAGACAGTAATATCAAACAATGACATATACAATTCCAAAAATAAAAATGAATTCTTTAAACAATTTTGGTAGGGGGTCACCTAAGGATAATTCCTGTTAAGTTTGGTGTGAATATGCCCTGCGATTTTGAAGTAAATTTTTTACTAATTGTTGACCGATGGATAACCCACGAAGGAAATAGAGCAGTTACAAAAGCTCACCATGAAGTGGTTACAAGAATTTATTAAAAGGTTGCAAAATTTCAGCAATTCAGCTATAATTTGGCAGTTTCTCTAAACAAGAGGGTCATGATGACCCTGGATCGCTCACCTGAGTATTATGAGCTTCATGTTTCAAATGTCAAACTGATGATTTTTAGATATGTTTTGGAAGATTTTACGATGTATAATCAAGTAACCCCTGGGGCGGGGCCAATTTTATCCCAGGGGTCACGATTTGAATAAAGTTTGTAGATGTCTACTAGGCAATGTTACATATCAAATATCTAAGATCTAGGCCTTCTGGTTTATTTTTAGCAAATTTTGAAGATTTTTCTTTGTACAATCAAATAACCCCATGGGGCGGGCTCAACTGGACCCCAGGGGTAATGATTTGAACAAATTTTGTAGAAGTCTACTCTAGGCAATGCTACATGTCAAATATCTAAGATCTAGACCTTCTGGTTTATTTTTAGAATTTTTTTGAAGATTTTCCTATATAAAATCAAGTGACCCCTGGGGCGAGGTCAATTTTGACCTGGGGGTCATGATTTGAACAAATTTTGTAGAGGTCCACTAGGCAATGCTACATGTCAAATATCTAGGCTCTAGGCCTTCTGGTTTATTTTTAGAAAATTTTGAAGATTTTTCTAGGTACAATCAAATAACCCCATGGGGCGGGGTCAATTTGACCCCGGGGGTCATGATTTGTATAAATTTTGTAGAAGTCTACTAGGCAATGCTTCATGTCAAATATCTAAGATCTAGGCCTTCTGGTTTATTTTTAGAAAATTTTTGAAGATTTTCCTATATAAAATCAAGTGACCCCTGGGGCGGGGTCAATTTTGACCCTGGGGGTCATGATTTGAACACATTTTGTAGAGGTCCACTAGGCAATACTACATGTCAAATATCTAAGCTCTAGGCCTTCTGGTTTATTTTTTTAAAAAAATTTGAATATTTTCCTATAGGAATCGATGTAAAAGCAAGTGACCCCTGGGGCGGGGTCAATTTTGATCCCGGGGTCATGATTTGAACAACTTTAGTAGAGGTCCACTAGGCAATGCTACATGTCAAATATCTAAGCTCTAGGGCTTCTGGTTTTTGAGAAGAAGATTTTTAAAATTTTCCTATGTAAAATCAAGTGACCCCTGGGACGGGGTCAATTTTGACCCCGGGGTCATGATTTGAACAAATTTGGTAGAGGTCCACTAGGCAATGCTTCACACCAAATATCTAAGCTCTAGGGCTTCTTGTTTTTGAAAAGAAGATTTTTAAAGTTTTTCCTTTCGGTTCTGCATGGAATTCAATTCTTTGAACACTTTTTGTACAGCTTCACCCAAGGAACATTCTTGTGAAGTTTTGATGAAATTGGCCTAGCGGTTTAAAGTAAAAGTTTACGGACAGAAGCCGAAGCCGGACGGTGAGTGATCAGAATAGCTCACCCTGAGTCTTCAGCTCTGGTGAGCTAAAAAAAGTGGCTATAACTTTCTGAGGCCCAGTTGAGGCCCTGCTATATAAAGTACACTTTTTTTACCTACAAACAGCACTTCACCCAATACTTTTTATGTAAAGTTTACCTTAATGGATGAAATGGCTAAAACAATCATACTAATGTAACATTTTTGAATAACCCAATAAAATATTAGAACCGTAAAAAATTGTTTTCAAGTACCAGTAGAGTGATCATCGTAGTTTGAAAACACTATTTCTCGGAATCTAAAGTCACAATTTATATTTAAATCCCTTGCTTCCTATGTTGTTCGAAACGAAATGACAACCTAGGTTTTCAGGACATGAACATGATGAACTGAATAAAAAATAAATTCACACAAGAAACTTGCATACAGTTAAAATATTTTCAAGTTAATATACAAATGCAATATGCTGTTCTTTTCATTGCATCTTCTAGTCTTACACAGTAAAAACACAATTATGTGATAAGTATTGTAGTAAGCTTAGTACAAACATATATTATACAGTTTCTCAGGGTTGCCACTTAGTTGAGAAAATGAATTTCCCAAACTATTTCCTGACTTTTCCCTGACTCAGCTGCACTTTTCAATGACCAATACAGGGCTCCAGATAATTTTGTTGGCCTGTGAGTGTTTACTCATCATAATTTTTGTGAATGAGTAAAATGGTAAAATCTGAAATTTACTACGAGTAATTTTACTCTTGAAAATTTGTAAATGTAAAAACAAAAAGAAAACGGTTTTATAACATATAAATTTATTAATTTGGTGTAACACCCATGAATTTGTTTGCAGTTCAGTTTCAATTCAGCATTCAAGTTTTTGCTTTTTGTTCTCCCTTGGTTTACTTTGGCTTACAATACAATACTCAATATAGCTTTAAATATGTTTTAATGATCGTTCTTGTTGGTTTAAAGATGCGTAGTGTTTGTTCACTTTTTACAATCTTAGATCGACACCGCTTTAGAATGCTGACCGTGCTTTGTTACGTAAGGACTTTAGATGATTCAGAGTTTGTTTACGCTAGTAAAAAGTCATTGCAGGAGTTTCTGTAATTTCTTATACGTTTTTATACGCTTAAAAATGATCGCACATGCGTATATGCATTATTTCAAAGCGTAATTTACACTAATACGCATCTTATCTGGAGCCCTGCCAATATTTTTGCGGCTTTTTCCTTCCCTCTAACAGTCCACTCCTTGCTTTTATATTTGACCTTGTGACCTAGTTTTTGAAACCAGATTATACAAAATCAAACTCGTCCAAGATTTTATTTGGGGTAACATTTCTACCAAGTTTCATTATGATTGGGCCAAAATTGTAACCTCTAGAGTGTTAACAAGCTTTTCCTTTGATTTGACCTGGTGACCTAGCTTTTGACCCCAGATGACCCATTATCGAACACGTCCAAGATTTTATTGAGGGTAACATTCTGACCAAGTTTCATTAAGATTAGACCAAAATTGTGACTTCTAGAGTGTTAACAGTCAAATTGTTGACGACGACAGACACAGGGCGATCACAAAAGCTCACCTTTGAGCACTTTGTGCTAAGGTTAGCTAAAAATCTTTCAGTCTAGGTTTGAGTTATATGGCTCATATATGTCAGAAGGAGACCATTCCTATAACCCCAACCGTGTTTAATGCGAGGACCTTATAATAATGCTACAGAAAAAAATCCATCAATCAATTCACGAAAAGAAGTCGATTATATGTTTTTATTTTATTTTAGCCCTAAATTAGCAGACCCTAAGAAGGGCCAGTTTTTACATTCTATCTCAAATATTTCTATAACATCTTTTAGTACTCCTAAAATGCTTAAATTTAGACTTTTCAACTTTTCTTTTTGTTGAAAACAAAGAAATAAATCAACTTATCTGCCAGCCTTATCAATGACAAAGCCTTCATGAGAACCAAATAAATACAAAGAAGTTTCACATTCCTCTATTTCCATTAAACATTTTCAAGTACATTATACTTCTCCATATTCATTGTCGTCATTAGAATCGTCTCATATCTTAAATTGTTACTTGATTTGAAAGTGACTGACTTCTCCATATGTTTTGTTTTAATTGGAGGGTGATTCATGACTTATGGCACAGTTTTGATCGGTAAACAAATTCAAGCCCTTTTTGAACGTCGATATATTGGTGGAGTCCGTTTCCTTGTTGTAGAACTTGCCTTCAGTGGGATACTTGTCACAATGTGCTTGTTTGAATCAATCCCTTCGGAGAAAAATGCTATGCAAGATAATGTTCTCCTTTGAAGTTGTTAGGAGAGGTCCACTTTTCTTTTTCGCTCGAGACTCACCATCTGCAATAGATAAACAGTGTCTGCATATTCTTGAATTCATAGAAGTATAATGAAGCAACAACCGTTTTTAGGTTTCAGGTCCCTGTGATCTTGACCTTTGATCCAGTGACCTCAAAATCAAATAGGGTCATGTACACATTAAGACCAATAAACCTATTAAGTTTCAAGGTCCTAGGTTAAACCCTTCACTAGTTATTGAGCAGAAACCATTTTTAATGTTCAGGTCCCTGTGAGCTTGACTTTTGACCCAGTGACCACAAAATCAATAGGACTAGGAGTCATCTACACTTCAAAACCAATAAACCTGTGAAGTTCCAAGGTACTAGGTGGAACGCTTCTCTATTTAATGAGAGAAAATCATTTTTAAAGTTCATGTCCCTGTGGCCTTGACCTTTTAAATACCCAGTGACTCCAAAATCAATAGGGGCTATCTACTCATCAAGACCAATGTACAGGTCTGTGAAACCCTTCTCCATTTATTGACTGAGCGGAAACCATTTTCAATTTTCAGATCCATGTGACCTTGACCTTTGACCTAAGGACCCCAAAACACCAAGTATAACATTCTGACCATATTACGTGAAGATATGGTCATAAATGTGACCTCTAGAGTGTTAACAAGCATTTCATTTGATTTGAACTGGTGACCTAGTTTGTGACCCCACATGACCCAGATTCGAAGCTGACCTAATGATCATAAAGATTTACATTCTGACCAAGTTTCATGAAGATACAGTCATTAATGTGGCCTCTAGAATGTTAACAAGATTTATCTTTGATTTGACCTGATGACCTAGTTTCTGACCACACCTGACCAAGATTTAAAATAGACAGGCCTAAAAATTATCAAGATTAACAAGTTTTATTATGATATATTATGGTCATAAATATGGCCTCTAGAGTGTTAACTAGCTTTTCCTTTAATTTATTCAGTGACCCAGATTCGAACTAAAGATCATAAAGATTAACATTCTGACCAAGTTTCATGAAGATCAGGAATGACTGTTGCAGCTTTTTGGGGAAAGCTTCAATATAATTCTACAATGAAAAGTTTGTAAATGAGAAAGTGGTCGAATGTATCATCAGTCAACGTTCGTACAGTCCCCTTTTTACAAACCCCTTTCACGGCCTCACTCTGTGTGAGTTTGCTTACTAAGTATAAATTTGAATAAAATAAAGTTTTCAGAAAATGTTAGGCTTTATTTTGATACTGACCATTGATTACAATTTGCAGAAATAAAAAAGTGACAGGTAAAAAACCTCATTTTCTGTCCGGGTTTATCATGATCAGTACCAGTATGCATGCTAAGTCAAACAGTGACCATTCAGAGGTTATACATAACCTCTAACCAAGCAAAAAATTAAATCAACCCCTGAACAGCTGAAGACGATATATAAATTCTACAGGCTCAATATTGTATGTCTCCAGAGGTGGACAAATATTAGAATGATGCCTCATTTAGTCATTATGAATCTAGCGCAATAAAGCAGGCCTTTAGCGAAATCCACAAACTGAACTGAAAACTGCCATGGTCAAGGAGTTGTGACAAATTATCCACAATCATAGATCGATAGAAGATTTTCAAAAAACCGATGTCCCATTTTCTTTAGTCGAAGGTCTTTAAAGTCAATAACAATGATAATTTGCATTCAGGGTTTCAGAAATCCCATGTCCGGAGCCCGGGGGCTACCAGAAAATTCTGTCGGGCTACTAAATTTTTTCAGAGCGTGCCCGGCGGGCTACCTTGAAACTCCGTATCGAGTAGCCCGGAAATCAATAATTTAGTCTTCAAATATAATTTTGATAGTTGTCTATAATCCCCTTGTTTATCAAGGGATACATGCCCGAGGCTTTAATTATCTTAACACCTACTGTCACAATCGGCAAACAATTAACCATTTAATCCTACCCCAGGCAAATGTTTGTACGTATGAACAAATCATAGTGAGAAATGAAAAAGAATTTTTAAAGCAGCTTGGAATTTTGTTCGTACGTCCGAACAAATCTGGGCTGTTTGAACAGAATATCAGAATTGAAAAAAAATATGGACAAGATTTGTTCGTACGTCCGAACAAAATTCCAAATTGCATTTTTTTTAAGAATAAATTCTTCTTCAGTTCTCTCAATTGTTCGTACGTACGAACAAATCCAGACTGTTCGTACGTACGAACAAATGATAGTGAGAAATGAAAAAGAATTTTTAAAGCAGTTTTGAATTTTGTTCGTACGTCCGAAACAAATCTGGGCTGTTTGAAAAGAATATCAGAATTGAAAAAAAATATGGACAAGATTTGTTCGTACGTACGAACAAAATTCCAAATTGTATTTTTTTAAGAATAAATTCTTTTTCAGTTCTCTCAATTGTTCGTACGTACGAACAAATCCAGACTGTTCGTACGTACGAACAAATGATAGTGAGAAATGAAAAAGAATTTTTAAAGCAGTTTGGAATTTTGTTCGTACGTCCGAACAAATCTGGGCTGTTCGAACAGAATATCAGAATTGAAAAATATGGACAGGATTTGTTCGTACGTACGAACAAAATTCCAAATTGCATTTTTTTAAGAAAAAATTCTTTTTCAGTTCTCTCATTTGTTCGTACGTACGAACAAATGATAGTGAGAAATGAAAAAGAATTTTTAAAGCAGTTTGGAATTTTGTTCGTACGTCCGAACAAATCTGGGCTGTTTGAACAGAATATCAGAATTGAAAAATAATATGGACAGGATTTGTTCGTACGTACGAACAAAATTCCAAATTGCATTTTTTAAGAATAAATTCTTTTTCAGTTTTCTCAAGTTGTTCGTACGTACGAACAAATCCAGGCTGTTCATGCGTACTAACAAATGATAGTGAGAAATGAAAAAGAAATTTTAAAGCTATTTTGGAATTTTGTTCGGACGTACGAACAAATCTGAGCTGTTTGAACAGCATGTCAGAACTGAAAAATAATACGGAATATGGATTATTGTTCATACGTAGGAACAGCCAGGATTTGTTCGTACGTACGAACAAAATTCCAAATTGCATTTAAAAATGTGAGAAATGAACAAGAATTTGTAAATTTTATTTGGAATTTTGTTCGTACCTACGAACAAATTTTGAATTTCTGTTGCTGTGGTCTGCGATTTCTTCAATTTTTGCTGTGATTTTCACCGGTAAAAACGCCATATAGCGGCAAAAAAGAGGGACAGACCGGAAGATCCTCTTTTATTCCGGAAGCAGATATGATAATAATAATAATAATGACTTTATTTTACGAGGCAAACATATTTGGAAACCAATCTTACATATGGGCCTCAAGAAAAGGAAAAAAAGCCATTGCATTTCTAATGTTTGAAGGCTGAACTTTGCTGATCTTCAAATTCAAAGTTAAATATAATGATTACCACTCTACACTTTTCTGTTAATAAGGCCTTCAGTATCATCTGTTTTTAGCTCACCTGTCACATAGTGGCAGGGTGAGCTTTTGTGATAGCCCTTCGTCCGTCGTCCGTCCACAATTTCTTGTCTGCACGATAGAGGTTTCATTTATGGTTTTATTTTAACCAAACCTGCACACAACTTGTATCACCATAAGATCTTGGTTCCTTTTTTAAACTGGCCAGATTCCATTATGGGTTCCAGAGTTATGGCCCCTGAAAGGGCCAAAATTAGCTATTTTGACCTTGTCTGCACAATAGCAGCTTCATTTATGATTTGATTTTAACCAAACTGGCATACAACTTGTATCACCATAAGATCTTGGTTCCTTTCTTGAACTGGCCAGATTCCATTATGGGTTCCAGAGTTATGGCCCCTGAAAGGGCCAAAATTAGCTATTTTGACCTTGTCTGCACAGTAGCAGCTTTATTTATGATTTGATTTTTACTAAACTGGCATACAACTTGTATCACCATAAGATCTCGGTTCCTTTCTTGAACTGGCCAGATCCCATTATGGGTTCCAGAGTTATGGCCCCTGAAAGCGCCAAAATTAGCTATTTTGACCTTATCTGCACAATAGCAGCTTCATTTATGATTCGATTTTAACCAAACTTGCACACAACTTGTATCACCACAAGATCTTGGTTCCTTTCCTAAACTGGCCAGATATCTTCATGAGTTCCAGAGTTATGGCCCCTTAAAGGTCCAAAATTGGCTATTTTGGCTTTTGAAGCCATATAGAGACTTCATTTATGGTTTTATTTGATACAAACTTCCAAAATAACTTCAACAACAATAATTCTTGGATTCCATGACAAATCAGATCCAAGCGTAGGTTCAGAGTTATTTTATATCTGATTACCTCCCCTAATTGTAATCAAAATGGATTTATATCAGTAAGTACTTATAGTACTTATTTGAAATTTCATTATTGTCATTAGTTGGACTGAGCCAATCAGGGTAGATAACTATGGACTGATTTTATGTCAAATTACCTCCCTTTATTTCAAATTAAAATGGGTATATCTCCGTAACTAATAAAGATACTGATCTGAAATTTCATTTATGTCAACATATTTATTTGGCAGATCCTTCTTTTCTTCACTTACAGTAAAAAATTTTTAATTACTTCCCTTTTACGTTACTATAAATAGCTTGTTTTTAGTAACTTTTTATTATTGGCCGTAGGGAAAAACCGAGACCACTTTTCTGTGGTACAACATGGATGGTACCTCCAATTTGTAGGTGTATTTTGACATATCTGTACCTTGTAAGAATTATTTTTTACTTTTTGGTTAAATTTCTTCCCTTTGTTGTTACTGTCATTTGGACTTAGATATTTTTTCTGAGGACCTTCTTGTCCTCAAGTGCTATGATAACAGGTGAGCGATATAGGGCCATCATGGCCCTCTTGTTTATTATCTTATTAGTCATTTTTTATAATGACGAAGCGATAACGAGTGGGTAAGATCGCTGTGAAATTGAGGAGTCTCACTCGAGGCATTGAATTGTTCATGTGAGGAAGCCTTCCCGCTGGTTTACGGAAGGTCGGTGGCTCTACCCAGGTGCCCGCTTGTGATAAAATAATGCACAGAATTTCTCCTGGGGTCTTCCTCCACCATCAAAGCTGGAAAGTTGCCATATGACCTATAATTGTGTCGATGCGGCGTTTAACTCAACAATCATGTTGTATGTACAAACTCCCATTACCATAACGAAACAGTCATCATTTTGTTAACAGTGCCATACCTATTGCTGTTTATTATTTTTACTGTATGCTTATGATACTAAGTTTGTGTTTGAAAAGAGATACCGGCATTTTTAGATTTGTGTTACATCTCTCTTATAGAAGAGACAGAAAGAAGGCATTTAAATATTACGATCGGTAATTGACAAATGATATTTCGAGAAAGTTTAGGAAATTTATTCAATTAAAATATCTTACATAAAGTAAGTTGAAAGAAGTCAAACAAGGTTTGCAGTAAAAATCATGAACTAACGAATAAAATGTGATATATGGTCAAATTAAAGTTTGACTGCTTGACTTTCGTATTCAGTAATAAATGAGTAATAAATAAGTTAAGAACGAAAGAGATGTTTCCCATAAGATATAGACTGAACGTTATTTGAGACCATTTCATGATGACATAGTCAGGCAAGATAAACATGAAATATAAAATTTAAAAGCGCATTCCATTTAACAACAAATAATTTAACTGCCCAAAACAAGCCTGGCAAAGACTTTCAAGAAGACGAAACCTTATTACAATAATTATACTTAGACCACTTTTATTTATCCTATTTTCTAAAGCTTTAGTCATTTTTATTTATTTTATGTTTTCTGTCCCAGTTAGTAGTACAAATTACTTTGTCAGTTGTTGTTGTTAACTATTTGTTGTATTTTTTCAAATCATGTTGATAGAAGTATTTTTCTATAAATTCTGGAACAGATGTCCAACAAAATCCTCCCGTAAAAATTCGCTATGTGAAAAATGTGACATTAAAACAATTGTTGGTAAAATTATACTAGAAAACTCTGAATACATTATACAAAAATGCGGACAATTAAACATGAAAGTTGTGTATTTTATTCTTGAAACTTTATGATTATTTCTCAAATAAGTAGGTAGATAGAACTAACATAAACCAGGAGCATTTCAAACGCATGCCTTTTTAGCAACGGCAAGTAATGTAATGGTCTTAATATCGCCTTTGTATATGGAATTCATTTAACGAAAAGTTAGTGATGTACTTGTTTCAATTTTGCCTGTCAATGAAATGTGTAAAATGTAACATATTTAAAGTTCCCTTCCGCAGAACAGACAATTAAATTCAGTTACAAAAAAAAATGTTCTACTTGTTCATGTTCAAGCAGTGTTTTCAGTATAAAAGCAGTGAAAATTGCTATCGTCCACGACACTTAGCATTTATAAAGCAAATGGCAGATAACCTCGGCGCATTTTAATGTCATGATGTCGGGTCGCAAGAAACGGAAACAGAAATGATTCACGGTTGTGTGGAAAAATAGTTAATACTTTGAAATCCAAGATATACAAATAAGGGTCAAATTATTTTAAAAAAATCTCAGGACTGCTGCTTGTGGTCACCATTGTTTACATCTAGTTGTTTTACTTATGGGAAAACCGACAAAAATGTCAAGTTCTAAAAGTAGGTTTCGCTGCTCCTTGAAAAAATAAGCGATTACAAAGTAACAAATAGAGTTTAAATATGTTATTTGAATATAACAATTTGCATTTGCCTGAAATACTTCCATGGAAGGTAACTTTAAATTAAAGCATTTTCTAGTATGTTACTATAGTCCATTACTTTTATCTAGGTCTTCATTTTGTCTTTCTAACAACGTCATGGTTTCATGTTTATGTACAAAATTCCATTACCTTTCCATAACTACTTATTACTTTGTTTACATGTTTATTCAACTATTTGTTTACTATATGTTGTAAGTTTTATCAATTGTTGTTAAGTTCGAAGAGAGACACATGCATTATGCTATACATTCTATGGAAAAAATATTTTTTATTTCTATGCGTATTATTATACTCAGATATAATGAAGGATATTGAAAGGCTTGCAATAAATATCGTCAACATACAATCTTACTAATGTAAAAATGTAACAGATCTAAATATAGTTAAAAATTATAGATGAGGAAAATTAAAAACAAATTTAATATTTATACTCTTGTTTTTCTATAAAAATTATCTTGTTTCAGCATACGTAGTTCGGGTAATCCGGAACCAAAAAAATTACTAATGCATTGCATTAAAGTTACAAATATTGCATTTGCCTTATATTTTGAAATTAAGTCGTAGACTTTATACTATAGGAACTTAATGTTGTTTCCAAACAAGGCATATGCAGGCCAGATTTGGGGAAAAAACGAGATACTTTTTGAAGTGCATTATATCTAAGCAACAAGACTGTGTCTGATTAACGTTTGTCTGTCAGTGCTAGGTGTAAAATAAACAGCTTGCTCTTGTATCAAACAGTTGTAACAATATAAATATGTAAACATAATTAGATGAATTTAATCTAACTACAGCAGCATGTTGACCGTTCAAGTAAAATTAGATGTCAAGTTGAAAAGTATACATACATGTATTTGGAAGTAGTTGAAATATATAAAGTAGAATAATGTAGATAAGATCATTTTTTATAACTAATTTTAAAAAGCGCTTATACAATAGTTTTGTGGTGAGAATGTATTAAATTAAATTGATACAAATTCATAAACTGTTTGAAAATATTTCTTATCATTTTCTCTGTAAATAAAATGTATTGTGGTGTTACTACTGACTTTGTTCATTTGTAAAAAGAACCATTTTGCGGCCTCTTTCGGGCATATGGACAGGTCGTACTATGATTTGGTCAATAAAACTCCCTTTATTCTTGTATCCATCGTAAGGAGTCGTTGGAGGAATAGGTACGTCCGTGGTCATGCGGCTTATAGAATGCAGATTAAAGATGACGCCCATCACCGCTGTGATTGGGATGAATAATTATTTATTTAGGTGTAGCTATTAAGCCAGTTTACGGAAAGTTGATGGCATTACGTAGGTTCCCACCCGTACTAGGAATTATGTCCGAAGAGACATCAGCTGAGACAAACAAATATTCTCTATATTGTCATGTCTGACTTTAAACAGAAGAAAATAAGCCAATAAAATAGAGAGGAAATTGCAGTAACAAACGCAATAATTTTGAAGACTGTGTTATATCTACTTGAAATGTCCTACTGATTAACCCTTATCACTGGAAACGATTGATTCTGCCTTTGCTACCAGAGTTGATCACGATCAGCCCTCACATTTGTGCAGACTGATCATGATCATGATCTGCACTGTCCGCAATTCAGTACGTATCTTTTTGGTAAGCACCGCCTTAAACAGTTAATGGTACTGGCCAAATTGAAAGAGGGACAAGTTCATTAAAGAAATTTAACATGTTAAGTGTTAAGAAATGGGCGAGTGGTTAAAGTCACTGAGTCGCGCATTGATTTATTTCCAGAATTGGTTGGAATCAACTTCTGCCGTATGATTGATTGCATTTTCAAGTTCGAAAAAATAATTTACGAATCGCCTATGAAATACCCTGAATTCACGTTTGGCCTTCTTGTAGCTTCTATAAAATTCGCCGTCATCCTCTCTCGGTCTACCCTCACAACACCAATTTCTACGATGTGGTAACATATCATTATGTGCCTCTCGTATCTGAGTAGTCCAGTATGGTTTTAAAAATGGTTTAAAACGGACTTTAGCAAATCCGCCTTTGAAGCTGAAAAGGGACATTACAGACTTGTTTATATGCCTCGTCAGTATCAGTTTTATTAAGCACAGATGTTTCTAATCTTTTCAGCGACTCATTTTCACTTACAGAGTTTCTATACATAAGTACATATTGCTCATTCACTATTTTTCAGTTTATTCTCCCACTGTTTTATTTCTACCGTCATTTCCTCTACCACTGAGTCTATATATCACAGGTCTATGCCTGTCATCAACAATTTCACAACTCAGAATACACTGGTAAACATATATAGTCAATTAGAGACTGGTATACATTATCATATGCAACAAATGAATATCTAGCCCCTGTACAAATAGGTTATGTGTTAACTGCAATAAGATTATTATCTCTTAAGAAATTACAAAACATAGTATCTCTTGTGTTTGCATTCAAAATATCACATTTTGAGCTAAAATCACCCATGTAAATAACTGTACCCAATGCGGAATAAGTACTCCAAATCTCATTTAATCTGTTTATATATTCCCTATACAGATTAACAGGATAATTTGGACATGGCAAATACAGTTGAAAAATATATATAAATTGACTTGATGTAAATTGTAATTGTATACCAATTATACGATCATCGTCTATAACCGAAGTGGTTATATATCTGTCTAAATCACGGTGCCAAAAGATAGCCACGCCCCCTTTTCCAACCTTGTGCCTACTATTTGTCACAAACAGCATAATATTTATACAAGTTAGTTAAAGAATAAAAAAAAATGTAAGTTTCCGTCAAACAACCAATGTTCACTTATACCAGCAACGCTAATATTATTTCTCAATATTGTATCACACAAGTACGTAGCTCCTGACATAATTCCAGTCGCATTTCATGTCATTAAGTTTAGATTTAAAAAAAACCCATTGCAACTATGTTTAGCCTAACTGGGCCGGCAACGGCCAGAATCTGTTGTCGTTTCCCACACCATTCTCACGATCGGAAGTTCTGAATCTCAAGGGACGTTCGTCAAAACGCCCGTGCCGTATGCGCCACATGACACCCAACGCCTACACAAAATCCCACGAGGCCAGAAGCCTCGTTTGAACAGTAAGTCAGAATTTTCGTCTGCTTCCACGTTTAGACGCAATTAATTTCTCGAGTTACGTATTGGAAAAGAACGTATGTTTGTTGCTTTTGTTCGTGATATATAATTGAACACTAATTAATTTCACAGACTCATTGTAACCGCGAACACAAAATTTCTTTGTACATTTCCTTCTGTATTCAGCAAATCATTATCCATACTCACCACTGACTCGCCACTAGTTGTATCCGTTATTCGGACAGGTATTGCTTCTCCGCACATATTCGTACTTTCATCAATATTGAGTGGTTGTTGAAACTGGTTACCATGGCTACTATTTATCACTGATTGAACACTACTTCTACTCGATATTCGTACTGGTATCGAATCGCATTGCGTATTTATACTGATATCGGCTGTTCATGTTTGCTGTCAACGGTTACCATGGTAATGATGTTGACTGTTTACGTCATTCGTATTTGCATTACTCACAGCACTAGAATTATTAGTAGTCGGCTTTATGACAGTATTTGTATTGTCAGGTGACATATCATCACCGACGCCATGTTCAGTCGACGTCTACTCACGTTTAGACGACGTCTGCTCATGTTCAGACGTCTGCTCACCTTCAGTCAATTCTGCTTACGTTTAGTCGACGTCTGCTCACGTTCAGTCGACGACTGCTCACGTTCAGTCGACGTCTGCTCACGTTCAATCGACGTCTGCTCAAGTTCAGTCGATATCTGCTTTGATACAGTGGAAATACAGTCATGTTCTAATGTGCCGCCTGACGTCGTAGATTCTTGTTGCCCCAAGTATCCAGATGCCAATATTCCATCCGACGCACCTGGCAAAAATCGAAAAACATCATCTATACTCGTTTCATACCCGTCATACAATTGTTTCTCCGGCATTTGTACATTGCCGAACATGTTCACTTCCGTTGTGCTGTTTGTAGAGGTTTCTCCATTTTGAATTTTTATTGCATCTGTTTGGGCGATTTTCACCACTTGGATATTCTCGCCATCCAAAAAACACTCAAGCGACATTAATTTGTACTCGATTGTGCTTAGCCTTGTACTTACATCTTTATTAATTTCGGCTGACACTATATCTGACGTAGAGTTAATTATCGATTTTGAACAGTTTAATACATCCGATTTTATACCATGTATTGCATCCTTGATCACTTTTGTTTGGTCCATCTGATTTTATCGTTAACATGTATCGTTTGTTTCATCACTAATATGTTCGCTTGCAAGGATGAAATGGTGTAAATCCAGCTCTGTCCTATACTGACAGCTGTATGTAACAGCCGGCTGTTGGGATTCGACAACGCTGGTGTTTGATGACATATTTTTTCTTGATCGTGACGGTTTCTTTTTCTTGGACGCACTAATCATGTCTTTCATACAACTGATATCCTCGCCTTCCATGACAGACACCAGAGTATAGATATCTGTCGCCAATGGGTCACCATTACGCATGAATACGCGTCTTTTCAACTCTGAATCTAGATCTTATGGAAATGCAACATAGCTTTTCAAGGCCTCAAAAAACAAGGCTCTGGTATCCTCAAGGTCCGTTTTGCTTATAGAGTATTCTCTTACAACATTGGAAATGAACATGCCACTCGGAAGGTCTCTATACAATTTTACTAGTTTTTTTAGTTGATTTAGGGAAATAACATCTTCTTCATGTGAGCGTGTATCTTCCGTCAAATTTGTCGGTACAGAAACTGGGACCTTAAGCTCAGTGTTACCGTCCATCACTGGTTCAAATTCGATCACACCCGTGGCTGTTGCATTTTATAATAAATTTTGTTACGGTTATGATCAATTATAGTCATTCCGTAATCCAAAATCCGGTCAAGAACGTGTGCGCTTTACTCATGCGTGACGAATTACAACTTCGAGCTAGAGGTGAGCACATATCACTATTTGAGTTCATAACGTCACACACAAAGGATAATAGAAAAATGTCTAATGTCATCTTAATTCATATGTTCTTGCATCACTCAGTTGCTGGAGTGCCTTAATGACTGGACAGATTCGTTTGACAGAAGGCAGTCTACAGATGTAATTTACCTCGATTTTGCAAAAGTCTTCGATTCAGTGCCTCATAAACGTCTTATCATGAAACTTAGATCTCTCGTTATTCGTGGAAATATTCTTAGATGGACTGAGTCTTTCCTTACAAATCGTCGTCAACGTGCTGTACTTCCTGGTGGTTCGTCGTCTTGGGGACCTGTTTGCAGTGGAGTGCCCCAAGGGTCTATTTTAGGCCCCATATTATTTCTGATGTTTGTAAATAATATTCCTGATCAAGTCTGTTCCACTGTAAAGATGTTTGCGGACAACACTAAGGTGTATAGAGAAGTAAACAGTACACATGAAGATTTACAGTCTGATTTAAGTTTACTTTGGGAATGGACAGACCTTCGTTTCAATGAATCAAAGTGTGTGGTACTCAGAATAAGACAGGCTATACAATTCCAATACTCGTTTGTGTGAAGAACCTTGTCAAAGAGATTTGGGGGTTACTATTTCAAATACATTAAAGTCAGAAACTCATATAAATGAAAGTGTAAAAAAAGGCTAACAAAAGAATTGGACTTATCAAGAGATGTTTTACATGTTACACACCCGAGAAAATTAGAACTTTATATACTACCATGATACGACCGGTATTAGAGTACGGTTCACGTATATGGTCACCTCATCTATAAAAAGATATAAATCATCTAGAGTTAGCTCAACGTCGGTGCCTTAAGACTTGCTAACGACACGATTACTTTACCTAGCTTAGAGCAGAGAGAATAACCAGGATTTATGTGAAACTTATAAGTTGACTCACAAGCTTTAAAAAAAAGATAGTGATAAATTCTTTATGCTAAGCCAGAATGTCCAAACTAGACGGCATGATTAGAAACTTGAAAAGAAACATACAAGAACTGATGTAAGGAAATATTTTTTTGCTAAGCGTGTTGTTGACCCATGGAATAAATTACTCCTAAAGCATGGTCTCAGTGCCGTCATTGAGCAGTTTTAAGAAGAAATTGAGAGCCACACCTGATGGAAAAGTGGATAATCCGGAAAAGTAAAGTAAAAAGTAAAGTAATAGCACTTTCTGAAAAAAAGTTACAATATCTCTTATCTCGACTCTAGCGACAAATGCGATCTGAACTCGGTAGAATTCTGCCTAGCTAATAATCACCATCTCATCAGAGATAATTACAAATTTGTTCATGATGTAACATAATAACCCCTTTTGACTCGAGTGCCATGGATGATAGAATCGTTAATGACCTTCACAGTCTGTATAATGAAGTGCTTGCCAATGAGTACTCTTCATTACCAGATGATTAGGAAAGGTGTTAATCAACTTTACTTTGATAATCTTTAATAAATGTATAATCGTTAAAATGTAAATAAAGGAGATACGAGTAATCCTAAGCATATTAAAGGGAGTAATTATTTAAAACAAGAACATATTAAAAGTCTGTTATGTTAAATCATGCTTTATATGCATTACAGTAATATCCTGTAACAGAGTTAATACTTGACCTGTATGTAGAGAAAAGATTGATGATAACACGAACCAAATATTGATCATTAACTAGAGAAAGTTTATTAATGAAATCACAAAATCGATGGCGGTCATTATCTTTTGGTCACTTTCATGAAATACTTTAATCATACTTTTTGCACTGTCTACATAACTTCAAGGGAAGGCTTCCACGGCAGAATGGTAAATGTCGCTGACTTCTAATCACTGGTCTTTCACCGCTTTTGTTCAAAACCTCACATAAGGTGTTTGAATTCTTAATGCTTTGTTATTTTGCAATTAAAGTGTTTATAAAGAAAATGCATGTTGTATTTATAAAGAGAACATCAAGTGCAAAATATATTCCTTGTTTTGATTAAAAGATTTTCAACAAAATAGCAAGATGTTTTATGTTTATCATCCATTCAAAGGGATCTTTTAGAATTGCTTGAAACTTAGACATTTCACACATGTTACTGGAGAAAATACTTTAGTTAGCAATAAATTTCAATCATCCAAAGCTTCCCCTGGACTACCAAAGTAGGTCATCAAATGTTCATGGCGCTAGAGTATAGTATGTTTATAGTTTTTATTCAAAATTCTATGCTTACTCTTAAATGTTCAACCATAAGATCAAACATAGGATGAGCAACAAGCAATATTTTTTCCTGTCCTAAAAATGTAAACTCTTCTCTATCTTATGTTATACAATACCAGATGATGTCTTACTTGCATTTTTACATAGAGTAAAATCTTGCTCAAAGTGTATGATTTGTTTCTGTTTACAATGTACAATTATTGACTCTTGAGCCATTGGATATGATGTGATATTCAACGTAAGACGGCAATATTGATCGAGGCGATCGTATAAAGTTTCTTATCGCTGAAATACATTGTAGTTGACTGTAACCCGAACATTTTGGCATCATCGGCTGGAGTAACACCTGTAGCTGTTCATATTGTAACTAAGTTCAACTTCCATTTTATTTTCAGAAAATGATGTTTAATGGGGAAAACCCATTAACCATTACTTGAAAGATGATGCGCAGTTTCGGCCAATGAAATTTAGGTTATTTTAGAACATATAATAAAAATAAATCTTTTGATCTGATAAGCACCGCCTTCTGACAGCTCATTTAAATCCGATAGTCTGATCGAAAGTTAGAGCCGATTCTGGATTTTTTTTTAATTTATGCTTTCTCGCTTTTACTATCTCAGCAAAATCCCTCTTAGATCTTATTATCTCATTTTTGAGAAAAAAAAGGCATAAATATGCTAGCCTCAAGAGTTATCTCCTACGAACAAAATATAGGGTCTGAATACTGTCGATACAGACTAACTGGTGTTTGAGTTGGTGTTGCTTACACTTCAAGCGAATATCCACAAAGTACACCTAAATATTCTTATATCGTTAATGTAATTAAGAGCCATAGCAAAAACCTGCTATATTTACCGAAAAACAAACCTCACGTTTTATACAGCTTAAGTTAAAAACTTGTCTTGTAACCAAACATTTGCACGAGAAATCTCAAGAACAAATTGCGAAACACAGCCAGTCGGATTTGCTCGGTCATGGTGTCTAAACCAAGCATGTGTTTTTGACAATTTGACACCCATTTTATTAGACTAGCCACTAGACTGATAACAATGATATTTCTACATTTCTCAAATTTTTGGTCTGATTTTAATTCATAGAGGCAAAAGCCAGTCTATTCAGGAAATTTTCTTAGAGGAATGATGTTTATTGGATATAGATATTGGACATAGGATATAAACTGGATACAGTCACTACCTATTACTGAAAATATATACCATATTCTTGGAGCTACTCTAATCTGTAAGTTAAAGAAAACTACATGAGTGCCCATCGGACACTGGTGCACCTAATACCTGTCATTGTACAATCATATGTTACTTGTCGAGTGTGCAAGTCTGAGTAAACATTCATATTATCTTGGAGTGGGAGAGAAGGTCATTGGGGGAGAGAGTGGGTAGGGATGGATTAAGAACCACAAAATATAATAAACTGAAAGAGTGAATATTTTTATTGGGATGTAGAGGGATAGGAAAAAGGAGGTGTAAAACCTGTACAGTGTTTTATGACTCCAGATAAAACACTTTCTGAGATACATACGACAAAAGCTTTAAGGCTTTTAATGCGTACTTTTGACTGAGCAAATGACCATAAATCTGGTCTGACTGAGTCAATGTCTAAACAAAATCTCAATTGTACAACTTCATATCTTGAGTAACATTCCAATGATGTTTGATGACCATAAGTCAAACATGTTTTTGAGATATACACGACACAAATTCGGACGGACGAAGGGGACGTACGGACAAAAGTAAAAGGAATCTTGAAGCAACAGGCTGCTTAACCAAGCTTTTGCTTAAAACCTATTTTTTCAGCTATATATCCGCTAAACGATACCTAATAGTTAATATTAGATTTTGATTAAGTTCCACCAAATGTATGTCATATGTAATTAGCACTAAAATCTCAAGAAGAATGCCAGTGTGCAAGGCCACATCATGAAAAAAACATGCAATGTTTAATGAATTTACATCAAATACTTTTTGAGCTAGGCACTTCATTAGGTGTAAATGTGCATTTTGACTATTTCAGGGGTCATAACTTTAGAAATAGGTGTTGAGCCAGACGAAAAATAACAGGTGCGCCAGTTTATATCATTATAAAGACTCGTGCAAGTTTTCATCAATTTATTCCAAACACTTTTTGAGCTTGGCACGTTACAAGGTGCAAATGTGACTATTCCAGGGGCCATCACTCTGGAATAGGGGGCGGAGCAAGACGGAAAAATAGAAGTAGCGCAAGTTCATATCATGATAAAGACTCATGCAATGTTTAATCAGTTTATATGAAATACTTTTTGAACTAGGCGCGTCACAATGTGAATATGTGCATTTTTCGACATTTTCAGGAGTCATAACTCTGGAAATAGGGGGGCGGGGTGGGGGGTAGCAACACGAAAAATAGATGGTGCACAAGTTCATATCATGATAAAGATTCATACAATGTTTCATCAATTTATATGAAACATTTTTGAGCTAGGAGCGTCACAAGGTGAAAATGTGCATTTTTGACTATTTTAGGGGCCATAACTCCGGAAACAGTGGTAATAGTCTAGTCCGATTTTACAGATATAAGCTTATTTAAGAAGTTACAAGCATTTTGTTAGTATTTGGTCCAACATACTTTTTTAACATTTTTTGGGTATGCTAAATCCAAAAATATATGTTGGCCATCTGGCAAATGCCTCTGAAAGGGTTAAAAATGGGGGGAAAAATGACCACTGTTTTTAACAAAAAAATTTCCATCGATATTACTTTATAATATAAATCTTTATCTTTAGATATGTTTCAACAAATTTTTTCATGTTATTAGTATAATTGAGTATATATTTATCAATACAATATATCACAAGTTAAAAATGTGAACTTTATGGGGTTCAAAAAGGGGAATTTGGGGACAATTAAAAAAATCCAAGATCGTTTATAGATTAGAAAACTGAGACTAAGTATTAGAAAACTTCCGCTGGAATTTTAATGTCAAACAGAAAATGATATTTTTAATGAAATGGTTTTGCAGTTTTAAAGTAATCATTTAAGAAAAAATAAACAATGGGGATGTTAAAACTTAAATAAAATGACACTGTCTGCAATGAAAAAAATGCCATGTAGAACATATTTTATCCTCAGCTGGTAAGATCATTTTATTTAATAATCAACTTTTTAATACCTTAGCATCACATTAATTGATGAAAATTAAGTGTCACAGGGATTAAGATTAAGGCTTATGTGAGCTTAATAAGTATAAACAATCCAGGTCTCTATCACAATAACAATCCGAGTCAAATTATGTTTTTGTTGTAGTCCTTATATCTGAACTCTTTGGAGTGTTTTAACTCTGACAAGGACACACTCTTTCATCATCATTAAGGTTTTAGAGGTATTTTTACAGGTAGGAAAAATTTACACATATATTTTATTTCTATTTTTTTTATATACTTCGTTATATTTTAAGATTTGGTGAAATTGTATTTATTTTCACTTTCAGTATCTGCGATAAGTTCATTTATAAGAATCTGTAAAAGCTAGCTTTTTATATTCTATTATTGCTTGTGAATGATAAGTAATAAATATTATTTTGTTTTATAGGTGTTAAAATATTCTGAAGTAAGAATGGACAAAACTTAAAATATTTGCATCTCAAATGACCATTTCAAAATAGCACAGAATAGTCCATCATTTGTCAGGAGGCAAATCTGTCAAAACTTGAAACTAAACAGCCTCAAGGCATAACATCTCTAAAAGAGTGTGCTGAATCAAGATTGTTTAGAGGTGTTTTTTAAATATGAAGCCATTAGTAGAATTGAAAAAAACAGATGAACATGACAAAATACGTTGTCATAGAAAGTGTTATTCTAATTTTGTCCACAAAGGACTAATAAATACTATTCAGTCAAAGCTAAATTTAATATAGAACAAACATCAGATAAAGCTGCTTCCTCATCAAACTTATCATACACTCTACTAAATAGGAAATGTGTGTGTTCTGTCAAGACAAAAAAATAAAACATGATAAACTCTTTAACATAACATAGTCAAAGATAGTATTTTAAAGATGCTAAACATGACAACAACAATGCGATTATGACTCTCTAATGTCAACGGAGGGCAAATATAAAAATGTTTAAATTCTTTTAGATACAGAGTTCGCAAGACCAAACAACTCAAATACAGATCTTGCCACGATCTAATACATGCATGAACATGGGTATGCTGCAATGAAATCGCAAATACTGCAGCTTTCAGACAGTTGGAACAGAGACCGCATACGTACTGAAGAGACTTTTTCAACAATTCTTTGTCATTTTAATGCAGCCCTACAACGTAAACTGAGAAACCAGTTTTAGTATGTAACTCCATTACATATATCTTTTGATGAAAGTAATACACTTCTTGTTCCATATGAATGCGCTGCATCAATGCTTAGAGATGCTCATTATAATACTACTGGTAATAGTTGAGAACGGTTGACAATTCAGAAATATAATTCCAGTGATGACTTCTTGTCATTAGTACACGTAGCACTTAAACTAAGGGCTGATTTGTTCTCTCTGGAAGGATATTCTGGACTGAGTGTGACTGAAAATGATTCAGTAAACTGTGTTCCGGAGTCTCTGTTCATGTTTCGGAATTTAACGTATGGTGGCCAAGAGCTTCTAGATGAAGAACTTGACCATAAAGATCCTGAATCTGATAGGCAAACAAATATATTAAGTGTAGCACAAGATACTGTTTATGGAGTGAGTGATGGTGAAAAATGGACCCCTAAACACATAGGTCTTGCAAGTAAATTGCACTAAATTACTTGGTTAAAACATTTAGTTAACCAGAGTGTTTCATAGTGCAGGACACAAATTTAGCTACAGACATACTAAGAGTTGACACATCTTTAGCTGAAAAAAAAACACCCTAGAATATATGGATCCTGAAACTGGTCATGTTATTCCGCTGAATCTTAATGGGAATGAAATATCGACACATTAAACACTGTTGTTCAGAAGTATATGCACATATCAGAAAGACTGGGACAGTCACATTCAATTATAACTGTTGACCAGACTCTTTACTTCAAGATTGTGGATTTGAAATAGGCAGTGTCCTAGAATGGGTGGTTTGCAAATATCAATGAATTATTTGAAATCTGGTGTAACTTTTTAGCACTTCCTGCAAATAAAATTGACGTATCAGATTTTTATCAGAAGCTGATCATGCAACCGCCTACAGAAAAGACGTTGGTTGTTGGCGTCGACTTTTAGGAAGAAGAAACTGTTGAAAACACTGTAATTGAACTAAATTTGATTTGGATGAATCAAAGGCTAAACGAGAGGAAGCTGACACAAGAATCATTCCCAATGCTGTTCACTGCAGTAAACGATCAAATTGTAACACTGTTGTTGTTTCTGCCAGAGATACTGACGTATTTGTTCTAACCATGCCACTTGCAGGAAATAAATGCAACAGTATGGCTGATGACTGGAACAATGAAAAAAAACGAAAATACATTCAAGTCAACACAGTGTTAAATAAGTCCACAATAACTGAACAGTTGCGTAGAAATTTACTTGCCTTTCATGCACTTACTGACTGAGATACAACATCAAACTTCTGTGGAATCTCTAAAGATCTGTATTTAAAGTGTTTACAGCCAGTGCAAAACTGAAAGAAGGTCGGTCTTGGATATGGATAACTTGTCTGATGAAGTAATGAAAAACTATGAATATTTCATTTGCAAAATGTATGGCCAAGATGCTGTAAGTACTGACAGTGCTCAAAATGTTATGCTTGGCAGGTCTGCAAGTCCTGAACACATACTCCCAACCAATGATGCCCTGGTATTGAACCAATCAACTGTTCTCAAATTCAGGCCTGCCTGCACCTTCAGACATGGGATGGAAGGTGACAGATGACACACTTAAGCCAGTTCTTATTACCCGTGATCCAATTCCTCAAGCTTGTATCGAGTTCATTGCTTGCAAGTGTACATCTCGATGTAGGACCCTCAGATGTAAATGTAAAAAGACTGGACACTTATGCACAGATAAGAATTATGTATATAGGATAAAAGCATTACCAGCTGTATGAACTCGATGCAGTAAATTAACATAAAATGGGACTGTGAAAGCAAATATTTCAATCTATATCATTTTGAAATAATTATATGATCAACAGTTTATGGCTTTATCTTCTGTCCTGTAAATTGATTCCAAATATAAAATTAGTGTACTGTATTCAGCAATAGCTTTGCAATTTTAACCAACTTGAATTATTTAATAATCATCTTTTGGGCGAAATGGTCAAGATAGAGTGGGTTTTCAAATGTTTTTTTTTTCTCCTAAAGGAACACATATTTAGATTAAAAGTTATTTATATTTGAAAAAGTGTTGTTAATTCAATCTGTTACTATGTTACACATAACTTTGAAAAAGAACTCCACATATTTTTGGATAATTGGCGATTATTGCGATACTATTACATATTTATATTAGAAATGTCTTAATTTGGCGGCCATTTTGTTTTCCACCATTTTGACCTACTAAAAATCATTTGTCAGATGGCCAACATATATTTTTGAATTCAGCATACCCAAATTATACTAAAAAAGTATATGTGACCAAATACTAACAAAATGCCTGTACCTCTCACAATTATTGAAATCTGGACTCGACTATAAGAACCAGACGAAAAATAGGAGGTGCGCAAGTTTATATCATGATTAAGACTCACGCAAAGTTTCATCAATTTATATGAAATACTTTTTGAGATAGGCGTGTCACGACTTGAAAATGTGCATTTTTAAACAGGGGGCGTAGCCAGATGAAAAATAGGAGGTGCGCAAGTTTATATCATGATAAAGACTGATGCAAGGTTTCATTAATTTATATACAATACTTTCTGAGCTAGGCGCATCACCATTTTGTTTCGGACGGACAGATGCACGGAAAAGACCAAATCTATATGGTCCCACCATTCAAAGTGAGGGCAAAAAACATTCGAACAGTCCTATAACGTTATAATGGAGAGGCAATATCAAAGCAAAATGTTATATAGCAACCACATAGTATAAAAGAGAAAACGAGAAAACAGTGTAGTATATATTTATTCATAAGTAGTGACTGTATGCATATGATATACTAACTATTTTTACACATGATTCATCAACAAGCTGATAATATGCAATATATATTTAAGGCATGCAAGGTAAGGCTTCAAAAACAACAAAACATTACAATATATTCAAAGTACAAAATCCTGTAGAAAATTCTGTACAAGTACAGTAAATATTTGATTAAGTTTGTTCAAGAGAGGTAATGTAATGTGCCACACCCACCTATCCCAAGTGGCACCGGCTTAATCAGTGAAATTTTGTATAAAGTAAAGACATTCATCAATTTCCGATCCACATGCAAATCGGACTTCTCCAGTTGTTTCGGAAAGCCATGTGCTCGAATAATTTATGCTGACTGGCATACACATTTAGGTAAATTGCCCATTGTAATTCATTATGGTTAGACAAAAAGATCAGAAATTTCAACAATATTGAGTGCTAGTAAGGAAGCCACAAGTTATATTATTTTATTCTTATATAGAAAGGCAATAATTAATAATACTGATTTTGACACACCTTAAAACTAGATGTTTCCGGCTATATGTCAAATTAACTTTAGAAATACATCTTTACTTATATAAAGGTTTTATTAATATACTCAGTATTGTTACATTTTCTGGTTTTTGAGATCATGAAGTTCATGCAACATTAAATTTTGTATAATACAGTTCCGCTGTAAGCGGTGCTAGGGGACGAGAGGTGTTGCACGTTCCATTGTTTTTTTTTATTAATAAATTCAATCAAACAATCTTAATTTATCTTCTATGCTTCTGAAGAACTTTCAATTGCAAGTAATTTTAAACAATTGTAAGTACGAAATTATTTATTCTTTGTTATAGTCTCAATTACATACAATACAATAATACACAAAACAGAAATATGTACATGTCAAACATATGTATGTAACCATTCTGATTTAGAAATATTAGAGACTTTTATATTTCTCTCATTTCACATATCTCATAGGTAAAACCATCGTTCATAATAATGTTATATATTACAAATATATATTACAGATTAAACCTAAGGAGCAGTTGCTAATCTATCAGTAAAATAAAGTCAAAATAATTTGGATAAAACACTGAATTTCAAAATAAGCACTATTGCGCATATAAGAAACAGTTTAGAAAATCAAATATCACCCTCGATCAGATCTGATGAACTAATTAGCAACAACTTCTTAGAAGTATATGAAATGAATACATAGCTTAAAGAGAGGAAAAGGCATTATTTACAAATATATAAAAGACGTCGTCTTAAAATACTGTAGCAGGTTTTGGCACAATTTCTAATCATGAATTGGTTTGTGAATAGAAATACTAATTGATCTAAATTAGACATAGAAAGAAAGTCATAGTTTACACTTACAGCTTTATCAAATAATGACTGTCTTAAATCATCATACAGATAACAATCAAGCATGGCATGACTCTCGTCTTCAACATTGTCACAAAACGGACATTTCCGGTCAAGTACTTCTAGACCTTCATAACGTCCGGTTTCGATATGTAAAGGTGCGACACCACATCGAAATTACTAAATGCAGCACGATGATACGGCGACATGATAAATTGGCAATAAGATTCCGTACTAAAATCGTCTTTAAAGAGGCGATAAGTACGCAATTTATTCCTGCCTCGACCAGAAAGACCCGTGACTCTGTTCAAGGACTGGAACCAATCTACCTTAAATTTGTCATATAATATATTCACAATTTTATTTAACAAAGTTTGTTTCGGTACTGTAGACTCGATATCAACATATTACTGTAAACCGTTTGTATTAAACATATTGTTGACAATAAAATACCAATTTTTACACGATCTACATGCTAAAGACTTAGCCCATAGTGCAACACGTTTATTCATTCTATGATAATGCATGGTTGATAGTCGTGCCCAATACAAAAAATGGACTTCCATTGCCGGATTTCTGGAGGTACCCATCCCATTTCACCCGAGACTGCAACATTTGGAGTATATCTACCGACCCCCAAAAAGAATCTAATCGCCCGATAATGAACCGCGTTAATGCACGAGTAAGAACGGTAACCCCATATGACAGCTCCATAACTAATAGAAGGCCAGACAGAACTATCGTACATTCTTGTAAAAACATCAAACAGAAGCTCACCAATTGATTTACATTTCGCAGTCAGCAGAGCAAGTGCACGGCTTGCACACTGAGCTATAACCTTCGTCGTAATATTATAATCTAGATGTTCATGAAGAACCAAACCAAGATACAAATATCTATCAACAACCATTAATGTATCATTACCACATGTAAATTGCATCGATGTTTTACAAACAGATACAGGGCGAAAGTGCACAATCTTACTTTTGTTACAATTTATGCACATATCATTTATACTACACCAATCATTAAGTGCATTTAACAGAAGTTGTAGATCTTGTTCATTTTGTGCTAACAATACAATATCATCAGCATACAATAAAACACAAACTTTTTCATTTCCAAATTCTACACCTTTATCAAGTGATTTCAAACATAATGCCAGATCATTTATGAACATGTTAAATAATAAAGGTGATAAGATACATCCCTGTCGTAAACCTGACTTAACAGGGAACAACTCAGTATGTAACATATTAACTTTAACAGAAGATGAGACAGATGTATACAAAGATTGTACAGCCGTTAATATTTTTCCTTTAACACCAACATTAAACATTTTCTTCCAAAGCATATCACGATTATTATAATCATAGGTTTTCTTAAAATCTATTAAACACAAAATGTAGATTGTTTTTTCTTCTTCCTGGTATTAATGATGCTTGTTAGTGTAGAAATATGATCGATGGTACGTCTCTTTCTGCGAAACCCGTTTTGTTCATCAACAATTATATTGTTATCTTCTATCTTCGGCCCATTTTCTTAATCTCTCGTTTAAAATGGAACAATGCAATTTATAAGCAGAACAAGATAAAGATATACCTCTATATATGATAAAGGGTTTCTAGGGTCTAAACTAGCTGATTTATAAATAGGGTTAATAATACATCTTCCCCATATAGAGGGCACAGTGCCATTATTAAAACAAACATTAAATAAAGCATGTAAAACATAACCAATGTATCATTTTGCGATGACTCCGTAGGAATTTCATCTATTCCATTAGCCTTGCCACGTTTTGCACCTTCAAAAGCATTCTTTACTTCAAAAACAGATATATCATTATTATAACTAAGGCTAGCATCGTCTGTATTGGTAAAACTATAATCTCTATTACAATCTAAGTTGGGATTGTAAAACAGAGAACTAAATAAACTCCGAATTCCATTTAAATAAAACATCATTACCATCTGAGGACAGAGAGCCGTCATCTAATGAACCTCGTTTGGAATATTCTTTTTTATTAGTTTTACCGATACCAATTTTGCCAATCGACTTCCAAATCCGAGATTGGTCAACATTACATTCGTCCAACAAATTCTTTTGAAGGTCATACCAATGACGACGCTTTGCCTTTTGTACCTCAGTATTAAATTGTTTGCGAATAAGACACGGTGAAGCAACTGTGTTTTATGCAAAATATATACAAAAACTCTGAAATGTGTAAATAATGAAACAAGTTTTTGATGACACCAAGCACGAATAAGTTATATATTTATATCTCAATTATACAAGTTGTCCATATAATATTGTTTAATGATTTTGATTTTTGAAGAAGAAAAAATACAAAAGTAATTATAACTTCTTAATATTTCACTCCTGATTAGTCTCCAAACAGCTCCTAAAACAATACAAGTATCTGTCGGTATGTTGCCACTTCTGGTTCAGTTGGCAAACTATCTCATTAAACCAGAAGCGGTACATTATAACCTAGCATTTGATTTGGTATGCCGTATGAACTTTTGGTTAAAGCAAGTTTTGACTGAATATGTCAAACATATCAAAGTTTCTACTTCAACAAATGATAAATGTCACACGAAAGCTTTCTTTATTATATATACGTCTCAGCTTATCATATTTGGAAAGTTAGTTACTAGAACAATTGCGGAACTTATTTATATCAAATAGCCATTACCATGATAATTAAATATCTAGCATTTCTTGAATTTCTTAAAAAAAATAACTAAAATAAAAGTGGTCTAGGTAAAAAGTAGTTATTTTGACCCCAAAAATATATCATGAATGTTGTGTTTGAATACATTCTTTCGAAAAAGAAAACACACACACAGGAACTAAATTATAGCTAGGTATTAACCTTACAAGTTAGTATATGGTTTTGTTCTTGAAGATATTTCAAAAATTTTATGAAATAGGGATGATCTTTTTTTCGAAATCTTTCATAGCTATACCGTGAATGGAATATTTTTAAATTGAATACATTCAAACGTAATTATGACAAAACACTTTGCAACTAGGAACAAGTTTTCTTTAAATTTCAACAAAGTACAATGTACATTATAGAAACATCTTCTTCATACATTAGGAATAAAGTAAACAACTGCAAACAGTCACACCAAACAAACAATCAATCAAACAGAGAATAATGGTAAAACAATCAGAATATGATCCTGTATATAAAAAATCATAAAATCTTCGATGAAAATTGTGATAAACTTTAACAATTGCCATATTAGGAAAATCTTCTTTTTTTCTAAAAAATTAGTGTGTTTTTTGTTGTTGTTTTTTTTCCGACATTTTTGACACGTTTGTACGAAAACAGACGTTTGAGACAAAAAAGAGCAATTAAAAATTCATTTTAGGAAATCTGTATATATATATATCCTTTCCGCACCTGTAACGTAATAAAACGTATAAGCGTCTGATGGCTCTTTCACGCTTCCGTAGAATTAACATTTATTATAAGAAATTCATTTTGATAATAGTTTTGAAATGTTTAGGTCTGCAGCACTTCAATATACTGACACTTTTAGGCAACATCAAAAAGGACCTTCTTAGTGATTTGACGAAGTTCCAAAAATTTCAAGGTACCCTAGCTCCGTTTCGGACCCCTGTGGAATTTGTGTTTATTCCGAGTTGAGATGAAAAGCTGACATATCGTGCTGAAGCCCGGGTATTTTCAAATCGTTAGAAAATGCTGAAAATTGACTCCCCATTAGCAAAATTTTAAGAAGTCCACGGGCATACATTTTGAAGTGGTGACCCCTGCACGTGACCTCTTACTACCGACGAATGCAAAGGCGACTTTCATTTTCAAGTTTAATTCGTCTTCTTTCATTGTATTTACTTCCGGAAATAGCTGGCAGTCGAATGACGTCTTTTCTGTGTTGTCAAAAAAACAAACATATGCCTGGCGACATTGCATAAAAATGTGCCCGGTGTCCTAATGATATGAGAGCCATGGTTTCTGCTCCGACCGAAGAGAAATTGTTTAGCAAAACTATTCAAATGTTCTGTAAGAAATGACAAAACTGTTATTTAGTCATCAACTTCAGAATGTTTAAATACAACAAGTGTTTATAATGTTGAAAGTTGTGTTTCCTGCAAACATTTGGCGCAATGTTTTATTGATCATAAACTTGAAACAATTCTACCTCTGACATGGCAAACAAGTAAAACAATTATCAAAGTGTCTGTATGTAAAGCTGGTTCTTCTAAGTTGTAAGTTGTATCGATCTGGGAACTAAGCCTTTCTTTTTTAGCGGACTTACACTGTGTAAAGAAGCAAATTTACCAAATGCTTACCAATGTCTTGAAGTAAATACAGCTCGCGCAAAACCACAATCTTACAGATTCAACAAAAGTCAATTTTGTCTAGGCTATTCAGAGCCTGTGAAGGGATTTTAAACTAATAATTGATAGCACATGACTGTATGGATATGATTTTTTACTATCATAAATATACTAGTAGAATATCATAGAATTAATCAATCTTGTAAGTATATATTTTTCATCATGTTAGTACTTGGGGAACAAAACTAGAGGAGTGTTATAACAGTTATAATGAGAAAAAATACAATGAAAGTATTGCTTTTGAGTACTAATACGAGTATCTAAGAGTGAATTTCTTACGCTTAAGAGATCTATGCCTGGCCAATGACATTAATTTCACCAAGAAGAAAGAGTTGTTTTCCCATTGCCACATTTACATTTGAGTTTAAATATCACATTCATTGCCAAACTTGTTTTTATTTCTCCCTTGTACTGGCAATGTAGATAAAAATAAATCCTAATTAACTCTTACCTGTATCCAACATTACTATAATTATATTAGATAATAATATACTCGACAAAAAAAGTTCTACAACAAAACATGTTTTATGCTGTAACTTATTTATTACTTAACGTACAAGTATAATTCATATATCAAATAAAAGTAAAAGTCAATCTTAACAATATACTGAAAACAGAATGAAAATTGAATTACCGGTTTCGGCAAATTTTATGTTCAAAGTCACATAGGGTACGTACCTGATCAAAAGATGCAAAATTGCTGAGTGAATTTCAATAGTGCGTGTATCCACCATTTTGTGCATTGCATTCAAGCAGACGACTCCTAATTGAAAACACAAGCCGGCGGATTTTCCGTTGTGGAATGAGAGCCCACTCCTGTTGCAGAACGTTGGGCAGGTCGGCAAGTCTTGTCTGTCTTGTAATTCTTTTATTTACACCACGCCCAAGAATGTCCCACAAGGGTTCAATGCATGCCAAATCTGGTGATATTGGTGGCCACTGCATCTGCTGAACTCCATGTTGGTTCAGAAATCATCAACGATTCAGGCACGATGTGGTCTGGCATTGTCGTCCTGAAAAAAAAATGCAATATCACCAGAAAATCCGCCGGCTTGTGTTTTCAATGAGGAGTCGTCTGCTTGTATGCAATGCACAAAATGGTGGATACACGCACTATTGAAATTCACTCAGCAATTGTGCAACTTTTGATCAGGTACCCTATGTAACTTTGAACATGAAATTTGCCGAAACCGGTAATTTAATTTTCATTCTGTTTTCAGTATTTTGTTAAGACTGACTTGTACATTTATTTGATATATGAATTATACTTGTACGTTAAGTAATAAATAAGTTACAGCATAAAACATGTTTTGTTGCAGAACTTTTTTTTGTCGAGTATACATTTTTGAAAAAAAAACAAGAAGAAAACCCATATAAAATTTAAAAAAAAAAACTGCAAAAAATCAAACAGCTAAAATCTGTTATATGTTAACGACTTAAACGCACATATTTAAGTAAAATAAAAGCAGAAAAAATCTGTAATGGAAAAAAAGCCACTATAGTAGAAACTCTAAATCTAGATTTCCCTTATCTCAAAATTCCGGCTATCTCGAGGACATTTTGAAGTTCCGTCTAGCATAGGCGTAGGAGCAGGGGGGGGGGGGGGGCAGCGGGGGCCAGGCCCCCCCCCCCAAAGCTAGGAAAGGGGGGCCAAACTGTAGTAGTTTGCCCCCCCCCCCCCCCAATATTTTAGCAAAGAGATATAACTTGTAGTCTAACATTTACTTAGCATCATATAGTTCTTTTCAACCTGATTTCTGATTTGCATTTGGCCTTCCCTTGTATTCTGACTTGTCTCTTTCCGTAGTGTCAGTACTGAAATATGTACGCGCCACGCCAAGGATTGTTTGATTACATTTTATAACAATGATATATCAATGAGCGCAATCGCTACAGTTCCTGTTTGAGCGTCTGCAAAATCTATGTAGGCCTAACTATTAAGCCTGTTTACGCATGTAAACGTTATGTATTTTTTTGTTTTTCATTGTCCATTCAAGGGAAATGATATTTCCATAACTTTATATCACAATTAGACAAATGCAGTGCTAATTGATTGTATGTCCAGGGCTTCAACAGAAGAATGTAAAAAAATGGCACACTTAATTAGAACAATACATAAAATGACTGATTAAGACAGTTCAGTGCCTAGTCATATGTGTATCATCAAAATAACTCAATGATTGCTAAAACATAGAGGCTTGAGGGGGCCTATGGCCCATTTGGCCCCAGAGGCTTTGTCATGAATAATGCAACGGGGATATCTTGCCGCCCATTTGGCCCCTGTACAAGGCTTTGAGGCTTTGTCATGAATAATGCACCAGGGATACCTTGCTGCCTGCCCCCCCCCCCCCGGCCGGCCGAAAAGGTTTGCCCCCCCCCCCCCCCCCCCAAAGTTAAACTCGCTCCTACGCCCATGATTGTATACATTTCCTAACTATTTTAACTACTTTTAGATTACCTTTTTGTAACCAGGAATCTTCTCTTTCGTTTAGGTAAGTATATAAAGGTTCAGCACAGAACATTCTATTATTTCACAAATTTTACTCTCTTAGACTTATTTTGCGCCATATCTATATTTTCAATTGCAACTTTTGAACATATCATAGATTGTAGTTTTTTTCTTCTTTCATTTTGAAAATATATTTTGGCCGTTCAATGAAAAAAGCCTGCATAACGACAAAAAAATCAAAATTAAAATAACAAAATATTAATAAAGAATATTCCTTTTTCCTTTTAAACTTGAAAATTTGAGGAAGTCACTACATTTTAAATGCTTTTAAGTAAGCCACATGTGGCGTTGTGGAATGTGAGGTCAAGAACATCCTAAAAGCATTTGACGTAGACGCGCATAGCACACATTTTTGGCAAAATAATCATGTATGTTTTGTTGCAACAGGACACTTTTAGCCCCCCGTGGTGTATTGGTGTTTTTTAATTTCGGCTGTCATAACATCTGTTTGTAAAACATAGAGGCTTGAGGGGGCCTATGGCCCATTTGGCCCCAGAGGCTTTGTCATGAATAATGCAACGGGGATACCTTGCCGCCCATTTGGCCCCTGTACAAGGCTTTGAGGCTTTGTCATGAATAATGCACCAGGGATACCTTGCTGCCTGCCCCCCCCCCCCCCCCCCCCCCCCGCCGGCCGAAAAGGTTTGCCCTCCCCCCCCCCCAAAGTTAAACTCGCTCCTACGCCCATGTCTAGTTAGCATGTTAACAAAATATAACTTTATGTTTGATATCGGTTATCTCGGAATAAATGCACTAGATTTTATAAAATAATTAAGTATTTTTTGCATCATTTAACTATTCTTTTTATGCGTTTTTTTTTTCTTTTTTCTTTTTTTTTTTTTCTTTTTTTATTGCCTTTTGTACCATTCAAGTAGCTATTTGCAATGTTTTTGTTTCTGCGACGTAGTCAAAAACAGCCTTTGCAAACTGCTGACAATTACTGCTTAAAACGTTATACTCCTTTTTCAGCTCTTGTGAATCATGCAGCCACTTTATCAAATCAAAGATTCCGCGTCTCCCATTATCAGTCGCAACCAGTGTCATTCCACGCACTCGATTAGACTGCCTGTACCTTTTTAGCACAGCATCAAGATATTGGCTTCTTTGGATCGTAATTCCTGATGAGTTCTTTTCAATTGACCAATAAGAACGTTGTGTTTCAAATATTACGTACATATGATGTAGAACGTAATCAGTTATCTGCACTGCACTGAGCCGATGTTTGTAGGCATGTACCCTTGTTATCTTTTCCTCTTTATAAACACGTGATGACAGATCATCAATTAGATATTCATGATCAATTTCGTAGTTTTTACCAGCGTATGTTCTGTCAGCCTCACTGTCAAAGTAAATCTTGTACGTCCAATCTTTGCCGAACTTAGCATTACTACTACTGGCCATTTCTGCTCCTACAATATCAAAAATAGGTTTAAAGAAAATCAGATATGATTGGCAAATTTACTGTATGTTTTATTGCTTTCGATAGCTTGACAGTGATGTTAAATGATAATATGACGTTTTCTGAGAAAGTGTGAGTTTTTGTTGTTTTAGATCCATTGTAACAATCTTTCAGTTAGTGGTGAATAGTTGAATATATCAACTAGATCAACTATTAAATTATGAGATTGAAAAGAAATAAAATTCCTGACTCCAACACAGCTTGATGGTTAACAAGCAGTGCTTGTCACTAAAATTCAACTTTTTGCATATAGGTTCGAATCTGACATTTTTCATTTCTGTTTCAATTTTGCACTTTATTTTTAGATTGCTTTTTAGTATGGTTTATAGTCTAGACAGCTTAACTAAGACATCAACGAAACATTCCTTGCATAATTGTGAGAATACCTTTTTCTTCTACTCTGCATCGTTTACAAAACGTAGGTCCACAGAATAAAAAGAAACAACGGTGCACTTAAATTGTTCTTAATGACTTTGACACAAACATATTTCAAAAGACAATAAACTAAAAAATGATAGTTGTTATATTAAACATTCAAGCCACTGCTAAAGTATATACGTCATCACGTGAAATAAGACCTGACGTCTCTCCGTCAAACAAATACATGTACGTACATTCTGTTTGGAATCGTCTAACGTTGCACATTCCATTAATCATAAAGGAACTGTTATAATTCCCACAGATAATTGCTGTTATATTTACAGTTCAGAGATACTACGAAGTTAGATTTTATCTAGACTGGTGCCCGTGTTTACTCTCTACGTTCCATAAACGGCTGTTTGGAGAGAATGATTCTCGATATACAGTCGGGTACCAGGCTAGATTTTATCAAGTGTGATATGAAATTTATTTAGATACACTGTTCGCACATACCTATTTTGACATAAGTAATATTTGATCTAAATTTTTAGGTGAAGAGCATGTCACTGTAGAATTGTATACGAAGTCATTGGTTGCATGAGATTTATTTTATATGAATAGTGTTACCTTTTATCTTCGAAACCATGTTATATTAATAACACAGTATATAAGAGAGAAGATTTAAATCATGTAATAATTTCTCATATCTTTTATAAGAATAGAAATTCTGTACCGTTTGAAGCATAATTATTATATAGTTTAGGTTCAGTTAGGTTTGTCACCTCTCGTACAATTTTTTTTTTCATAATAATTATCAGTAGAGCTTAACTACTGTTAGATTGTATCAATTTGCATGTCAGATAAGCAATTATGTCTAAATGTGTGTGCTAACATTGTATTAAAATGACATCAGCATAATTATTGTTTCGTTTCTAGTCTGTTTGTTTCATGAGTTATGCTGGTTGATACTGGTTCTAAATTTATTTCTTTATTTTGGTGACTTTGGGGCTAATAGGTTCTGATATCTGTGTATAATGTTCATTTGGTATGACAGTGTATGGGTTTGTCACATCACATAAATGTGTGCATTTAATTGCTGCTTTTTTTTTTTTTTTGATAAGTCTTTAAATGTGAGTATTGTTTTATATAATAACTGTTTAGTTTTGATTTACTCATGATAAATGCTTCTGCTGGCCAAGCATTAGTATTAAATACCAGCGCAATTGGTTCTTCATATACGTGCGAATGAGACTGGAGATTCAATATAGTATACGTCAGGGCGGACTAAGGACATATGAGCCGTGCCATGAGAAAACCAACATAGTGGCTTTGCGACCAGCATGGATCCAGACTAGCCTGCGCATCCGCGCAGTCTGGTCAGGATCCATGCTGTTCGCTTTCAGAGCCTATAGCAATTAGAGAAACTGTTAGTGAACAGCATGGATCCTGACGAGACTGCGCGGATGCGCAGGCTGGTCTGGATCCATGCTGGTCGCCAACCCACTATGTTGGTTTTCTCATGGCGCGGCTCATGTGATCATAATGAAACACCCAAAACAAAACGTATACAGTTACATGAAATGTATCAAAAAACCCAGATGCCAAGCAACTTCAGATACTACATATCCAGTGTCGGAGAATAAAGGTCATATATTATTTGGTTTGCGTTCTTAAGTGTCATGTGGCAGCTAAAAGTACCCACCTGTACTTGGACTTAGCTTAACTCTTTTAAAAGAACTCCAGTTAAGCCGATGCTAGGCGTATTGCACACTTCTTTGCCTCTTAACATCTAATGAACATACTCAATCGGACCTGTTTTTTATTATTATTATTATTCCAAACAACATGATAGGACTGGCTTCACTTTACAATTTTTTTATATATTTGAGCATCACCCACGTTTGGCTAGTGGTGCCTTCTTTTTAATCGAACTTAATAAAAGAGAAAAAGTTGAAACCCACAGGTTGCCCAACACGACAAAAATGAAAGTGTTGCAGGCCCGGTCCTTAAACGTTAGTGGAAATGCTTGCCGATAAATTAGATGCAAAGGAATCATAACTGCATAAGCGACCAGGTGTCGATTACCGTGTATCGTGACGTGGAGCTCGAATGCAAGGACAACGCCGTAAAAAGCGAGATATGGCCTCCATGTAAGGGTAGTAATGCTTGATGTGAGTGAATGGGTTTAAGTATAAATGGAATATTTGAAGAAAGTTGTCTTCTTATTGAAGACCAACCCAATCCCTGATCTTCCAATATATTATGTTGAGAAAAAGAATTGTGATAGCTATTATATTAATCTTCTTTTAGCATTTGAGCCGCGCCATGAGAAAATCAACATAGTGGGTTTGCGACCAGCATAAATCCAGACCAGCCTGCGCATCCGCGCAGTCTCGTCAGGATCCATGCTGTTCGCTAACAGTTTCTCTAATTGCAATAGACTTTGAAAGCGAACAGCATGGATCCTGACCAGACTGCGCCAGACTATGTTGGTTTTCTCATGGCGCGGCTCATTTACAAGTCCCCACGGTAAACCTTGTAATTCCGTTTCCCGTTTCGGAGAAGATAAAAACAACAAAAGAAGTAACTGAAAAGGTCTGGTGTATTTGTGAAAAGTCAGGGGAAAATTCCAACATCATCAGTGAAGACTCTACAAAAGCGAAACCGTTAAATGTAGCACCATCGTGTAATGTTACAACCAACATTAAGTGTCGCAAGCTTGGCGTTAATTGTCGCAACCACCGCTAGATATCACAAGAATATCTGCCCCTATATGTCGTACCTTTAACTCTAAAAGTCGCAATAATTTGTCCGCCGTTATATGTCGTTTCTTCAACGCGTAATGTCGCACAGAAAAAAGGAAGAAATAATAAGGTAAGATTAACAGTCTTTAAAACTTAGATATCACCTTCAATATTTTTGAATCCGAGATAAGATTAGGCGAGTGAGTGCATGTGTGCATGCATTAGAATGCATTGTGTGGATTACAATGGTGCCGCGCCATACTTAGTTATTGGTTTGATATCTACAAGTAGGAGCCTCTCTTATACTCTCCACAGTACTAAAACTATTTTAAGTCTAAACTTGAGGAGTCCTGTTTAGCTCATGTTATATTTCTGTCGCGCGTAGTGTCGCCCATCGTATCGTTTGTCGATCGTCGTGTCTCGCGCCGTTTAATTCTGTTGCGCGTTGTATCGCTAGTCGTGCTTCGACCTAGAGGAGTAGACGGTCAACACACAACACGGAGCACAACAATGCGACACGACGCTCGACACACGAAGCGATGTCGCTTTTTCTTTTCGTGCATCGTGTCGTATTGTCGTTAAGAAAGTTCTTGCTCTGCGCAATTGTCCGTATTCATTAACGTTCAACGTCAGAATATAGACATGGGCTTTAAATATATAAACGTATCCTTTCTGATAAAATGTATCACAGTTGCCTGATGTAGAGAATCATGTTTTCACAAAAATTTCATTAAAATTGTATAAAATCAAAAAATACATTTTAGCAATACTTAAATTCAAATCTTATGTTTTAAATTTCAAATGTAGACGAACATGGGTTCTGAACAATCGCTAAATCCCTTTATTTAAGTTGAGAAACACGTTACATGTCTTTAAGTACGGAAGTATGTTTAGGACACACACAAATTTGTTTAGATCAAATTATCAAAAGCGATCGACATAATATGTCCACATAAGGATCGAACCCTAATATGTTGAACGAAAATCAATCTCAAATTGCGAGTAACGCGAACAAGACCGTTGAAATACTAGAAATAATGTCAGAACCTTAAACTAATTCCAACATAAAGTTTCATTGATGACTCTTTAGTTACTTATGCAATACAGGAAAAAGGTCCTCAAAAGAAATCCAAACCAAACTCAAATATAAGGTGAAATTTAACAGCAGCTTCCTTTATATTTTAATTAATCAAAGCAATGATAATTTATTTAAAATAAAATTAATTAAACGAAATATTAGTGTCATTTCTTCATTCATATGCATGTATTTCATAACAAATAGTTAAAGAAGCATTTTATAAATTATTGCAGTAACCGTTTATGAATTTCAAGCAAATACTGATGTTTTCAAGTATCCCACCCATCTGGAGAAACATTGTGGATATATTTCTGTTTTACGAATCCCATATGTATGTTTTTTTCGTGTTTCTGCCTTTGATAATACAGTAATTATATATGTCCAAATCTTTAAATCTAAGTTCTAGAATCCTGTTCATATTTTGTATGTATATATGTTAAATGTGTGTTACGTAATTGTAAAGCGCAATAGAATATTTTATAATTTTTGCGCTATATAAATGCCATGTATTTGTATTTGTATTTGATATACACATTTATGGTGTTCAGCCCGTTTTAACTTCACTGCAGACGGAGTTTATTTTAGAAATATGTTTCTGTGATTCATCTCCTAATATACTACTTATTCCACGCCAAAACTGCACCATTCTTGATTATAACGCCTATGCATATAAAGTGGTGCATACGAGAGATTTAAATCTGTCCGTGTCACGTATCATATACCCGCAGGCAATTACGTAAATTGTGTTCCTGTGTTTTGTACCAGTGCAGCTGTAGGAAACAAATGATTTCCTATTAGTTTGCCATGGGTTCTATTTCTTTGTTACAATTTCACAGTTAAAGTCATAAAGGAACTATCCAGCTTTAATGTCGGAGGAAGATCATATGTGCCCCTCCGATCTTTTTCAGGTACGAGCGGGCACTTTGATACAATCTTTAATTTTAAGTTTCTTCATTTTGCCTCTCAAAATCACATCATCATCCTCCATGCCCGTAAAATTCTCCTCATTCTACCATCCCCATACCAACACATTAACCCCCTTCACCTAAAAAATAAGCATTTCTTGGTATTGTGTCTTACATTCCTGTGTCATCATTCCCCACCCCTACCCAATACCCACAAGCACACTGTGTCCTTTCCAACCCGTATTCATTTAGTGGAAATTTAAAAAGCTGTGAAGCTCATGTGAGCGATCAAGGGTCATCATAGCTTTCTTGTTTCTATATGGACCAGCAATTAGTAAAATTCTAATCATTTGTACTTACATGTTACGTCTGCTGCCCTCGAAAAAGTGTACAAGCAATGTCCGTCGGGCTTAACACAACAATATTTTGCTATTGAAGATTAAAGTTTATTACTCGAAATAATTTTTTTAAAGAGCTCAATGAATTGTTAATAAATGTCTTAGTTTTGAATAGACAGTGCGGCATTTAGTGTTGGTGTTGCGACATAACACGGTGGACAAATTCTTGCGACTTTTAGCGTTAAAGGTGCGGCATTTAGCGGCAGATGATTTTGCGACATTTTGCGGTGGTAGGGGCATTTAACATCAACCTTGCGACATAAACGGTGTGTCAGGATTCGAGGGAGGCGTTACCAACTGTTAACTAGGTAGTTTGCGCCGCCCGACTATGGCTAATCTTTACCTTGGAAACTAGCACTTTATTGTTTTCTTATTAATTTTTTTGGGTGTGTACTTTTTCATAGTTTTTATGTATATTTTTCACTGTATTTACATTATATACTTACTGTAAGTATGGTGACGTACTATTTACACCTAGATCAAACACACACCAAAAACATTCTTTCCACAATATAATTAAATTTGCACCTCTTTTTGGAAAGCTTTATCGCATATACGCAGGCATATTATGTTGAAAAAAAATACCGCAGGTATTTCAAAAGATAAAAGGTAAGGGTAGATTTCCCAAGGCACGGCCAGCACAAGCTTTAACCAAGAACCATTCAAAACCAAACAATAAGTCTCGAAATGTATGTTCGACACAATTCACAACCAAACTGCAGAAAATCAATTTATACACCTCTAAAACTCAAAGGAACCCATCAATAGAAAAATTCAAAAAAGCAACCAACTTATATACATTAAATTCACAAAAGAACCAATAATTCCAACCGCCAACAAAGTATCAACTTGAAAACAAAACCACAATTAAATAACCAAACAACAGGAATATTCGACGAACAAATCAACAATTACATTTGTGTATGTAAAATGAAATGTACGCCAACAATCTCCAACAAACATATCAAGAAACACCTTTATTTCAATAATCGAGCCACCAATTGTCTCTAACTAACTTTAAAACTGCATGAATAACATGTCACTTCTTTCTATTGCTAAAGCGCGAACAAAACTGAACTGAAAATTATATAAAATTCCAGCGTATCTTTTAACAACTCTAGTCTATAATGTAGCAACATGTAAATACAGATAAACATTTTCTCTCTGCTGTTAAAGCTAGTATACAGTATATTATTTACAACAGATGGTTTAGCTGCGTTTTGCAACAAGCAACAAAATTGATAGCTCCCCCACCACTCAAGAATACACTCAGTGTTTCCAAAATACAAAGAATAATGCAACATGAACCCCTCAGGTATCAAGTCTACTCAGGTGACCTGCACGGACGTTATCGGTGCATTTGACAGCCTCGTTTCGGAACTTGTAGTTCTTCAAGAACAACGCCCATCTCCTAATGCGACCGATTTCAACTTAACATTTTTAATGTAGGCAAAAGCTGCGTGATAAGATTGCAGTTTAAACTGTTGTCCATACAAGTACTTGTGGAATTTTTTAATACCGACAACCATAGCTAGGCTCCCTCCCTTTTACTGAGTAGTTCTTCTCCCTTCTCAAAAGCTTCTTGCTTGCATATGCAATAGGAAACAACCCGTCATCGAACCTTTGGAGAAGCGCTGCTCCAACCCCGGTATCCTAAGCAAAGCACTGCAAAACAAATTGTTTGGACAAGTCTGGCAAACGTAATATCGGCGCACCAATCAATAACTGCTTCAGTGTCCTGAATGCGACTTCATGGTCTGGCCTACAGAATATTTTGTTGATCTTTCTTTGTAAGGTCTGTCAAAGGGGAGGCGATCTCTGCAAACAACCCTATGAATTTTCTATGGTGTCCCGCAAAACCAAGGAATGACCTAAGCAGCATTATAGTTTCAGGTTTCTAGGCATTACATATCTTTTCCAACTTATCTTCTCCCATTTGCATTATGCCATCACCTAAACGAAATATTACCATACCCAATCATACATTTTGATAGCTTTACTGTCAGTTGTGCCTCCTATATTCTGGTGAATACATTTCTCAGCATCATCAATACGTGTCTCTCGCAGGTTAGGGTATCGTGGACATGGTTATCTGGATCTTTTATTCCAGCCAAGAACTTTCTCATCATTCGATTGTTGCCCCAGAATTAACCATTCCAAACGGCATTTTTCTAAATTGGTAACTACCTTCTGGAGAATGCTGACACATGCCTTTCTTCTGTTAGTATCCACCAATAACCTTTAGAAAGATCGATTTAAACGTCTGACGTCTATTCAAAAGCGGTTTGTATTATCTTTCTGCTTCACAAGAACAACTGGCGAGTTATAATCTGAGCTTTCCGGTTCTATGACTCCCGCCTCTAACATATTCTTAACTTCATTTTCGACGCCCGTTCTCTTTGCATAAGGTATAGTGTATTACACGTATCGGTGTCTCGTCAGTCAACTCACTCAATCGTATGTTTTTCGAGGTCAGTTGTACCGGGTAAATCAGTGAATATACCTTCAAATTCTTCAAGCAGAGCATACACTTCTGCATTCTGCTCTCTCGACAACTGCTCATTTCCACAGACATCTTCATATGTCTCTGTACCACTGATATTTATTAAGTTCAGTAGACTCTTATCGTGAACTATACCAGTTTTGGTTTCATTTTCTGCTTCTATAACTGCTACACTTGCACAGACCATATCATCTCTCATTTCTTCAAAAAGTGTATGCGGTAAAATCTTTATAATCAAATTTGTTCACAACTTCCTCTACTTAAAGTGGACCCTTCCACTGCAACATGAGTTTGTTGTGAGATGTAGGCAAGATAACTAAAACTTTGTCTCCTTGCTCAAGACGTCGCGCCCTTGCCTTATCGTCATAGTGATACTTGTATTCTACTTGTGTATTGCTGAGGCTCTCCTTTGCAATTATGCACGTCTCCTCTAATCTGTTCTGTAGATCTAGCACGTATACATATGTGTTCCTTGCTTCTGAGACTTCCATTTATGTCTAAAGTTCTTTCAATGCCTGCACTGGACCTCTAACAGTTCTACCATATAACAATTCAAATGGCGAAAATCCTGTACTGGAATTTGGAACTTCTCTTTACGCGAACGATACCTTTTGAACTCTACCCTTTGGTACTGTTTTCTGGCAAATATCGTATAAACGACATAACCTTGTGACATCGCCTGGCCAATGAAAGCTTGACTGTATTCTCAACTTCTTTAACTACAGGTACTTTAACAGGATTGATAGGCTTCTTCTCCTTCTCTGCCTGAGCCCTTGTGACTACAGCAGCTACATTTGTGTCCTTGCTTCTACCTTATAGGCATCACGACCAACCCATTTTTCATCTGATTTATCTAGCACGGAACTTATGTTGCCTAAAACCAAATCACAAGTAACGGTTTCTAAAACCATGATTTCTATTTCACCCTTCAAGTATGGTGTGTCAATTCTTACATTTGCCATATGTACTAATCTTCCACGTCCATCTATTGTTATCATTACGCTTTTTTTTTTTTCAACATTTCATCTTTTTTAACAAACTTCTTTCTAACAATTGCTAACACACACCCACTGTTTCTAAGTACTTTAACTTCTTGGTCTCCGAGATAATCTTGCATCAAATCTAGCTGTCTTTCACATTCTAAGGATTTAATAGTAAAGCTACTACTGTCAAACTGGTCTGATCACACCCAAAATTGAGTTATTCCAAGAGCTTGTGCTCATATACATTGCCATTAAATTTGATTTAAATTGTTATGAAAATGTTCAAGCTAGAGCATTAAAAATGTCAAATATTGCAATTTTTTATATAACAGGGACAGATAACTCTGGACTTACTAGTCTGATAATGCCCGAAATCTAGCTCTTGCAAGACCTTATGGCCGTACACATTGTCTATAAGTTTATTCAAGATTTCTTTAAAAAAACATTCGAACTTGACCTAAAGATCTCCAAGATTAACATTCTGACTAAGTTTCATGAAGATAAAATCATAATTGTGGCCTCTAGAGTGTTAACAAGCTTTTCTTTTGATTTGACCTAGTGACCTAGTTTTTCACCCCACCTGACCCAGATTTAAACTTGACCTATAGATCATCAAGATTAATATTCTGACCAAGTTTCATTAAGATAGGGTCATAAATGTGGCCTATACAGTGTAAACTAGCTTTTCCTTTGATTTGACCTGGTGACCTAGTTTTTGATCCTATATGACCCAGATTCAAACTGGACCTTGAGATTATTAAGATTAACATTCTGACCAAGTTTCAAGAAGATACAGTCATTAATACAGCCAAATTGTGACCTCTAGAGTGTTAGCAAGCTTTTCCTTTGATTTAACCTGGTGACCTAGTTTTTGACCCTAGATAACCCAATATCAAACTCGTCCAAGATTTTATTGAAGGTAACATTCTCACCAAGTTTCATTAAGATTGGGCTAAAATGTTACCTCTAGTGTGTTAACAAGTTTTTCCTTTGATTTGACCTGGTGGCTTAGTTTATAACTCCAGATGACCCAATATCGAACTCGTCCAAGATTTTATTGAGGGTAATTTCTGACTAAGTTTCATTAAGATTGGGCTAAAATTGTGACCTCTAGAGTGTTAACAAGCTTTTCCTTTAATTTGACCTGGTGACCTAGTTTTTGACCCCAGATGACCCAATATCGAACTCGTCCAAGATTTTATTGAGGGTAACATTCTGACTAAGTTTCATTAAGATTGGGCCAAAATTGTGACCTCTAGAGTGTTAACAGTCAAATTGTTGACGACGGACGACGGACACAGGGCGATCACAAAAGCTCACCTTTGAGCACTTCGTGCTCAGGTGAGCTAAAAAAAAGGATACAGTTGTAAAAAATGGGAAATATTGCCATTTTTACTATATCAGGGGCACATTACTCTTGATGTACTGGTCGGATCATCCCCATAATGCAACACATTCCAAATTATGTAGCCATGCATATTGTTTTTTTTTTACTTTGGTGAAGATTGTTTTAGTAATATTCATGCTAGAATGTTAACAATGCTATATAATTCATGCTTAACTTTAAAAAAGTGGGTGGGGTAATATTACATCTGTTTTTTATGATGAAATGTTCATGTAAATGGTTTGGAACTATTCTGTTATTTAAAATTATGTTTTGCACATGTGTTCATATTATTTAGGTGTTTTTTGTTGTTGTTTTTTCATGAAAATATTTGTAGTTATAGCTTATTTGCCAGCCAACCCCAATATTCTAAAATGTTGGTACTTTCATGATAAAATACAGAATATCTCTCTTATATGTTCGGTGACCCCCAATTTTTTCCCCTTATTTTGAAGCAATTTTGAGACACAATAAATACAAAAAATATTTCAAAAGTCTTAATTGTAGAAATAAAGTTATGCTATCTTTAGACTGATACAAGTACTGGTCTCATGGGGGAAAAGTGGGTGGGGTAATTATACTGCCTTGTGAAAATGAATCACAGTATTATGTGAAAATCATTAAAATTTCATACTGACTTCAGAGCATATTCAAACTGAATTGTTGGAAATACAATTATTTTACAACTGATAAAGATTGTTTGTGTTTTGAAATGTACCCCCATTTTTTCCAGGTTTTTCAAATTTCACTTTTGTCTTGACAGTGTGTGTAGAAAATGGCCGATATAATGAAAAGGAGTTCGGTGACCTACCCTTTTTTTTTTTGCTTTTATATGCAATATATACTTAAGATCTTCAAACATGCAAAGTATGAAAAAATTCTTAATTGTAGAACAAATTGGCCTGAAACGTATCCAACATCCTTAAAGGCAAAAGAAAAACGAACGCATATATTGGCGTGTAGAATGGGGATAATAAGCCAGCTACTCGCTAGGTGGCGCTAGTGAAATAATGGGTAAACAATGCTGACCCAGATTCTTATCTCACTACACTTTGCAATGGATTCTGAGGAGAAATAAAAATATTTTGGATGGAAAGTCGTACAATGACAGAGAGAATTAATAAAAAGAGGGGCATCAATCAAAGGCAGAAAGGAAAATTTGTTAACAAGGTATGTTTTTATGTTGTTATAATTAAATAAATCTCAGACAAATAGTATTATTCCATTTAAACCTTGAGAAACCAGTACACAGAGGCAATGTCTTACATGTAGGCCATGGTGTGCATTGCAAGTTTTATTGGTGCTATCTTTATTGCATCTCATTATTTGTAGATTTAGTGTTGCTTATACAAAGCAATAATACTGGAGAGTAGCCCTTTGGATTACATTTTACAGGTTAATGACTTATGCTAGCACTATATCTTGTTTGAGGAATTTATGGTGTCTATCTTTTTCTTACTTTCAGACTTGAAGCATATGACAGAAATCAAGACTTCATGGGTGAACCTATTCTCCTACCAGAACCTCTGGATCCAGACTGGCACACTGAAGAGTTTCGTCAACTGCAAGCAGACCATCGGATCCACTTCCCTAAATTGTGAAGCAATATGAAAAAAACAGCAATTAAGAAATTTGAAAAGCAAACGGGATATAGTGTCAACAACTGCGGTTAATTCATATGTAGAGAAAGTCCATATTAGACATTTGCAGTACAATATGCTGTTCAGTCTATGAAATTCTACGATGCATTTGATAAATAATTGTATGTAGTTGAAATAAATATATAACAGCCCGGCATCAATAGTTCATATTCCTTGGTATTTCTGCGCAAAACGATAATAGTTATGCAAGTTTACCAACAATACATCTGTGGAATTTACTCAAATTAGCTATGTTGAAGCACACAAATGTAATCCTTGACCCAAGATTAAGTTTTGTTTTTGGCAAGTCAGATCTTAATATTTTGAAACAATATCATGTTTACTAGGTTGCCACAGTTTTGTCTTATTCCCAGGAACTGCTTTCTTTACTGCTACTCTCCATAAATCCTTTAAATGTTGTTCTTTTGGAAAATGAGTTCCTCCATAACCCTTACATAGTGGTACACAACAATACTGAACCATAATCAAATTCTTATAAGTTTCATCTATGAACTAATCAAAAGTCCTTTAAATAAATGTATTTAAGTATTTCTTTGATTATTTTCTAAGATTTTATTTTATTCTGGGTCAAATACCTAGGAAATTGCAAATTAATTAGTGTTTAGGGTCAAATACCTAGGAAATTACAAATTAATTAGTGTTTATATGCAGAATCACTACTACATTCTATAGTAAATCTAAGGTCAGGCGAGATAATGTTTACCCTTTATTTCACCAGCGCCCTCTGTGGAGATAACCAGAGGTAACTCTGTTCTTATTATCCCCATTTACTTGTATGAGCGCCGCTAAAATGATATATTGATCTAGAACGCACTAGTAAATAATCTTGATAAATACTTCAGGTGGTGTTTAATCAATATGAAAAACTTATACATACATACATACATACATTCAAAGGGCAATTATTTTGCTGAAAACAGACATATTTTGGATAAAAGGTTTGGGAAGTAGTAGTTCATTCTTAGGTGGCAATATGTCTCTGTAATTCATTACGCAGCCACAACTGATTTGCTTTTGATTCGTAAAACATGGCAGTTTCTAAAAGTTTACATAACAGATCTAAGCATTGACCCTGTTAGCCTGAACGTTACCTTTTACATTTGATAGCTTATTTGGCAGCGAAATAATGCTAGTTTAATATCGTGTATTGTCTAGCAGACAATGTCTTCCAACGGATTATGCTTTTCATTTCTCAGTAACAGTTTATTTTCGCACAAGTTCATTTCTTCCTCTTTTATAGCATCATTATACTTTACGTGATTTTGATTTGTAACTAGAATATTTAACAACACAGAAAAATTATATGTTATTTTCCATAAAGTTTATGGGAGATTGACGTTGAAAATCCAGTAAACTGGAATTGCCGAACTATGCATTTTTTCCACATCTATCTACTACTAAGCATATGCAACTTTTTGCTTATGATCAGTTTTATGAAAGTTTCATTTAAAATATAAAAAAAAAATATTATTCTACCACATGCAAAACAAACTCTATTAACGCATCAATTAACCGGAACGCAATCACTAACGTCAGGATTCTGTAACAGTTTTCGACGTCATTGACGTAACTTTGGCATTTTTGAATTTTCTGTTGACAGCGAAAGGGTTAAACTAAAAATCTCCACTTTATAGTAATCAAGTCCTGTTGCCTCAACGGCCTCAGTAGGCAAGTGGTAGAGGGCCTACCACCTCAGTGGGAGATGTGGGTTCAGTCTCTGGCCATGTCAAGTGATAAAAGTTATTAAACCCGTTTGTTTATAAGTAATCACTCATTAATAAGCATTTGGAACTATTTTGTTCTGCATTTTGCAGTGCTGTTTACTATTAACATCTATACTTTAGATATTTCACATTTAGCAAGTGGCAAATAGCATGATGATTGAATAAGCAGAAAAACTGATGGACACAAAGACAATGAAAAATATTTAAGTTCGAATAATTTATTAAAGTTAACAGAATTTTTTTATAAGTTGACAACAGTTTTATTCATTTATAAATAAATATGGCATTTCATAATTTGATCTAAAATATTGGTTGAACATTTTAAGTACAATGTTTTTTATATCTTTCCAAAAAATATCAGATAATCTTAACTCTATGCTATTGATAAAATTTTTATTACTAGTAATACACTAATTGCGGTAATTAATATGTGAATCACAAAACAATGTATACTTACGGCTGCATATCTGATTCCCATAAACATATGCCCGATAACATAAAATTGTCACACGTAGTGTATAACAACATATGGCTGTGTTTACCTAATCCCATATTTGGTAAAGAAAACACATGCAATATGACGTAGTATCTTCAATTGTGTGTTTGATTGGTTCAAAAGTGACAGATTAATTATAATATTGAAAATACACTGCCATATCTTTGTACAAACATACAATTTGGATATATCCCAAAACTGTACATGTTGTTTATGAACATTTCTCAACGCTTCATTTCGTCTTAATAAATGAATAAATCCACTGCCCCCAATTACACACTCGTGTTCGTGGGAAAGTTCACGCGGCTCCTTGGATGTTTGGCCGCTTATGTCTTAAAACTTTCGGCTCAGCTGAGAAAAATCTCAAGACTTGAGAAAACGTTTAGTGAAAGCCAACATGAGAAATTTCTCAGCTGAGACAATTCTCAGACAGTTCTGAGAAAATCTTAAGCTGAGAATTTTCTCACTGAGAACGTTAGTGAAAGCGGGGCCAGTACAATACTTACGGACTAGGCCTATATATGCACAAATGATGTATTTATCTATTAATATCTGTACATATTGCCAATAAAATTTGTTTAAATTACACACTAACTTGAAAGGAATATTAAAACAAACAATTATATTTTAGTCGAACTTATCTTATTTTAAGAATTAGTGTTTATTAAATCTTACCTTTGAATTGCAAGTAGTTTCTTCGTGCCGGGCGAGGAAGTAAATGATTTTGTGGAAACTGAAACTGCCGATTACGTAATATGTCTGCATTGCGCATGTCAAATGTGTATTTCCAGAAACAGGAAACAGAACTTGTCCTTGAATTTCAGTTGAATGCGAAAGTAAATGATGAAGATAATTTGTTACTTGAAATAAACAGTTTGGCATTTGTCATGTCATTGCTCATTTGCAATTGATCATAAACATTTTAAAGCTGTTCATTAAATGTTCATAGCATATGGTTTTAAACTTAATAAATGAGTTGACGAATGACTGGTTATACATGTAGTTAAATTAAGCTATATATATTTATTGTTTGACAGACAGAGTGTTATAATGTAAATACCCTAGAATACGATTTGTGACCCCATCCCAACACCCTGCTTACACCTCCGACAAAAACTTGGAAAAAATTTTGGCTTTATTTGATTACTAGCTAGCTTTATTTGATTACTTGCTAGATCAGTCACCTGCTTGATCTTAATGTATAAGATTTAAGAAACTTATGAATATAAGACTTCATGAGCAGCCTTTGGAATAACGAGGTTCAGATCAGAAGCATATGTTTGAATGACTGTGTTTCAATGACTTTTTTTGTTTTTGAGCAACATTTTAAGAAGATTTTAACAAGAAGTTTACTTTTTATTTGATGACAACGTTTCAACTGCAATCATTTTCCTAGTAGTGCTTATATGTTAATTACTATAACACTTCATTTGTTTGCAGAAATGATCGAACAGCTTATAAACAGTGAAAACAAAGCAATATTAGTAAAATTCACTTTGTTTTGTAAAAAGAATTATAATTCCAACCTGTAAGTGATCAGCATAGGTTGTCAGACTTTCTTCCTGTACTGATATTGAGTGAATAATCATCAATTTGAAACCTTTCCGCCTAATACTAGCTTACATACATCATGGCTTTTCATGATTCCAAAGGCTTATGAAGTACTCATACATAACTTTCTCGAAAAATTCTTAATGAAAAAGGTATAAATTTGCGAAAAGTAAGAGTTATGAAACCTGACGTGTTATGTCATCTCTGATGCCAAAGATGTGTGTAGAATTTTAAACATTTAGTCAAGTAGTTTCAAAGAAACATGATTATATGCGAAACTTGCACAACATTTCTGAGTTATAAAAGGAATAACTATGACAGATTAAACGTAAGAGTTTCATACTTGCTCTGTGAGGTCATCTCATTATATCAAAGATATGTATGGAGTTTCAAGGCACTTAGCCGATTAGTTTCAGAGAAACCTGCTTATATGCAGAACTTGGACCAAAATTGTTGAAAAGAGGCATACGTGTAACAAAATAAAAGCAAATGTTATATGATATTACTCTATGATGTCAAAAACATTTTGAAAGCATTTAGTTTTGTAGATTTCGCGAAACCTGCTTACATGCGAGACAATAAAGAAAATAAAGGCCATTCCTCTGGTGCAACGGAACTAGCATGCCGTAAGTTGACTTATTTTGCGACTTATTATTGTGGCGCTGTTTCCTACAACCTGGCATATGAACTGCTTTCTGCTGCGAGAACGGGAACTAGTAAACCACGCCATGCAGTTTCCACATGAACAATAAATAGGACAGGGAACGGTAAAATTGGAAATTTCCGCAAATATGCGTAGTCTGGTTTTCCTCGTAAGTGCAACTAATCCAGACTGCAAAAATCCTAAAAAAGCACAACTGAAATAATAATCCGGGAAAAGCAGAGCGAATTTATAGTATATACATAGCACTTAATCTTATGACATTTTCAGTTTTTTTTAAGACAAAAACAAGTAAAACATCTGTTTCAGTATATTAAATTTTGAGGCAAAGAATAGCTAAAATTGCACCTAGTGTTATCTGGAGATGACTGGTCTAAAACGTATGTTTATCTTTTATCACGAGCCAAGAAAAATAAATATGGCCAAAAATGGCATCAAAGTCGAAAGCTAAGGGCGTTTAGACCTTAATGGAATTGTAGATTTCTAAATCTTTATTATCTACTCAATGTCGTAAATTGATCTGATCTTGTAGATCTAGATCTTGGTTCTAGGTAACATTCAACTAAATCTGTGCCATTGTTTGACGTAATTATATATTTGAAACCAAGAAAGGTAACTTAAAGCTGTCTTTACAAAATTTAATCGAGTATGTGAGAGTTATCCTTCTTGAAAAGTTTATGAGCGGTAAAAATTAAAATGGCGTCAAACAATAACATCACCATAAACCCACCATACCTGGATGTGTTTGCCGAGGAAACTCTACCGCTGACTGATTCGGCTAAGAAAACGATATTTACCTCCAAATGGGATGTTGTACACCAGTTCGGATTTCCAGGCAGGTAGATAAAAGGAGATCTATTCGCAAAAATAGTAGAATCTACGGAACATACTGGGATGTTTACCTTACACCTTAAGGAACCATACTGATGGGTCAACATGTATCTTCCGTTTGTTGACCATTTACTGACGGAACTTCAGACACGACTTTTACATGGAAATGAGAGGTATGCCACACAGAACCTTCTGCCAAAGCGCATACATGATCTTACTGACCAACGAGCCGAGCAAACTTCACAGCAGCACAGGAAGACCTGACCGTCAACAGAGAAACATTTGTTGAAAAATGTCAACGTTTAAAACCCGGTATGAGCATACTCAGATTCCACCAACGCCGTCCCTGGAAAGCATACTGATCGATCTGCCGGAAGACCTGTACCCAAATGTTGCTCGGTGTTTCCATCTATTGCTTGCGATGCCAGTATCGACTGTCTCAGAAAAACGATCGCTCAGTAGCATGAGACGCCTCTGGGTCTATTGAATGTTCACAGAGACAGAGAACTGAATGCAGCTACAGTTGTAGACCTATTTGCCCAGAGGACGAGTAGGTGTCTGGCAGTACACTTTAATGACAACTAAACTAAAGAACATGCATAACATAAATATGATATCACGATAAAAGTTAGCTATTGCTTTTACAAACATTTAACGTTTCTGTGCGACTAGCTTACTATGCCTAGATAGCAAAACCAAGCACTCGGTAACTACAGAGTCGGCGGCCTGGAACCTATCTATTTTGCATCTCAAAATCGAATAGCAAAAATAAAATTTAGACACATAATAAAGCTTTACCTAATAAACATTAATAACGGAGATTTGAAATAAAATTAATGGTTCAAATAAATCGTTTTCAGAGCCTCCAGTCCCTCCAAAAACACCTCAGACCTCACTACTATTATTTTCCTTTTTCCCTGGGGAGGCCCCCCATATTTCATATACGCATTAATACATGTGTCCTCCTTACGTTCTAATTTTGTGTTAATAGTAATGGGCTGCCTGTTGGCAAGTCTGTTGCCTGTTCTTCGCCTTTCTTTCTTTTAGACCATGTTTTATTTTCTTTCACAGAAAGCCCAATTCTATTATTTACAACAAAATCGCAATTTTCTGTTTACGGCCATGATAATACTCGTGAGAATCTCCTGGCCTTTATCTTATGCTTAGCGCCTAATCAAAGAGTCTCCGTTTAGCTGTTCCTATGGCTCTCCGAGGCACATCACATTTAATTGCCCATTTGCACGGGTAAGCAGTGTTATATTAAACATAGCGTATTTTGACCCCAGTACGTTTTCCGAAAAAGAGAGATTGCTGTACGTTACAGGCATATATAATCAATGGGTTATTAAGATGTTCATAGATCTAAATGAATATCTGTAAAGCCACACCAAATTGATTACTTGGTCAACGGATTACCCGCTCCATTTTTTTCCAGAATAAAAAAAAATGAAAATCAGCTTCCGCTCGCTTTAGCTTTTGCAGACTGATTTCAAAATTTCAAATCGGGCTTTTTTTCTCTGTTTAGGGGCATTTTTGTCACTGTGAAGCGACAGTAATTCATAAAATTTAATACTTTTAATCATAAGTGTCCATTAAAACACCAGAAGACCATGTTTGAGGCTCTGTATTGCCCCAGTTTGCAAACTTGACAGCCGATATGACAGTTAGATTGTGTAAATAAATCTTGGAAAGGTCATTAGGAAGAGTTTCCGCAAGACATTTTTTCTCAAGATGAACATCAATATCTCATTATTTATAACATTGTCATCTAATAATGATTGGTGATTAGAACAAAGTTTTGCTGCGATCCTTAAAATTGTGCACATATATCAGCAGTAACTGGTTAGCAGTTACATGATGAACAGGTGGTATAACAATAAATTCAATTTGGACTTCACATCTAGTGTTACATCATGGAAATTTAATCCTGTGTGTGATACAACAGTAATTGCTTCGGACAGCTTCTATCCTCAGAAATTTGTTGTAAATACACATTATCCTGTTATTTACAAACTGCCAATTTCGCTAATTATCTTAGCCGTACACAAAAGACTCGTATCAAATACAGTTTCTGAATATCCTCACATGTTTTGTCCATTCTAAAATGCCCATCAAAGTTATACTGGTTTGGAGTGAATCCCAATTTCGGCAACTTTAATACTTTTTGTACACATGGGAAGAATAATGTTCTCTTACGTACACAGTCCATGAATCCATGATGTACATACCTTACCTTGTGACAAAACATGGGTAAAACAGGACAAATATAGTAAGGACAATGGAACTACAAACACATGTTTATGCCATACAATCTGACATTTGTTCATCCGCACATTCACTTATTCCAAATGTTATGCAGAGCAAGAGGCATAAATAATGTATTGTTGAAATGACTTTGATTTTAAGGAATGGTACATTGCTTCTATCAGCTATGTAAAATGAACACAATTTTCCGGCGGAGAAGGGGTACGCACATGGAACTTAATTAGGGCAAAAGAATCCTAAAGAGCTTACAAACTCACAACTTTTTATTTTTCAAGTAGAGCTGAAATACAAGAATATTACGTAACAGTTTACAGATCTTTTTTTCAGATTTGTTTAATGGGTACCATCAGATCTATTTATAAAAAAGTCTAACATATTTTAAGGTATCTTAATTAAATAAGTGGAATAAAAATGGTATGTGTTCATGGAGGATTATTCGCAAGAAAAAAATAACACTTTAAAAATCATCATACGCAAATTTAATAGAACACCACGACGTGACGGTGTATTTCTATACAAATTTTAAGGTAGAATGCGCCGAAGTTAATGTTATAGGGTTCCGTTTCGACATTTTATTTAGTATAAAATTCAGCATATTCCAAATATAATACGCAATATATAATATAAGTACGAAAACGGTCAGGAACACTACCCTAAAAAATCTTCATTTCTCTTCAGGTAGCTACCTGTGCGAAATTCGACTTTTGCGCCGATATTGGATATCCGAATTTTTGCCTGCATTTCATGCTAGGACGATCCTAGAACACCGAGCACTGACCCACATTCAAATATAAGTATGGAAACGGCCAGGAACACTACCGAAATAATCGTCATTTCTCTACAGGTATAGCTACCTGTGCAAAATTCGACATTTGGGTCGACGTTGGCGACCCTGATTTTTTACCTGCATTTCGTGCTAGGACGGTCCTAGAACACCAAGCAATGAGCCACTATCAAATATAAGTACGGTTACGGCCAAGAACACTACCCTCAAATCGCCAAAGTCGACCCAAAAGTCGAATTTTTGCACAGGTAGAAAAATTCCGATTTTTGAAAAAAGTGTTTCTGGCTGTTTACGTACTTACATTTTAAAGTTGGTCGATGCTTGGTGTTATAGGACCGTCCTAGCATGAAATACAGGCAAAACATACGGATCGCTAAAGTCGATCCGAAAGTCGAATTTTGCACAGGTAGGAGAAATGCCTATTTTTCAGGGTAGTGTTCCTGGCCATTTCCATGCTTATATTGAAAAGTGGGTAGGTGCTTGGTGTTCTAGGACCTTCCTAGAATGAAATGCAGGTAAAAAATCTGGACCGATAAAGTCGACCCAAAGTCGAATTTCACACATGTAGCTTCCTGTAGAGAAATGGCGATTTTTGAAGGTACTGTTCAGTGCCGTTTCCGAACTTATATTTTAAAGTAGGTCAGTGTTTGGTGTTCTAGGACCTTCCTAGTAAGAAATGAAGGCACAAATTCCCGGTCGCTAAAGCCGATACAAACTTCGAATTTTGCCTAGGTAGCTTCCTGTAGAGAAATGACGATTTTTAGGATAGTGTTCCTGGGCGTTTCCATACTTATATTTGAAGGTGGGTCAGTGCTTGGTGTTCTAAAAATGCAGGCGAAAAATCCGGGTCGTCAAAGTCGACCCGAAAGTCGAACTTTGCACAGGTAGCTAGCACCTGTGGAGAAATGACGATTTTTGAGAGTAGTGTTGCTGGCCGTTTCCGTACTTATATTTCATTGTGGGTCAGTGCTTTTCTAAGACCTTCCTATCACGAAATGCAGGCAAAAAATCCGGATCGCCAAAGTCGACCCAAAAGTCGAAATTTGCAAAGGTAGCTATATATATACCTGTAGAGAAATGACGATTTTTGAGGGTAGTGTTCCTTTCCGTTTCCGTACTTTTATTTGAAAGTAGGTCAGTGCTTGGTGCTCTAGGATCGTCCTAGCATGAAATGCAAGCAAACAATCCGGGTCGCTAAATTCTAATTTTGCACAGGTAGCTACTTGTAGAGAAATGACGATTTTTGAGAGTAGTGTTTCTGGCCGTTTCCGTACTTAGATTTGAAAGTGGGTCAGTGCGTGGTATTTTAGAACCGTCCTAGCATGATATGCAGGCAAAATCCGAGTCGCCAAAGTCGGCCCGAAAATCTTACATTTTGCACGTCTGTCAGAGGACCAGATTGGTTAGAAATTAGAAACCTTAAACTTAAGGACGAAGAAAAAAATATTCTTTATTTGCATATGATAATTTCATACAGATTGTTAACAGAACGTACTCCAGAACACGGTGGCTCCCACTGGCTTACTTTGTCAACCATGAAAGCGAACAATATAAAAGCAGAAAAAAAATGTATTTTTTGTTTGTTTTCCCAATTTCATATGGGAATCTAACAGTTAACTTGTAAGTCGTTAAGAGCAGTCAGTGTATTGTTTATTTTTATGTTAATTTTCCGTGAAAATGATGTTTACACCAACCTCCGCGCAGGAATATTGTTAGACTTACAAAGTCTGCTGAGATCAAGTTATCTGTAATAAAGTTAAAGTTTAGATCTACTGACAATGATATTTTCTAAGAAAACCATTTTCTCTCTAGGCTCAGCTCTAGAGTCAGAGGTTAGAGATATTGTTTTTTTTTCAGAAAGTGCTATCAAAGAGGATTGATTTTATGGCCAAATGACTCTAACGACCGATGCCAGTCTAGAATATTGTCAAACAATCTACTGTATCGCATAAGGGGAAGTAACACTGTGTTGGAGTTTGGTCAGTGGGTAAGTCCTTACCCAAGATGGCGTCCAGAAGCAAGAAATTTCACAAATGGACAATTGATTTTACAGGAGCAAATAGGTTTATATATATTTATAATCAACGAATTAAAAATGTTTTCTTTAAATCTAATTATATTTGCTAGAGTTGTGAAACGATTTGCTTGGTATATAAAATGATTATGTGAAAGTGTCATATATTTCGGATAATTTGGATAATTTTTAGGTTGTCAGACTATTCCCCCCCAAGATGATTCCCCCCCAAGACAATTCCCCCCCCCCCCCCCCAAGACAATTCACTCCCGGACAATTCCCCCCACAATGTTATGTAAGGGTGACAGTTCCCCCTCTCCATATTATAATATGTTGTATAATAAGGGTTGTAAAGTTTATTTAATATGGAAAAATCCTATACTCCAATACTGTATATTCAAAAATAAATAGAAAAACTTATATTTGATGCATTAATTTGGTACCCAAAATAAGGATTTTTTTATGTGAAGTAGCAGCATTTTGGATAAGTAGCCATGGCTGAGAACTTAATTTTTTTAAAGCAATTTATTTATTTGTTAACGGTATCTATAATGGAACCTCTATGCAAAGATGTATGTAAAAAAAAAAGAAAATATTTACATTTAATAAGGTAATCTGATCATCAAAATAGCATATTTTTCTATGTGAAAATGTGGCATTTTTGGGAACGTGGAAATCATAAAAGTGCTTAGAACTTAAATACACTTAAAGCAATTAAGTTAATTTTTTTATTTATCTATAGAGAATTAACCTTTATGCTATGACATATATAAAAAGAAGTCAGAAATATTTACATTTGATAAGGTTGTCTGATCGTCAAAATAATGCTTATTTCTATTTGAAGTTGTACTACTTTGGATAATTAGCTAGTTTATAGCATTTTCATTAGTGTTTTATATACATAATTATTTTACATTCTTTCTATTTTTATGTAAGTAGTTTATATATTACTATACTAGAATAAAAATTGAATCGAATATCTAATTACATGAGAGATAATCTAACCATAATGTTCTTCCATGTTTTCCGAGTTTCCCGATGTTGGACAATAAAACTATCTTAATCATATTAATTGGGGAAAACTAAAAAGATTACAGTTATGTTAATAAAAGCCAATAATACCACTTTAAACATTAATATGAAAAACTTGATAAAAAACGAAGCTGCAAACATGAATTAAAAAAACGATGAAATATCAATACAATTTTACAAGGACGAAAACGTCCTTGGAATTCACCATGAAATTTATTAAGGATGTTACATGTGTTGGTTTGCTTTCATTCCAGAAAGCATGGAGTAATAGTATTTTCTCTGGATAAAAAGTACTATATCCTTACAATACAGGTTTTGATAAATTTCTTACAAGAAGAAGTTGATTAGCATTATCTAATTTTGGTTTATCACAATTTCCATCAAGTGCTTCATCAAAAGTATCACACAAAGTTAGTAATACTGATAATTGTCATTATACATGGACAAATTGTTATATTGTTTGATTTATTTATATCTTGGCTTTAGACTTTTTGTGCAAAAATTAATCATCTAGTCAAAATATTTCAACGTTCAGATTGTTTTATATTTGTGACTGGCAATCTAAATGACAAAACTTTGAAGGACCAAAAATAATGGAGGATGAATCACAGTACACAGTCATGTGAAGTTATTGGTTTTATCGCTTAAAATATTAAAAAAAAACATAATGTAACGGCAACTTTTTTCACGAGCGCAATCCATGTCTTAAATACTTAAGAAAACAGTAAGTTTATTCTTTTAATTCATTGGTCCCGGGAAATGCAAATTTGATAAAAGCTTCCAATTTTGTATGAGTTGCAATTATTATTAATTGAATTTGCGATCACATTTTCCTGGGATTAAAGAGTTTTAAATACTTCTGAAATACTTGCGAGTGAAAATTAAAAAAATCTGTTGAAAAATATATCAGTTGAATGACTTCAGTAAAATGTAATACTTAACTGCCGTACGAATAGCCACTTGCTGGTTATTTCACTATTCGTATGGGAGAGCGGTACGAATAGCCACTTCCTTTTAAAATAGCATATTCTGGCATATACAATGTAACTATTACCTTGAATTTTAACTTTCAATCACAGGAAGTTCTTTTATTGATCTCAGGTAATGAGAATAGTTCTGTTTCACATTAGGTCTAACCAAATACGAAGACATGGTAAAAATAAACAACTTAATTGAAAATTAATTATTTAAAATTAATTGAGGAAAATTGCAAAGATAAACCATTATGACAAGCACCGCACTATGACAAGCAAGGGTGGACGAAACATCTCAGTGGTTTGCTAGCTGGCTTTCCAATTTCAGAGATCTGGGGTTCGGTCCCCGGGAGCTCTATGCCTAGGGAATTTTCAGAAATGCTTTTCAGTGTTTCCCACCCAACTAGAGGTGTACTAGTCAGAAACCCAGGCAATCCTTGGGTGTATTGGTGCTATACACTGGGCATGTTAATGAACCAAGGGGTCTATTCAAAAAGAGCTAGGGTCTGGTACCCGGATTCCCTTTTATCTGAATATCTGTCTCTTCTAGTCTGCACCTGTCAGACATTTGTATATACATGTAGTGTGCACTTGTAAATAAAAGCACTTAATGAGCACAGTTCATATAAAGAAAAATACCTCTCTAGAGGGTGTGCCTATCCAAGAGGCAGAAATTACGGTAATTTACCTGTACAATGCAATACAATGCACCTTAGCTAAATTCTTTGATTTTTATGATCACAGTAAAATAAAAAGAAAGACATTCCACTATATATTTCCAGTTTTATGAAATAGTTTTTCTAAAAGACAAAGCACATTGAGTATAGAAATTTAGAGAAAAATTGTCAAGTAATTTTCATGTTAAGTGTCAAATCAGGCCAGGTGGTGGATATTGGTATATGCAGTATATAATAAACCAAACCAATAATCAACAGTGCAGTTCAATGTTTGCTACAGCTGGTCAGTGTGTACCATGGTTAGATTAGATTGTACCATGTCAATGAGTAACAACTCCTAAGTCAGTGTGTACCAAGTTCTGGCTACCATTATTAAGTAAACTGATGCAATTTTTTATTCTGATGGTTGCACCCATTAAGTTATGGCATAACCCCATTTGTTTACCTAACTAGGCCGAACTGCAACTTCTGCGCACTGACTCACATGAGAAAGTAATGATCAGTATGATGGGATTAGGAAGTTTATAGCACATGGTTACTTATTAGCTCCCATATTCAGAGAATAGGGGGGCTATTCTACTCGCCCAGGCGTTGGCGTCGGCGTGATTTTTCTTGGTTAAAGTTTTTCTGCAACCTTTGTTTTTCTGCCATATCTCTGTTACTATTGCTTATATCTTACTGTGACTTCACATAATCATTATCCAGTATACAAACAAAATATATGTAGGGGCTGAGCCCATTATAACCAAGGTCAAGGTCACCAAGGTGTTATACTTAGGTTATTTTTAAGGTTAAAGTTTTTCAGCAACCTTTGTTTTTCTGTCATTTCTTTGATACTATTGCTTATATCTTACTTTAACTTTACATAAACATTGTCCAGCATACAAACAAAATATGTGCAGGGACTGGGCCCATTATACATAAGGTCAAGCCGCAGGGGTCCTGAAATAAGCTGTCCGAGTTGTCCGATTCGTGGATTCCCCGGTCCGGACAAGCAGTTTTTAGAAGCTGGCTTGTCCGGGGACAAGTAAAATTTCTGTGGTAAACATTTTATGAAAACAAAACTAATTGGCGTCATCTGTGATTTCCGCATGCCTAAAGGCAATATCTAATCTGTTTGTGATCATTTATGACCCTTATCAAAACAATCGACTCGAAAAATTAAGCCGCAAGTTTGGCTACTAAATTTTTTTACATAGCACCAACCTAGATAATCGATTTTCTGAAAATCAAAAATGAAAGTAGATAACAGGAATCCCCAGACTGGCACTCATTTTCAACTTCACGGTATAATTTTCCAATAATGCTCATTAAATGTAGTAAACCAGTCAACGTGTCTATAGCAACAGTCAATCACGCATTAGATTGCAAATGGCGACATACATTTTTCGAGATGCAGAGAACTTTGGATGTTTTTTTCACTAAAACTTCGCCATCCTCAAGTAATGCATCAAATCAGAACCAGTGCAGTATTTAGTGAATGTTACGGGACCAGGGTAGAAATTCTAGGCAAACTGAGATTATTTTTGTCAATGGCATGTGTTCAAGTGTTCTTAATTATTCTCTACTCACTAAACTTGCTAGTCATAACATAAATTATTTTCAAGTGGATGTTCTAGTCACTTAGCTTGCTAGTCATAACATATTTTCAAGTGGATGTTCTAGTCACTTAGCTTGCTAGTTATAACATATTTTCAAATGGATGGTTCTAGTCATATAAGTCAAAATAGAAGTCAACAAAAGTGTATGTTTGTATTATTTGTTTATTTAGTAATGATAATGCTGATCCTTTCCTTTTTAAACTAAAAAGTACGGACAAGTTCTTCTTTGGTCAGACAAGTGGATTTGTGGGCCCAACTTGTCCGTGGACAAGTAGACACTGAAAATATTTCAGGACCCCTGGTCAAGGTCACCAAGGTGTTATACTTGGGTTATTTTTAAGGTTAAAGTTTTTCGTTAACCTTTGTTTTTCTGTCATATCTTTGTTACTATTGCTTATATCTTACTGTAAGTTCACATAAACATTGTCCAGCATACAAACAAAGTATGTGCAGGGGCTGGGCCAATTATACCAAAGGTCAAGGTCACAAAGTTGTTATACTTGGAATTATTTTCATGTTAAATTTTTTCAAAAACTTCGTTTATAGACATATCTTTGGTACTTTAAAAGATAATGACCTGAAATTAAAAATATTTCTTTATAATCATCATCTGCATGTGTGGTTACCGTTACAAACCCATAGCTCTAATTGTATATTTTTGACAGAATTATGCCCCTTTTGTACTTAAAGTTTTTTTTTTTGCAATCTTCGCTTTCTGGATATAACTTTAATGCAATATAAGATAAAGACTTGAAACTTAAAATGTATCTTTATCATCATCATCTGCGTGTGTGGTAACAATCCCCATAACTCTGTTTGTATTTTTGACCAAATTATGCCCCTTTCATACATAAATTTTTTAACAGACTTCTTTTTTGTCGAGCCCACTTGCGGAAGCGAAGACATAGTTGTCCAAATGGCTGTTCAGTGTATGTGCATGCATGTGTGTACGTGCGTGTGTGCGTCCGTCCGGATTTGTTTGTCCGGTCCATAACTTTGACATGCATGGAGCAATCTTGTTTATATTTGGCATGAATGTAAACCTTAGTGAGACGAAGTGTCATGTGCAAACCTCAGGTTCCTATCTTAAAGGTCAAGGTCACACTTACAGGTCAAGGTCAAATTCAATAATGACTTTGTCCGGAGCATTTCTTCTTCAGCGTGGAGGGATTTTGATGTAACTTGGCACAATTGTTCACCATCATAAGATGGAGTGTCATGCGCAAGAATTAGGTCCCTAGGTCTAAGGTCAAGGTCACACTTAGAGGTCAAAGGATACAAGAATGACAACTTTGTCCGGAGCATTTCTTCTTCATGCATGGAGGGATTTTGATGTAACTTGGCACAAATGTTCACAACCATGAGACGGAGTGTCATGCGCAAAAACCAGGTGCTTAGGTCTAAGGTCAAGGTCATACATAGAGGTCAAAGGTCAGATACAAGAATGACATTGTCCGGAGCATTTCTTTTTCATGCATAGAGGGATTTTGATATAACCTGGCACAATTGTTCACCATCATGAGACCGAGTGTCATGCGCAAAAATCTAGAATTACTTCCCTTTGTTGTTACTATAAATAGCTTATATTGTAACTTTTTAGCTTGACTATACGAAGTATAAGGAGAGCTATCCTACTCGACCTACGTCGGTGTCTTTCCGCGTCCCCACCTTGGTTAAAGTTTTTTTACACTTTCTCTTTTTTCAACTTATCTCTGTAATTACTTGATGGATTTGATTCAAACTTGAAATAGTTCCCACATCATCTGACATAAGGGCAATAACTCTGGCACCAATATTTCATGATTTATCTCCCCTTTTCACTTAGTTTTTAAGGTTAAAGTTTTGATGCACTTTCACTCTATCTCTGTTATTACTGATGGATTTGATTCAGACTTGAAATACTTGTTTAACATCATCACCCACATCATATGACACAAGATACATAACTCTGGCACAACTTTTTTATGAATTATTCCCCCTTTTTACTTAGACTTTCAGGTTAAAGTTTTGATGCAAATCGTTGTTCAACATCATCACCCATGCCATATGTCACAAGGTGCATAACTCTGGCACCAATTTTTCATGAATTATTCCCCCTTTTTACTTAGAATATCAGGTTAAAGTTTTGATGCACTTTCACTCTATCACTGTTATTACTGAATGGATTTGATTCAAACTTAAAATAGTTGTTAAACATCATCACCCACACCATTTGGCACAAGATGCATAACTCTGGCACCAATTTTTCATGAATTATTCCCCCTTTTTACTAAGAATTTCAGGTTAAAGTTTTGATGCACTTTTACTTTATCTCTGTTATTACTGAATGGATTTGATTCAAACTTAAAATAGTTGTTCAACATCATCACCCACACCATTTAACACAAGGTGCATAACTCTGGCACCAATTTGTCATGAATTATGCCCCCTTTTACTTAGAATTAAAAGTTAATTTTGATGCATTTTCACTATACATGTATCTCAGTTATTATGAAATGTATTTGATTCAAACTTGAAGTAGTTGTTCCACATCATCGCCCACATCATATGATACAAGATGCATAACTCTTGCACCAATATTTAATTAATTATGCCCCCTTTTTGCTTAGGCTGTACTGGTGTAGTGTTTTGATACACTTTATCTGTACTTCTTTTATTACTTAATATTTTTGACACAGACTCAGGCTATTGTGCAATATCTTCACCCACCATTGGAGTTAATAAACACTCCATTCACAGCTCCAGTTTTCTCAGATGTACCCAGTTTCACTATCCAGCATCGAAATAGTCGAGCACGCTGTCTCCTGTGACAGCGTCTTGTTTTATTACTGGTCATAGAGAAAAATCAAGACCACTTTTCTGTAGTACAACATGCATGTTACATCCAATTTTGAGGTGTATTTTGACCTATCTCTACTGGTAAGGATTTTTGTGTGGACTGAGAATTTTTTATTTTTTTTTTTTTTTTTTTTTTTTAGATTTCATCCCTATGTTGTTACTACAAATAACTTATATTGTAACTTTTTGCAATTTTTTTTTTATTTGGCATAAATGTTTGCCTCAATGACTCAATGAGACAGAGTGTCGTGTGCAACTCCCAGTCGTTTTGACAGCTGATGGGCTCGACATGTTGCCCGTGGGCATCTAGTCTGAACATAACTTTAGTACTATATAAGATAATGACTTGAAACTCAAAATATATCTTTACCATCATCATCTGCATGTGTGGTGACAATCCCAATAACTCTAATTTGTGTTCTTGACAGAATTATGCCCCTTGGTGTATCTTCAGGGGTCCTGAAATATTTTCAGAGTCTACAAATCCACTTGTCTGTACCAAAGAAGAACTTGTCCATACTTTTTAGTTTAAAAAGGAAAGGATCAGCATTATCATTACTAAATAAACAAATAATACAAACATATTACACTTCTGTTGTCTTCTATTTTGACTTATATAAAGTTTTTATGTTATGACTAGAACCATCCATTTGAAAATACATTATAGCTAGTAAGCTAAGTGACTAGAACATCCACTTGAAAATATGTTATGACTAGCAAGCTAAGTGACTAGAACATCCACTTGAAAATATGTTATGACTAGCAAGTTTAGTGAGTAGAGAATAATTAAGAACACTTGAACACATGCCATTGACAAAAATAATCTCAGTTTGCCTAGAATTTCTACCCTGGTCCCATAACATTCACTGAATACTGCACTGGTTCTGATTTGATGCATTACTTGAGGATGGCAAAGTTTTAGTGAAAAAAAAAACATCCAAAGTTCTCTGCATCTCGAAAAATGTATGCAGCCATGCATTTGCAATCTAATGGGTGATTGACTGTTGCTATAGACACGTGGACTGGTTTACTACATTTAATGATCATTATTGGAAAATTATACCGTGAAGTTGAAAATGAGTGCCAGTCTGGGGATTCCTGTTATCTACTTTCATTTTTGATTTTCAGAAAATCGATTAGCTAGGTTGGCGCTATGTAAAAAAATTTAGTAGCCAAAATTTAATTTTTCGAGTCAATTGTTTTGATAAGGGTCATAAATGATCACAAACAGATTAGATATTGCCTTTAGGCATGCGGAAATCACAGATGACGCCGATTAGTTTCGCGGTCATAAAATGTTTACCACGGAAATTTTACTTGTCCCCGGACAAGTCAGCTTCTAAAAACTGCTTGTCCGGACCGAGGAATCCACGAATCGGACAACTCGGACAGCTTATTTCAGGACCCCTGAATTCTTCCTTTTAAAGTAGAGGTTTCTTACTGAGACATATATTCATTTTCCTGTCAATTCCGCGAATAGTGGAGCGCGCTGTCTTACGGACAGCTCTTGTTAATTTTAGGATCAATTTTTAGCTTGACTATTCGAAGAATAAGTAGAACTATCCTACTCACCACGGCGTCGGCGTCTCACCTTGGTTAAGTTTTTCGTACCAGTCCACTTTTTAACAAAGTCTTTTGAGATAAAGCTTTGAAACTTTCAATGCTTGTTTACCATCACCATGTCCAGTTTTAGGCAAGAGTACATAACTCTTTCAAGGATTTTGGCTGAATTATGGCCCCTTTTGACTTAGAAATCTTGGTTAAGTTTTTCATACCAGTTCACATTTTGTGTAGTGTTTGACATATGGCTTTGAAACTTTAATCACTTGTTTATTATAACAGTCTCTATCTGTCAGCAAGAGTACATTGTACATAACTCTGTCAACTATTTTGACTGAATTATAGCCCTTTGTGGACTTGGAAATTGGTACAAGTTCATGTTTTGTCAAAACCATTTGACATGTGGCTTTGAAAGTTTGAACAATTGTTTATCATCATGATTTATATCTGTAGGCAAGAGTACATAACTCTGTCAACTATTTTGGCTGAATTATGGCCCTTTTTTGACTTGGAAATTGGTTCAGTTTTTGTACAAGTCCATGTTTTGTCAAAACTGTTTGACATGTGGCTTTGAAACTTTGAACACTTATTTATCATCATGATTTCCATCTGTAGGCAAGAGTAAATAACTCTGTCAACTATTTTGGCTGAATTATGGCCCTTTTTGGACTTGGAAATTGGTTCAGTTTTCATACTTGTAAGTCAACGTTTTGTCAAAGCTATTTGACATGTGGTTTTGAAACTTTTAACACTTATTTATCATCATGATTCCCATCTGTAGGCAAGAGTACATAACTCTGTCAACTATTTTGGCTAAATTATGGCCCTTTTTGGACTTAGAAATCAGTGAAGATTTTCATACCAGTCTATATTATGCTTAACCTGTTTGTCATGTGGCTTTGAAACTTTGACCACTTGTTTACCTTCATAGTGATAGTCTGCTTACCTAGGACAAGGACTTTAGCTCAGTTTTGGCCCTTTTCTGGACATCAGAAATTAGTTAGGTTTCGCAAACCATTCAATATTTTGTCTATTAACTGTTTACATGGCTTTGAAACTTTGATGATATATGGCTTTGAAACTTTGAACACTTGCTTACCAACATGGTCACATATAGTGCAAGACTTATCCAAATCCACAAATGCCGGTACATTCTTTGTCTTATCTGTTCCTTTTCTTTTGTCTGAAAATCTCGGGTAATATTTTCACCCTATACTTCTATCAATGCTTCGAATAGTCGAGCGCACTATCAACAGACAGCTCTTGTTTTTATATTTAATGGATTAAGTTGACTTTAAAATGTAAGAGTTTTTCACAAAGTTCATAAAATCATACCTTAGAAAGTTTCAATTCACAAAAAAATTCATAAATAATGAATCTTTTCCTCAAAATGAATAGTACCAACAACTGCAGTGGCCGGCAAAATATTGCAACAATGGTACCCATTTGAAACTTTTGTGTATTATAATTCATTTTTAGCTCACCTGTCACATAGTGACAAGGTGAGCTTTTGTGATCACCCTTCGTCTGTCCGTCCGTCAACAATTTCTTGTCTGCACGATAGTGGTTTCATTTATGATTTTATTTTAACCAAACTTGCACACAACTTGTATCACCATAAGATCTCGGTTCCTTTCTTGAACTGGCCAGATCCCATTATGGGTTCCAGAGTTATGGCCCCTGAAAGGGCCAAAATCAGCTATTTTGACCTTGTCTGCACAATAGCAGCTTCATTTATGATTTTATTTTAATCAAACTTGCACACAACTTGTATCACTATAAGACCTTGGTTCCTTTCTTGAACTGGCTAGATTCCGTTATAGGTTCCAGAGGTATGGCCCCTGAAAGGGCCAGAATTAGCTATTTTGACCTTGTCTGCACAATAGCAGCTTCATTTATGATTTGAATTTAATCAAACTTGCACAAAACTTGTGTTGCCATAAGATCTCAGTTCCTTTGTTGAACCGGCCAGATCCCATAATGGGTTCCAGAGTTATGGCCCCTGAAAGGGCCAAAATTAGCTATTTTGACCTTGTCTGCACAAATGCAACTTCATTTATGATTTGATTTTAACCAAACTTGCACACAACTTGTATCACCACAAGATCTTGGTTCCTTTCTTGAACTGGCCAGATTCCATCATGGGTTCCAGAGTTATGGCCCCTTAAAGGTCCCCTTAAAGGTATTTGATACAAACTTCCAAAATATCTCCAACAACAATAAATCTTGGATTCCATGACAAATAAGATCCAATTGTAGGATCCAGAGTTATTTTATATCTGATTACCTCCCCTGATTGTAGTCAAAATGGATTTATATCAGTAAGTACTTATAGGACTTGTTTGAAATTTCATTATTGTCATTAGCTGGACTGAGCCAATCTGGGTAGATAACTATGGACTGATTTTATGTCAAATTACCTCCCTTTATTTCAAATTAAAATGGGTATATCTCCGTAACTAATGAAGATTCTGATCTGAAATTTCATTTATGTCAACAGATTTATTTAGCAGATCCTTCTTTTGTACATTTTCTTTTTAATTACTTCCCTTTTACGTTACTATAAATAGTTTTTTTTTAGTAACTTTTTTATTATTGGCCATAGGGAAAAACCGAGACCACTTTTCTGTGGTACAACATGGATGGTACCATACCTTAGGTGTATTTTGACATATCTGTACCTTGTAAAAATTTGTTTTTTTTCTTTTTGGTTAAATTTCTTTCCTTTGTTGTTCCTGTCCTTTGGACTTAGATATTTTTTCTGAGGACCTTCTTGTCCTCAAGTGCAATGATAACAGGTGAGCGATATAGGGCCATCATGGCCCTCTTGTTTAATGGTGTTGCATGGTTCATTTTATGCCAGACCAAAAGAAAAATTGATTAAAAATGTATCAAATTAAAAAAGTAAGTCTGTGGCATTGGTTTGATGAAACTATAGCGTGACAGACTTATGGCACAATTTCTGGTAAAAGTTTCAATACGCAGTTCGTTTCAGCTCGAGAGATCCAAAACAGCATGTAACATCTCTTAAGCTGAATTGTTTTAATTAGTACCACATATGAAATTTATACTAGTTCAGAATGCATTTCGAGATAAAATTCTTTTTTCATTTCTACAGCTTTTCAATATTTTCCTGGACATCATTGAACAGATTTGAAATTTACACTTTAAACTTCAGCTCCTACTGAAAATAAATTGAGCTGCGCCATGAGAAAACCAGCATAGTGCAATTGCGACCAGCATGGATCCAGACCAGCCTGCGCATCCACGCAGACTGGTCAGGATCCATGCTGTTCGCTTTCAAAGCCTATTGCAATTAGAGAAACCATTAGCGAACAGCATGGATCCTGACCATGAAGTCCAGCTTAATGTTTATTAAAATATCTCAGTGAGCATGTCAGAATGAAAACAGTCAAGGCCTTCTTGTGATTTTTGCTAATTTACCACGGTTCATCGTTCAGATGCTTCGGTATTTAACCATTCCAGCTTAATTAAATGCCCTCGTGGTTCAATTTCTGCACATCTGAACTCTGAACTTTGGTAAATAAGACGATAAATCACTTGAAGGCCTTGATTATTTGTTAAATAATAATATGATGATTGCACTATATTGAAAAAAAAGCAAATTTAAGTACTTTTAAACTTATAAATTTACAAAAAATGTAAATTTATGTGTATCTGATTTTCATAGCCAAAATTGGTTTCTTGTCTGCAATTACAAATACCATTTTCAGTTTCAGTTTATTAAGAACCAGACATCTGATAGTCCATAAATGGGTTGTCTAGAAATCTGATAGATGGACATCTAGACTCTGAGTCTATGAAGATCCTGTTACCAGACTACTAGCCACTGTCTATTGAAGCAACGCACTTATCATCAGTCTGCATGTAAAAAAATTAATCACCTGAAATTAAGTAGAAACTTTCCTTCAATCATAACTGGAATAAACTGTTAGATTCTTTCTTCCCTCACTTGGTATCTCAGAAAGTTGCACATACATGTCAGTGCTTTCTGCATGCCTGAATGGAAAGTTACTTTGTAAACAAAGGTGATTTAACATAAAAATTTTAGAATTTTACATAAGTACTTATTTGTGAAAAAAAAAAGTTTCCTTGTAGTTAAAATGATTGAACATGCAAATGATTAGGATTACACTGTTTCATACATAATGCCGAAATAATGTAGTTAATATTTTCTTGTCCGGAAATTGGTTCTGTTTGGAATCTGGTTCTCAACCAGTAAGGATTTATATTACACTACAACTGTAACAGGTATAGGATTATGTGAGCTGCGCCATGAGAAAATCAGTATAGTGGCTTTGCGACCAGCATGGATCCAGACCAGCCTGCGCATCCGCGCAGTCTGGTCAGGATCCATGCTGTTCGCTTTCAAAGCCTATTGCAATGACAGAAACCAATAGCGAACAGCATGGATCCTGACCAGACTGCACGGATGCGCAGGCTGGTCTGGATCCATGCTGGTCGCAAACGCACTATGCTGGTTTTCTCATGGCGCGGCTCAATTGTACCATGGTAATATAATTAGGATACTTCAGTATACAATTGGTTAGGATTGCTATAAACAATGAAAATTAAAACTTGAATGATGTAGATTAAAATATTATGATTTATGGTTTAAATAACAAATGAAAATATACGAAACAGAAAAAAAATGCAGAATACTTATGTATGAATGACTGTGTTTTGTATACAAATTTATGGACAAGATTTTTTTTTTATTTCAGAGGAAAAGGGGATAAACAGTTAGCCCTGACATCACAGACATCCTTAGCCAGACCTTATGGGTATGCTGAAAATGTGAATGTGAAAGAAGTGGATAAGAAAGAAGCAGATTCACAGCTCATAGTAAAGGTAGGCCACCATACAGCTAGAAATTATCACTATAGATGATCACATTGCCTATTATCATTTCAGATAGGGCTTCCATTGATATATAGAATGAGATATAATGTTTGTAAATAATAAATCTTCTGGGATACAATAATGAATTGTAAAATTAACTTACTGCTTTTTATTTTATTAGTGCATTTTTATTCTGTGGCATTAACAGTCAGACTTTTAACATGCAAACAATCACAAGTCCAAAAGAACTTTCGCTAGCCCAACACATCCAGTTTAATAAAAGTTGGGTTTGCAGTACTTGCAAGTGATGACAAGATTTTGTTGAAAGTACTTGGAGTTTTGACCTTGGATTTCCTCTGAAAAAAAGAAACTGGAGCTGATTTTTCTAAATGCATGCAAATGAAAATACTCTAACCATCTTTTTTGTGCCCCAATCTCCTCCCCCATCATTTTTTAGCTCACCTGTCACATAGTGACAAGGTGAGCTTTTGTGATCACGCAGCGTCCGTCGTCCGTCCGTGCGTGCGTAAACTTTTGCTTGTGACCACGCTAGAGGTCACATTTTTTGTGGGATCTTTATGAAAGTTGGTCAGAATGTTCATCTTGATGATATCTAGGTCAAGTTCGAAACTGGGTCACGTGCCTTCAAAAACTAGGTCAGTAGGTCTAAAAATAGAAAAACCTTGTGACCTCTCTAGAGGCCATATATTTCACAAGATCTTCATGAAAATTGGTCAGAATATTCACCTTGATGATATCTAGGTCAAGTTCGAAACTGGGTCACGTGCCATCAAAAACTAGGTCAGTAGGTCTAAAAATAGATAAACCTTGTGACCTCTCTAGAGGCCATATTCTTCACAAGATCTTCATGAAAATTGGTCAGAACGTTCACCTTGATGATATCTAGATCAAGTTCGAAACTGGGTCACGTACCGTCAAAAACTAGGTCAGTAGGTCAAATAATAGAAAAACCTTGTGACCTCTCTAAAGGCCACATTTTTCATGGGATCTGTATGAAAGTTGACCTGAATGTTCATCTTGATGATATCTAGGTCAAGTTTGAAACTGGGTCACATGCAGTCAAAAACTAGGTCAGTAGGTCTAAAAATAGAAAAACCTTGTGACCTCTCTAGAGGCCATATATTTCACAAGATCTTCATGAAAATTGGTCAGAATGTTCACCTTGATGATATCTAGGTCAAGTTTGAAAGTGGGTCACGTGCCTTCAAAAACTAGGTCAGTAGGTCAAATAATAGAAAAACCTTGTGACCTCTCTAGAGGCCATATTTTTCATGGGATCTGTATGAAAGTTGGTCTGAATGTTCATCTTGATAATATCTAGGTCAAATTTGAAACTGGGTCAACTGCCTTAAAAAACTAGGTCAGTAGGTCAAATAATACAAAAACCTTGTGACCTCTGTAAAGGCCATATTTTTCATGGGATCTGTATGAAAGTTGGTCTGAATGTTCATCTTGATGATATCTAGGTTAAGTTCGAAACAGGGTCATGTGCGATCAAAAACTAGGTCAGTAGGTCTAAAAATAGAAAAACCTTGTGACCTCTCTAGAGGCCATACTTGTGAATGGATCTCCATAAAAATTGGTCAGAATGTTCATCTTGATGATATCTAGGTCAAGTTCGAAAGTGGGTCACGTGCGGTCAAAAATTAGGTCAGTAGGTCAAATAATGAAAAAACGTTGTGACCTCTCTAGAGGCCATATTTTTCATGGGATCTGTATGAAATTTGGTCTGAGTGTTCATCTTGATGATATATAGGTCAAGTTTGAAACTGGGTCAACTGCGATCAGAAACTAGGTCAGTAGGTCTTGAAATAGAAAAACCTTGTGACCTCTCTAGAGGCCATATTTTTCATGAGATCTTCATGAAAATTAGTGAGAATGTTCACCTTGATGATATCTAGGTAAAGTTCAAAACAGGGTCATGTACCTTCGAAAACTAGGTCAATAGGTCAAATAATAGAAAAACCTTGTGACCTCTCTAGAGACCATATTTTTCAATGGATCTTCATGAAAATTGGTCAGAATTTTTATCTTGATAATATCTAGGTCAAGTTCAAAACTGGGTCACATGAGCTCAAAAACTAGCTCACTATGTCAAATAATAGAAAAAATGACGTCATACTCAAAACTGGGTCATGTGGGAAGAGGTGAGCGATTCAGGACCATCATGGTCCTCTTGTTTTTTTTTTGTGGGAGTGGGGTCAGAGTTGCTTTTGGTCCATCTGTCAGTCCATCAGTCCATCCAAATTTGATTCAGTTAATATCTCAAGGTATTTGACCCAGAGTCATCAAACCTCACGGAATTGGTATTCAGCATGGGAAGCTGTCCGCCAGGAGTTTTAATTTTGATCTCATACAGCCAGACCAGAGTTATGGCCCTTGACTTATTAAGAAATATGCATAGAATTTGAAAGGACCTAAGTTTGTGTTGAAGTTGTGCACCTTGGGTTTAGTTAGATATATCACTCAGTTAGACCAGAGTTATGGCCCTTGAATTAGTCAAATTTATGCATAAAAAGGCATAAACGATGTGCCGCACATATCTCAAAAAGTATTAGACCTAGGGTCATGAACCTTCATAGGAATATTATTCAGCATGTGAAGTTATGCTCCTGGGATTTTGTTCTGGATATCTGTCAGTTAGACCAGAGTTATGGCCCTTGATTGGTAAAAACAATATGCATAAATGGGATACAAGTTTGTGTCACATGTATCTAAAAAGTATATCAGGGTATTGTTTTATAGCATGTGAAGTTGCACACATGGTGTTCTTTTTGGGATTTCACTCAACCAGACCAGAGTTATTTTCCTTGACTTAGTGAAAAATGCACATAAAGTTCTTAAAAGTTTGTGTGGCATTTATCTTGGCCCCTGACTTGGGTAAAAAAATAAAAGTTTGTGCCCCATGTATCTCCAAATGTACTTGACCTACAGTCATAAAACATAAAGAGGATCGTTTTATAGCGTGTGAAGTTATGCACCTGATGTTCTCTTTGTGATTTCATTCAGCTAGGCAAGAGTTATGGTCCTTCACTTAGTGAAAAATACACATAAGTTGTTAAAAGTTTGTGTTGCAAAGCTTTTAAAATACATTTCACCTAGAGTCAACCATGTACAGTGGTAGGACTTTTGTATCCTGCATAGATATGTTAGACTTACAAATAGGAAACTTTGATAGACTTCTATTTAATAAACTAAACTACATTTTCTTTTTAGAAATCCTGGGATGTTGCTCTTGGCCCGCTAAAACAGATTCCAATGAATTTTTTCATCATGTGGATGGCAGGAAACACAATCTCAATATTCCCCATTATGATGGTGGGCATGATGTTCTTCAGACCTATTCAGGCTCTTATGTCAGCCTCAAATAGTAAGGATCACTGTGTCTTGTTAATTTAGTTTAAGATTACTATCCTCTGTGAAAATGGAGGGATATAGTTTTAGCATTGTCTGTCTGCCATCACTCCATCCATCATTATGCAGCAATATATTTGAAATGGTTTGTCAAATTGAGTTGATATTTGATATAAATGCTTGTAATCACTCAGCTGCTGATCTTGATTTGGTTGGAAAAAAAACATCATTTCCTGATGTTTCTGTCTAGTATATAAAGCTGAGTTAAGGGGTCTCAGTGGCCGAGTGGTTAAGGTCAATGACTCCAAATCACTTTCCCCTCACCAGTGTTTTTCCGGGCCTTGCTCGTGGTGCTGAATTCTTTGTGTGAGGAAGCCATCCGGTTGCTTATGGAAGGTCAGTGGTTCTACCCAGCTGCCTGTTTGTGATGAAATAATGCCTAGACACCTGGGGCATCTAGGGTCTTCCTCCAACAGCAAAAGCTGGAACATTGCCATAAGTCAGAGTGACATTAAACCCAACAAAAAAAATAACTGTATTATATGTAAATATTTATATAAACTGGTTTCAACAAAAATATGGCTACCATTGATCAGATATATAAAAAAAACCAGGTCCCATGTGTTTCTTGGACAACATATGTATAAAAGGCATTGGAACCACTTTATTACCCTTGCATGAGTGTAAGAGGGGACTAATAGGGTCTGAATGCTTTGGTTTTGTTGTATCTCTGTGATTCCAGCAGGTATAAAAAAAATCCATGTATAATATGTTTTTAGCTCACCTGTCACAAAGTGACAAGGTGCAGAGCTCCAGATAAGCTTTTGGTGCAATTGGGTATTTACCCATCACTTTTTGTCTGAATTGGGTATTGGAAATTTGAATTGGGTAAAAATAATATCATTACCCAGCCTTTTCAGAAGTAATTGGGTATTTGCTAAAACCAATTGGGTATTTTACCAATCTCGCACTAACAATTGAGTATTTTTTTGCTTACAGTATACATGGTATATATCATTAAACAGGACTGACTAAGTATTTTAATGGCGCCCTTCAATGTTTGATACAAAAATGTATTTAAAATTGTAATGAATGTTTCATACTGTTGTTTTCTTTTTCACTTTTAATGCAGTCTGAGATCAGTTCATCCACAATATCCTGAACGATGTGGTCACCGCAATATGCATTCTCCCAAAAGATGTCATCCAGTATTGGTGACACTACGTCGTCACAAACAGATAACTGTCATTGTTGAACAGCAAAATATCCCACTAATTTGTTTGTTTGTGCTGCAACAATGTTTTTTCCTGCAACCTCTTTACATTTTATCGGCGTAAAATTGTTTACAAAGCGTCCAAATAACACCGATCAGCCGGCTGAACGGTCCTGTTATTTTCCCGATAAATTGCAACCTGTTCTGCAGTAACGTATAACCAGTCAGTCAAATCTAGCTTTAAAGTCTCGTACCCGTTCTAGTTATAAGGAAAATGCGATACGCAAGCTATTTTTTACGAATTGTGTATTAGGAATTTTACTTGCGTTTCAGTATGCACACTGTATGAATTCAATTGGGTTTTCTGCAATTTTAATTGCGTAAATACGCAAATACGCAGCTTATCTGGAGCTCTGGACAAGGTGAGCTTTTGTGATCGCGCAGCGTCCATCGTCCGTCGTCTGTGCGTGCGTCCGTCCGTAAACTTTTGTTTGTGACCTCTCTAGAGGTCACATTTTTCATGGGATCTTTATGAAAGTTGGTCAGAATGTTCATCTTGATGATATCTAGGTCAAGTTCGAAACTGGGTCACATGCCTTCAAAAACTAGGTCAGTAGGTCTAAAAATAGAAAAACCTTGTGACCTCTCTAGAGGCCATATATTTCACAAGATCTTCATTAAAATTGGTCAGAATGTTCAACTTGATGATATCTAGGTCAAGTTCGAAATTGGGTCACGTGCCATCAAAAACTAGGTCAGTAGGTCTAAAAATAGAAAAACCTTGTGACCTCTCTAGAGGCCATATATTTCACAAGATCTTCATGAAAATTGGTCAGAATGTTCACCTTGATGATATCTAGGTCAAGTTCGAAACTGGGTCACGTGCCATCAAAAACTAGGTCAGTAGGTCTAAAAATAGAAAAACCTTGTGACCTCTCTAGAGGCCATGTATTTAACAAGATCTTCATGAAAATTGGTCAGAACGTTCACCTTGATGATATCTAGGTCAAATTCGAAACTTGGTCACGTGCCATCGAAAACTAGGTCAGTAGGTCAAATAAAAGAAAAACCTTGTGACCTCTCTAGAGGCCATATTTTTCATGGGATCTGTATGAAAGTTGGTCTGAAGGTTCATTTTGATGATATCTAGGTCAAGTTCGAAAGTGGGTCAAGTGCGGTCAAAAACTAGGTCAGTAGGTCTAAAAATAGAAAAACCATGTGACCTCTCTAGAGGCCATATATTTCATGAGGTCTTCATGAAAATTGGTCAGAACGTTCACCTTGATGATATCTAGGTCAGGTTCGAAAGTGGGTCACGTGCCCTCAAAATCTAGGTCAGTAGGTCATATAATAGAAAAACCTTGTGACCTCTCTAGAGGCCATATTTTTCATGGGATCTGTATGAAAGTTGGTCTGAATGTTCATCTTGATGATATCTAGGTCAAGTTCCAAAGTTGGTCACATGCCCTCAAAAACTAGGTCAGTAGGTCAAATAATAGAAAAACCTTGTGACCTCTCTAAAGGCCATATTTTTCATGGGATCTGTATGAAAATTGGTCTGAATGTTCATCTTGATGATATCTAGGTCAAGTTCGAAACAGGGTCACGTGCGGTCAAAAACTAGGTCAGTAGGTCTAAAAATAGAAAAACCTTGTGACCTCTCTAGAGGCCATACTTGTGTATGGATCTCCATAAAAATTGGTCAGAATGTTCATCTTGATGATATCTAGGTCAAGTTCGAAACTGAGTCACGTGCCGTAAAAAACCAGGTCAACAGGTGAAATGATAGAAAAACCTTGTGACCTCTCTAGAGACCATATTTTTCAATGGATCTTCATGAAAATTGGTCAGAATTTTTATCTTGATAATATCTAGGTCAAGTTCAAAATTGGGTCACATGAGCTCAAAAACTAGGTCATTATGTCAAATAATAGAAAAAACGACATCATACTCAAAACTGGGTGATGTGGGAAGAGGTGAGCGATTCAGGACCATCATGGTCCTCTTGTTATATTAATGTAAATGAGATGTGAAACCAAAATGTTTTATCCCGTTTGGGGCTATATTACCTGCTGTGTTAGTTTGTCATAAAATCCAAATTAAAATTAAAAAAAGTTAAAAAAAATAAAAGTGGCACAAAAATAACTCCACTGTGCAGCCTATATATAGAGATAGACCCTAAAACTTTAAATGATAGTAATACATTAAATAAAGTCTAGAAATTGTTTTCCAAGTCCTTGAAATAACCAAAAATGTTTTCACAAATTGAAGTTTATGATAGTTTTGTTAATATCAATAACAGAAGTTTTAATTTTCAATTTAAAGTTGTGATCCACAAAGAATGACAACTCTTGCCTTGGACTAGTACTTATAAGCAGAGATATCTATTAGTTTACTTCCCTTGCAATTACACAATTGGGTGGAAAATGAAAACTGTTTTAGACACAATATCATACTTTTTTGCACAACAAAAACATTTAGGATTTATTCATATGTGTTTGATTTACCCCTCAAAACATGGTTCCTACGATTCTGTCAAGTTACATATGGTAAAAAATTAACTTTTAACAAGTCAATAACAAAATGGTACCAGTAAGTAATTAATAATGCAGGTAATACATTTTTGCTTGTATCAAAATGTCACAATAGAAACACATCTGTAATACAGAACACCTGGTAGGATTAGTAAAGGTGCAATTATATTGATCTCTATTTCCTATGCCTACTATATACAGTATTGATATAATTTTCATTCCAGCTGCATTCAAGATGATAGAGGGTTCACAGCATATATTGCAGAAGTTTGTTTATATGTTTGGAAATATTGTGTGTCTTGCACTTGCTGTTTACAAATGCCAAACAATGGGCCTGTTACCTACAACACCATCTGATTGGCTGGCTTTTGTAGAAGCACAAAGAGTAAGTACAAACATCTGAATTGTTAAAGTTTATCTTTATACATTTTAAAATGAATATGAAAATTAAATTCTTTTCTTTTCAAGGTGTTAAATAAAATCGTTCATTGTGTGTTATTTTTATGCCCCCGAACGGAGGCATATTAGTTTTCAAGTGTCCGTTCGTTAATTCGTTCGTTCGTCACAACGTTAACTTTTTGCATGAAGGCATTTTACTCGCGAACCACTGCACCCAGGACCTTCAAACCACGTGCTGATAGTACTTATTGAGTACATGACCCCTACTGACTTTGGGGTCAAAGGTCAAGGTCACCAGGTCAAACATTAACTTTTTGCATGAAGGCACTTTACTCGTGAACTACTGCACCCAGGACCTTCAAACTTCACATGCTGATAGTACTTATTGAGTACACGACCCCTACTGACTTTCGGGTCACCAGGTCAAAGGTCAAGGTCACCAGGTCAAACGTTAACTTTTTGCATGAAGGCACTTTACTCGCGAACCACTGCACCCAGGACCTTCAAACTTCACATGCTGATAGTACTTATTGAGCACACGACCCCTACAGAATTTTGGGTCACCAGGTCAAAGGTCAAGGTCACCAGGTCAAACATTAACTTTTTGCATGAAGGCACTTTACTCGCGAACCACTGCACCCAGGACCTTCAAACTTCACATGCTGATAGTACTTACTGAGTACACGACCCCTTTTGACTTTGGGGTCACCAGGGCAAAGGTCAAGGTCACCATGTCAAACGTTAACTTTTTGCATGAAGGCACTTTACTCGCGAACCACTGCACCAAGGACCTTCAAACTCCACATGCTGATAGTACTTATTGAGTACACGACCCCTACTGACTTTGGGGTCACCAGGTCAAAGGTCAAGGCGCTGTGGTGGCATTTGTCACCATTAGTGACAGCTCTTGTTTTTAGTAATTATTTGTATCAGTACAAAAAATGTATGTAGTAATTGGATGTTTTTGTCTATGCTGCAAATTTATGTTAGTAAAGGGAAATAACAAGTGACAAAACTGGAGTGAAATATGTTTCAGTTGTTTCCCTTCGTACAGTGATTTTGTCAAAACTGCTAATGTCAGTAGGGTTTTCCCTACTTTCTGAACAGGAAGCTAGATACTAAATATGTTATCGTGCTTTCCGTTAAAGAAGCAAAATCACCAATTTTTGCTTATTTCTTTCCAAAGGCCTGTATATGGTTCTATTAAAAGTGGTTAATCAAATTTTGGTCAACTAATGAATTAGTTCAAAAATTTAACAACTAATCACCAACGATCTTGATGTATATTATATTTTCACTGGAAGTATTTTTAGCTCATCTGATTTTTAGCTCACCTGTCACAAAGTGACAAGGTGAGCTTTTGTGATCGCGTGGCGTCCGTCGTCCGTCCGTGCGTGCGTGCGTGCGTTCGTGTGTGCGTAAACTTTCGCTTGTGACCACTCTAGAGGTCACATTTTTCATGGGATCTTTATGAAAGTTGGTCAGAATGTTCATCTTGATGATATCTAGGTCAAGTTCGAAACTGGGTCACGTGCGGTCAAAAACTAGGTCAGTAGGTCTAAAAATAGAAAAACCTTGTGACCTCTCTAGAGGCCATATTTCTCATGAGATCTTCATGAAAATTGGTCAGAATGTTCACCTTGATGATATCTAGGTCAAGTTCGAAACTGGGTCACGTGGGGTCAAAAACTAGGTCATTAGGTCTAAAAATAGAAAAACCTTGTGACCTCTCTAGAGGCCATATTTCTCAATGGATCTTCATGAAAATTGGTCAGAATGTTCACCTTGATGATATCTAGGTCAGATTCGAAACTGGGTCATGTGGGGTCAAAAACTAGGTCAGTAGGTCTAAAAATAGAAAAACCTTGTGATCTCTTTAGAGGCCATATTTCTCAATGGATCTTCATGAAAATTGGTCAGAATGTTCACCTTGATGATATCTAGGTCAGGTTTGAAACTGGGTTACGTGCGGTCAAAAACTAGGTCAGTAGGTCTAAAAATAGAAAAACCTTGTGACGTCTCTAGAGGCCATGTTTCTCAATGGATCTTCATGAAAATTAATCAGAATGTTCCTCTTGATGATATCTAGGTCAAGTTCGAAACTGGGTCACGTGCGGTCAAAAACTAGGTCAGTAGGTCGAAAAATATAAAAACCTTGTGACCTCTCTAGAGGCCATATTTTTCATGAGATCTTCATGAAAATTGGTGAGAATGTTCACCTTGATGATATCTAGGTCAGATTCAGAAGTGGGTCACGTGCCTTCTAAAACTAGGTCATAAGGTCAAATAATAGAAAAACCTTGTGACCTCTATAGAGGTCATATTTTTCAATGGATCTTCATGAAAATTGGTCAGAATTTTTTATCTTGATGATATCTATGTCACATGTGCTCAAAAACTAGGTCACTATGTCAAATAATAGAAATAACGACGTCGTACTCAGTTCAACACTAGGTCATGTGGGGATAGGTGAGCGATTCAGGACCATCATGGTCCTCTTGTTTGAAAAAAAATGATGAGTTATTGTCATCACTTGAGCGGTTGTCGGCGTCGGCGTCGGCGTCTGCGTCGGCGTTGCCTGGTTAAGTTTTATGTTTAGGTCAGCTTTTCTCCTAAACTATCAAAGCTATTGCTTTGAAACTTGGAATACTTGTTCACCATCATAAGCTGACCCTGTATAGCAAGAAACATAACTCCGTCTTGCTTTTTGCAAGATTTATGGCCCCTTTTGTACTTAGAAAATATCAGATTTCTTGGTTAAGTTTTATGTTTAGGTCAACTTTTCTCCCAAACTGTCAAAGCTATTGCTTTGAAACTTGGAATACTTGTTCACCATCATAAGCTGACCCTGTACAGCAAGAAACATAACTCCATCTTGCTTTTTGCAAGATTTATTGCCCCTTTTGGACTTAGAAAATCAGTTTTCTTGGTTAAGTTTTATGTTTAGGTCAGCTTTTATCCTAAACTATCAAAGCTATTGCTTTAAAACTTGCAACACTTGTTCACCATCATAAGCTTACCCTGTACAGCAAGCAGCGTAACTCCATCCTGATTTTTGCAAAAATTATTGCCCCTTTTGGACTTAGAAAATCATTTTCTTGGTTGAGTATTATGTTTAAGTCAACTTTTCTCATAAACTATCAAAGCTATTGCTTTAAAACTTGCAACAGTTTTTCACCATCATAAGTGGACACTGTACATCAAGAAATATAACTCTATCCTGCTTTTTGCAAGAATGATGGCCCTTTTTAGACTTAGAAAATCATGGGTAGGACAATATTTCTATTACACAAAAAAAATCAGATGAGCGTCAGCACCCGCAAGGCGGTGCTCTTGTTAGATTTGATTTTCCTAACCTGGTTGCCCAACCAGGATAGCTTTATTTTAGCATAAGTATAAGTTTATCAAACATATTTTGCCTGAGGAAGAATACAAATATAGCACTATTGTATTAAATTTGTCAAAGATTTGCATTGAAAAGTATATATTTTGCCACAGTTCATTAGAAATGCAAGTATATAAAATTATTATTACCTCTGGGAGGCTCCCCTTGCCTATCTCGGTTGTGCAACCAAGATAGATTGAAAATAGACAAATTCAGAAGCTATGTGCTATTTTAAAACTAGAAATTACATTGAAATTTAAAGAAATAGTCAACTTTTTAAATATTTTATATTAAAGGGAGGTAATTAAAAAAAACACGAAAAGTTATAAAATATGCATTTTCAAGAGGGATCCAACTTTACGTAATGGGTCTTTTTATTCCTTAAATAAATCTTGCTCAGAGTATATGAAAACTGAAAAATGTCATAAAAATCTTGCTCAGATGTGATTGACCACTGTTTAATTATAAGACACCATTGTGAACCGGAGAGCTGTTTCTCATTTCTACTGTTCAAATTTTTAACTGTCCAAAAAGATTTTTTATTCAGTTTTAGTAGCTTCCAGAAATGAAAATATTACTTCCAATTTGGGAACCTGGGATATATATATACACTAAATTGCATATGATATGGCGGGATAGTATGTTTACCAAAGTATTCACATATTGTGCAAGGCTAATAAAAATGTGAACAAAACTGAACAAAATTCTTAGAAAGGTGTGTGGAAACTATCAAGAAGAGAGAAAACTGTACTATATTTTGTCAGCCATAAATCCACTGAAATCAATCTGACTGGAGCATCCTTACTGTACAGTACAAAAACTTCCCCTGACCCTGATAAAGCCTATCAAATTTGAAGGAAATTATGACCATATAATAGCTTTTTTTTCCAAAACAATAAAATTTTGGAAAAGTTGGTAGTTATTATCAGGGAAAAGGTTAGCACTGGTACATATTCCAGGAACACTGGTCAGGTTTATCAAGGGATTTGAAAATATTTGTCACATGTCAAATGTTAACCATATTGAGAAAGTGTGTCATGCTTATGACCTGGGTCTTGGGTCAAGGTCACAAAATAATTCAGTTCGTACCTGAACTATCCTGGCATATTGTATGCAGACAACTGTAGCATTCTTGGGCACGCTTCAGGGGCATTTGTCACCAATAGTGACAGCTCTTGTTTTCTTTTCAAGCTGTTAAATAAATTTGTTCATTTTGTGTTATTTAATTAGTAATTATTGGTATCAATACTAAAAATGTTTATCTAATAAATGTATTTGCAATGTTAGTAAAGGGAAGTAACAAATGACAAACTGGAGTAAAATATGTTTCAGTTGTTTCCCTTTATACAGAGATTTGTCAAAACTGCCAATGTCAGTAAAGGAAACTTTCCCATCAAGTGAGTGTCTATGGGTTTTTCCCTACTTCCTGAACAGGTAGCTTGATACTAAATACGTTATCGTGCTTTCCTGTTAAAGAAGCGAAATCACCAATTGTTACTTGTTTCTTTCATAAGGCCTTTATATAGTACTGTTAAATATAAGACACCATTGTGAACCTGAGAGATGTTTCTCAATCTCTACTGCTACTGGGAGCAAAATCCCTAGAAAGGTGTATGGAAGGTGTCTAGAAGAACTGCAAAAGCTCCGTTGAAATCAAATCAGCTGGAGCATCCGTACTGTACAGTACAAAAACTTGACCTGACCCTGATAAAGTCTATCAAATTTGAAGGAAATTATATTACCACATAACAGCTGTTTTTTTTTTCTTTTCCAAAGCAACAAAATTTTGGAAAAGTTGGTAGTTATTATCAGGGAAAAGGTAAGCACTGGTACATATTCAAGGAACACTGGTCAGGTTAATTGTCTAGTTGTTAAGTAATTGAAACACTTCTGAAAAAGCAGCGCTAAACCTAATACAAAATATAAACAGAAATAGTTATACCTTTAAAGGACATTTTTGACATGCCTTTTACCAATGTTTAAATTATGTCACAGACAAAAAACACTGGGGGCTATAACTGTTTTTAGCTCACCTGTCACAAAGTGACAAGGTGAGCTTTTGTGATCACGCGGTGTCCGTCGTCCGTCCGTCCGTGCGTGCGTAAACTTTTCCTTGTGACATCTCTAGAGGTCACATTTTTCATGGGATCTTTATGAAAATGGGTCAGAATGTTCATCTTGGTAAATACTAGGTCAAGTTCGAAACTGGGTCACGTGCCTTCAAAAACTAGGTCAGTAGGTCTAAAAATAGAAAAACCTTGTGACCTCTCTAGAGGCCATAATTGCAATGTCTTCATAAATTGTCAAATGTCACCTTGTGATATCTAGGTCAAGTTCGTAAACTGGGTCACGTGCCTTCAAAAATAGGTCAGTAGGTCAAAAATAGAAAAACCTTGTGACCTCTCTAAGAGGCCATATATTTCCAAAATCTTCATGAAATTGGTCGAATATTAACCTTGATGATATCTAGGTCAGTTCGAAACTGGGTCTTGTGCCTTCAAAAACTAGGTCAGGAGGTCTAAAAATAGAAAAACATTGTGACTCTCTAGGCATATATTTCATAGATCTTCATGAAAATTGGTCAGAACGTTCACCTTGATGATATCTAGGTCAGGTTCGAAACTGGGTCACGTGCCGTCAAAAAGTAGGTCAGACGGTCAAATAATAGAAAAAACTTGTGACCTCTCTAAAGGCCATATTTTTCATGGAATCTGTATGAAAGTTGGTCTGAATGTTCATCTTGATGATATCTAGGTCGAGTTCGAAACTGGGTCACTGCGTCAAAAACTAGGTCAGTAGGTCAAAAATAGAAAACCTTGTGACTCCTGAGCCATAGTTCATAATCTTCAGAAATGTAGATGTTCACCTGATATATTATCTTCGAAGTGGTCACGTGCCGTCAAATAGGTCTAGGTCATATAGAAAACGTTGGACTCTTAGAGGCCATTTTTCCCTGGGATCTGTATGAAGTTGGTCTGAATGTCAATCTTGATGAATTTCTAGGTCAGTCGATGGTCACGTGCTTCAAAAACTAGGTCAGTAGGTCAAATAATAGAAAAACCTTGTGACCTCTCATAAGGCCATATTTTTCAATGGATCTTCATGAAAGTTGGTCTGATTGTTCATCTTGATGATATCTAGGTCAATTCGAAACGGGTCATGTGCGGTCAAAAACTAGGTCAGAGGTCAAAAATGAAAAAACCTTGTGACCTCCATAGAGGCCATATTTTGAATGGATCTCATAAAATTGGTGTCAAAAATGAAAACGTTTGACCTCTCTAGAGGCCATATTTTCATGGATCTGTATGAAAGTTGGTCTGATGTTTATCTCGATGATATCTAGGTCAAGTTTGAAACTGGGTCAACTGCGATCAAAAACTAGGTCAGTAGGTCTTGAAATAGAAAAACCTTGTGACCTCTCTAAAGGCCATACCCTTGAATGGATCTGTATGAAAATTGGTCAGAATGTTCATCTTGATGATATCTAGGTCAAGTTTGAAACTGGGTCACGTGCCTTAAAAAACTAGGTCAATAGGTCAAATAATAGAAAAACCTTGTGACCTCTCTAGAGACCATATTTTTCAATGGATCTTCATGAAATTTGGTCAGAATTTTTATCTTGATAATATCTAGTTCAAATTCAAAACTGGGTCACATGAGCTCAAAAACTAGGTCACTATGTCAAATAATAGAAAAAAACGACGTCATACTCAAAACTGGATCATGTGGGAAGAGGTGAGCGATTCAGGACCATCATGGTCCTCTTGTTTGTTGAGCCGGCTTGTGGAAGTGAAGACATAGTCGTCCAATTAGCTGTTCGGTGTATGTGTGGGTGCGTCAGGATTTGATTGTCCGGACCATAACTTTGACATGCATGGAGATCTTGTTTATGTTTGGCATGAATGTTAACCCCAGTGTCATGCACAAACCCCAGATTCCTATCTCAAAGGTCAGGGTCAGAGTTGGAAGTCAAATTGTCATGTGAGATCTTGTCCGGTCCATAACTTTGATATGCATTGAGGAATCTTGTTTATATTTGGCATGAATGTTTAACTCAATGAGACGGAGTGTCATGTGCAAACTTCAGTTCATATTTCAAAGGTCAAGCCTAGCTCAGAAGTATTTCATATTTATTGATGAAACCTTGCATGAGTCTTTATAATGCACATTTTCACATTGTAATGTGCCTAGCTCAAAAAGTGTTTCATATAAATTGATGAAAACTTGCGTGAGTCTTTATAATGATATAAACTTGGGCACCTCTTATTTTACGTCTGGCTCCACCCCCTATTTCCAAAGTTATGGCTCCTGAAATAGTAAAACATGCACATTTTTCACCTAATGACTTGCATAGCTCAAAAAGTATTTGATGTAAATTCATGAAACCGTGCATGAGTCTTTATCATGATGTGACCTTGCACAGTTGACATTCTTCTTGAGATTTTAGTGCTAATTACAGAGTTACAGCTCTTGAGATTTTTTGTTTGTGATGCTCATAGCTCAAGAAGTATATTTATAGCCTTGAATAATGATCCTTTATATAAAAATGTTTGTTGAGGCTATACCCCATCATTTGGATTATTACCCCCTAATTGTGACAGATGTACCAGTGGGGGCACACCCGGTGTCCTACAGTTTTTTTTCTGTTTTTTTTTTTAGGACAACTGTAAACCTTACAAAATTTTGTTCAAGCTTGCCTGCTTTGCTCAATAGTGAGTGCGCAGATCTATGGAGTCTGGGGTCTTGGTGTCAGTAAACATGCAAAACATAATGTTTTCCATGATGATTTGATAGAATCCTAAGCAGAAATTGTGTCTGACATCATTCATTCATCCTCAGTCTATATTCTTGGGGGTGGGGGATAGGGAAGAAGTTGACAGTTATTGGAGAAGAACAGGTTGGTATATTTGCGGGATCCAGGAACATTGGTTAGGTTAACTGCCAGAGCTCTGAAATACTGTTGAAAAACAGCGCTGAACCCAAAACAAACAAAAATGTCCAAATTACACTGAACATAATTACCTGTAAAGAAGCAGGCTTTGTTTAACATTTACCCTGCTAAATTTCTAAAATGGACTGTCCATCATTCAATTTGGGCAGTCGCTCTTCTAATTCAAAGGGATGATCACTGAAAATTTACTGACTGAATAGTGAACAGTGCAGACCAGGATCAGTCTGCACTGAACATGGTCTGCACTGGTCACAAAGGCAGAGTTCAGACAAGCCCTGGGGGCTATTACTGCTTTTGTTGTAAGTAATATGTAAACTGTCATGTATAATGTGTTATTATGTCATATTTTGTCTGTATATTTCAGAGACTAGAGTGGTCAGGAGGTGGTGCTCTTCTGTGAATGTGATGCTGACATTTCTCTTCAAAACATTATCTTGTGTATTATCAAAGAAGCTTCCTGCAAGATTAAACAATTAAAATTTTTATTTGGTTGAACATTTCAGTGTATTGATTACTGTAAATTAAGGTGTAGATGGTGTCCTTCAGTGGCCTTTCGACAGTATTTGAGCCGTGCCATGGGAAAACCAACATAGTGGGTGTGCGACCAGCATGGATCCAGACCAGCCTGCGCATCCGCGCAGTCTGGTCAGGATCCATGCTGTTCGCTAACAGTTTCTCCAATTCCAATAGGCTTTAAAAGCGAACAGCATGGAGCCTGACCAGACTGCGCGGATGCGCAGGCTGGTCTGGATCCATGCTGGTCGCACACCCACTATGTTGGTTTTCCCATGGCACGGCTCATTTATTGTTAAAAGCACTTGTGTATACTGTAGAATTTGTAAAAGGGCTATTTGAGGTTGCAGTTTTAGTCTTAGGGATAAAAGTATTGTATGTGTTCTCAGCGACAGTTTGACAGACGACAATTTGTCCTACATCGAAGTGGGAAAATTATCAGTTACTTGCCAAGAACATTGAGTCTTTAAGATATTTTTGTTTCCCCTCCCACAGTCCTTGCCATTTAAAAGCTGCATACGTAGGTTGAGAAATTTAATTTTTTTTTTTGTTCAATACATTTTCAATATATAAATATTGTAAATATGTAATTTTTTATGAAAAATCAGTCATTAATGACGTAGCTACTTACTAATAATGACTCCACTTTTATAACAGCCATAACAGCTGGTGAATCTTTAATGTCAGTAACAATTATGAAGTAAATAATATTCTTTTAGAATTAAAACCATGCATTTTAAAATAGTATTGCGTCCATCTTTGTGATAAAAAAGTTTTGATATGGTCAATTTTTGTGGTCAGGTAGCCAGCGGGGTATGGGGGATGGGTGGGGGTTGAGAACAATATTTTATTTTAGGCCTCAGACATGGTGCAGAATCCAGGATATGCAGGAACACGGTTTGCTTTAGATGACAGCAGTTAACATAAAGTTAAATATTGTTGAAAAACAGCATTGAACCAATCAAATAAACAAAACATTTAGTCATGTTGTACATTAACAATTCAAGAAGTGTGATATCTTTTGATTATTGTGTATAATAGAATAACTCTGGGGAACAACTTTGTTAAATCTGTACTATATTTGCCTTTTGTGCTAGTGTATGACATGTGCTTTCAATGAGAATTTGACCCTCTTTCTCGCCGCTTCTGCCAATTGACTCACTGGGCATTGTGATCAAGCACCTTGATGGAACCATGAACCTTCTGGTGGGTGAAATATACACCTCAAATTTTCAAAAGTGTGGTTTGAACTCTGTGACTTTCACACCAAACCTAAAGTATACAGGAATGGAAAGTTGACCATAGCTTTAAGTGAATTCTTATCTTTTGAACTTCTATTAATACCAGACTTTGTTTTGAACTATTTAAAGTTCAGTTAGAAATTTAAGAAAGATAAGACAGTTTCAAACGTGATTTTATCACATGTTTGACATCGTGGAAGTGAAAAGTGAAAAAAAACCTTTACCTAATTTTGGTATTACACTAGTGTAACAAAGCTTTGATGCTGAAGTCGTTTTATTTGTTGAATTGACTCTCTCTATAATAGGTAGAGAAAGATGAAATTTTGATGTTTCAGCAAGAAAAGCTAACATAATTTTTATGATAAAAAGAATATTACATTAAATTTTGTGTCTTTCCACATTGAATTTAATAAACTTGTCGAGAGCCTCAAATTTTATTATTTTATTCAACTCTTAATAAATTCCGTATGAAAAAAGACACCCATATAATATCCTTTACTGACAGTCCCATCAACTAAAGTTATTGACCTTTTGTTTGTTTGTTTGTTTGTTTTGGGTTTAACGCCATTTTTCAACAGTATTTCAGTCATGAACGGCGGGAGTTAACTAAACCATGTTCCGGATTCTGTACCAGTACAAATATTCTACGCAAGTAACTGCCACTTCCAATAATGATCAGAGGTGGAGGACTAATGATTTCAGACACAATGTCGTCTATCAAATAGCCACGGAGAACATCAGCCCTGCCCGAGGATCGAACTCGCGACCCCGCGATCCGTAGACCAACGCTCTTACCTACTGAGCTAAGCGGGCGGGCTATTGACCTTTTGGCCCCAACAGCATACAAAAATAAAATGCTTCACTAAGGACTGACATTTTTGGTGTTCCATACTTGCATCTTTTTTTCTGCTGAAGAAGAATTTTATCAGAATGTGCTTATGAGCTGCTACATGAAATGGGACCATCTTGACAGAGTTGCTTAACCCTTACCTTGCTAAAATTCTAAAATGGACTGGTCCATCATTCAATTTGGGCAGCATCACTTATTATTTAAAGGGGTGTTCACTGAAAATTTACTGACTGAATAGCGAACAGTGCAGACCATGATCAGCCTGCACAGATGTGCAGGCTGATCTTGGTCTGCACTGGTCGCAAAGGCAGAATCGCTTGCTGCCAGCAGGCTAAGGGTTAAACATCTGCTTGCAACATTTTGAAATATTTTTTTTTCAAATGGTATATCACTGAACTTGTAAAAGCTTCAATTTAATTTTATCCTTTATAATCTGAACTGTTGTCAACTTTCATTAAAATATAATGCACAGACATAGAGTAAAGTATTCCACTAGAAATTGGAGTCAGTGGCGGAGTGGTTAAGGGCTGGCTTCATATCATTTCCACCTGTATGCTGTTGATTTGAAACCTCACTTGGGGTGTGCAATATATTTGTGTGGACAAGTTGTCCAGCTGACTTGTGGAGGTGCTACTATGAAAAGTTGGGAAGTTGCCATAATGTCCTATAATTGTGTCAGTGTGATGTTAAACTCTAAAAATAAAAATATATAAATAGAAATTATCTGTCATGATTCTTTGGGCAGATTGGTTTAAGTTTTTCAGTTAGTGCGCTTCCTTATCTTTAAGTTCACTTTATTTAAATATTCCTATGTAATCTGATTACATTTTAAAGGCATGCTTAGTAAGGCAAAGGAAATGGAACAAGTCGGATGAACTGCCTAGTGACAAAACCAACCAGTCTCAAATCTCTAGCATCTGATTGGTTGATTTTTAGTACAGTTTTGAAATTGACCAATGGCAAGATTGCACTTGGAGACTGGTCTCAAGATTTATTTTTTTTTATAACTTAGGAACTGTTACCCAAATTAAAGTTTCTGAACTGTTTATGTTAATTATCAAATATATAAAATTATTGATCATTCAATTTTAGAATGTTTTCATGGATGTTTTGAACATGTGAAGTGCAATGTCATAAAGTGAATAAAATGTTGAAAACAGAAATTACTGTTGCTTATTCTAATATAGGTAAACAAGAGCTGTCTGTTGACAGCGTGCTAGACTATTTGAAGAATTAAAGGCGTACGCTAGAATTCCCTGTATATGAGATGGGCTAAAATTTTCCCAATAACAGAATTTCTTTAAACTTTGGATATTGAGGGACAATCATCTAAGAAACAAAAAAATGCAATAAAAATCATAGGTCACCGGATTCGAAAAAGAGTTATCTGCCCTTGAAAACGTCATTTTTAGGGGAAATGCCGTTTTCAAGGGCAGATAACTCTTTTTCGATACCGGTGACCTATGATTTTTATTGCATTTTTTTGTTTCTTAGATGATTGTCCTTCAATATGCAAAGTTTGAAAAAATTCTGTTATTGGGAAAATTTTCGCACCAAATTCTAGCATACGTCCTTAATGGAAGTATGTGGTCAAAATAATATCGGAGATTTTCAGACAAAAGAAGAAAAATATATAAGACAATGTACCTGTATTTGTGGATAAGTCTTGCACTCTATGGCAATGTGTGACCATAATGGTAAGCAACTGTTCAAAGGCATATATCAAACAGTTTAGACAACATTTCCTGTACGTATTATTGCTACAGTAGTAGAATTTTTTTTTAAAAATTGTCTGGAAACAATGGCCTATTCAAAATTATTTCAACGATATTTTCCTTGCATGACCATCTAACAAAACTGTTCAAGCAAGCTGTGCAACTCAAGTGAGCGATCTAGGGCCATCACGGCCCTCTTGTTTATTTTAAACATGCATTAATAATACGGTAACGGGATGCACATGTTCCATATTATGTGGTTAATCGATTAAAACTACCAACTGTTTATCGCCATCACCACTTTGATTTCAGAATGCTCTAGCAATGCCATCGGTGTCTGTATCAGCGTCAGCTATAATATAGTTGATGTTACACAAGGTTTCCTATACCGCGCTTTCTCTGATTTAACCGTCCCATTATAACTGAATGTTTGTTGGTCTATGGCGTAAGAATGCTTCAACAAAAGATTTCTGAAAAAAAAACGCGTACTTTGGACCTGAATAAAATTCTATAACGTTACCATCTTTATATAGATGCGCAAAATTTTCGAAAAGTTCGACAATTTTGACTAAAATCGTTGCTTACGAGTTTGCTGCATCATCATTTGATGTTTGAAAATACATCAGCTCTGGATTCTGTACGTGCATCACTTCACTACGAGCTCCACGTGCACATGTGACAACGGTCATATACTTCGAGTTTCACAAAAGAAACCAACATATTAGAAAATGATAAATTTAGCATACAAGTTGGTTGCAATAAACAGATGTTGTGTTTTTACTTTTATATGTCTATATTTTTAATGTATCAACTGTTTCCTTTCTTTTTTACTTCCTTTACTTTAGTCCACCAGCTCTTGATAATAAAGCAATGGAATTTCACGTTGGACCGCTATGGAAAATTATTTTAGGATATACAATTTCTATGTCTAAAAGTATTAACTCTATAATCAGGTTATCACAATATTATCTTGGTAATTTATATGATTAATAAAGCCCATGGATACGATGGATACGTATCAAAATAGTTATGGACGTCGCTTAAGGTTCTTTTGCATACTTCATGATAAACCGGAAGTCATAGCGTTCTGGAATAAGGTCAGTAATTCGGTCGAAAATGTGCTTCTGTGGTGTAATCGAAAGAAGTCCATAATAAATAGATCCTAATTTTCCCATTTTTTGAGCAAATTCGTGTAGAACGAGTGCTTTAATCACCATTTTTCACTACTGAAATACATTCTGCATGAAATGAGACGGTTTTCATGTTCATACACCCCACATGGCAAGTTTTGCAGATCGAAACCGGAAGTAGGTGCTTATTGCGCGGACGAGAGCAAATATGCGCCATTTTTAGGGTAGCAGACCACAACTGACTGGCATTTCACTAGGAACTACATGACCCCCCTATTTTCTTTTCATTTTTTCGTTAATTTATGATAGAACTTTCATGAAAAATAGGTGTAGGAAAATGTGATGTTCTCTAAAGATACTTAAAGACGACCTGAAGTTGTCGTTTTTTATATGAAACAAAGAAGGATTTGAATTACTGACCTTTAACCTTCTGTCATTTTTGTGATAACCTAGTACCAATGTGCCTCTAGTTACCTCCCCTACTGGTCCGTACGACCCGTGACTCTAGTTACCTCCCCTGACGGTCCGTAATATCAAACTGAAATGAAGTGAAAGTGATAATTACGCAACGAGTTTGGCTTAGGGTAGAACCTAGCTGGCTCCGGCCTGCGGAAACGAAAATCATTCTTGAATGAATTGCATCCATTGTACGTATGCTTGTGATAAGACAAGCATAGTTACTACCTTTTTAAGATTATTATGCATGTATAAACTTGTGACCCGAAATATTTCTAAATAATGTCAAAACATTTAAATTTTGAATTAGTGCATTCGGTTTTAATTTTTAGGAATTCTAGTCTAGTCCAGTCTAGTCCGTGGGTGAAGTTAACGTTATATTTTGACCTAGCTCTAGTTAAGCTAGGGAAATATATGGAAAATATAAGTCAACCTATGCATTTTATTTTGACAATGTATTTAGAAAATATGTCCACTTGGAACTATGGAAGGTAAATGGTCATTTTCCCATAAATAACCACTAAGAACAAGTCCAACAATCATAAAATGCTGCAAATGACTTCTTTGTGTACTACAAATTTGATACGAACACGCAGAACTACCTTAAAGTCTAATATATACTGTTAATTAAGCCATTATGATCAATAAAGCTGTCCGTCCCAGGTCAATGTTTGTCTTAACGACCGTATTTGTCCACATTCTTGATAGCGTTTTTATTTATTATACAAATAAACATATCAAAGGAATCAACATGTCGCTAACAAGAAACTATGTATTTCCTGATAAAGTTCAAGAACTACAAAAATTGAAACAAGGTCCGATCCCCAAGATAGACTTGAATAAAAGACAATTTATAATTTGAAATATAGGCAATCTAGGCGGACACAGTTGCAGCAAGAGTTAAAGCGTTTTCCTACGGAGACGAAGGCCCCGGGTTCAATTCCTGGTTACTCCTATTGCAGTATGTCAATGGACAAAATAGGGTTGCTCAAAAGCTCTACAAAGCTTACGTTCATTGTTTCACAAAGCGACGGTGAATTTACCTTTACCTCCAACATTTATCTAAGCAATTCCTACACCCTGTTATATGCTGTTTTAGCATAGTCGGAAACAAGTACACCATGAGCGCATTAAATCCAACAGTATGAATTTATATTGAATATTTACCAAAATTATACGGAACGTGCTATATTATGGTAAACATGTAATATTTTTGCTGTCGTTGAGCACCAAATGATTGGCATATTTTGCAATTATGCGCATGGTTTTCACATATTATAAGGGCAAGTACAACGTGCACTGGAAGGAAAATGCATAAAACAAGAATTCCGATATATACTGGGATTTAGAAAAAAAACGACAAAAACATCTTTTGCCTTGGCAGTTGGCCATTTTAGTTCAAGACTGTCGTTTCAGCTCAGTCAGTTTGGCACAAAGTCATTTCGGCCTCAGATGGAATAAATACTGTCTTTCTAATCTAACAGTATGTGGCATACATGTGCTGGAAGTATGCAAAATGATATATACTTCGTTCTTTTTTTTTCAACAGATGTTATTTAGATATAACCACCAAATATGTAGATTGACAGTTATGAGAAATATGTCCATATTATGACCATAAAATTGACATATTCACACGTATGGTTGTCAAAATATATTTATTACTCTGTTGTTGGCTTTAAACCTAGTGACTTAGTTTTTTTTCTTCCGGATATAGATATTTCTAGAGCGTACACATTTCGACAGTCCTATAATACTTTACGTATGTTTCACGGAAGCGAAATCCTAACACATTTGTACCCTTTTGTACAAGGGTCCTGCAAAAAGTTCTGTCACTAATGGACTTCCGTAGTTTTATCCCAGGTATATACGACTGAAAATATCACAAATCAGAAATGTAACGTATACGTTTTTGCTTTATTTGGGGTAGAGATGTGAAATATATTCGTACGATTTTTGTGAAATATTCGCAAGAAATTCTTTACACACGAATTTCTCGCATTTGTGAAGAATTCGTTTCTGTGAAATTTCCGGTTCAACAGAACACTTCATTCCACTTGGCCGGTATTGTCTGTGTCGTTGACCTATCAGAACACAACAAAGACAACAGAAAATGCAAGTATTTAACAGTCTAGGTGAGACAAATACGGACCGAAGTCTTGCCCGTGAATCCTCGTATCCCTGTGATGATCATTTGTACCAATAGACGATGAGGACGTTAAAGACCGTAAAAGCAAGCTGTATTGCCCTCCCCCCCCCCCCCCCCCCCCCCCCCCCCCCCCCCCCCCCCTCATTGTTTTACCTTTAACTTCTAAGTGTGCCCTTGACCTTTCAGCTAATCTTGTGATTTTGCGCTCATCATGATGATCATTTATACCAAGTTATTTTAAACTTTCTTTTAATTGAAAAGGACGCTGGAAACAGCATTAGCCCTATTTATTCCAATTATGACCTTGACCTTACAGCTAAAAGCGTTGGTTTTGCGCGCGTCATCGTTATCATTCAAGGTACGATGGCTACACCTGCTACACATTAGCGCAACGCCATCGCACATTCGTGCTTCGCTTTCGCCTTAGCACTATCGTCTGCATCGCCATATCGCCCTTCGTCATTGCACGATCAAACATCATCGCAGTTTCCTCTTGGAATTTCGGCCTTTAGTCAATGCACATAAAACGCGATGACGGAACACGAATGCGTAATGGTGGCACGTGAAGAACGCGATTCAAACTTTCAAAGTTCGTGCTTTGCCTTATTTCTAATTGACAATAAGACCATATTGGATGCTTCATATTAGGGAAAATGACGTTTAGAAAGAAGTTTTTGTGTTGTGTTGTGTTCTGTTCGGGTCTGTTTTTTTTTCTTTCTGTTTTATTCTGTGGTATTGTGTTGTGTGTGGAGGATGATATTATGGCATGTTCGTGTGACGTATTCGTCTAAACAATCGTTTGGCATTGTTTTGTTCTGTTTTGGCAGGAGAAATATACGTTTTTGCTTTAACAGGTGTACGCTGCGAAATTGCGAAATGTATATTTCACAAATGTGTGACACATTCATAGGATCTTTGTGAAATATTCACACGAATTCTTCACAAATGTGAGGAATTCGCACGAATTTAATTCTCATCACCTTTCTGGGCTCGTTTTAGTCCCCATACTTTTTTCTGGGCCCTTATTCATCACCATTTAAAGTCACAACTTTAGAATTAGCCTTTCAAATTCTAAATTTTCTTTCTGTTTCTGTTATTATTTTATTTCTATATATATTTTAGGAACTTTACATGAATATGCCGTTGGCAGCTACAGACATCTTGGGGGAAATCATTTTGTATAGATAGGCTACTTAGTTGGTAAATTGATTTTCTACCGATCTTATGTCTACGTTTCTGTCTTAAACGCTGATGAGTTTGGACCCAGATATTTTTGTTTCAGACCTCAATGAACTTGTTTTGTAATTTGTTTGATGACTGCTGATAATTTCAAGTATACAAAATAACTTTAACTCTTATCATGCTGGACACGATTCTGCCTTTGCGACCAGTGTAGATCATGATCAGCCTGCACGTCCGTGCAGTCTGATCATGATCGGCACTGTTCGCTATTCATTCCGTGTCTTTTAGGTAAGCACTCCTTTTAACAGTTAATGGCACTGTCCAAATTGAAAGATGGACAAGTTCATTATAGAAAAAAGGGCTAAAATGAGCGTGCGGTTTTTGTCCGGTACTTTTATTTGTCATTCATTCTTGTCATATCTGTCTGAAGTACTATAATTGACCTTTCACTGAAATCTCTGACCTTATTTCTCCCCAGCTTAACTCCATGAACTTAGTTATAACATATTAAACTCCTACGCAGTGATCTCCCTTGTCTCTACGCTTTAATGAGAGCGTAGCAGCAAGGGAGATCACTGCGTAGGAGTTTGATAACATTATGACCGATTGAGAAGCTTAACATTTAAATGTCATTCTTTTATCATTGTTTTATCTTTTGGATTTTTTTAGCAATAGTAAATTTTAATGTTAAAGTGGTTAGGGGTAAAACAAGAAATCTCTTTGAACCACAGTGATGCGGGGTTAGCCAGCGGCGATCTTAAACTTAAAGAGATTAAATTTACTTCTGGAACAATGCGCTTCAAAGATTTTAGATTCTAGATTAAAAATAATGTACTCTTCTCTAACGAAAGTCATTCTCGTTGACAGCCTTTTGGATTTCTTACCAGTACTGGCACTTTGATGACGCAACTCCGCCGCCGACAAGATTTGAGCGTCAAAACGTATACAACACACGGAATAGCTAGCCTGAAGACTGCCTTTCTCACATAGACTACTACATTTTTTCTTAAATATTAAATAAAAACGGTTGTGATTTTTGATATAAGAAACCATTTCTCAGTCACATTATTACGTAATGATATTTGAAGTTGTAATCTGTTGACCTAGTTGTAGTGTATGACCTAGGTTTCCATTGTAAATTTAGAATTACCATTACGTAATGGCAAAAAAGACACTGAAATATCATTTGTACACCTGCCGACGGACTTTTCAGCGAACACAGTTTCTGCTATGAAGTACATCAAAAAAATTTCAATCCACAATAACGCGAAATTACCATTTTAGTTGTGATTTTGGCAATTTAGTGTATAATAACCTAGACAGAAAACTGAACTCGTTTTGGAAGACGAGACAGACATAAGATTACACGACATTCAGACAGGTCTAATTGTTTTATTGTTCCACACTGTTACTTCAGGGTATTACTAGCAATTATGATAAATGTCCCCCGTTCTGATACGCAAAACGTCGGTTTGACAAATGTTTTACATTTTCATATAGGTAGATCTTATGATATCTCGGCTGAACGACATCACTGACATATATGTGTGAACTCTGATCCGTTAATTTTTTTTCATTATTTTTTTTTTCGTTGAAAATTAGAACTTAAACTACTAATCAGTATAGAAAAATGACCCATACACACCACGGTCATAGTCCGTTCATAGCTTGTTTTCTTAGGGGCTTGACTCTTATACTACATTTTATTACCCTGATAAAAATGTAGTTGTTTTTTAAACAATGAGTAGACAAAATTTTAAGCATAATATTTGGTTTTGGTCAAAAATTAGATTTTCCAAATTGTTTTCTTATATTTAAGTAAACACAAGTTTTATGTAGAACAGTTTATTACTACAATGCTTAAGCTGCATATGAAGTACATTACATTTCTTGATGAATTTATGATTTCTAAAAAGGAAAAAAACATAAATGATACCATTTTCCAAACAAGAAAGTATGGCTGACACATTAAGAGTGCTCTACCATAACAAAATATGTATAACATTTTGATGACCTGGCTACCACAACCTTAGATGTAGCAATAAATATAAAACGACCAGAGAGCCCAACATCTGAGATCCAGGCCCCAATTTCACACAAAAAAAACTTTAGTAATTACTTAGTTACGTCTGTTATTTTAGAATCGTGCTATTGCCTAAGTTATTGTTATTCAATGTTGTTGTTTTTTATATAACAATGTATATTTATAGCTTTTTTCTACGGCTAGTTGTATTTGTCTGCAGTACTTATTTCAGTCGCGCAAATATGATATTTCTATTAAAGCACGAATGAATGAACTTAAGTATTTGCTTAAGTATACAATGTATTTCTTATTTCTATAATTCGATTTCTGTAAAAAGTCAACATTGAAGATGCATAAAGGGCAAAAACAAGCATTTGAAATAACAGACTTAGCTAAGCAATTACTTAAGTTTTTGCGTGAAAATGGGGCCAGCTCTCTTGTTCTTTTAAGGATAACATGGTGTAATAGGCCTCATTTTCACCAAAAGCGTACCTACAACTTGATAATTTAAGCTTTAAAAATGTCAAACGATAGAAATAAGGTGCATATTGACAAGTCAAAAATTTCCTTTAAATTACCTCCCCTGATAATTTTTTTTCATGAGTTATCTCCCACGAAAACAAGAATGACTTTCTCCTTTTCCCTACGGGGAATTTTAGATTTCTTTTTGATATTTGTATCAGAATCATATAATGCAGCTACCGGTTATCTCCCCAAAAAAATGATAAGATTTGAAAAATCTCTCGGTGAAAAGTTTTTAATTTTGAATGTCTTTAAATTGACCAAATTTCATTTAAATATTACCATCCAGTTACAAGATATGAAATATGGCTATTACACCATGTTATCCTTCAAAGCCATCACAGGATCCGTATCTTAAAACACTGATAAACATGTATACAGGTGTATAGTGAAATGACATGCCCGCCCCTGCCCCTATGAACTATAGGTTTCATGAAACTATTTCTTGTGCTTATTAAATTATCTAATTAGGACCTACTTTTTGTCACATTATAGCTACTCGCCATTGCGACCACATTCATAAAGATTATGTATATTTTTCTCAATATAGCCGTTTATCTTTGCACTAAATTCCATGAAAAATTTGTTTTCGTCCGTTTGTAGTTATCGCAGAATTTACTTTTCTGGCGGACGGACTGGCGGATATGCGCTGGGCAAACCGGCATTACCGGGATGGGACTAAAAATCAAGAAAAAACAGACATATGTGTCAAGCTATACAATCCCTTTATGTAGAAAATATTATACACTTTTATCATGTGTACCATTTCTGCTATAATAAATGACATATGATATTTTTATTGCGGTGGCAATACCGGAATGGGACTAAAATAAAGAAAAACATATACAGTATATGTGTCAAGCTATACAGTCCTTTTTATATAGAAAATATCGTACATTTGTATCATATGTGCCATTTTTTTCTATGATCATTAAAGTATATATTTATTGCGATGATGTTACTCATCAAACTCAATCAATTTGAAGCATTACAACAAGAAGAAAAAACACGTTTGAAACTACATCTGTATGAAGCCATATTGTCCGAGAGAACTGAAACGGCCGAAAAAAATATATCATTGTTTCAATACCTACATATTGAATTTGTTTGGCTTTCAAAAATATAGCATAGATTATATAGGGAAAATGCCGGGCCTTAATTTATTGCTGATAAACATGCATTTAATAACGTGAGAACATGTTTCCTTTAATGTCTGAGGTCTCTATGAAGCAGGTCACTAGTGATATAGAATGAATGTACATAATAAGGCATAGAGTACATCCAATGTACAGCTTATGTGGTGATTTAGTACCTGCATGTCATGCAGACCACGCTTGACACAGTATCAACACTTAAATGTGTCAAAAGGCCTTCAGCACAGCTACTATTTACGGTCATTTATGTAAATGCAAATCATTAATACAAATCCAAAATGATAACTTTCCTTTTATAAGTATATGCAACCTAAACTCTGTCAGTAATGTAGTCCATGGACTGGTGTTAATGTATTCGCAATGCAAACACCTGTTAGATCGTGGTTGTGTCTTTATTATTTAATGTAGGATAAAAGTGGCGCAGAAGCCGAGGTCTCCACATATTATCCATTTCAAAAGAATAAGAAGTAATTCTAATGTATCAGAACTTTCGAAACCTAAATAATACCCCTGCGCATCAACCCCGCCCCACCCCCTCTCCGACCCCCGCAACACTACCCGCACAGTATAGTTACACAGCAATCGCACTTATAAGAGTATCTTTATAAACGCTAAGAAACTGTTTCCGCATTTCTATAATTCTACTTTTGTTTCCTATGAATTATTGACGATTTCTATAAGATACGCTCTCCAAAACTTTCATTATGGAACCTATAAGATACACCCCTAATACTTTCATTATGGTGCCTGTAAATGATCAATTATTGAATATTTGGAAAAGATACGCCCATAATACTTTCATTATGGAGCCTGTAAGATACGCCCCTAATACTTCCAGTATGGAAACTGTAAATTATCAATTACTGAATATTTGAAAAAGAAACGCCCCTAACACTTTCATTATGGAGCCTATAAATTATTAATTATTGAATATTTCAATAAGATACCCCCCTAATACTTTAATACTTTCATTATGGAGCCTGTAAATTATCAATTATTGAATATGCCCGTAACTCTTTATGGAGCCTGTAAATTATTAATTATTGAATATTTCAATAAGATACGCCCCTAATACTTTAATTCTTTCATTATGGAGCCTGTAAATTATCAATTATTAAATACGCCCGTAACTCTTTATGGAGCCTGTAAATTATTAATCATTGAATACTTCAATAAGATTAAGCCTCTAATACTTTCATTTTCTAACTGTGCATTTGTTGTTTTTTGTATAAAATATTGACAATTTCAATAAGATAAACTCCCTTATACTGTCATTGTCCAGTTGTGCGTCATGTTGTTGATACATGCACCTTTTGTATTCTATTGTATCTCACAAGAAATTAGTTTCTTACAGTCACACACATTTTTGTAAAAAATAGAAAATGAATTCGTTTTGTATCTCATTTCAAACATAAATTTACTGCTATGTATTGATTTTTTTCCTAATGAAATTATATTTCCTCATATGTGGGGAAGATATATTGAATTTGTGTTGTCTGTCTGTCCGACTGTCCATCCGCCTGTTTGTCCGTCCGAGCTTACATTTGCATACTTAGGTAGCTGTAGGAACAAAAGGTAACTGTCCTTTTTCTTTGATGGCATTCATTCCGTAAGCTTTTATGTGGCTATTATTTTCTTTTACGTGGCTAAAAGAACAGTTGAGAGAACAAAAGAGTAGCCACATAAATACCCATAGTAGCAGTAGGAACGCCCGCCGATTCATCCGTTCCTCACACAAGTTTGTTCCGACTACTGCTCTCAAACCACTGCTGGGACTTCAACCCAAGTTTGTAGAAAAGTTTACTACTGATACTTGTTTTGCATATTTGCGGTGTTCTCTGGTTAAATGATTTTCGACGGAGGAACATTGCCCTCAAATTGTTGATAAAGGTATTTCTGATAACTTTGATCATGGATAGATTTTATTGGATTGATAAGTAGCAAGCTCAGCTGCACATAATTATTTTAACAATTTTTAGGCTGACTGATTTTTGGCGGAGCGGCTTTTAAAAGTTGTATTTCACTACTCTTACATTCTTAAAACCAACATTTACAGATATCATTTTATTCATTTAAAAAATGTGTATATTTTTAAAATCTTGTAAGCAATATCGGAATAGTAGGTTAAGAGTTATGTACCGTTGAACAACAACTAAAAGCACAACACGCCAAATGTCATAATGTTTATGCTTGCGCATCCAGCCCTAAAATCATTCTTACATAGATATACCAATGTTGTCTCGTTCAGGTTCGCAAAGGAACCAGATCAGATTGATAGACTGAGGTGTATTTCCCCCGATTTATCGAAAAATGCCGTATTTTAGTCTCTGGTAGCTCTACACGTTTATTTCGCAACGAATTCTTAACATGTCTAAGTAATTGTATGGTCAGACTACTGAATTGTGAGTTATGCTCACTTGCCCATTAGTGTTACATTTATATGCAGTGCAACTCTTGTATTTTTACACATACATATGGCCAAACTTGGAATGTGAATGAATACGCGAATATGTTTTGCGTAAGTAGGGTCTTTGAAGTTTACCTTGAATTTAGAACAATTAAACTCGGGTGCGTGATACAGGCCCTTTTTCCAGTTATGTCTGCATATGATATCCTATATACTTTTAACAATATTCATAAGAATGAACATCACCATGACTTTGTGTTATGCCCTGATATTGCACCATGTCTATTCGTCCAGCCATTTAAATGAAGTCAGGAGCATAGCTTATGTACATACTATATTTGTGTTCAACAAAATGATGCGGTTGCATGAATGAAGTTGTTGCAGTAGCGTTAAAGTTAAGTCTGTAAAATCATATCAAATTAGGGGAAAAAAACACCTAATAATACTTCTCGTTTTGAAATAGCCAAGTATCTGTTGTTTTCTTGGTATCTTTTTAAGTCGAATATTCTAATTGATCGTAAATATCTACGTCCATGTATACATCTGTCAGCAATACACAAAAAAGATATATCATAATTTGCAGTCCTTTGACAATTTTCGCGCAAAACGCATGTCTATTATGTCAAAGTAAGTCATCGGTTGTCATCAAGACCGATTACTCGTCTCGTATTGTCCGGTAATTGTCTGAACGGACACAGTAAAGCAATTGTATTTCCAGAATCCCTCAGGCGCTCGTTTGGCTAACCTATGACCTAAAATGGTTTTCAAACATGGCATCCGAGACAGGTAGTTGACGGAATAATTAACGAGAAACGAGTACCAGACTAATTAGCTATTCTCGAATCTGATTGGTCCAGGGTGTTACCGAACAGTGACCCCGATCTGTATTTAAAAGGTCAGGTTCATTGTCACATCGCTCATTGCCAAGCTATTGGACTCGGATAGTTCTTTGCCAAGGAAATAACAGCAAAATCAAAAATCATGTTTGTGAAAGGAGTTGTATTGCTTTGCTTTATTGGTAAGTACATTTATATTTTCATATCTTTTATCACATCGAAATAACATTTGATTTCTAAGTACAAGTTTGCAATGTAATTGATTTATTCGTCTATGATATTATGTTGTTTTTACACAAGTATACTATTAAATGATATCTTTTCTCTGACTTATTATCGAAAACAGGACACATTTTGGTGTAGTTTTTCTAAAAGAAAAAAAAAAGTTTCAAGAATGTTTGCGATATAAAGTTTGGTCAAAATTAGAGGCTAGCAAAAGTACAAAATGTAATTCTATTATGCTTTCTATTCCAAACATTTACATTTTACTCTTGATGGCATGATATATATTCTTGATAAAAGAAAAACTATTGTAATTTTCCACGAAAATTTATTATTATTCTCCCGAAGTTCTTTCGTGCTAATATTAACTGTTTCATTTCTTTTTCTATTTCAGCTATCACGCAAGCTAGTGAGTACCCTGTTTATATAATATTTTACTTTTACTACAAAATAATGCTAACTTGTTATACATTTATAAAAATTTTCGTGAACTATATTGTACAATGCTATAAGTCTAACATGAGAGCATGAAATAAAATTATTTTACATTATTATTCATGGAATTAAAAATAGCTGTTCAAATATTTCTTAACAAGGGGCGCAATGTTGCAGAAAATATATTAATGAGTCGAGAATTGATTGAGCAATTATCTCACTTTTTCAATACAGATACAATTTTATGCTCACAACAAAATGGAAATCTCATTTCGTTTAGTAGGTTGCGTGTTTCTTGCGATTGTTGCACAAATTTGTCGCTTACAGTACAAGTACAATTGCTTTGAAATCTATATTTTGTATACATTCACCGATGTTGCGATACTTTTGAAAATAGTATGTCCTTTTTTTATTTCCAATTCATATTGTACGACAGAAATATTTATCAGGCTGGATACAACTTTCGCAGTTTGAACTTTTTCTTAATAGCATTCGGTTGGAATATAAATATTTTACTGAACATACTAATGGCAGTGTTATATATATTTTATTAAAAATTTGATTTGCGATCGACTTAACCTTACCGAACTTACTGAAGAAGGGGCGTAATTTAGAGTTTTAAACGATTTTCTAGTAACAATATGTTGAGATCGACTTACTTTACCGCACGTGCTGATAAAATGTCATTTAGAGTTTTAAACATTCAGTTGTGATGAATTTATTTTACCGCACCTGCTGATAAAAGGTCTTAGAGTTTTAAACATTCAATTGCGATCGATTTATTTTACCGCACTTACTGATAAAGGTCATGTAGAGTTATAAACATTCAGTTGCGATCGATTTATTTTACCGCACTTGCTGATAAAAGAGTTTGAACGGTTTTTAAATAACATTTAGTTGTGATCGACTTATTTTACCGCACTTGCTGAAAAAGGATTATATAGAGTTTGAACGGTTTTTATATAACATTTAGTTGCGATCGACTTACTTTACCGATCTTGCTGAAAAAAAGTTTTTTAGAAACATGAAGCATATTTAGTTTTTAACAGTTTTGTAAATTACATCTGGTTGCAACCGACTTCATATACTGGATTATATATTTATATCTTTAAAATATTGTTTTAGCCATTTTCTTTTGAGATTGGCTGATAAAATAACTGTTTATAGTTTAGAAACGATTTTAAATAGCATTTTGTTGCCACTGAACATATCTTTAAAACTGGTATGTATACTCTGAAACGGTTATAATACCGCAGATCATATTTGGTTGCGACTGAATTAATTAATTGTAATTAGACTGTTAAATTCCTGCTGATGGTTCTATGCTATTTTTATCATAAAGTGAGAGCTAAAATAGAGTTATGTTTGTTTAAAATATAATGTATTATTTTTTTTCTTTCAGTGTTCATGCCTTATCCACCAAAATGTAAGTTATTTTATGATTTTCATTATTTTAATAAGATGTATACCTTGAAAATGATATTTATAAACTTGTTAAATTACAATACTTATTTTACTACTAAGGATGCAAACGCGTCATTTACTGTGGTACTGAGAAGGGTGGTAAAGAACTCCTTCGCAAGATCTATTATGTATCAATATCAAATCATACAATATGTAAAAATATATACTTCTTGTTTATATATCTGTCTCTATTGCATTCGCTGATTATCATGCGTAATTTCTCAAAACAAATATCCAATATTTAAGCGATATTCATATTTTTCTTCATCATACAGTTTGAAACTTTCGGATGCTTTCACTGATAAATGCACCAACACTTTTTGTTACCGTTCTTTAAAAACAATTTCATGGCATGGTTTTTATTATTCCAGTTCATGGCAAGAAATTTCCAATGAAGAGACCAATGGTCCAAAAGAAATATGTTCCCATCATCAAGAAAGTTGCTGTCCCAAAAAGAGGTATTAGTTTGTGTTTTTAATGCTGTAGCCTTCATCATGTGTTCATAAACTATGCATTTCCGAAATGCGTTTACGATGATTTGTTGTATGTTGAAAAGTATCCTAATCTAACACTTTGTTTGCGTTTTTGAATAAAACCTTTTTTTTTCAAATTCAATTTGTAAAACGGTTATTTACCGTTATCGAGTTACATAATAAAACTGTGTTTTGATAAGTACAAACAACCGATGATATCGATTAAACATGATTATGAATTTATGATACACATATCTTTATATTGTTAAAGCTTATGATATTAATAAAATGTTCTTCTTTTTTTACTTTACCAGTCCCAGTTTTCATTGAAAGGAAAGTAGAGGTGCCAGTCTACATTGAGAGAGAAGGTAATTTTTTATTGCTGTATTTCTTTCTTTGTTACAATATTTGTCCTCGCATTGAATCATCTACTTATTTTTTGGTACTAATCTATTCGACATTTATGAAACGTTTATATTTTTTATAACCGAACAAATTGAAAGTGTCGGACATTCATGCTTAACCCTGTCTATATTCTTTGTCAATTGTTTTAAAATTGAAATTATTATCTTTGCCAGTGCCAGTCTATGTCGGCGGTGCTGCTGCTGGAGCCGGTGCTGTTGCTGGCGCTATTGCTGGAGCTGGAGCCGCAGCCGGAGTCGGTGGTGGTCTCGGTAGGTGGCGCTTTTTATACCGATCTTAGAATAGATGAAACAAAACACCATTCTCTTAAGGCCAATGTTAAATTTATATAGGAAGAAATAATTCTAATATTCAAACAGTCTAATATAAAAGATAAAACTGGAATAGAATGGGTAAGAAGAAACGAGACGACTTGTTTTAACTTACTGCAGGAATAAAAACTTTCAATAAAAATTTAACTTTTCGTATAGTTTATGTAAAAGCAATTATGTAACATTTTATAGAAATGTTTGATCTGAAGTTAATATTTTTTATTTTATTTTCTTAACAGGCATGGACATTCAGACACAGATCAGTAAGTAAACTTATTATTATGTAGCAGAATATGTTAGAATTATACTGTAAAGATATCATTAACATATTTCATTTACCAAAACATCGTTGTTAGAAAATTTTGTGCATCCTTCATCTCTCATATAGTTGTAGCAGTAGAATATCATCCTAAAATTAGAATACTAACTGTTAGAAAATAGGAAAGCCCCTGTCTTGATGGTGAGTTGTCGTCTGCTACGTGGTGTCGTCTGCAGCGATCACGTTGCCTACACAGTACTGGTTATTTTCCAGGAAGCGGACAGGAGAGTAATTCAAAAAAGGCTTTCAGTTTATTTTAAGGTTGATATTAACTAAACTAACAATAGACTTTTAATACATTTTACTAACCGTATGCTTTTAACTTGCTACTTTGCTTGCAGGCGACGCCGATACTGTCCACGTTAACATCGATAACGGTCTTGCCGGCGGTCTCGCAGGCGGTGCATCCGGTGCTGTTGCTGGAGCCGTCGCTGGCGCCGCAGCTGGCGCTAGCGCTGTTGGCGGTTTCGAAAATGGATTCAATGATAACGGATTTGATAACGGATTCGACAACAATGGATTTGACAACAACGGATTTGAAAACAATGGTGGATTTATCGATGGTGGATTCATTGATTCCGGTAGACAGGGTGGTATTGTTGGTGGTTCCCAGATTCCAGCACAGCAGCTCCCAGCTCAACTCCCAGCTCATCTTCCAGCTCAGCAGGGCAAAAAAGGAGGTCACGGAGGACATTTCCCAGAAATCTCCCACGCCCAGGATATCGTTCACTTTTAAACAGCCAGTTTAAGCTATTGAGACATTTAAAGTTTTATTTCGGTGTTATCAAACATGTAATGTGAAAACATTGTTTCTCTAATGCACGCACTAGATTTAGATGCTGCGCGTTGTCATGGCAACTAATGTCACTTATGTGCAAAATTCCTGAGACATTAACTTACATTTTGATGTATCTATAAAGAATTTCTCTATAACCATTACTGCATTATAATATATTTTCAAATATATTAAAATCAACAGCATGTTTGTGCATTCGGCTAAATTTTAGATTGTAATTTTTAGTAACAAAAAATTAATCACATCTGTACTGTGGACAAAAGTTGCCATTAAAAATAACAACTAACAAAAGTTCATTGATCTCACTCATTTTTTCTATTTATTTCATTATTTATCATCGTGCGAAAGATATTAATTGTATGCATGTGCGTCATGTTTGACTGAACCAATGAATGTGTCATCTTGTTATTTTGTTGACAAGAAAATAAATTTTATCAAATCATATACAGTAGTTTTGGTACTGGTATTAACAACTGACTAGTTAATTTGTAGAAATATAGATAGTTCTAACGCGTATCTCTTGGAATCAGTTTGCTCAATTTATTTTCGTTCTCTCGAAAAATCGCTCTTAAATTTTCGTTTAATAAGATTTACTTTTGACACAACCTTTCTTATTCATTTGGCACAAAGGTCTTTTACTGCTCGGTTGCCAGGAAAGAAGACATTCAGTGCATGTATTCATTACGTTCTTGCAGAAATATATAGAAACAACATGTTTTCCACTTTTTGAAGCAAACTGATTAGCAAGAGAAATTCGATAGACAACTTTAAAGGCCAATAATGCCTTTGTTCAATATGTGCATCGCACTTCAGGTATGCTAAAGAGGCTTTAGTAACTGCTTTAACTTTCATGAATCTCATACTCTCAAGAACAGATTAACTGATTCAATGACAATCGGCAATATCCGTTCAGTTACGTGTTCTCCGTGTGCTAATTCGGTATTCTCCGTTTAATATGGAAACGTACTGGATTTACAGAGCTACATTCATGACCGAAGAATGCCGAATAAGCATTTGTGAATACTTATACATTTACCGGAAATTGTAATTACGCCCTTTCGAATGATGGGCTACTTATATGCCTTTCAATGGCCTCTGTAGGACCACATTCGTATTAGATCGCATTTGTAACAGATTTCGTACGTATGCGATCACATTCGTAACAGGTAAAATGTGTTACGAATGTGTTTGTCCAACATGGGGGTTGACATGAGAAGCACATATGTATCATGTTGAGTTTTATACTGCAAATGTTCAATCAGTTGGTTGTCATCGCAACATCATTAAATGACTGCCATAAGCACCATCATAAGTTAGCGTCGTCGTTGTCTACGTCCGTGACGTCATAAAATTATTTGAGCCGCATCATGAGAAAATGGGCCTTCGGGAATCTTCGGGGCTTTGCGACCAGTGTGGGCCCAGATCAGCCTGCGCTGTTATTTCAAAGAAGGCTTATTCTACCTGAATATGAAATTTTCTGACCCTTATTCAAATGCCTAAATGCACAGGTCAGCCTAAATATACACTTTCCGGAAATTCACGAAAATGTCCGAATGCCAATTTTCCCGTGACGTGGCTCAATTTTTATTATCATTTCTGTATCCACTGCCACTACCACTATAATATGATTAAAACTTCAGCTACTTCTACTGTCACATCGACTAGCTGAAATGTAGACCCACATGCTCAGGTCACTGGTTCGAACCCGGTGGCGACATACATTTATAGCTATCTTTGGTCATCCAGAGCCGTTTCAAGTTGGGTGACAAACAGGAAGTTGCTATGTCACGGGACAAATTATATACAACTTGTCATGGACGGAGTCGTTAGCCTTAAGTCTAGGAGGGCCCGACCTTGTGCTGCGAACTAATGTCTATGAGATTTTAAGAAAATACACCTTATTTTTTTATTACCCTCACCCCACTGAGCCCGCCTGTGAGGTAATAGGCCTTCTTTTATTATAATCCCGTCGTGAAATAGCAGAGTTTGTGCGTTCGTGCAGTTATATAGGTTCTTGTCCTTAGTATATAACTTGCCCATGCATAGTCAGACTTTCAAATTATTTGGTACAAATGATCAGCATGGATAGAAGGGATCCATGTTGCTATATCCAAGATCAAGGTCACAGCTCCCCATTGAACTTAGATTTGTTTTGTTATTTTGTTGTAATATATATGTTTGTGTCCGGATCATAACTCGCTTTAGTCAGATTTCCAATTACTTTGGTACAAATAACCATATGGTCTCTATTGTGTCCACAAGACTAAAATAAGCAAATTTTGCCATTTCAGCCAAATGGCGCGATATGGCTGTTTTAAAAGGAAGTGAGATCCTATATAAGTTTAATAAAAATCAAATAATAACTGCAGTCTCCTTTGTGTTGACAAGGATAAAATCAGCATTTTTTTGCCAATTCAGGGACCGTAACTCCAAGTCAAATGGTGCAATACGGTTCTTTTTGAAAGGAACCGAGATCTTATAGATATATAAGTTGTGTGCAAGTTTAGTCAAAATAAACAAACAAATGTGGTCTCTATCGCGTTCACAAGGCTAAAATCAGTAATTATTGCCATCTCAGGAGCCATAACTCCAAGACGAATAAGGTGATATGGCTGGTTTTCGAAAGGAACCGATATATCATAGATATATATACGTTCTGTGCAATTTTTGTCAAAATCAAATAATAAATGTTGTCTCTATCGTATTCACAAGAAAAATGTGAACGGACGGTCGGACGACGGACGACGTACAAAGGGTGATTACAATAGCTTACTTTGTCACTTCGTACAATTGAGCTAAAACACGTTACAAATGTGTTTCAGATGTAAAAATGCATGTGACAAATATGATCTGATGTCACATCAAAAATCGGCATCGATCACATTCGTCTCAAAAATTGTTACATGTGTGCTTGATTTTTGCTACATATGCGATCTCATCTGTAACACCTGTTACATATGCGATCTGATACGAATGTGGTCCAAGCCTCTAACGATTGAACTGATTTGAACATGAAATAAAAGCACAGTTGAACTTAAGAGCTAGCAAGCTAGAGTGACAGTCGAGAATATCTTCATTTGCAAAGAGTTTTGTCTGTAATGAAAAATCAACAGAATACGTGTACGTCAACAACGTAAAAAAATCAACGTGAATATAGATTTTGTACATTGTTTCAAAAGTGCCTTTTTGACGTTAACAATGGGACCTTTAGAAATGCATTTGTTGTTTATCATTTAGTATTTAATAAAAGCACTTGGCAGTGAGCATACTGGCCCAGCCTTCCAGAAACAAATGCTTCTTTTACAAGCATAACCAACATGATTTTGCCTTTCATACGTTATAACAATGTTTGCATTGATATAATTTTTATCTTCAAAGAAGTGTTAAAAACATTGCTTTGACTGTGTACGACTGAAACCGAGCATGAAATTGCCATTACCCTTGAAACAAACCTCCCTCTATACGATTAATCAAGCATTAATTGTTTTGCAAAAATTGAGTTGTCCAGAGTTGTGGGCATTGAAATCCTCTAAAAGCCGAAATAGTTTTTGTTGTTTTTGAATGGGAACTTTCCTTTAACGGTAATTCCAATTTCGACAATGAAGTTTAGTGTCGGAATTATCGGCCTTTAAATGAAATAAGTGAATGCACCTACAAACGCGCCGGGGAAATGGTGTCTGATAAAATATTGACACACTCTACTTCTATTATGTTAAGTCAAAATGAACAGTTTCAGATCCAATATAGCTACCCATTTCGCACAATTCACAATTCAAGGATTGCTTAAAATAAATGTTACCTCTTTTCCAAATCTAAATGGTCAATCGTAAAGGCGGCCTAAACGAAAATCTGATTTAATAGATCACATTATAATCTTTGAACATTATTATTTCATGTGATTGTGTCAATGTATTTAGTTAAAACGGCCTTTATTCAAACTTTCGAACTCCATTTTTCAAAAAAAAATTTTGGGGATTGATAGCACAATAAATGACATCTACAAGTGATACTTGTAAAAGTAAATATAAAAGGGTTATTATAAAGTACATTGCTCTGCAATGTTGTATTCGGCTAGAGTTGATTTTGCAAGACCTGGATCCCACGAGGCGCTGAGTATGATCTGGCTTGGTAAAATCCACGAGAGTCGAATGCATCATTACACACAGGGTACAGTTTTAATGACCATATACCTATTTCTAGAGTTATATAAACCTAAATGGACTACACTTTTTGCTTCATTACACACAGGGTACAGTTTTAATGACCCTTTTATTATATACTTGACATCACAGGTAAGGCAGTAGTCGCATCATTGAATATTATTCTATACCCGATGGAAGTTGAATACCGTGCTTTGCATTCTTTTATAAAATACATGATTTATTTCTGACAGAAAATTCATTGGTATATGATAAGAAATATTACGAACTTGATTATCGAAAACATATACATGGGTCCGTATTCGTCTGAAATTGAGACTTCAAAAGACTCAAAAGATTCCCTATTCATTTATCAATAGGCCTAACTTTGATTGGAGTATAATTTTGCGCAATTTACCTTGGAAAGGAAAGGCCCGTTCATGCAAAGTTTCATGACAATATATGGTGCTTTATCAATGATAGACAAAGGTATATAAAACAGAAAGCACTTTAAAGTTTTAAGCGACACGTTTCCAGATTTATTCAGATTTTTCGAAATTTCGAAAATGCTATCTTTAATTAGTAATCGCATTTAGAAAGAAACTGGGGGGGGGGGGGGGGGGGGAGAGAGAGAGAATTCTGTAAGTTTTAGGAAGTTTTGATCAATAAAAACACTTAGTCAAAGAAAAAATGTAGAAAACTCAAAACTTTAGTTACACTATTGAAATTTGATATGATATAGAAAGAATTTAGCTGCAAACTTTATATCACGCAGATTGAAAGATTTACTTGAAAAATATTCCTTTTATTATTTATGTTATCCAGTATCGACTGCATTTTGATGTCTATCTGCAGGCATGCGCATTTCAGTCTAGAGTTCAGGCTTGAATTCAGATGACTCTTTTAGCGTGACAAGTCACATTATGTTTTATTACTTTACAGCTGACGCTGATGTAGTGAGTATGAGCAATATCGGAAACAACAATGGATTCAACAACAACAACAACAACAATGGATTTGGCAACAACAACGGATTCTTTGACAATAACAACGGATTCGGCAACAACAACGGATTCTTTGACAATAACAACGGATTCGGCAACAACAACAACAACGGGTTCTTTGACAATGGATTTGGAAACAACAATGGATTCAATAACAACAACAACAACAACAACAACAATGGATTCTTATAAAATGAAAATCTGTCAAATTTGTATTTGTGAGTAGCCATTCGTATTTAGTTATATTTCAGTAGTTAATAATCAAAGCTGTACTTTTACCGTTTATGAACTGCTTAGTGTTTTCAGTGTTGAGCTTGTTGGTTTTGTTTGCAAAAGAAAGCAAAACTTGATTATTCTAGCGGTTCCAAGCTTGAAATTGAGTGTCTTCCGTTGCCGTGGGACCTTCATGGACAAGCGGTTAAGTTCGCTTCTCCCCTTAAGTGTGTTTGAGCATGTTTTTACCGTCATGTGTGAAAGCCATCCAGCTATGGCTTGCAGAAGTTCTTTTAAACTACCAAGGGGACGAACCATGTATGAAAAAATATCAAGTTCTTTCACGGTCTTGGAAAGCGGGAAAATTGCCATATGAGTGTACAGGTATAACTTTAAACCCACCAGCAACAACAACAAATAAACAAAATGAGAGCTTGATTAGTATGTTGAATGAAATAATAACATAAAACGAGTTGAATTTTATTTTTGTTTCAGAAAGCTCGACACCATACCCTTGGATTTCGCAAAAAAAGAGCTGATCAGGAAATGGACCAAAACGCGGAGCTTACAGTTATATGAGTTTCGGACATTTCCGTGTTTAAGAAATATATGCCATACATATATGGCTTTATATATAATGTCATGCATAATTTGCTTTTTTATATGCACGTGTACATGTTTTTTCTCTTCCTGTAAATGTGAAAATTCCATGCTTTCATTTTAAACTTTAATCGTAGCTTTGCTTACCATGGTTACGTGACATCACTACACTACATCTTCTTTCCTGATTTAATGGCATATATATTTAATAAAACTGTATAAACGGAATGACGGAAATATTTTCATTGGATTTTAGTTTTCTCATTACTATCAGAAAAATATCTAATTTTAGTTCACACAAATACATCTTCTTACCCACCCCAACATCCCCTGTTTAATCAGATTAGTATAACATTTTCAGAACTAATTTACAAAAATATTTAAATAGTATGTCCACGCACAAAACGTATTTTTATGGAGGGCTTGTACAAATTGTGACGGTATAAGATACGGCACTATGGTAATACATACTGTATTTAGTCGGAGTTGGAAAGTTATATACGCCCTTTATATGCCATATATTTACATTACCAACATTGATAACAGTTACACAGAGCTTTACTGAAATCTCGAATGAGGTCTATAATAGACACGTGCGAGAACCTGTGGAAAATCACCAGCCTCACTCAAGCCAGCTGGATAGCTTTCGCCATGATAAAAAGGCAACAACTGAGAGACTCGAACATACAACAGTCGGGGGGCAAGTGGCTTGGAGTCGTCCAACAAGGCCTACCATCAGCGTTATTTCATTGGCATTATTGGCAAATTTGAGTTTTTTTTCTAATTTGAGTTTTTTCTAAAGTTGCCATAATAACTGTCGTGAACGAAAATTCAAAAATGATAAGAACAAATAGCATTTGAGACCTAAGTCCATTTAGATTAGATACAACTTACGCAGATAAACACGTAGTGCTGTTTTTGTCACATTTCTGATAAGGACCTCGTGATTGTAACAATGAAAACTATGCTGCGGTTTTTAGGACTTTTTCTCCCAATATGTGGTAATTATTTAAACTTTTGATTAACCTTGATTTTATATTATAAATCTTGGTCGAAATGACGCTTAATATTTATTTCATAAATCTATCTTCATCCAGTCATAACTGTTTTATCCGCGTTGTACCACTAAATTGTGTACTAATAAACTTTGATAACGTGGCAGTTGAGTCCAATAAGTCCAGGGGTGTTCAAAGATAATCTGTCATAGATCTATTGTAAAGCAAATATTGGGTTTACCTGTATTGGAAAATAAACAGTGTCGATTGTATTGAGGTCAACTGCCACATTATCAAAGTTAATTAGTATACAGTCCTATTTATAGAAATACAAGCCATAGAGCCAAGATGTGTCTTCATTTAAAAGCGGTCTTTATTCACAGGTTAAGGTTTGAATCGAACATATTAAGTTCTAAATGTCTATGGAGCCATTTTTTTCTTTACACAGATGGTCTTTAACATAGGTTTAAGAGTAATCATATACTTATCAAACAAATGTCACAATTTAATAGTTACTAATGGCAACAAAATGCCTCTCCCTTAAATTTATCGAGAGAAATTATTGTGATAAGAGACTATCTAAGGGCCCTGTGAGACGTTATTAGAAATGACCGTTTTTAAAGTTGAAACTTTACACTTGTTTCTCATAACTTTTTTTGTTTCTCGTAACTTTTAACGCCGACTACACGTCCGTATTTAGAATTTCTGTGGAAAGAAAAAAGTAAAACCTTTAGAAAGATCCTTAAAAGAAGTGTAAGTACAACACTTTTGGGGAACAAACAATCAAATGGTCCCTTTTGGCGTGATGACTCCCATTCAGATATAAATAAACGTTTCTTCCTTAAAATATAAATAAAATTGGTATTCCTAATTCATAATGATGGACATGACATAGCAAATATCGTTATGGTTCCATTATTCTTTCATCAAGCAAGACTTAAGTGCAGCGAATGTATAGAAAGCCATATTGTTGTGTATTAAACTGTCACACTTTGTACGCCACCAAACATATTTGCATTAATGATAAGGAACATGTCGGTCTTATTAATTCAAAGGTCAATAATAATAGATGAATATATATCACGAACTGACAGATTTTATAGTGACCAAATGACAAATGTCCCTTCCTTTGACATAACCCTGCCACACATGTCTGTACATTCTTACCTATATAAGGCCTGTCATCAACTATTGTATGTGGTTTTTGTTTATAGCCATATTTAGTTTAATTTCATTTTGATATATTTAAGCTTAATTGTGAAGAAAGTTTAACGCTTAATTGAACCCAACGAGCGAAAAAACACACAACAAAACAGTGCTAATGTCACATGTAGACATTCTCTCGTGACCCATGTGGGACTAAGCCTTCCTTATTCAGCTGCTGAAATTTTAACAAAAAATTGATCCAATATTCCAAAGAACTCTGTAGTTTAATATCAAAGCGATCATGAGGAAGAATTGAACGGCAGAATATCGATATTAGGGGAGACAACAGCTATATGGTTTAGATCGGTCAAATGTGAACTAAAGTGGTTGATGAATATCAGCTAACGAAACGTGAAACTTGAATATCTTATCCTTGTACTTAGCTTTCCGAATGTAGTTTCTTGTTCATTTTCACTATGACATAAAGCTTTTGTTATATTACGGTTATCCGCCTCAAAGTTAACATAATCTATTATAAAGAAGTTCAAAACTCAGTTCTTCCTGTCATACGCATAACAAAATAGTACCAAAAAGTAGATTCACCTCCATCAAACCTTCTTGCAGTGTCACACAGTCATACTTAACCTAGCAGAGATATCATTAGATTAACAAATTGAGTGTCAAATAAATTGTGTTTATACGATAGGCATTAATTTATAGTATTTATTTAAGAGCGCAATAATACAATGTGTGTAAGTTTAGCTGGCTAAAAATAAACCATTACGGAAATTGGCGATCCGACGAATAGACATACAGGGTAATCTACTCTAGGGTCTTTAGCTACGGATTTAGCGCTAGAAGCCCTGAGTTGAACGCAACACTGTCGTAACGTCATCTTTCTCAAATAAGAGCTACGATAGTTTTGCGTGTAAATTAACGTGTATGGTCGGTTGGAAAACCTGACTGCATGAACTGGTTAACATATCACTTTACTTTAAAAGAGATAGATCATATAAAGTCTAAGTCTTTTAAATAACCAAAAAAATGATTTTACAAAAATTTTAATGTGAAGTTTATGGAAGCTTTTCTATATCAATAACTGAAGTTTTAATATTTATTGAAAAGCTGTGTTCGAAAAGAATAACAACTCTTGCCTGAGGCAAGTACTTACAAGCAGAGATATCTTTTAGTTTCCTTTTCTTGCATTATACATTTTAGTGGAAAATGAAAACTGTTTAAGACATAATTATGACAATGTCATATTTTTTCTTCACAACAAAGAAAAGTAGAATATATTCGTTTGTATATGATATACCCTTGTAAAAAATGCGTCAGCTTATTTATCACAGTGTATAGACTCTCTGTACGCCCAACCGGAAGTCGCCAAAAACTAGGCGTTCAGAAATCAAAACACAATTTTTTGCTGTCGCGGATGGCTTGGATTTTCATTGTTTATTTCGTTAATATAGCACGAAGTAAGTGTATTTTTTATTTTACGTATCGGTATGGAATTACTGTTTACGTGGATACCAAACACGCCTGTTAAACTCTTAATATACTTAATTTCAAGTCAAATCACGTGTGGGTATTTGTTCGATTTTGTAATGAAACTGTCAATTCTTTGAAATACATGTATCTCAAGCTTTTGCAAAGAATTGAAACCTTTGCTAATTCATAGATAAATATCTTACGCGTCGATAAATGCCAGCATGACTCTATGGTAACGAATACGCTTTTAGGAAAATGTGTTTTTCAGAGACATATGTGCCGATTACACTGTCCCACTATTCGATATATTACTGGCCCACTAATCGCAATTTTTAAAATCCGGACTGAACGCTTAGTCGAAAAACTGTACGCCTATTCAAAACTTCTTTTCATTCTTATATTTCAATGTTTTGACTTTGTTTTATGATAACCAAAAGTTAAAATATAATAGTTATAACTTCTTTCGTTTTCGTAACAGTCATGGACCAGTTTAAATGCTATTACTGCAGTTTCGATTCCACTTTTCGTTTGTGTTCATTAGTAAGCATTTATCAAAATAAATTGGTCTAGCACGGCGCAGCTGTGCGCCTAACTCAATTTGGTAAGTGCGTACTAATAAATTCTAACTTGCATAGTGTTTGAAACTGATTTTGCAATAATGACTAGATTCGTTACACATAAATCACTAGCGCATAATTCATTTAATCGTTACGTGGCACAACTCAGTGTTTGATCAATTTTCGGCATCTCAGAGACTTGTTCGGACTTTACGACGGGAACTTTATCATCTCTCACAGAAAAAAAAAAACAGTTGCCGTCGGCGCGGTAACTGGTAATTTCTGCTTATTTTAATATCCGGCTCTAAAGCATCGCTGATATCATTCAAAATCAAGCAGATCGAAGCTAACACCCGGTTCTTTTTCGTTTCGTTTTCATTCATAATTATTGAGTATTCGCTACAGAACAAACTGAAAATGACCTGGCTCCTAGTGATTACATCAGTTGATCTACATGTATAAATAATATGAATAAAGCTACCACCGTCTTGAAAGATAGATGAGCGGGACTCATTTTCATTGCACACTTTGACTGTACAAAGCAACCAGGCAGACAGTGCGTGTGTCTGTAGGCGGAGCTTAAATTCAAAAAGTAATTTCAAACACTAAGTACAATACATTGAGTGACATTGACCTTGAGTATAATGGACACAGGGACCCTGCAGAAAAAGGCTTTGTTTCTATGCTGTACAATGTTTATGCGAAGTTACAGTAAGGAATAAGCAAAAGTTAAAAAGATGTGATGAAAAAAAGGTTGCCTTAAGACTTTTAACCAAGAAAGCCAAGGCCGAAGCCGGGGCGAGTAGAATTGCACCCCTATTCCCGAATAGTCGAGCTAAAAATACAAAGATAAAAAAATTGTCCTGTCACACTGAGCGAAATAAATATATATTTTTTCTCGTATGTGAGCGGAAACACGTATAAACATTCATAGCGCGTGTGTCTGTAGGCGTAGCTTAAATTAAAAAAAATGTCAAACACTAAAAAGATGTGACAAAAAAGGTTGCCGAAAAAACTGAACCAAGAAAGCCAGCGCGGAAGCCGAGGCGAGTAGAATAGCACCCCTATTCCCGAACAGTCGAGCTAAAAAAAAAAAAAAGAGAAAAAAAAGAAATACAAACAAAGTGTCCGTCAAACTGAGCGAAATAAATATATATTTTTCTCGAATGTTAGCGGAAACACGTATAAAGATTTTATTTCTTGTCCAAGACAAGGACATCGTTGGTGAAACAGACTAATAAATACTGTTTCACAGTCGCAAGTGAAATACAATACAAAATTTATATTTCTTAATTCAAGGAGTTCAGAGTATAGAGCCTGCAAGTTCAAACACTTCGTCATTTCTTTATTGAATAGGCGTACAGTGTTTTGGCGAATAGTGGAACAGTTTTTATATAAAGTTTTGCGACTAGGCGGCCAGTGCATAATTCAGATGCATGTTGAATTAAACAATATTTCAACTATTTAGGATTGTAAATTCATATTTGTAGGTATAAACTCATGTGCATGGATTGATAATGTAACATTCAGAAGCGGTTCTGACACGTATTTCCTTCGCACTTCCTAAATAACGGACATTTTAGCCTGAATGCATCGTCTTTTGCTATGACCAGTTGTGTTTTTGGTGAAAATACGTTTTACTTTCATGTGTTAGTGTCTATTTAACGGCAGTTTGTTGCAGAGACATTTATCATACATTGAAAAATATATACAAGAAGAATATTTATTTCAAATAGACACAGAAAAACATAAAAATAATTACTACCGACAGCTTCCAACAATTTGAAAAACGAAAGTGAACGCCTAGTTATTGGCGACTTCCGTTTGGGCGTACAGAGAGTCTATACACTGTGTTTATGGTAAAAAACTTATTTTTAACAAGCCAATAATAAAATAAATTATAACTTAGTATCTAAGATTGTATCATTTTGTTGTTGTGATGTCTGACAGGTAAGATTGGTACAATTATATTGATCTGTATTTCCTATGCCTAACTTTAGCCTTTCAAAAATCTGTATTTCAGGAACGACATTACATTGTTTGAGTTAAGTCTACAGTAAATTTAACTTTACTGGAAAACATTTTGAAATGCTTGAAAACTTGAAAATAATATGAATTCGAATGCGTCAAGTCTCGTGTCTTGTTTAACTTAATACCATTTTTGCCCTGCATCCATTTTTTTATCCACGCAGCGATCTTCCACTATACTATGCGATTGTTGATAAGGCTCTCTCTTTGGCTGCTCCTGTTTTTATAAATATACGTGTACATTTTTCATGACCAGATTTTCAGATATTATATTCATATCTGATTTACATATGATAATTTTCTGTGATTGAAACCAAATAATATTTTCTTATTTTTGTAATATAGTTACGTTTTTAGGAAATGAGAAAAGAATGTACTATTTAAAAGTAAAATAACGAATGCCACTTTAGGAGCTACGCCGTAGTCCAGAAGTTTTCCTGCCTTTACTGATATAAGCAGACAGATACACCATATATAAAAGCTTTTACAATATTGAAACCCGTGCTACTGGTTCTTTTAAATTGTTATATATAATGTTTTTTGTTTTAACGATATAATAATTTATACATCTATTTTACATACAATGTATTACATTCTTTTTTAGTTCGTAAATACCAAGTCACGTTTCGTAAAAACGAATTAAATTTCATAAAAACGAAAAAAAAATAATCCAAGAAATACTATTTCTTATTTTCGGAATAATTTTTCATCTTTACGAAATGTTATTTCACAATCACAAAATAATATTTTGTTGAATTAAAAAAAAAGAAAGAATGTAATATCTAAAATAAATGTGGTTTATGTTACCTTTCGGAGCTCTAAAGGATCGTTACATCCGCCATGGACGCACACCATTCAAACATACTACATGACTATACAGTTGAAACTCCAAGGGATCGAGCGTTTTAGTTCGAGATAACCGAAATTTGACATAAAATGAGCCGTGCCATGGGAAAACCAACATAGTGGGTTTGCGACCAGCATGGATCAAGACCAGCCTGCGCATCCGCGCAGTCTGGTCAGGATCCATGCTGTTCGCTTTCAAAGCCTAATGGAATTAGAGAAACTAATAGCAAACAACATGGATCCTGACCAGACTGCGCGGATGCGCAGGCTGGTCTGGATCCATGCTGGTCGCAAAACCACTATGTTGGTTTTCTCATGGCACGGCTCAAATGATATTTTTTGAACGTGTTTCCGGGACGGGACTTGAAAATATGTTCGAGATAGCCGGATTTTTGAGATAAGCGAGTACGACATATCGAGTTTCAACTGTATTTGTTAGAGAAGGGCCATAAAATTTATTACTCTTTACCCTTAGCTTTGTTGGAGACGTCCATGGGCGAACTTCACCATGGAATGTCGATCATGTGTCTGCAATGCAAACACACTACACATCCTGAATTATGCCATCAACACGCAAGTTGTGGCCCAGAGGTAAGCAGTCACATCATAGTTTGGAAAGAGCATGTCCCGGTCTTCTTGGCCGATCTTGAAACAAATGAACACAAGCACATTTTTCCAGTTTAGGAATAACGAAAATTTTAACTACATGTAGTTCTGACACTCAGAAGTTTAGACAAGAGGCTACGCGTAGACTTTTTTTTATCAAACCAAATATTAACTGTAAAAAATAGAAATCAATTTTTTATTACATTGTATATTTTGTCAAGATTCATCCGTTCAGTTTCTTTTGTAGACGGTCATCCTATGACAACATATAACTGGTTTGAAAAAGGTTGGCTGAGAAGCACACGCAAATAATATATTAGAATTAGCTAAAATTACTATACATGTACTAACAAAAAAATAGATTTTTTTTAAAAATTGTCTCAAGAAGCCATTTGAAAGAATATTTTGATATATAACAGCCACACAATTTTAGGGAAGAAATTTCGTTAATACAATTATTATGTCCGAATATTTACACAGACCAATATTGCCGCCCCATGTTTTGTCACTGAGAACTGTCTTTATTACAAAGTTAGAAGGGGGTTGGGGTTAAATTTTGAGACAGTTGCTACACCACTAAATATCACACTTTTTGAGGTGAGTATGTTCTTTAATCATACTTTGTTCAAAGCGCTTCATGCAAAAAATAGTTTTAAGGAAATGTTGACGATAGAAGATGGAGACTGGACCATCAAACTATATTCATGGCTCATTTTGAACCCAACCAGATGATTGTGAGTCATGGCTTACTGAAGACAATTTGCCTATGGTTATTTCCCCGCTTACTGAGCTGCTCTCGGGGGACATTCACACAGCTTAACACTTGAACTGTTTGGTGTTACACAATAGTGTTTTAAAGGTACTGCAACCAAAATAAAACTCGGCAATTGTCCCGAGGTCGAGAACCTAGTGAATCGGAGTAAAGCAAGTTCAGTTACATATAAGTTACACATCTGTTGCATTTCTATTAAATCTAAGTTACATATCTAAGTTACAATTCTGTTACACCCAAGTTAGATATATATTTCATCTAAGTTACGTATTTGTTAAATTTCAGTATTATTCAATATCCGTTACATATCAGTTACATTTTCAGTACATTGCAGTTGCACGTATTTTATTATTCTGTTTCATTTCAGTCTTGTAAGACGGAAGTTCACTATTTATCCGGAAGCTACAGATTTTCATTTGGATGCGGAGATCATAGAGTGAGTCAGTTATGCTTCTAAACAGGACATTTGTTTGTTGGCCAATTTCTGCAATTTTCGTCCTTTTGTACTGTCGCTTCCACCAAAACGACATTTTTTTCTCAAATTTTGTTGTATCGTCGTGTCGTTTTGTTGTCTACACCAATGAAATCTTTTGTCGATGTTTTGTTGTTTCATTGTGTAGCCTCGCCTCCCCCAACTCCGTAGAAAACGACATTTTCTGTTATTTTACTGTTTTGTCGTATCGTTCTTTCTCATTGTTTTATTTTGTTGCGGAGGATGCTACGCGACAGAACGAAGAAATAACACGTTAAACTGTTCAATTTCCTGCAGATTTCATTTAGAATATATTTCCAGCAGTGACATTATTTGGTTATCTGTCCTGACTACATTCTATGATGATTCTTGAACATATATCTATCAATAAATAAAATATGTATTAAGACAACCTGAGAACAACTATAGCAAATTTAGTATTATTGCGCATGCGTCGAAGACTTGTGTGATATTTTGATTGTCTTGCAGAAATGCGAACACGAAGTTCACGTACAAAGTATAGTAGGGAAAAGAGATCGTCACCCACACGAAGAAGGACAGCTAGTTTGCCGTGAATGTTGTGACAGCACGGGTTGCGACAAACATGCCTGTTGTTAGTATATTTTTCGATATCCCTTCCTATACCAGCAAGCATTATGTATTGGACCGACATCGGTCTTACACATGAATAGCTGTTTGTTATGTTTTGCAAAGTTGCGTTATATCGGCCCGGTAGGAAGCAGTTTTAGCAGATATTGAATTTTGCTATTAATCTTTTGTGTTGCTCATTATTATAATAATAATTTATGTGATTATTCATTTGGACGTTACACAATCATGTGTTTTTTTTTTTAATTTGAAATATTTAATTTAATATATATACTAGTTACAGATTTTGACGATTTGCATTCGCCATTTTTCTATAAATTTTATTTTATGATTTAAAGCCGTGCCTTTATATTGCAGTGAAATCATGTGTTTCTTATTTGTCTCTTATTTCCTGGTACTATTTATATACAATTATTGAGTTATCTTAAATTGGAAATACAGTTTGGACAGATCATAATTCTATTTGCCGTAAATTGCTGAAAAATATGCACATATGATATTAAGAATAAAGGAATGCGTATAGTTCATTCGTTATGTACAGGCAAACATTGTTTTGAAATGTATTTCAAGAGTTTCAAGAGTTTACTTTTTAATCAACCAGAAGGTAATAAGACCCATGAGGCAAAATTTACATGATAACATGGCGTACAATTGGTACATGTACATGAAGTGTTCAATATAGTTACAGAGTTGTAATAATATTTCCCAAATACGGAATAGAAATGGCTAATGAAGACGATAGCAAAAGATTATATCAAGGCAAGCACGGTCATTAATATAAATCAGCTTTACAGAAAACGAATAGTTTCCCTTAGATCGTATTATAAATTACATCTCTGTTTCACTTGCCATTACTACTAAAATCATACATTTACATATATCACGTGCATACTTATTTTTTTGCATTTTTATAGAACATGAACATACTAAATATCACAAATAACTAGCGAATCAAAGTGATACAATTAATATACCAAGGGAGGGAATGAGCAGACCGAGACTTGAACTACCGTGATAAAGGTTCTGTTCCCTTGTATTACATAATATTCACTTTCATTGCCGGTATGATACATTTACATGTACATCTTATAGCATTTTTTTTTACATCTGTCTAATTACACAACCAATTTAATTTTGAAATGGTTTCATACAACAACAAAGCGACTTTTGCAGATTAGAGCATTATAAATATTATTTCAATTAATAAATGGCGAACAACTTGTGCATCCACTTTTGTCTTCCTTGGATAGCTCAAGGTTGACCAATGGTTCATCATAATGTTTTAGAATATTTGCTAGTTTAATATACTAAGATATTGATAAGAAGAATGTGTCGGTGTCCTTGTCCGAAAAAAAAAGAGAAGATTGACAAGTGGATTGCGATCACATGGTTGTTGTATAGAAAACTTCACCTACGAATATACGGAAACCTGCATTGGACATTAATACTTAAAACTAAGTTACAAATAGATCAGCATGTAATCGAGCTTTAATATCATGTACTATATTGTTGCATAGTTTGCTGTATGGCATATATAATTTTATGATATTGCATAACTTGTTATAACGTAAAATATATTGGTATAAGTAAGGTACTATGGGTAATTTCCATTTACATACATTAATGTAATATAAAATCGGTACGCACCAAATCAAAATGTGTAATAGAAATGTATACGATGTACTTATATTTAAAGCTCTGTCAAGATATTTGGAATGTACACATTATTACAGCAACACATTGTAAACTAGACATATAAATCTATATATCAATGATACATGTCAACATTTTATTATTATTGTCTGACATTGTAGGCATACAAACACTAAATAGAAAAATGGTGCGAAAAAAATGGCAGTCGCATAATGGCGGATACAAATAATTCTCAGGTTTTTTGCTCTGTAGAGCTATTTTCCTTATTTTCTTTGCAATTTTTTGCTAAAACCACATGACAGATCTATGTTTGACATGTAGGTAGCATTTTCATAATGAAATAACAACATGACAAAATTTTTCATGGAAACTTAGATCATACACCACCAGTGTAATTTGGGGTTTCATTTTTTAGCTGATTTTGCAGTTTGTGTGTTTGACTGAAATTATTTTTCTTGCATCAAACATGACCCCCACTTTTCTTTTGATTTTTATTTAGCACTGACATTATTCTTCAAGAAAATGTAGGTTACAGACATTTAAAATGGGTCCTGATGTGTGCTGCGGCCGTTTGAAATAGGTCAGTTTTATATAGAATAAAGAACAACAACTATTTAGTGTGTTATAACCTGTATGATGCATTCGAACTGATTGTAAATGCCTTTTCTATGTAGCACGCTAGACGCTTAACCGTTCTTGCATTTCCTGAATTTATCAGTTCTATGAACTTGTTCATATTAGGAGATCTCCAGTAATAAGGTGATATTAATTGTCTCCTTAAATCATTGTATAATCGACGTTATATTACAAAATAGAAGTCATCTTCTAAGCATCACACTCTGAACATTTACGATCACTTGGCTGATTCCATCTGCCAGTTTCAGTAGATAATCTATGTGATGACATGCGTAAGCGTGACATACTGACACAAAATTTCTTAATGACAACTGAACATAAGTATGGTTGAAATATGTCTATAGAAGAGTGCTCTAGACGACTCATTCAATCTACCATGCCAATTTTGGACAAATTGGTCTTTAATTCTTTGTTTAACATTACATAAAAATAAATCAACATTTCCCACAGTTTGGACAACCATGCATCAATGAAACCAAGCTCACATAATAGATTTTTTACCAGTAGACATAGTTTTTTTTCTATTTGGATTTTGCAATGCATCATTATATAACATGTTATAAACTTTTCTGATATATTTGTGATCAGATGTATGTAATATCTTGATCCAGAATTTAATTATATTAAAATATCTTAAGTTTTGTAGAGGCATTCTGCCTAATTCACCATATACAAAATCATTTTGAGCAGTTTTCTTAACACCTGGCAATCGTTTGCAGAATTGAAGTGTACTCTCTCTAACGTGTTTCCGTGATGAAAGTTCAAGTGTAATTCAATCTTAGAATGATAATACCACAGTTTCAAAAAAAGTGAAAGTTTCAAATATTAAGCTAGCGTTAAATTTCAATTAACCACTGAACAACATTCAATAAATTTGAATAATCTGCGATGAAAGTATGGGAGAGTGGGCTTTGGGCTGTAACATTTAAGAAAATGCTTCGAACGAGATATTAAGAAAATTGAAAACACTTATTTAGGCATTTCTTTCGAATATGTATTATTTCACCTGAAAATAATTTACTAAGTTTTTAGTAATTTTCACTTGATAAGTAATATAGGTATTTAAAATAATTTGGGTATGGTTTTCGTGGGTTTTAAAGATATGAGATAGAACCGTGCCGAAAAGCTTAAAATGTGTTTCTTTTCATATTCCTTTTAAACATTGATTGGTTTGTATTTCAGTAGTTGAATTTTATGTCTTGATATTTAATCTCCTCGTTTGTGTCAAGCAATATTGTCATTGATACAAAAGCAAAATTCTGCTTTTTTACCACCATGTTGTTTTTTCCAACTTGGAATGTAGTTTTCAAAAACGGTTGGGGCTCTAAACATAAGTCCAATTGGCATTTTTGTCTTCTTTCAGCACAGTACCTTCAAACTACGACATCATCAACAACGACAACAACAACAACGACGACAACAACAACAACACCAATGCCGACAACAAAAGTTTCTACTAATGCACCAAATGTTCTAAGTACAGTCCCTTGCATGCGTATTTTAGAAATACAATTTGTGCCGATAATGACACCTTTGCGGCCAAGGACCGCTGTACGGTGTTCCGATAGGACCAGAGTGTGTTCCCTATATCAACGAGAAGTACGAAGATCGATTGCGAAGCGCGAAGTTTTTACCATCGTAGCTTCACGACTGGCTGTCATACATTCGCACTTTGCGCGTCTATCTATAAAAGCGAAGTGCAAAGTTCGCGTTAAGCGATCGCATCTTCGCGCTTTGCCAACCTATCTTCTTGTGAAGCTCAAAAATCCAATGGCGTGTATAAAGTTACACGTAAAGAGAAAAAAGCAAAAGGACTATGACGATTTTACAATGGTGCAGTGCGAAGTTACAGTGGTAAAAGCTTCACGCGTTCGTGCTTCGCCACCGTACATTTACATTTGGCGTGTCCCTTAATAAATGCAAAGCACAAAGATTCGTACTTTCGCGCTTCCTCTCTCCGTACTTCGCACTTCACCATCTTACCTTCGCGCTTCGTGTTACAGGGAGCACGCGCTGTCCCTAACGGAACACCATACACGAGAGATAAAAGAGGAATTACTCATATATAGTATAATTAATATCATTATTTTACTCACTGTATAAAGAGCATGCTTATCAATACAGCGGGCATTTTATATTTTGTCTGTACATGTTTCAACTTTGTATTAAGTAAGTCAGTCATAGTCTACGCCCATGTAATGGACTGAAGATAAAAATGTACATACGATTGAAGATACGTATATATATACGTTGAGGACAAGTATGAATCGTTTCTTTTAATATACAGTTAACAGGAGAATTACAAAGCTAACTCCATTTTTATACAGTTACAAATATATAGAGCTAATGTATATGATTTTAGAGAAATGACTCAAAGTAGGCCAAGAAATACAGTGAAATTTATATTTTCTGGCACAATTTTTGTTTTTCTTTATTATTTATCCTTAATTGCTATTTTATTATCTCTAATATGCAACGAGCTTATTTTTGTACATACAATTTTTTTCCAGATCCTGACTGTGTCGACCACGAAAGTGAGACATTTAAATGTGCAGACCTTTCCAAATTCAATTTCTGCCATGACAATTCCTCATTGGCGCACGCTCTCGCGCACGAGAAATGTTCGAAATTCTGCGGATTTTGCAGCCCATATTCACTAATCACATCACCGGCCCCAGCTACAACAACAACACCTAAACGTACTGTGTTACCATATTGTATTTGTTAAACATCTTTAATGTGCAATTGAAACTCGGTATCTCAAATTCCAAGGGGCCAAGCGTTTTACATGAGGCAACCAAAATTCGACTGAAAATGCTGGTGTTTTTGGCTAAATGTGTACCTGTAGCCACATATATGACATATACATTGTATATACGTTTTAAGTATACATGTATGTACAAAGCAATTTGAAACGCACTTTCAGTAGTATTTGTAATAGTTTTATAGTTGAAACACGTTGTTAATTCGAAATATGACGGGAATTCAGATTCACTTTGACACAACCGAGGCTGCAGCATATCAAATTTGAGTAAATAAGCGGAGTGTAAATACATCTATTAAGGCTTGGAATGTTTTTTGAGATAGTTCGAATTTCAAGATAAGCGAGACCGAGATACCGAGTTTCAAATGTAGCTTTATAATATTGGTGCAATTTGTGTAAGTATGGAAGCGGGGGTAGGACTCTGTGTGTGGTTGGGGAGGGTGGGGAGGGGGGGGGGGGGGGCGGGGTTGATGGAGGTTAAAACCAAAGTTTATTTTCTTTCAAAGTATTAATACTTGCTTAGTGATGTTGCTAAATAAACACTGTTAACTGAAATTTCGAATGCGCCTAAATGACTTCTAACTCCAAAAAGTGATAAAATTGCTTTTTCTTAAAACACATCTGTACTCAGAATACAGCGAGAGTGTCATACATGCATTTTATCTTCAATAACGAAAACTATTTTGTTGGAAATACCCAATAGAGCAGAATATGATTATATTAATTGGAATGTAAACTGAGATTAAAAACTTTTCAGGTGATCATTATTGAACAATGGCACAAATAACATATATTTTGTTTATAATTTGAAAAAGCGGTCGTTGTCACTCAGGCGCCTGCGACAACCGCAGTCCCGTGTTCCGACAATGAGGTGCAAGACTTTAACTGCGCAGAATGGAAGTCCTTTGGGTTCTGCTCCAATACTGCCGGTAGTGGCTATAATATAGCCAAAGAAAGGTGCCAGAAAACTTGTGGATTCTGCCAGTAGCACACGGTATTCATATGTCTTATTTTATAAAATGTTTAGTCGGCTTTAATGGTTTACAGTTAAATAGTGGTTTTACATGTCATCGGCCGGTGTCGAAAACCTCGTAACCTTCTAGGAGAAACACACAACCTTTTTCAGGACAAAGAAATGATACGATCCAAACTATTCCTTGCACACATGTTAAGATGAAATAGTATTATCGACACCTCAGTTTTCCAGCCTCTTCCATATCAAACATTTCCGACACATTAAAATGACATAATCGTAAAAAGTAATAAATATGATATAAGTCTGTTTTGAACGAAAACAAATAAAAAAAAGGTCCTTTTATGACCTTTCGTTTTCGCGGAACTTTCATGTAACAATATTTCAATAATACGATGAACATTATTGGCTTATTTTCGGGATATGATATTTTCGACTTTACTACCAGTGTTGGTGAGTCGCAATTGTGTAGTATTACCGAGGCAGTTTACAAATCCATTTTAGCCGATTACAATTTCCTAAAGCATGTTATTTCCGTTATAATTACCATATTGCAAGTACTCTGGGATTGGTTGCTGGTTTCTATTTTGGTTGAAACTGCAAAGCAGGAAACCATGCGCTCAGGGATTGGTTGCTGGTTTCTATTTTGGTTGAAACTGCGAAGCAGGAAACCATGCGTTCAGGGATTGGTTGCTGGTTTCAATTTTGGTTGAAACCGCGAAGCAGAAAATCATGCGCTCAGCGCACTTGGATAGCTCAATTCATTTTTGACAGGTTTCCAGGAAATGTTTGTCATATATCCGGTCACGAGCAGGAATAATATTTTTACAAAAAGTCAGATGGAAACAACAACATCAACATCATTATTTCTTTTTTTTCAGGACTTGGTCTGGATATGAAATATATGCAAGTACAAGGATCTTTTGGTTCAGTGATTATTGTATTTGGATTAAAACTTTCCCAAGAAGTAAACGACTTTAGTTTTCTTGACTCCTGATGTACTAAAAAAAGGCATGTTCGGTCAATATTTTGTAAAGTCCAGTAATATGCTCTCGATAAGACATGACTATACCTGTTACAAGAGGGCCATGACGGTCATACATCTCAAACCGAGTATGTATAGAGGAGTAACATAACTGAGGGCACACAACAGTTACTGCTAAATTAACTACTGAAAGTCCAATTTGACATAAATCATATACAGATACACATGCACTTAAAAGTCAACTTTGGTGAAGCAATGATATGTATAGTAGATGTGCGATAAAATCAAATCAAGAGCACGTGATTCTCAATACAGTCAGACCAAGGTTTTATCGGAGTTATTATGATTGGTGCTAGAATATTACAAAATGTCTGAATCATGGGCAGGTAACTCCGGACCGGTTCATAATTAAATTTGTTGAAATCTAACGCGAGTGAAAAGTACACAAGAGTATTCGGTATGTTTCACACAAAAAAAAACAACAACAACAACAAAAAAACGTGGCTCATTATTGCTTCGTAAGTTTCATTTCAAGAGCAACGTTGGTTATTCAGTTTTGCCAGGCTACTGACCATCTCGTAGACTTTTTCACTAGTGATTTATGTAAAAATAGCAATTCTTCCAATAATTATATACCTGTATATTTGCTCCAAAGTCATTTGATTCAGCATTAAGAGGATAGTGCTAGGACTGGTCAGCCCGGTGTCAGTATAATGTGACTGTGTGGGATATCATATGTCACGTGTCTATGGTGTGATATTCCGGTGAGGCAGCACTATAAAGTTGGGCATTGTGCTCACTGCTACAAGTAGACACCGTCGTTTATATGACTGAAATATTGTTGAAAAAGACGTTAAACCCGAACACACACACACACACACACACCCACACACCCACACACACACGCACGCACGCACGCATAAACAATCACACACAAAAAAAAAGACACACACACACGCACGCACACACACGCACGCACACACGCACCCCCTCCCCCGCCCCACACACACACACATTTGATACATCAATATTGAAAAAAATGTTTACTAAAGTCTACAAAAACATATACTGGCTAGGAACCAGTTTCCGGACAGAATTAGATGTTTTTTATCCGTCAATATATTTTATATTATCTTACACTGATGAAACTTACCTTACAAAAACTCCAGCTCTTGCTACATTCGAAAATACAGCTAACATTACTCAGTGGCGTAAAATATGTCTTTACTGGAGGGCTTAAATTAGGGCATAAAAGGTGTTACTTTTTCATACTAAGAGAACCAGTTCCCGGACAAATATTTCACGGTGAATTAATTAGTATTCTCAGGTAATAAGATAGATAGATAGATCATCACAAAATACCGCTTCAAAATTCAAGACACAAGGAATCTACCGTGCAAGATACTGTTATGTAGTAATTGTACTCGTTGTCTCCCTTGGATAGCAAAAATGGCGAGAGCTCTCCATGACATTTGATTTGTAAAAGAAAATCGTTTTGTTTCTAGCAAATTATAAAGTTTCTTGAACTTCATAATTAATATTTTTGGAGTAATTCATGAAAACGATATTATTTCATGTCGTCTGCATTCGCCGGGATTTAAAGTGTTTTATTTTTACCCCACTTGATACCCCAAATGTAAACAAAATATTGCACATGCGCAGTGCAATTTTCATGCCCCATTGGACGCAAGTTTGTTTTGTCAAGTCGGGTAATGTATAATTATGACATGTTATGCTTTTCCTAATCTGTTGGCAACTGTGTTTTCCAACTACCTGTACGAAAAAAGGAACTGTTTTACAGCTGTGAAATGTCTGTTAATGAACTGTATTTTGAAATTACAGCTGTAAAAGACCTGTAAGTGGAAAATGACCAGAAATACAATTGAAACATGCAGTTCTCAAAAAATACAGCTGTAAAAAATACAGTTGAAAGTTACAGCTGTAAAATGTTCATGCTTCAAAATTACAGCTGTAACTTTTTTGGAGGGAAACATGAGTACTGTGAGCCATCTTTAATTAAATTTGGCGGGATATAACTGAAGTTCACAAAGAAACCACATTTTCTAAAATACTGGAATTTTAACCATTACTGAGTAAGTGCAACTGTATTATTATTTAATATAGTTATAAAAGGACATATGTATGTACATGCATTAACTATTGACACTATATTTGAAGCTGATGAGTTAAAGTGAAATAATTACAAAATTGTCATATGTTTTCATGACAAAGAAAGAAAACAAGATCTGATGCACAGTATCTACGTTGACTATCCTACTCTTGAATTTTGTCTTCTTTTTCTGCATCTGTAATATTTCTACAGCTGTAACTTTGAGGAATTTTACAGCTGTAATTATTTCATTTTTACAGCTGTAACTTTTTCATTTTTACAGCTGTAACTTTTTCATTTTACAGCGGGAATATTTTTTACAGCTGTATCTCATTTGCATAATTCGAACTGTTTTACAGTCATTTGACAGCTGTAAATTAAAATCTACAACTGTAAAATCAATGTTGATAATGAAATCTACAGGTGTCAATTTGAAATAATCATGACTGTAATTTTGAACAAAAATACAGGTCTTTTACAGCTATAAATTCATACAGAAATGTAAAAACAATCGTCGGAATGATATGAATGAAACAATAAAGTTCAAAACGAATAATAAATTCCTTAAAACCATGGTAGCACTTAGAACATGGAACGTTCAAATGTTGCATTACAATGCATGCTTTCCGTGGGTGGCAACACCGTCTTAAATGGACGTAATTTAAAGTACGTCTGAAATGGAGTTCAAACATGGCTCTATTTGATTGCCAGTTTAACAAAGAAAAAGGTCAAGTTATGTATTTTCTGCCCAAAACAACAGTTGACGCGCGAACCGGTATAAGCGCATTATGACGTCAATCATGATGTCAAATTGCCGCATGACGAGTTCAGTACTACTCAGATAAATAAAGTTTATCATATTTATAATCAAAACATTTCAATGAGCATTAAAGAATGAAAACGACCAAGGCCTTATTGTGCTTTATTGTCTAATTTACCACAGCTCATTGTTCAGCTGCGTATCTGATAGTCGTCACTAATTAAAGCCGTGGTTACCATTTAAAGGTGTGATGCATGTATCTTAAATGACGACTTAAAAGATCTTAAACCAATAAAATCTGAAAAGTAGATCCCTCGGAAGCACCGAAAACAAAGCAAACAGTGAAAATTGCAGACTCGGTTTGATTGAGTCTGTTCATGAGCAGTAATGGAAAATGCAACACTGCCCACGCCCCCTAGTCCTGTCAATAAGCGTTCTTACCACCTGTTCAAACATATAAATCTATTTCCCCCAGATTATGAAATACTATCTTCTAACGCCCTTCGATAGTTTTGGAAAAAATTTCATAATATTAATAGTACATTTATGAAAATTCTCAGACAGTTAGACAAATTTATGTCTTTTTAAAGATTTCAACAAAATCGAATTGTGCAAGAATATCATTTCATTCATTTACGACTTCTACCAATTCATTAACATTCGCAAAAAGACAGATTATTCAATGAGCGAAGGTCTTTTCAAGGACACAAAGATCTAATAATTGCCTTTTCAATGACATATGATCAAATTTCAAACTGCATTAAAATTTGTATCAAAGATACGACAGAATAAAAAAGTTAGTTCGTTTTGTCATGATGACGAAATTCACTAGGTTGTAAATTCTAGACATTAAGATCTATGTGTCTTTTGACGTTTAAAGGTTAGGCGGAGGTCATAAAATACATAAAATAATATCATAACATTATTTGATTTTGTAAAATTTTGTATATATTATCAATAAAATACTTCTCGAAATGTGTGAGAAGTGGCAATAATGGAATAATGGATTTTGAATATTATGAAAAATATTGCTAACAGTAGCGATGAGCGTTAGAAGTTTCGATCAGTATAAAATTGTCAAGTTAGCATCCTTGAAATGTACATTGAAACTAAACACATAACTACATTTCAAGTTATTGCTTGTCATGATTTAAATGCAAGTCCTTTAAAACCTTCCTCGGGACATTCCCAACTGTGCGTCCTGTGTTCGAGGTTCTGGTGGCGGTGCCGCAAAACGCGGACCTACATTAATTGTTGCTTCCTGTGCACGTGCCCGCAATGCTGAAGCGAACGAACTAGGGTTACCTGAAGCAAATGCCATGTTAGAGCCTGAAAATCCTAAACGTGACAATCTAATCTGGGCATCTTGCGTTCTTATTTCTGATGGAGGTGCTCTGAAACGAGGTCCAATGTTGATGGTAGACTCTTCAGCGCGAGCACGTGCAATTGATGCCAGATTTGTTCCTGCTCCATCAGCCCGTCCTGTTCGAGCAACCGACACGCATCGTTGTCGTGCCACATTACAGCGTAAGTATGGACTTCCGCAAAAGGGTCTGAATGTGGAACAAGTAGGAACAGGTGCGTACCTGTATACAAAACGTGTCCAGTAACTACTATAGCCGTCTATGTTCCGGTACGAAGACATGCCATCTATTGTTCTCTCGGCTGCATGTAGTCCCGTAGTACTTGGATAGTCTGCGGCCGGATTAGTGCCGCAATATCGTTCTTGTCGACTTCTAAACATCTCCCAGATAAGATCTACGAAAGCGTGATGGAGGAAGAAGGCTGGATCAGAAGCTGCTGTGTTTAAACCAGACATTTGACCACCTACCCAGACATGTGGGCCACCCTGCAAATACTCTAAGCTGAACCTTGGCTGTGCTGTTGGTTCCGAGATATCCCTAGTCCGACATGAACTCAAGATAGGACGTATTGATTCTTTTGATAGGAGTCTGCTAGCGGTGCCGATATTTCGAGTCAGTCGTCCAACAGCGGTCATCCAATTTCTAAATGGACCAGAGGTAACAAATCCATCCCCGTTACCAAGGAACGGCGATGACCAAATAATAGAGTCCACCGGGTTATTCATGTCAAAGTCAAGTGTGGAATCCCAGTATGGTAATGACAATGTTGGATTTATCCGACGCAGTGCTTCTTCAAACCTAAAAGTAAGCAATTAAAATATTCCATAATTACTTGTTATTGTATGAAGTCATTTAAATTCAGGATCCGAAAAAAAGTTGGCAACATTGTAAACTATGAATAATTTTAATGATCTGTGATATATTATTTTGATTCATACGCAGTTAAAGTGTTAGTAGTGAGTTCCGTGAAAGCCCTTATTGTCAGGTTTTTCATAAACACGAAGAGAGACACATATTAAAAGAAATGCATTATTAGTATACACTCAATATTAAGAGGGAAGGAGGTAGCACCTAGAACAAAGAAAACGACAAACACAACACACACAATGGTACAGATTAAAAGCTAGATGAAACAGGGTCATCGCCATTGAACGGTTTGTATTTAACTGTAAAAAGAATGAAACTGTTAAACTCGTTTTGCAGGCAACCTCACACTTGCACAAACCAGTTTACGTAGCGACCCAACTTAAAAAAATATCCTCCGTTAAGGTTAGAGGCAGAAGCACAATCTCTGGATCGATACGGGGCTTTCAGTACGGTGTAACACCAATGCACTCAATAACTTATAAGAAGTCTTAGCACCAAAAGCACAATTTTTGAGGACATGCACTGGCAAGAATAAAGCAAGAGTCAAACCCATCCTTCCGTTCTGTATAGGATGTATGAGTTAACCATCTTGAAGTTAAACTAGAGTAGTCAGATTAATTATGAAGGGTCAATCAACAACAAAATACATTATACAATCTATAAGAAGATCCTTCGGAAGCAGAGAATGCAACCAAGCAAAAGAATAGCTAAATTAATAGTAAAGGTTCACATTGTATCTATTTTCAATAATCCCATTATATGTCAAGTACTCAATTAAAATGAATGCTACATGTATATTACAATTTTCGTATTTTATTAATTAACTTCAATAGTGTTTAAAATCAGTGTTAAGGAGAATTGTATAGTATGTCATTTCTGAGTTGGGAGACTCTGCCAAGTCGGTAACACGAATTGTTGACCATTGTACTTACAAAACCAAATATACTCTGTGCCAACCAAGAAAGTTTGGTCCACCATGTCCTGAATACACAACTGTTCCTCTGTGAAGATTGGAAAATATGTCGTATTGCCCCGACTAGATGACAGAAAAACCGTATTAATATAAACCATGTTTTAAGTTATATAATGACATTACATGTTTTTCAAACATGAATGATCCATTTTGAACTTCAATATGTGTAAATTAAATGATTTCGGAATTCAAAACCATAACAAACATAAGATTACTCAGGCTGGCTATGCAAATGATATTCATAAACGTTGTTTGACCAGGGTCAGGGGTTGTAAAGTTTAGTTTAATTACCATCTACAGTGGACACTTCTGAAAAATATCAAAAATGTTGCTCAAATAATTCAACATTACCATTTTCATCTTGTTCACAGCAGAATGAAAATCAGATCTTTCCCGGTCAGACAGTGTCCTGTATTCTCGTCTAATTCGGAAACCATTTCGTGGAAAATTATTCTGACTATTGATGTTTTCGGTAGCACCAACTTGACGCTTTTTCCTTTCATGCGCCTGTCAGTGAATAAAACATTTTTGTTAAAATATAATTCAAGATGTTAAGATTGCTTACTCCATTCAATAAAATACGTTGGTATTACTTGTAGTTATTATCAGAATAATATCTTAACGACTCAGCTGTAAGCTTCTAAATTCATGAAACTTTTTATCTTTTCTAACAAACGGTTACCAGTTTAACATTCTTATTTGTCGGTAATATAAATATAGTATCCAAGAAATTGACTATCCTGTATACTTGCGACAATGATTCAGCTAAATTGTATAATATATGTAAAAGTAAAAATATTCATAAATGATATAAGTATATAATATTACTGTTCCAATCAGTGAATTTATAAACTGTTCTTCCTTCTTTGTAATATTGAATTGACTCCACACTACATTTCCGGTTTGCCACATGAACTGTTGCACACAGTGGATAATATCGGTGTCGGTGATTTTGCTCGAGTTTCCGACAGTCTGTAGGCACCGTGGAATCTCTTTAGACAAGTCAGTTTCTAAGGTCTGCACTTGTGTAATCACTAAAATGTGATACAATATAGCAAACCCTACAGTCTGTAATAAAAAATTAAATGAACCACGAGTAAATATAGTGAAACTCAAAATATATTATATATTATGTTTGCAAACATAATATTGTTGTAGACGATAAATTATCTTTATTCAGCCTTTGGTTTCCATCAATAATCAGCTTATTTCAATAAACTTTTATTATTTCAAATAAATCAACCACACGAAAGCGTGTATGTGCAGTCCTGGTACAATAACCAGTAATGTCTTTATTGGGAAAACGTCCACGGTTTTGTAGCTGGGAAGACAACCAGCTGGCTTTCGGTCGTTAGGTCTATATAGCTGCCCACCTTTGCCTAAAAAAAGATTTATGAAAAGTAACCATGCGTCTTCTTTCACTACCAAAGTTGAAACACGCCTAAACTTGACAGCAATTAATCAATCAAACCTCAATGAAAAAGAGCCCTGCTGTACTATCATTATGTTGACAATATACACAGTACAATATGATATATTTGATAAACATTTATCATATTAATTTTATTAATAAAAAAGGACAAACCTTTATCGCCATATATGAAGTTTCACACAAATGCTATTTCATCGCGAATACTGGTTATAAATACAATACGCAGTTACGGAAAAATGTAATAGCAGTCTTTAAAATTGTTGAAAGATGTTAACAAAAAGGAGTCCCGGTTGTGGTTACGCCGTAAAAAGCACCTAAGCGTAAAACATACACAGAAGGTGGTCATCAAAACTTTTCGCATGTTTAACAAGCCTGCACATGTAACTTTTCAATTATCTGTCAGATGAACATGTCATTTAACATAGTATGTTTTTTGTTGACATTGTATTTTATCATTTTATTTACTTTTAATTGTGATTATACACAACAATAGGCAAAACATAAAGGTCCGCTTGTTTATCTTAACCGATTAAAACATGTATTGAGCAAAATGTCAAGGTTAAAAAACAATGAATGACAAAATATAAAATATATGTTACCTTTAGCAAGATGACATTGTATCCAATCTGATTCCTAAGTAAAAGCTGTGGGCGGTATTGAGGCATTGGATGTGGTTAAAATATCTTAAATACTCGATATCTTCACAGATTCGAGTAAAAAGCAATTCTAATTGGACAGTAGAATTCTGTTACGTGAGATAGCCATCCAGATGAGATTTGGAATGTCGCTAGTTCAGTCAAGGTGCCCGTCTGTGCTTGAATAAATGTCCAAATGGGCAGCTTCAGCTTCCCTCACTATTATAAATCACCATGTGATTCAATATGTGTCGGTATGACAGACCCAACAACAATCAAAACAAGATGCTCAAATATTTGATATTTGAAAAAGGCAATAACATCTTAAATCTGACCATTGGGCAGAGTTGAAATAACTATATCTGTGAAGGAACTTTTTATCAAAAGTTTAAATGAACATCTCTGGGAGAATTTTCGTGAAATTTCTTGCACCTAAATCCGAACACTGCTCATTTCTTAAGTGTTGCTACATGTTCTAAGTATGTTTGCATAGAATCCAAATAAACAATTCCATATCAAGGCACTTGTAGTGGATATAAGTTAAAACACCCTCTTCATCATTGTAAGCAGTGTTGTACAATCAACTGAACACTCTGCCATTGTGAAATATGATTCTAGATGTGCACCATTTTATAACAGCCACCAAGATATCTTTGCAAAAACAAAACTTGTAGCCTATGAAGTGTTCAAGTTAGAAAAGTTTGTAGAGGTTTATTTTGTAGTTTATATGTTAAAGGCAATAACCTGTAAAGTAGTTTTATAACCTTTTTACTTTTACTTTTAAGTTTGTCATTTCGAAGAATAAGGAAGGCCTTTGCACTTGCCAGGGCTTTCAAATTAAGGCTTTATCTCTCAGTCCTAAGTTTCACTATATCTTCTCAACTACTGAGCATATCATTTGAAATACCACATGGGGATTAGCCTTGGTAAAGGGCAGACGCCTTTTAGTTAAAGGTAAGTTACATTTAAAGTCCAGGTCGCTTTGGCTTGATATTGTAAACTTATTGCAATTTTGTGTATTTGCCTGTGAATTCAAATTATTGCCCTTTACAGTTTGAAACTTCATATGGACTGGCGTTAGTGATAGGTAAGACACATTTTGTATTAGGGACACCACATATCAAATCTAACTGGAATTAACTTCTGCCCTATCCCTAAACTGTTGTGTCATTTTTTTCTCCTCTCACTTTTCTTACGTTATACAACATTGGTTCTTAGTATTTCCAACACAAACAACATTCATCTCCTCCCCTATTTTCAACTTATCACTCATACACATCTTTTCTATTTGTACCCCAACCACATCCGTTTATACTCCCAACCTGAAAGTAAAAATATATTTACATTATTATGACTCTTTCTATTACTTGTGTTTCTCCGTATTATTTCTTAATACCAACCCCCATCTGACTGACACCTGACGTGATAAAACATAACCCCGCCTCCGCCCCCCTCCCCACCCCCTCATTCTAGAATTACCCCGTTGGACTTCTGCTCTATTTTGTTTTATAAATGCGTTTATCCTTTACCATAAAATAAACATAGCAGTACCAACCTCACATACATTTTTTCCTTCCATACTTACGTTTGGTTATATGACTTTCAAGAATGACAGGAAAAAGTTTACACAAAACAAAATCTGCATGATATTACACAATGTTGAATGCAATATTTTTAGCATAACAAGACATGACATTTTTATTGTATGTTTCCTACCGCTTTCTTATATACCCTTTTTATTTTGAATTTTCGAATTGTCGCTCGTGTTGTGTCACGCCATATATGGCACCCTCAGAATATTATTCCTCGCGGAGGCGTATCGTGTTCTTAAATAATACTTCATTGAGGAGTTTTATATGGAGAACAGTAGTAAAAGAGCTGTATATGAATGTAAGCAGATGTAAAGCCATATTCTACATGGATTAAAATTTTAGTGATAAAAAATGAAATGCCCTGCCTTATGATTTTTGTTAATATAGAAGCTCCTTAATGATGCAGCGTGGCATGTTGCTTGTACAGAAATCAGTCTGTTCCATGCAGGAAGCCAGTTTATCTAGGAATAGAGTCCTTGGTGGAGTTATCATAACAACAACAAAACAAAACAAAACTTGTTTTGCTACCATCATACCATCATCACATTTGTTTCCGGTCTATTACAGGAGGATTACTTGTGTATATATATGATTTAAATAGAATAACATTCTGCCATGACTGAACGTAAGTGAAGGTTTCTGTCCACTACGTATCTGAAGCCGCATTATAGAGATGCGTGTAAATGGAAATATTTTATTTAATTATCAGCCTGTGGTCTACGTTGTACCAAATCGTTGAAGACCTTTTTTCAGATCCTACAATAAACAAACGCGTATTCAAAGGCAGTCATATTATATACGGAGTCCTTCCGATAGCACTTGTTATTTGAATTCAGTTTAAACAATAAATATCTTTAAAAAAGATAAACGGCGTAGAGGTATCCAACAGGGAAAGCTACGTTCCATGAAAAATATAGGTCAAGATTGATATGGAGAATTTTATTTTTGTGCTATATACTGCCGTATAATTAAAGTCGGACTACAATTTGCTATAAGAATTGACATTTAAAACAATCATAATTATTTGACGGTCTCCGGCAAGCTTTTGAAGACATTCGAGGTGTTCCGATTGGGTTCGGAACATTCCGTTTCTTGTCAGCGTGGTACACAACGGGGGAAGAAGCTTACTTTCCATTTCTCTTGTGACGATAAATTATTAAAAACTTTGAAATTTAAAGAAATCTTTTCAGTTATTGGTACCAAAACTAACAAATATCCACTATGAAATATTTGTCTTCTGGAATATTGTTATTTAACACTTTCTCTTTTCAACACAGACCCATTCTGTGCTCCGATTGCTCAAAAATATAGGTCAAGAGTGATATTGTACGGCTACGCCGAAACAATCCGCCTAATAATGCCGAATTTATATTTGGTTCCATTTTTTGGTTAGTTGGAATTTCTAGGATGAAAATTCTATCATTTGTCCTTAAAGCATTATGGAACAATACATAAATTCTCAAAAATTCTCTTCTAACATTCTTTGGGGAAAACGTTTATTTTTCAGTATAAGTAGTGCACTTGGCTACCATACATTCATGCGGCATGTATAAAATTGAAAACTTATGGAAGTCTGTGAAAGGCGGTAGTTGGAGTCCTTTTAAAATAAATCTCTCTATCATAAAATCCTTTTTAATTGCACAGACATTTTCACATATGATTTTTTATCTCTGAGTCGAGATGAGCCCAGAGAGAAAATGGGTATTCAAATTATATTTTGTTGACAGCATATCAAACGAAATTAACCTTTTTAAAGTTGCCTTGATCTCAACTCACTTTCTAAGTCTTGGAAGGCTGGCTTGTTGTAAGTGTAAGTGTAAGTGATGTAACCCGATCTGTCTCCATTGAAAAATTAATAACAGAAATAGGCTGGGTTTCATTAAAAGACAGACGTATTATTCAAAAACTAACTACTGTATACAAAGCAAGACAAGGAAAGCTTCCAGATTATCTTGCTGATTTATTTCCTGGAACTGTATCCGAATCAAACTCATACCGACTTCGTAATAGCAATGACTACGTGACATTAGCCCGCCGCACCCAGATATATAATTCATCTTTTATTCCATCTGCTACTTCTCTATGGAATAATCTTGAAATAGATATTAAAAACTCAGACTCATTGAGTATTTTCAAAACCAGATTGAAAGCGAAATACAAATCAGATATAGTTCCTAAATATTTTTGTATTGGTGACCGAAAATTTTCTGTATATCACGCACGCTTACGCAACGGCTGTAGTAACCTGAATGCTGATCTTCTTAACAATCATTTACGCAACAATTCTTCATGTGAATGTGGTCATCAAAACGAAGACGCCAATCATTTTTTCTTTAACTGTAGAAATTATCATACTCAGAGAACTGTCTTGTTTAGTTTAAACATATTTATTGCATGAATTTCACAAATAACAATAGTACAGTAACCATTTTGCAATGCAAAGAATATTGACGAAAGCACATTGTACTTATAAGGTCAATCTTCTATTATAAGATATACACCAAAAACATGGCTTAAATTACAAAACAGAATAATATTTCTTGTGCAATACATCCAATTTTAGAAGAAAATATACGATAAGAGATGTTTCTGAAAAACGTAGACACTTAACATATAAGGCTTTATTCCTATAAATCCCAAGAACAAAACAAAATATTGACAGCCTGTTCGTACATATTTTAGAAGTCACAAATAAGTTAAGTGCTAGTAAGAAAATCGTAGTCACTTAACATCATACAAAGTTCTTTTATTCCTATAGTTACCAAGAAAAAGACAAAATATTATCAGCCTGTTCATACATATTTCAGAAGTCACAATTAAGTTAAGTGCTAGTAAGAGAAGTAAAGAATTTCAAATCGTGATAGTTATAAGAAAAAAATGTGTAGAGAAAGAAAAGAATAAATCAATAAATGTAAATAAGTGAAAAATAATGAAAATAGAAATAATCCACCTGCAGATGAACCAGTTAAAACGTAGAAGGATGTCAGGTGTTATCAAGATATTACAGCACATGTCACAATGGAAGTCAATGTTAATTATTAGTGAACCTTCCACTGTCAAGAATATACTTCTGGACAGCAGCAAATAGTTCTATGTTACCTTCATCAGATAAAGAGTCGTCACCAAAGACCAGGGTAGTTTCACAAATATTTCTAGTGATAGGGACAAGACGCGCCAGAAGTGAGGTGCGACAGTTGTCATAAGCTCTACATACAAATAAGAAGTGGTGACTGTTTTCTACTTCACCGCACTGACAGAGAGGGGATTCAACAATATTACGTAGAAACAAGTGATAATTCAAGCTACTGCACTTCATCCGAAGTCTTGCGTGAAGGACCTGGGCTCTTCTATTGCCAGTGTAATAGAATTTTGGAGTTTTGTTAACGTTATTTTTTATAAGATTTTTGAAGCTAGTCAAAGTTGGCGCATTTCGGGTTCTTGTGGACAAATTGTTCCAATCACGTATAGTAGCAAGTAAGAATGAATTGAAGTACTGTGAAGTGCGCCAGTATACCGGTCTTATAAAATCAGGATTGCGAAGATTGTATTGGGTTGAAGCTCCTGCTGACGGAGGAATCAACTGTTTTAGATACTCCGGGGTCAGTCCTTTTTTCATTTTATAAAATAAAATCAATCTGTGGTCTCTTCTCCTGTTTTCAAGTGATTTTCAATGGGTTTCGCGTTGGAGATTTTCTAGGGATACTAGTCTAGTTGCTCCTGTCACAATCCGCGCACATTCATTCTGAATCTTGTCTAACTGATCCTTTTCAAAAGCTGTACAGTTATTCCAGATAACGTCGGCATACTCTAAATTAGGGCGAACAAAAGAAGTATATATCGTTTCAAGGGATTTCCTGTCGAGAGTCATTTTCAATTTATGCATAATCTGAACTCGTGTCCAGGCTTTTTCAGTGATGTAGTTGACATGTTCATGCCAAGAACAGTCATGAGTGAGTATGAGTCCAAGATGTTTATGATGTGACACTTCCGGAATCACTTGGCCATAAATAGTCAGAGCAGGATGAAGCAACTGTGTTGTTTTTCTGGATATAAGAAGTGATTCTGACTTTGAAGGATTGAAATCTACAAGCCATTGATCAGCCCATGACATGATTTTAAGAATGTCCGATTGCAGAAGCTCCGCAGCTGGGACCGGAGAGTCAACAATGATGTCAAAACTAGTGTCATCTGCAAAAAGGCGGATATGACTACCAAGATCAAGGACGATATCATTTATAAATATTAAGAACAAAAGGGGACCCAATATCGATCCCTGGGGAACACCAGCAGCAATATATGCCCAGGATGAAGAAATACCAGGAAGAACAACACGTTGACGCCGTCCAGACAGATAGTTGGTGAACCATTTTAAAAGATTCCCTGAGACACCGGCATTTTGGAGTTTTATTAAGAGGCCCTGATGCCACACCCTGTCAAAGGCTTTGCTGATATCGAAAAAGACCGCCCTAACTTCAAGTCCGTCGTCAAGGGCTTTGCAGAAAGTATCATAGAGAAAGGCAAGCTGGTTAACTGTTCAGTCCCCTGGCCTGAAACCAGACTGATAAGGAGAAATAAAGTGCGTATCGAGTAGATGGTTGTAAGTGTGTTTAAACACAATTCTTTCAAAAACCTTTTCAGTACAACAAAGAAGCGAGATAGGGCGGTAATTATTAACAAGTGCTGGATCACCTTTCTTGAAGACAGCACATACATGAGCTTTCTTCCACGAATCTGGAACTACACATTGCTGAAGAGAGTGGTTAAAGAGAGAAAAAAGTGGAAATGAACGTTCATGAGACCCTTCACGGAGAATACGATAGCCTACACCGTCAGGACCGGTCACTTTTGCAATCGGAAGATTTCTAAGAACGTCTTCAACTTCTTTAGGTTGGATAGCAATAGATGATAGTTGAACATCTTCAGGCAGAACATTAGGCGCTGGAACAGTTTTGCCATGAACATTTAGATGAGTCTGTCCCACAAAGAAATTGTTCAGAAGCTCAGCTTTCTCGAGGGAGCCAAATGTTAAAGTGTTGGAATCAGAATTTATAAGAGGAGGCAGTGACTTTCGGGAGTCTTTTGAAATGAAAGCTTTGAGTGTAGTCCACCAGTCTTTTGGAGATAGCAATCTTGAGTTAAGTTTTTCTGACATGTGTTCATAGTAATTTCTTTTCGCTCGTCTGATAAGTGTCAACCGTCTTGTTTCACGAGACACGTAAATTTCATCCGCTAAACCTACAAACAATTCTGTTTGGGAATGATCGATATACGGAAGATGAAAACACGTTCATCTTTCTACAAGTTCAAAAATATGTAAAACAGACAGGTAGATTCTAATGACACTTTCTTATATATGAAAATATCTTAACTAATAGACGACACTTTGAAATGCTGGACAAGCCCCAACTCTCTCTCTCTCTCTCTCTCTCTCTCTCTCTCCATCAATTAATTAACAAATTATTTCAATATTATTAACACAACTTCGCATATTTATGTTGTTTTCTCCGCCGAGTTATATTAAGTTATTTCTATTGGAAAGGGCCGTTTACTGATGTTGTGAGAACTTGTGGCCCGACCCATTTGCTTATTTTTCTTGGCTGTACATGTACATTTTTACTGTTTGTTGTTATAAATGTAAATATTAATAAGCAATAAAATATGATTAAACTGTTGTAAGTGCTGAATGAAAGATACTACTGATCGCTAATTGCCAAAAGTTAATGTCTAATATTAAGTGTCGAAAGGAAATTTTCATATTTGAAAAATAATGCTGATAGTACACTGCGAAAAGTGAAAACATGAATGCGAAACATTTAAATATAATTATACATATTAAGAGCTAAAATATCTGTGGATGACTTTAATATTCATTATCCCTTGTCATATAGCAAAAACTCTTTTTTAAACATTTTTTTCTAAAGATTTTATAGAAAGCAGTTTCAGTCCCATAATCACATGACAAGTAGAATATGCTAATGTTTCAAATCAGACAGCTAGAACAATGTATATTTTCAAATAAATGAAATTACAGTCATCAGTTTAAGAGATACAGATCCTTAGTTAAAAAGGTTAAAGTATTTGACAAAGACTTTTTGGTACTATCAAATATAGTCAGTGTAATTATAGACCCGTGTGGCGCCGTTAAATGTCGCAACGCCGCTTAATGTCGCACGCACCGTTAAATGTCGCAACCACTGGCACCAGATCAGAAAGAAAATGCCTCCGTACGTGTTATACCCTACCCCTAGGTATTCTATAAGAACCATGGTCATGAACGGGAAAATATACTAACCCGTTTCAATCGCGCATTTCATACCTAAAACACGCAGTGCGGTAAATGTGTACTATGGATATCAAACAAGTGGTAATTTATCTTCCATTGAGTACCGGTCGCATTTCTTTAATACATCTTATCTTAGAAAAACAACGCGTAGTTTATAGTAATTTCAACGTAACACAAAAAACTTGCTTGAACTTCCCTGGTGAAGTTCCGTTCTAGATTAAAAAAACATTCTGATTGGCTGTTGTGAAAATGTATGTCAATCGTTACTTTACTACACGTGTTCGCTAAAATGTGAAAATGCAGCATTAATGTGCAAAATGAATAAAATAAACAGAACAGATGCAGACCAATGTACGATTTCAAATTAAATATCGTATACAAGATGAATTTCATTCATCATTTCGAGTTTTAGTGTAAAATTGTGATTTTTTTAAATTCTGTTTTTGTTTGTTTACGTTTCGCCAAACATGTGCACACTGTCGTGACCTCTAGACCGGATGTTCATTAGGGAAGGTCAAGCAAGTTTTTTCTGTAACGTTGACGAAAGCATAAAATATGTTGATAATCTCAGCAATATGGAATATTGAGACAATGTGACTTGTGCACGATGGAGGATAAATTATCGCTTGTTCAATATGCTACATACCCATTCACCGAACTGCGCGTTTAAGTTGAGAAATGTACGATTGAAACGGGTTAGTATAATTTCCCGTTCATGACCATGGTTCTTATAGAATACCTAGGGGTAGGGTATAACACGTACGGAGGCATTTTCTTTCTGATCTGGTGCCAGTGGTCGCAACCACCGCTAAATGTCGCAAATCATCGACATTTAGCGTTACATGTGCGAAATATAGCGGTAGATGATTTTGAAACATTTAGCGGTGGTTGCGACATATCCCGTCAACCTTGCGACATTTAACGGCGGTTGCGACATTTAATGGTGGTGCGACTTTTAACGGTGCCATAACCCGATATGCTCCTTTCCAGGTACGTTTGGAGTAATTTCAGACCTAATATGCTCAAACCAATCTATAGTTTGAGTAATTTAAGACCTGATATGATCAATACCAGGAACGGTCAGAGTTATTTAAGATTTTAGACCTGATATTAAGACCTGATTGCTCACTACAAGGAACAGTCAGAGTAGTTTTAGACCTGATATTAAGGTAGTTTTGCACGTTTGATAAACCGGAAGTGATGGCGTAACGTCATTTATCCGGAAAACGTAAAATAAAGCCTGGATTCGGCGTACGGAAATAAAATCACTTTATGAATTAATGTTAATCTGTGAGTAAATTTATTACAATGGCACTGTTATTATCTTTCTAAAGTTAAAATATGATACTGAAACGTCTGACACGTTAAGTAATTCAAAATAATATCTTAGAATTAGCGTGAAATGTGCGGTTTACTTTAATCATGGTCAAATATCTCAAAATTAAACACACGAACCTATACATTTCATTTCACCACATTATTGGCCATACGTTTATTTACAACTGTGAGAAGTTTCATTAAAATCTACATTGTAGAAAAAATTATATTCGCGAAAATGTTATGAAAGTTATGATTTTCCAACAGACTCCCATTATGAAAAATTGCGTGAGGTCCAAATGTTTCAAATCAGTCTAGCGAAAAAATCAAGCACACACCCCTATCATTTTTTTGCTGAATTTTCTAAGTATATTCTGAAGTTTAGAAAAATCAGAGTTTAATCAAATTCTGCATTGTAGAAAAAAAAAATCGATTCGAACGTGCAGAACTACCTTAAGATCTGATATGCTTAATATCCGAAACGGTCAGAGTTTTTAAAGACCAGATATGCCGACAATCAGAAACGGATAGGGTAAGTTAAAACATGATATACTCACTCCCAGGAACGGTCAGAGTAATTTAAGACCTCATACAAAGACCTGATATGTTACTTACCAGAATTGTCAGAGTAATTAAAGACTTGATACGCTCACGACTAGAAACGGTCAGAGTAACTTGAAACCTAAAATACCCACTACCGGGTACGGTCAGAGAAATTTAAGACTAGATGTGCTCAGTACCAGGAGCGGTCAAAGTAATTAAAGACTTGATATGCTCACTATCAGATGCGGTCAGAATAATCTTGATATACTCACTACCAGACACGGTCAGAGTAATTTAAGACCTGATATCAAGACCTGATACGCTCACTACCAGGAACAATTAGAGTAATTTAAGACCTGATGTGCTCACAATCAGAAACAGTCAAAGTAACTTATAACCTAACATGCTCACTACCAGGTACGGTCAGATTTATTTAAGACCTGATATTAAGACCTGATATGCTCACTACCAGGAAGGTCAGAGTAATTAAAGACTTGATGTGCTCAATATGAAAAGCGGTCAGAATAATGTAAGACCTTTTATGCTCACGACCAGGAACGGTCAGAATATTTTTAAATCTGATATACTCACTACAAAGAAAGATCAGAGTAATTTAAGACTTGATATTAAGACTTGATATGCTCACTACTAGATGCGGTCAATGTCATTTCAGACACCAGGAACGGTCAGTCTAAATTAAACCCTGATATGCTCACTACTAGAGGCGGTCAGAATAATTTCAGACCTGATATGACCACCACCAGATTTAGTCGAAGTAATATTAGTCAGGTATGCTCTCTACCAGACATCAAGCCCTGTGTATTGTCCTTTGAAAGTTACCATTATCAGACTGGTATCGTATCATTGATTAAAAAGTAATTTTGTTGACCCGTTCAATTTTGTTTATTTGTTTATAACCGTTTACACTTTTGAAAGCACTGCGAATTACGATATCAAATTTGTTAAAGTCATAAACGAACCAAAACGTTTTTCTACATTATTTATCGACAAAAAATTAGTCTGTATAAATATATTTCATAATGCGTGTGGCACCGTTAAATGTCACAACACCGCTTAATGTCGCAACCACCGTTAAATGTCGCAAGGTAAACGTTAAATGTCGCAACCACCGCTAAATGTCGCAAAATTATCTGCCGCTATATGTCACACCTTTGACGCTAAATGTCGCAAGATTTTGTCCACCGTTATATGTGTCGCAACAGCAACGCAAAATGTCGCACTCACTATTCAAAACTAAGACATACATTAACTATCCTTTGTGTTTTGTTCTTAGGTTTTATTTGATGTAATAAATTTGAATTTTCAATAGTAAAATGATGTGGTGTTAGCTTTAAGCCCGACGGAAGTCATATTCATACAGTCTTGTATACTTTTTCGATGGCAGCAGACTTAACATGTTAATGTTATACAAATAATTATCTTTATACTAATTGCTGGTATATATAGAAACAAGATGGACCATGATAGCCCTAGATCGCTAACCTTAGTTTCACAGCTTGACATTGTGTGTTTGTGGGGGCAGGCTAGGGGTGGAAAAGGGGGTGAATGATGACACAGAATATTAAAAAAGACAACAAATAGTAAATAAATATTTTGGGAGTAAGGGACGGAGGAGGGGGTTCATATATGGGGATGGGGATGGACGAGTGAGGGGGATAATGTGGGCATGGAGGATCATGATGTGATGCTAAGAAACAATTTCAAGAAACTAAAAGTAACTATCATGGTGGCCGCTCGTGCCTGAAATAATGCACGGAGGAGCACATAGGTTCTTCCTCCGCCACTAAAGTTGGATAGTCGCACTATGACCTTAATTGTAAGAAGAAATAGAAGACATGCCTAATAGATAGAATAGGAAATCATTCGTTTTCTACAGCTGCATTGATACAAAACACAAAAACAGTTTTTCTTGCATGCCAGACAGGACTTTCCTGTGTTTTTGCCGATGCTGGAAAAAACTCGTCTTACACATGGAGGTGTAAGATGACTCACATGCTGAAATTTATGAATGAATGCGTAAATTCATACGATACTGAATTAAAATTGTGCTTAAAAGAAAAGCATTTCTTTTCTTTTATTTATTCTATTAATGGAAGTAAACGGTATGCCAGAAAAGGAATCTATCACTAGCTGAAGGTGCGGATGGAAATATCTGGCTCTCGGGTAACTGTTTTGCGGTATCTCTGCAGCCTCGTTACCGCCTAAACAGTTACCTTCGATCCAGATATTTCCATCCGCACCTTCAACCAGTGGAAGATTCTTATAAGGTTAGCCGGCTAAAGGTAAATGATAAGTGACACGAACAGGTGTATGTCTCTCGTGTGCACCCCTTAAAATGAATAGGCGTTATCACGACCGGTGCAGTTCGCATTACTCGCATGTGCATCAATTTCCGATTGATTGTCTTTCAACATGTCCGGGTTTGCTTCTTCGGTGCAAATGCCTTTTTATGTCAAATATATCATACATTTTCCTGTTACAAAAATATATCTTGAAGCAGCTTTTGCTGAAATGAGTCAGACTGGGCTGGGCTGTGTTCGACTGAGCTGGTCTGGTCTGAACTGGGCTAGTTTAGTCTACGACTTTGATAGAAGAGATGACTTCTTTTATATTTGGTATCGTGTGGGGAAGTTGTCGGCAACTACTGAAATTTAGTTTTATGACAACAACATAGTACGGTGGTATTAGGACACAAACTTATGTTATTTTTAATTGAATTATCTGGAGTGATCGGAATAAGATGTCTAGCGATCGTTATAAGAGTCGTGCGCTCTAGATAAGATGTCGTGTGCACGAGATGAGATGTCATGCACACGAGATAAGATGTCATGCTCTCCAGATAAGATGGGGACGATATAAATATGATAACCGAGGTACCTGGAAAGAAGGAAGTAGAAATTACAGCCGACATATATTATTTAACATTTGCCAATCAATGTAAATAGCAAGGCCCTGTTAAAATATGTAACTGTACTTAAAAGAGGAGGGATTCCTGTTATATCTCTCCCTCCTGATATAGTTTGTTGTAAATAAGATTAATTTATTTCGTCGATAAAAATATGTTTAAACTAACACCAAACCACGTGAGAAAGTGTTTAGTACGGAATCCTGTTTAGCACATTTCGCGTGTCGTCTGTCATGCTTTAGGTCGATGCACGACGCGTGGCAAGACGCACGACACTACTCATGACAATACGACACGGCACGCGACACGACAATACCACACGACGCGCGACATTAATGTCGTGTCGTATTGTCGTCCGTCGTATCGTGTGTCGAGCGTCGTGTTGCATTTTCCTGCGGTGTGCCAACTGTCTACTCTCCTAGGTCGACGCACGACATGCGATACGACGCACGACATTAAAGACGCACGCCAATGCGACACGATCCTCTACACACGATACGACGTGCGACATTACGACATTAATGTCACACGTCGTGTCGCATTGTCGTGTCGTGTGTCACATCGTATTGTCGTCTGTCGTATCGCATGTCGGGCGTCGACCTAAAAGAGTTTACAATGTGACACGACAATACGACACGATGCACAGTATTGTCACACGTCGCATCGTGTGTTGAGAATCGTGTCACAATGTTGTGCTGTGTATTGTGTGTTGACCGTCTACTCTTCTAGGCCGACGCATGACATGCGACACAACACATGACAATACAAAACGACGCGCGAAAGACGCTCGACAAACGAAACAATGGGTGACATGACACGTGAGATTAATGTCACATGAGCTAAACAGGACTCCATAGGATTCCGTAGTTTAGATTTGAAATAATTTTAGTATTGTGGCGAGTACCGCGTCGACGCTTAAACGTTTAAATATCAAAGCAATAACGTATGTATGGCGCGGCACCATTAAAAAAGCAAACATGCTGTTCAGAACCGTGTGAAACCTGGAACAACTGATACTGGTGAAACTAAAGTCTTCTTTCATCAAGGGAGCAAGTCACGTGACAAGTTTTCGATCCTGTACATATTTTTTTGTTCGTAGATGTGTGATACACTAATACTTTATTTAAATGATAAAATATTCTATTTATATATATATATATATATATATATAAATAGAATATTTTATCATTTAGATAAAGTATTAATGTATCACATACATATATAAATAGAATATTTTATCATTTAAATAAAGTATTAGTGTATCACAAACAAACAAATATATATATATATATATATATATATATATATATATATATATATATATATATATATATTATTTTTTTTTTTTTTAAGATAAGAAAAAACTTAGGTCATGTGACACGTTCGACCATCTTCGTAACACACCGTAAGTTACAACCATCTCGGATGACCGTGACCTAATTCACACGATCCTTTTGTTTACATTTTTATTTCTACTATTTTCGCCTTTCATGTGGTACATTGACTTAGATACAAGAATTTTATAATTTTGTGGTGATGTAGGATTACCACGATTATCGGAGATTTGTTGAATTATGCTTTTTCTTAATATTAAATTGTAAAAACAGGTTGTGTATGACGTCATCAATATCCGCGTACATAACATGTAAACAAATAATCAGCTGTTCAGTGAGCTGATAACCTTTGATAGAGATGAATAAATGGAAATGTGCTTACATTACTTCTGTTAGGACTCTGGTTAGGAAAGTGTGGTTTGCATAAACTATAGATATTAGATTTTTTAGGATATAATTTAATATATTTAGATTGCCATGACCTGCAGGTGACCCAAATTATTTTTGAGATCATTAAAAGGACATTCATTATGACTGATCTGAATATACATTTCTGGCGGCGGAAAAACTTTTGACTTGTTATCATCTATAAAAGAATAGGACGGAAGAAATGGGAGTCCTTAAAATTAATGCAAGAATTTCATAGGATAAGATATTTTCATGATCTCTCAAATATGAACAGAATCAATTACCAACCTCGTGAAAAATAGCTATGATGTAATTATAGTCATTGAAATTTTAATTGAAAACATTCAAATTGTGAATTAAAGATGTTCAGATAAGATAATTCTGATTCATCAATAGCTTTTAAACTCGATTTGTAACATTTAGTGTTAAAATAACATTTTACTTCGAGGCTTTCTAACGATGCGGAGATACCCGGTGCAAGTTCATTTACCCCTTTGCACAAAGCCTTGAGATGTCTTGTGGTTGCGGGTTTTGCTAGAGTTATTTTCATTTTAAATGCCAATCTATAAATATACATGTATAAGAAACAAATACTAATGTGCCTCATATCTAAGATAAACTCTGCCTGACCTTACATGAACAGCTGGAAGTCAGTGATGTAACCATGGGCCGGAATACCTAATCATTGACAGATCTTATATAATCTAAATAGCCAGTGTGAATGGATAGAGGATGAATAAGAACTGCTTGGTCATTGATAATTCATCCGCATTGCTCATGAATGGGACTACTTTGTGTAGCACATGAACAAATTCCTTCAGATGTGATTTGGAATCAAATAAAGATGCTACATGATTGTCAGAAATACACTTAACTTTGGTCGCGGGATAAACCCGCAACCAAAAATAGAAATTCCACAGGTCGCTCAACATGACAAAAAAAATGAAAATGTTGCAGGTTCGGTTTAATTGAGCTTGTTCATGGACGGTAGTTGAAATGCCGCATGCTACCACGCCCTCCAGGGTTTAGGGTTATTTCTGTTACATAAATTTTAACTGGTTACTAGAACCATGGAGGTGCTAGAACAAATTATAAACCCTTTGCACATCTTTTTTCACATTTTAAAAATTCTATATTTTAATATACAGGTTGCAAAAATATTAATCATTATTATATTTTTTCTTCATTATTTATTACTTAAACTCTTTGTACTTATTATACAATGTAAATAATTTTCTAACATGTCCAACTATTTCTCCAGTATCAAAACTGCATGGCTATATGCTATATAGATATGAAATGAGATGTGTCAGCAATAACAAACTGATGTCTATAATCTACTGTATGAACCATGTGGTACCAATTAATGTATGGCCCTTATTAATTAGATTTATCATAACCTTCTCGGTACCGTGAAATCCTGATTTAATGCTGGAAAAGGGATATTTTCAGGAACAGTGTACCTTGTGCCAGGAAGGCCACGTACCAGTTGTTCCAGCATGTACATAGGACTGTATAATTTTAGGTTTATCAGACCTCGATCACATTTGTATTGCTTAATTAATTAAGTATAATACGTTGCGTAATAGAACATCTGGTTGCATATCCGTATGGATAGCGTAGCACCTGGAACAACTGATACGTATTAGACCTTCCTGGTAGCACACACTGCATGCAGTTATGTAAACTCACATTTCTGTGATCAAAAGTTTTCAATAATTTCCGAAAAAGTCAACGTTTTAGGATAGATTTTAAGGATAGAAATATGATGATTTAGCTTAAAATCTAGTAATTTTCTTTCATTTCTTTTCATCATGAAGTTTTTCTTTTTATAGCTGACCCTTATACTGGTGCGGATACCTGCTGTGTTTACAGCAGTTTTATGGTATGATCATGCTGATAGCTACTGTGCTTAACGCTTTGCTATTAATCAGAAACACATTACACGCTTATATATACTGAACAAAACAGCCAACAGGCTATATGCCATTTTATCTTAGAATCAATATTAATATAATGTAAAAAATTAGTTTAAATTAAGAGATATCAAGTTTAGTCATTCTACCAAACCACATTTTTAACAGTCACAGAAAACGAATTTAGTTGTTTTTTTTCAGCCATTGTTCACATTTAAACTTAGAATAGTTTTGGCAACTTGACAACTATTTGTCCGACTGTATGCTTCGTAAACATGATAATTAAAATCTGTTACATTCCAAGACCGAATATTTCAATGACACGTGGTTGCGACGATTTACAAAATTATAAACTGTTATTTTTGACCGTAACAATGACACGTGGCTGTGACATTTACCGCATTACACAGTAATTTTTGACACCAGTTATTTTTACATATAATAAACGATAATGCGATAAAGGCAATATTTTATTTTATATTTATATAACAAAGCTATCATAATTCTAACATCTTTGCCTCTACTACGGAGAATCTTATCAGCGAACCGAACATAACTCTGACATTTTGGACAGAGTGGCTAAAAAGCCGTTTTTAAATGCAATTGGAAGCAAGATGCTGTTGAATTACTTTGAATATTTTTGTATCATCATTTTCCTTGTTCGTTATATTTTCACGTCATAACAGTGATACAATTGGTTTCAGAGGAGAAACAGTATTAAATGCCCTTTAAAGTTAGCGAAAAACGTGTTTTGCTTGCATTTTATATACGTTACATAGGGAAATACTATGGTTAATTTCAAATGAAATTGGAAGCCAGAAGAATAAGTGTTACATTGATAAAAAATACACCAGTGGAAAGATAAGAAAATGAATTTTATCGTAAGAACAGTGATAAATTTAAATATCAAAACAGAAATCAAGAATGGTCGTAACAAAATTAAATCCTTCTATATTTAAATGTAAATCACAGGTCTGTCTGATATCAGAAAGTCTCTGCGGCGGCTATTCTCGCACCCCGCTGCGAATTGCTTGATAAGACGCCTAAGAAGAAAAAAGTTGGGTATGGCAGTCCCTTCCCATAATCCAAACTGCATACTCACACATGCACACACTCACAAAATCTTATGTTGGGTTCAAAATTATTGAAAATAATATGCAAGTTGTTAAGACTGTTGAACTTACCTCAGTTATTTTTTCTTCTTTTGTTGTGCGACATTTAGCGTTGGTGTTGGCGACATTTAACGGTGGACAAATTCTTGCGACATTTAGCGTTAAAAGCGCGACCTGGAACAACTGATACGTATTAGCCCTTCCTGGTGCGACATATAGCGGCAGATGATTTTGCGACATTTAGCGGTGGTTGCGACATTTAACGTCAACCTTGCGATATTTAACGGTGGTTGCGACATTTAGCGGTGTTGCGACATTTAACGGTGCCACAATGCGAACTTGTATACTCGCGGAATTCACGTTTGGGAAAGTCAACTGTTCTGAATTTAATTATATCCTTTAATGCACACTATTTCGATAAATTCAGTGTATCTGTGAGATTCAGTTAACTTTCAGAGAGAGAATATACAGCTTCTCTTGTCCCAATCAGTGAAAAAGACTAAAATGTCACTGCTGATTTGTAAGAAATAACAGAGATTTGAGTATATATGCAAATGTTGAACAAGTACGAATGTGTAATACATTTCGGGTGTGTATATAAAGCAGCATCAAAACTAGTGGACTTGTTGAGGAATATGTACGCTCGTCTGTATTGCTAGGGACTTTGCAGTAGTTGGTCTGGTATATTCTGGTGGCGATTGGTTCGTATAAAATCTCTTTACCTATAATAATTCATAATCTTGTTTCCTTGCGGATCGCACATATGGGAAAGTCAACTGTTCTGAATTTTATTATATCCCTTAATGCACACTATCTCTATAAATTCAGTGCATGTGCGAGATCATGTTAACATTCAAAGAGAATATACAGCTTCTCTTGTCCTAATCAGTTAAAAAAGACTGAAATGTAACTGCCGATTAGTGAGACATGATAATAGAGATTTGAGTACATATGCAAATGTTAAACCAGTACGAATGTGTAGTACAATTTGGGTGTGTATATATAAAGCAGCATCAAAACATATCTTATTGGGTTAGTGGAGTTCTGTATTTAATTCTATCGCTTAATTCACAGTATACCTCTATAAATACATTGTATCTGAGAGATTCAGATAACTTTCAGAGAGAGAAAATATAGCTTCACTTGTCCCAATCAGTTAAAAAGACTAAAATGTCACTGCTGATTTGTGAGACATGATTACAGAGAATTTAGTCTATATGCAAATGTTGAACCAATACGAATGTCTAGTACAATTCGGGTGTGTATATAAAGCAGCATCGAAATTGTTGACTTGTTGCGGCATACGCACGCTCGTTTTCTAGGCGCTTTGCCGTGATCACTGGCACCAGAACAGAAAGAAAATGCCTCTGTACATGTTATACATCTCTTCAATACTTCTTATCTTACAAAAACAACGCGTAGTTTATAGTTCTTTCAACGTTACACAAAAAACTTGCTTGACCTTCCCTGGTGAAGTTCCGTTCTAGATTACAAAACCATTCTGATTTGCTGTCGTGAAAATGTATGTCAATTGTCATTTTACTACACGTGTTCGCTAATATGTGAAAATGCAGCATAAATGAGCAAAATGAATAAAATAAACAGAACAGATGTAGACCAATGTATGATTTCAAATTAAAAATCATATATAAGATGAATTTCATTCATCATTTCGAGTTTTAGTGTAAAATTGTGATTTTTTTTAAATTCTGTTTTTTGTTTGTTTACGTTTCGCCTAACATGTGCACACTGCCGTGACGCAAGGTCACGCAAGTTTTTTTCTGTTACGTTGACGAAAGCTTAAAATATGTTGATAATCTCAGCAATATGGAATATTGAGACAATGTGACTAGTGCACGTTGGAAGATAAATTATCGCTTGTTCAATATACTAGGCACCCATTCACCGAACTGCGCGTTTAAGTTGAGAAATGTACGATTGAAACGGGTTAGTATATTTCCCCCTTCATGACCATGGTTCTTATAGAATACCTAGGGGTAGGGTATAACATATACAGAGGCATTTTCTTTCTGGTCTGGCGCCAGTGGCGGTGATAGGTCTGGTGTATTTTGGTAGTGATTGGTTCATATAAATTCTCTCTCTCTCTCTCTCTCTCTCTCTCTCTCTCTCTCTCTATATATATATATATATATATATATATATATATATATATATATATATATATATATATATATATATATATACTGAGAGAAACTTTCAAATATTTAAATAAATGACAAAAATGGATATGAAAGGGCAACCATCGGATCCTAATGTTTAAACTATAGATACACCTTTACGTGAATAAATCAAATTTCATTACATTCTTACATAACTCAAAGATAGCGAGTGCCTCCTCTGAGTTAGTAGGCCTTTTGTGCTTATCTTAATATAGACGGCTAGTAGATGTGCTACTTCTTTGATGAAACGAACGTTTTAAACTTTGAACAACCATGTTTATGACTGGAATACTATTCGTTTTATCTTTTTGTGAGTATTTAGATTTCTTTAAGATGCATAATCCGACAAATCACTTAGTACATAGCTATAGTCAAAGATTTGTGTGTCTAAAATAATCTTGTGTAATATGAATCTCCTACGCAGTGATCTCTACTAACAGTAAACAGACCTCAGCCACCACAAACATTTTTATCAAGATCGTCAGAATATTGACGCGTTGTTCGCATTATACATGTAACGGCTTCCTAAAGGCTCGTCTACACTATTCAAGAAAATCTTGCAGGGCCCATAAATCACTAGATAATTTATAGCTTGTACAAGCAATTAATGCTTTGCAATATTTCTTGAACTTGGAAGACAAATTAATTTTAAATGGAGGGAAATCATGACAGGTAAATAAAAAGATGGCCGAAATGATATGGTACAAAGTGTTTATAAAGATCAAATATTTGTACATTTAAAAAATGAATCATTGTTGAAAACATTGATTGAGAAAAACTCTAGTTGAAGTGATACATTTCCAGTTGAAGACCAAAGCTACTTAAAAGATATTATTTCAGGAAATATGATATAACAGTCATATTTTGTTAATATGAAACCTTGTGAGAAACATCATTGATAATGTAAAAATACTTTTTGAGAACACCGAACTTGCTGATGTTACTCTTCCACTGGAGAACTAGATATAATTTTATTATTGAATTATATAAACTTGGCTTTTGAACATGACATTCACTTAAAACATCTTTTTTTTCTGCTGTCCACACTGCCATGTTTATTGTTAAATTATCAAAGCCAAACATTCAATGATGGTTTTATTAGATCTCAATACACATTTAATGAAAAAATGTAAACAAAATACCATACCGGGCAGGTGCTCCTCATCAAAAACCCTTTATCAGAGCATTTGACAGCACTACCATCCAAGAAAAATAGGATGAGTTCTCAAGGCTACAAGATCTTGTAGCCGAAAATTATCAGGAAACTGCCACTCAAAAAGACACTAATGGGGGACACAATGTACTGTCTACACTATACAAGAGGCTGTGATTTATATCTTGTGCAAGTTTTTTTGAATAGTGTAGATGAGCCTTAAATAAACATATTTTCAAATATACGTGTATGATTTCTAAAAGTAAGAACCAGAGGTGAAGAAAATCCGATATGCGATTAAACTTTTATCATAAGGGAATGAATCCGGACAGGTTAGGAACTAAATGACTTATTTGTTTATATCTCTCGCCAGTGGTATTGGGAGTTCCGGCTCTTCAAGGCCATGGAGCGACAATGATGTGTCGGCACTGTCATAATGTGAAGGACCCCAGAGATTGCACAGAAATGGCGGCTTGCCACGAGGTAAGAGTTTATGATATAAAACTCTTAAAGTTTACATTTCTTCTTATATAATTATTATAAATAACTGGTAAAAACCTTTTGACGTTGACATACATTCTATCCAGACAATGACTCGCCCAAGTCACTTTATCAAAACAATATAAATGCATTAGCCCTGTGGCACTGACCTTTGGTCCAATGTAGGGGTCTCAGGCTTACAAAAGATACCAGCCGCCTCGTATGTAGCCTTGTTATACTGAATGAATATGCAGGTTATTTGACCAGCTATCATTGAATAAGGAACTTATAGTCAGGACAAGAAAGGATACTTTTGCAAGTTATCTGAATAGCTATCAATGAATAAGGAACTTATAGTCAAAGCTAAAAAGATAGTTAAACTATTTTACCTCTAAATGTGAGTATGGCTATGGCCCCGAGTCTTGCATGTGACTGACTGTCTCATTATGGTGATTTTGCAAAGTTAATTAAATATCTGTCCATGAATACAGAAGTTATAGACCGGTTAAAGTTGTGGGTCTAGGTCTTTCACGTGGTACATCATCGTATTTGTATCAGTCATTTGAATGTCCATAAATACGAAAGTTAAGACAAGAAAACAGACGTAAAGAATTTGACCTCAAAGTGTGACCTTCACTTTTAAACTTAGATTTATGGACTTGCGTTATGGTTAGTATTTAGGCGAAAGTATCTAATTACCTAGTAAAAACGTTTTAGAGCGGAAAAATAAAATGACTGTTAGTCCTCTACGTGTGATCTTGACCTTTAAACGAGGGGTCTAAATCTTACATGAGATACATTGTGTTGTTATGGTGGTGACTTGTGCCTAATGATTTTGAAATCCAACTATACATACAAGCACACACACAAACATATGCGCACGCACGCATACATACGGATTGACGGACGGACGGACATGTGTAACACTATATACTTCCCTAATTACTAATTGCAGGAGCTTTAAAACATACACAAAGAATAAGATTTTCTGTCTTTGGTACTATGCTTGAAGCTTAAGCGTGGGCTAAAATAGGGTAATGGTCACTTGCCGATGATATTATCTGTACAATGCTCTTTTCAAACATGCAGAATTACCTTCTTCTTTTATTGCAGTCATGTGTGACAGATGTGCATTACCTGAATTTTGAGTATTTATTCACCTACAGTTGCAAGCACCAACTTGTAAGTTCCACTGTATAGTATCAATACAGTAGTTTATTTAGCATCGTTTGGTATATTACAAATCATATGCCTTACTATAAATACCAGAAGATTTAGGCTAAAGTTACACATATACCAGTTGATTTGCTTATTTTTGAGGTATTTCCCATGATGAAAGAGATTCGAACGTTTGAAGCTGATTCTAAAGAAATTTTTACACTTGTTAACATTTTTATTATTTCATTTTATGTTTACAACGACAGTGATATACATGTCGTTTTTTTAAATAAATTCAAATTGCCAATAACTAGTAGATTGGTTTTCGATCCGCATGACGGTTCCGGGTTTTATAGTATATTATCCGGGTAATTACTTCCGGTTTATTAAACGTGCATAACGACCTTATGTTACGTTATCATTTTGTGCCGGGCATTGTCGCTTTTTGAATAATTATGTCAATAGTCGACATGACATCATAGAAATGTAAGTAGAAAAGGTCAAGAAATGGCTTGGGTGTGCTTTTGGACCATAATGCCGCACCTATTTTCACATGGGCACAGTGGGCAAAATATCGGCGAACCGCCTTTATTTAGTTAGTTAACATGGTATACGTATAAATGTTGAACCGCCAAATATGAAAGGATATAAAGTATCAAATACAGAAAAAGCCTGATGTAAAATTCCTTGACCTTATTTTCCTCTAAGGTAGTTATGATTAATTTTTATAAATTTTGATAACGTTTTAAGAGGTCAGTAGCAACTTTTGAATCATATTGTCTTGAATTATCCCGGAATTCACAGTTCACAGTATTTCCTCTGACAGAAATTAGATGTATTTCTGTTAAGCAAGTCGAACCTCTTAAGCATTAGCTAACTGCTATAGTGTGTGATAAATAAAATGTGAACAAATGATACAAAAGCACGTTTTTCTATTCGTGGGATCTTTGCACCTGTCGCCCTAAAGAACCAGATAGTTCCCGATTATTGTAATATTTACCTCCCTTGACAAAACTGGGTTGAAAATATAAAGTTTACAAACTCTGCTTAAAATAGTATAAGTCTAACGGTTCTTATCAAATTCATTCACACATGTAAAGGTTACATATTCAGCTATATAAATAAACAGAATTTCACTACATTGGCGGGTTTGACAAATGGCTACCAGGGGAAACAATGTATGCGGTATGAAAAGCATATATAGGGCTTCAAGCTAATGACCTAAATAAAGTTAGAATTGCAGATTAGAATATCAACAACCTCGAAACAGACGAATTGTCTATTTATTTGTTAATAGGAGTGCGGCGTTGGTCCCGGCCCCCTTGGAAAAAGACAAGGGCCACACCACGGCCACGAACACGGTCAACACGTGTGTCGGGAATGCTGCACGAGCACCGGATGTGACAGTTATACATGTTGTCAGTATTTCAGCCTCATTTTCATTTATTAAATAATAATATGCTCTCCCAATATGATTATTTCAAGGGAAATATCAATTTGCTAATATGTTTTTTATGTAAGAAATTTCTTAACTAAGTACAGTGATGCCAGTGAAAGATATTTTCTTTCAAGATTAGTCGAAAATGAAAGTTTTGAAAAATTTATCCAGCGAAAATAATATCGCCAGCTCAAAATTATTTACAAAAACAAATAAATTTAGCCGCAAGTCATACCAGTATCTGAACTTGGACTGTCTCCGAAATGACAGTAGTCTAAACTAGATTAACTACACCTCTGCATAGCAAATATCACCGTGTAACAAGAGTTGTCAGCAGGCGGGAGAGGCGGCGGGGGGAAGTGGGGGGGGGGGGGGGGGGCGGGCAAAACAGCCGGATAGACACCCGCGCCATTCTATTTTTATACAGGTATCGTATGGCTTGGTTGTTGGTCAATAATTAGTTTTGAGTTTTGCCGGGAAGCCATTCAAAAATCATGTACATATATACTATCATTTTCATCCAATGCATGAGGACTGTTGAGTTACAACTGCAGTACTGACACCTCAGTAAGTGTTTCATATAAAATGTAATAAGCACTTAGTAAATAAATTTTCAAACCATCATTTTGCTATTTCAGCGAAGTATTTTAGCCGAACTACCACGCCTGCTCCGATGACTATGCCCACTACAACCGCCACAACTACAAGTGGTATGACAATCTAAAAATCCAAACATTAAAATGTAAAATCACAAAGAAATGACAGTCACATTGTTACAGATTCAAATACATTTCACAAATGTTCTAACGCAACACATGCTGTTTTTATACATATCGAAATATATGTTGAAAATACTTTTTTGAAATTGAGCACACTTTTAGAAAAACCCTTCTTGTTAATTACAGCTTAAAATTTAAACGAAATCAAAGTATGATATCATATTATTTTATTCATTTTATGACGACAACTACATGCCTAGATTTTCAAAAAGAGCACACACAAAAAACGTGTTAATGAGGGAAAAACATGATAAACTTGCATTATTATTTGTACTGTTCTTTTTTATTGGGTTTATATAGTCTCACTGACAGAATTCAGGTCATAATGGCGACTTTTCTAGCTTTTCCTGGTTAAGGAAGATCCCGGTAGCCCCTTCGGGCATTGTTTCAGACATGGGGTGGGGGGCGGGGGGGGGGGGGGGGGGGGGGGGGGGGGGGGGGGGTTGGGCTCCTGGGTAGAACCAACGACCTTCCGTAAGACACATACTGAAGAATTGGACTTCTCCTTCCCTCCTGAGCGTACACGTCGTGGAGAAGGCACAGGGCATCGACAGATGTGGAGCCAAGTCAGCTGTCGGTGTCCTGACTTATCCGGAGGGAGTGGCCCTGCCGAGGATGGGCCATGCAGACTTCCAACAACTCTACCCGGGGGAGCCAACCTACTCAACTTCGGTTGTTTTAATATCAAAAGGCTTCGGCCACCCGGCTCCATTCAACTCGGTTGGTAATGATGGAACTCCTGCATGGCGATAGATGGCAAGACAACAACAGAACGCTGCGACAGATCTTCTGAGTGGCACAGATGTGTGGACCAGAGAGAAAACCTGCCAGTACTTAGACGGCATGCAGAGAAGACCTAGAGCCACTCAAACTTCACGCTCAACGTGAGGGGCAAGTGGGGAGGGGCATCTACACCACGGGAGACACCTTGTACCAGCGGCCCCAACCGCCCTTTTAAGGGCGAAGCTTGCCCCACCTTCTTGAATATTGTCTATTGGCTACCATAGGGGAGCTGTCATTTAGGTCTCATTGGCCGCGACAGTGACTCAATTTTGGCATCAAAATTGCTTTTCTTTGGCATATACTCTACGGAAATTGCGTAGAGGTAAATTCTCACCATTTTGGCTTCGAAAAGCATCTTTAACGGCATGCCTGTTGACATGCCGGGGGTCCGTACTCTTAATTAGAGAAAGCTATGTTGTGCCTTTACGGGCGGATGGACCCTAATTAAACTTAAAGAGAATTCCTACAGTTTTCTTTCCTTTCATAGAATTATTTTTAATTCACATATATGATAGGAAAATTTGTACTGAAAACAATGAACAAATAAAAACAATAGGTCACCAGGCTTGTTTTTGTGAAAAATTGTTTTGAATACACCCACTGTTGCTGAAACTGCCAGCGATTTTTCAACATTCTCATAATTTTCTGCTTTTTTATAAATACCAACCAAAATATACATCAAGACAGCACAATACGTTTTTTTTTTCTTTTTACAGATTTTATTATATACTTATTTGATATCATAGTCATATTTGTAATACTTTATCCTTACAATAATGGGTACAAATGAAGAAAACAATATTGTTTGATATTAACTTTTGTGAACTTTTTTCAATGAAAAATACCCATAGTGAAGAATATTATTTTAAATTTTGAAAAAACTCTTTCATAGATTTTTTTCCTGTTTTTCTTGTGTACAGATAATTGTATTGTGAGCATAAAAATGGCTAAAAATGTATGGGTCACCAGGCTAAATTTTATGTTAAGACCGCTAGAATACAACACCTGCTCGGACGGAAAATGGCGCGAACCTGACCAAATTGATTACATGTATGTCTGCTAGTAGTTAAAAGAAAGTTTTATAAATTCTTAATTTTTTCTATAATTGAATACTAAATAATCCGAAAGGTAATATTGTCTTATCAGTACTAAGTCAATTATCTTACATTATATGAACACTGTCTTTGTACTAAAATGCGATGTGAAAACACAACCAAAAAAATAGCAAGATACAGATAAGGCATGATACTTGTCAATACAACATAAACCAGTATCAACATTTGATTACTGATAAAACTTATCAAAAATGTTATTTCATTCAAGATTCCTCATATTTAACATTGTCTGTCACATATTTCAACAGATGTTGACTTCAGTTCAGTTTTCCATAGAAAGTGTCGGCTGCGCAGAAAGATGCGCATAAAAAACTATAGGAATAAATAGAAGAAGAAGAGACTGAAGAATTGGATAAAAATCGATACTATTATCTTCCCTTGTTTATTAAGATCAACGCTATACACAGTTGTCTTCCTTCCACCGTCTAACTCAACTAAAAGATCAATATCGGATAATTTAGCGAGGAGCGCAGACGACATGCTTCGGTTATTTCCGCTTAACACCTAAAGATCTACACTCCAAGCGAGGTGTCTCGGATAGGAGCAAATGATTCATGGAGACTTGTTGTACCGTTCCAGAAAAAGTTGTAGGTTAAGCATTGGAAATGGGTACATACAGGTCTGAATTTGCAGTCCTTGGAAGTTCGCTATTTTATTATATTATAAAGAAGGGGAAAATTCCCTTTACACTTCCAACATGACAGATAAATTGGGAGAATTTTACTTGCATCTATGATTTGGTCACTTTTAGTTGAACATACATATTTCATGCATCAGTTCATGATCTGCACTGTAGTTTGAACCGACGATGTCCAGTTGAATAGTTCCAAGTGAAATTTTTCTGGTATGAAATCTGCATAACTTACGGAATTGTAGAAGAACGTTTACCTTAGATTCATAAGTTAACATTTTATTCATAAGTTAATATTTTATTCTTAGGTTAACATTTTATTCATAGGTTAATATTTTATTCATATGTTAACATTTTATCAACCGAAATCTGTTAAGAGAAGCGAAAAGTTTTTTTTTCCAAATTATTTCCAGTAAATTCCTGGCAGACAGACGATGTCATATCATATTTGGGTTGATATTTATACACGATATTTACTTTAAATGCATTGTACTTTTGGGAATGTCAAACACCCGATACACTCTCAATATTAGTAGAAGTGACATTATCCGATATAAAACTTTTTATCATTTGTTGGAAATATAGCAAATTTATTTTGAAATTACGTAATCAAAGTTAAATGTTTCTTACAGATAACGGATGCCGAGACTATGAGAGTCCTACATTCCAGTGTGCTGAATTAAGTAAATATAATTTCTGTACAGACACTGCTTCTGTAGCTTATGCAATCGCGCACGAGAAATGTGCGAAACATTGCGGGTTCTGCAGTCCATACGGCACGGTGAACCCAAATACCAAGGCACCGACAACAGTTCTTCCATCCACAACAATGGATCCCACGACAGCTCTTCCTATTGCAACTACCACAAGTGAGATTTATTTTACAAATTTTTCAGATTTGAAACAAAATTGAATACGTGCACGTTTGAACGTCACAAAATATCCGATACATTATCGAATGGTTTTCTACAAATAGATGTACACAAATTTGCATGGCAAAAATTGGTTATAGCAGCGATGTAAAAACCAAGGAATATAATTAATCATCACACCAAACTATATTTTGTTTCAGTGGACATCTCTGGTGACTTCTCGACCACGACGGTAAGCGGTGCATCCCCTGTGGTTGTGAACGTCAATGTCACGGCGACGATTGACCCTGACGTCTGTACCGATTCAGATGACCCAACATTGACGTGTGCTGACATGCTGAGGTTCGGATTTTGTTCTGCGGACTCAGGATCTGGTTACACGTTTGCCAAACTTCGATGCAGAAAAACATGTCAGTTCTGTTAGGCAGAGATCAGGCAAGTATCATATAAAGTTGCTCAGATCAATACCCGATCATACATGACTAACTAACCTTTGATTTTACTTCTCGACCCAACGTAGAAGGAATAATCAAAATAAAACCTGGTGAGAATATTTATTTTTGCATTCTTAAAATACGTAAATAAGCAATATGCTAGTAAAAATATGTTAATAACATATTAAACGTATAAACACGTTGCGAAAAAAAGAAACACGAAATGAAACTATTTGTATGCATAATTCAATATAAAACTTACATGTAAAATTCCGGTTGTTGAAGTACTGTCATTCGCGGTACCAATTTTTTTTCAAGAGCTGAAGTCGAATGTCAAATTTTATTTAAATAACAGCTTAACCCTTCGACATAGTAATCTCTCCTGTAGCATGATTTCATTATTCGTCCTACGATAGGGACCTAAGAAGAGGCCCATTTGAAGCAACACTATGAGTGCATGTGAAAAGATATAGCGGTGTCGGTCTATCAAGTTTGTTTCGACGAAAGTTGATATCAGTTATTGGGCATTTTTCAGAAATCTAATTCGGAAACAGATATTCAAAGGTCATCCTAGGAGGAGGGGTTGGGCGACATTGTTTCGAGAAGTCGAAAGGCAATTGATCCAAATTCATGAACTAGTTCACTAAACTTTTATTTCTCCTTTATTCGCTGAGAAGCTATTAACATTTTCATCCAATGGTCTTTGCGGTGCTGAATCGCACACCATATGTAACTTTTTGCAGCTTATTCCGAACAATGTAAATACTAATGATGTCTATCTTTTTATGTTTCAGATAAGTTGAATGTTTTCTGTTTGACTGGTAATGGTGATCAATCCTTAAATAAAATTGTGGATCAATTTGTTCGTTTCTTTTTGAAACTCGTTCGTAGAAACGTCCAACAATTTAGAGCGTTTTTTTTTTATAAATGTAATTCATACCACTGAAAAATAGGGATAAATTTCAAATAGGAAAGCCATGTGCCAAGAATGTAGTCCCTTAAATCGTAATTCGGTATTGATCAGGGTAATAATGGGTGCGTACATAATTAATATTTACACAAAAATGCATAGACAACGCAAAACATATAAATAACAAAGACAAAAAAACTAGGGAGTTTAATGCTCTTAAAGTATGTGATAAATCCCTTACACACGCAATGATAACAAAAGCTAAAACAGGTAACAATGATCGTGTAATTAGTTATAAACAAACTCAGCGAACCATATACACACGTACTCAATGCCTTTGCAATGAGAAACACTACTTAGAGCCCGACGAAGCAGGCCAGGGCACGAATATCCTGTTTGAAAAGGTTGCTTCCCCCATATTTTTGGCTTGGAGCTACATCTCCAAACCTCTATATTGTTTTCGTTTTCTTTTGCCTCCCCAAATGTAGTCGTGTGTACTACAAGAAGTCGGGAATCAGAATATATACAAGCGACAGGAAGGAAAGAGAAAGAGTAGCCTAAAGAGTCCATCGATTGGTCACACCTACATGCTTCGGTTCAACGGGAGTTTGCGTTTTTTGACAGTTTTATTATTTATTCGAGGGTGTTTCACGAACAATAGTATGATAACAAAATGTAAATCAATTGCATATATTAAGATTTTATCGAAAATGAATATCGTTTGATTTCTGACTTTACACATTTCAGTTATTTTATCCGTAGGGCATGAAAATAAGAAGCGACAGACTCGCCCGCACTCTGAGAGACATGTTGTTTTAACCATGACGAGAACTGACCTAGATTTTACCCATATATCAGTAAGAACAGTCTGTCGCTTCTGACTATTTGCAATAAATAACAAATGCTGATTGAATGGGATAAGGCCGTGACTTTTATTATTATAATATCATTACAGAAAATTAATGAAATATCATGGCATATTGTATGAGATAGAAGTATCATGAAATGATAGATTTCTAGCCAAATTGCATAGAAACAAAATAGGCAACGCTATGATGCTGAAGCTCTAAATTTATTATAAGTACACATGTACTAGACAATGGAAGGAGAATGCAAAATTGCAAATTCTGCTAGCAAATCCAGCTGCCGAAATTCCGAGGCCAAGATGCTCAACGAATTCTCAACATCATGATAATAGATTTTGCTCTGATTGCCTAAATTATACTGATGATTGTGTATACAATATGCCATACCGAAATGCACAAAGTGTGTTGAGGGCCACCAAATATTTTATGAAATAAAATTCGTCCATAAAATGGTACATTGAATATTGTATCTAATTACTGAATAGCCACATGCAAGCATTCCTTTCTTAAATAATGCCAGATTTTCCGGATAATTTACTTTCAAAGATGGCAATATAAGCTATATTCGACTCTATTTGGCCATTATTTCTCTTGATTTTATCTAATCAACAATATGCAGCAGTTACTTTTTCCCTGATAATTTCTTGGATCTAACCCGAAATAGGTCAGGTGGTAATCTTTATAAGACGCGCACTTTATAATTCAGCCATTATTCAAGTATGTAATAACGTATATTTGAATAGATCAAAAATTTTACTAAATAGTGTTTTGCTTACCCTGCTAGCAAAGTTTCCATTTACTTTCACCAGTCTTAGGTGAAAGAACTCTACCGAGGTCATGCCACCCTGCCACTCCGAGTGTATATTTAGAATTAGCAAAGTCTCATGCAAACCACCAAATGGTTCGACAGTGCTCTCAGGCTGCCCTTCTATTCCTAGTGTATGGTTTGACTCGACAGTGCTTCTTCCTTGGTTCCGGTATAATGACATATATCGACAGCACAACGCCTGTGACAAGAGGATATAGAAGCTGCATACACAAGCATCTAAATAAAAGAAAATATAGTATCAAAATTATTATCTATTATGTTGGGTTAACCCCCTCGGAATAAAATAACTAAATAATAGAAATACTATACAGATGTTGATTATTGATAAATGATTTCGTGATTACGATAAAGTCAAAAAGCGCACAGCCCTAGATTTGGCACTGTGGACGACAATTATTAAATAGATGGCGGCATTAAAATACCATACTAATGCAATATTCAAGAATCAATGTTACTGCAATTCCTGTACGACTAAGCCACTGGCAGTGTAATACGGAATATTTTCTTACATAATACATGCATGCGCAGGCACCATCTAGCACTGAAAACACAGTCAAAGTCGTAATTCGAAAGCAAAATTTATATGACATATGCCGTTCAAATCAGTTCGATCAAATTAACCTCCTTAGAAATTTTGATTTAACAAAAGCCACAGTAAAACAATTTAATTGCAAGCGTAAACATAGATATTACAGACATAAACCAATGTATAGTCTGTATCATATAGGTAGAACACGGACCAAATACAACTTTTCAATAACATCGACTTTTTATCTTTCGCTTCTACAACATCCACATCAAAATAGTTTTTGATAAAAAGCGTTAACATAAATAATGTGGTCATAAACCCATTTAGATAGTAGGACAAAAGGGACCGAAGACAACGGTTTAATAACAGGTAGCTTTTACCTGACTACTTACCTTCAGGTAATGCTACCAAATAACATATTTTAACTACTTTACCCAACACCAGCATACATTTCTATTGTCCACATGCTTGTTTTCTTTACCCATCGCCCAAAAGAAATTTACTTTCAATACCTGCTTAAAATAAAACAAAACAATAGATTGTACTGCTGTATAATGAACAAAATGTGACGCAATCTAATACTTATTCTTGCATAAAACCTTTGCTCTTTGCCGATTTCGGGCATGCACAAACAGGGAAAAAACGTGTACACACAAGGAGATTCTCGTGAGCACGCGCTGTTGGTGAACGTTTTGAATATGCTGTTGCGGGTCCAACGTAAGCAAATTATGGATCCGGAATCAATTTTGGCCGAAGTCGAAAGGTCCGAGATTTATGAAATCTTTTCATCTGCATTTTTATTAAAAATATCATTTTTCAACCTAACTTTACTTTAACTTGTAATAAGCGCTACCTCTCTTGATACGCGACTGAATTGACGTTCCTTATTATTGTATTATTACGCGTATTTGACTCAAAGTAAGTTTACACGCCGCGATTTAATCCCTGAAAATGATAGGCAAACAATATTTACAAAAATACAATTTCGTTTTCCAAATTAATTTGAGTCGAGGAAGTTGACATGCTAACTTTAAATCTTACACTAAAACTTTTAAAAAATGTTTGTGTCTACTTTACACATCTATGCAGTCTACTGATGTAGTGATGGTGTGTAATGTAAAGCATAAACATGACGAAGCGTAAAGTTTGAAGGATTTTTCCATAGTGAATGAACATTTGATGAACAGAAGGTATTCATTATATATTTTTCAATTTATTTGTAGATCTCACCAACCATGTTTGAGTTTATAAATCCAATCTAAGTTGATTATATCGATGTTGGAAAAATCCAAATTTTTGTGTTTATCAAACTTTGATCGCGATGGGGCGGGGTGCAAAGCAAAATTTTCTAGTTATAGGCCTAGAGATTTCATTTTTAACGACATGAAGAATATAGGTATCGATACCAGTTTCTATTAAACGATAATATTTACATTTAAAAAGCGTAAGTGACAGACTATTAATTTAAACCAAGCAGAATTGTGTTCTGTCGGCACCTCGCCTGCAAACTGTGTAAAGACAGGATGCCGTGTATGCCCTTTTCTCATAATTCCGAGCCTCTAAAGCTTAAGTTCATACCGATATATCGGAAAAAGGGGGAGTCATGCTTATTTTACATATATTTAATATTAAAGAAATTACCACAACAAGAATGTCCGTTCGACATGTATAAAATGTGCCCTGTTTCTGTATGCCCTGGAAATGCATAAATAAAACATGTGTCCATAACAACCTGAAACGGCCGACTTCGATCGGCTAATGTCAGCTGAATAGTCTTGTTTTTTCGATATTTCCAGCACTTTAGTTGTGTTTTATGCAAGAACAGCGATAACACACGTTTGTTTCGTGAAACAACATCTGCAGAATCCCTCGGGCTATGTTGGTGCACCAACCAATCCCTTGGGATTCTGCAGATGTTGTTACACAAAAAGACGTGCGTTAACCCTACAATGTATGATTAATCTAAAACCATTTCCAGTTTCGGAAGGTCAACATAGTACTGCTGTAATTATTACCCAATGTACAGTAAAATGCATAGTCTAATCATCATCATCATAACCGCCACCACCATCATCATTATCACAATATTTTAATTTTGCGTTCAAAGGTATGATTACTAGCCCAACGTCATCATCAACATCATCATCATCATGAGGATACCACCAAAATTATAAAATTAGAACAATTAGTAAATAACCACGATATTATATTTCTTAAACTAGAGATGCTTTTGAAAAAGGCGCTTATCTCCCACAACTGCCTTATAAGTCTTTCAGTGCTTTGATTATAACGCGACTGCCTTATCAGACTTTCAGTGCTTTGATTATGAAAAAACAAGTTTCAAGGGCCTTCATTCCGAAGTGCCTGAGCCGATTTGGCAAGTTAACGAACTTGGACGAGATATTATGATCAAACACATTTTCGTCAAATTTGGTGAAGATCGGATGTGAAATGTTCATCTTAGAGTGCGGACAAGCTTTGTGACAGACGGACATATGGACACAGACAGACAGACACGCACGCACGCACGCACGCACGCACGGACACACGGACACACACACGCACACACACACACACACACACACACAGAGGAATAAATAATATATGGCGCCTACACCACTATGCGGAACTGCAAAACTGAAAAGATAAATTGATATCCAACTCACAAAATACTGGAGAATACTATTCCACAAACTGATAAATTTGTTTAGTTATACAATGTACGCAACAGACACGGGTGCAAAGGTGAGGATCGGGCACATTGTGCCGCGCAATAGTTAACCCTCCAAGCAATCAACTGCACTAAAAGGCAAAAGGTAAAGGTAAAGGTAATTTTATTTACGATCGCTTTGTGAAACAATTGAAACAATTAAGTTCTGCAGAGCTTTTGAGCGATCCTATTTTAAGAACATTTAAAACCATTTATACCTTACCCCCAGCAGTTTGCTGGTACCCATTTACAGTTGGGTCGACTGTGGCAAACGTGATAAAGTGCCTTGCCCAAGGACACACCGCAATGGGAGTAGCCAGGATCCGAACCAGGGGCCTTCACCTCCGTGGGAAAGCGTCTTAGCCCTCTCGACCAATGCGTCCACTAAGCGGCACTCAAGGACATAAACAGGGGGATGATGTCTGTTTCAACATACCCAAATGTTAGAGGTTTGTAGCAAAGTGATCCACAAATATATAAAATATATAATATGTACTGACTTACAAGTACACATTTATAAACAACTTTCGACGGGACAAAGACCAATTGGCCGAAGAGTTGTAATCCCTGTTTAATATAAGATACAGTCAATTCGAGGAATTTGGTTGAACGGCCGACCATGTAGGTCAAGGCCCCCTCTAACGGTTAAGAAGCGCACGCCCTTAACACCAATAATAAGAGAAGGCCAGTCGAACGCTAAACTTAAGATGCTGATCTAGTGGCCAACCTAGGAAGTGAGCTTGAATTTTAAGATACTACCGCAGTATCAAACCTTTAAAAGGCATACCAAAATTGTGGATCATATAAATTTTATATAGCTCACGTGATCAACACGGACAGCGTTAAAAAACATTTTTGAACAAACAAACAAACAAACAAAATTAATTCTCCTGTACGAGTGCATTGGACTAGTATCTCCTCTGAGAGATATAATAACAACGTCAGTAATAAATTGTGATCATCATCAAAATCGTCCATTCCGATATCATCATAAGAATCGTCTTGACCACTAGTCGTGTTCACCAACATCGACCTTTTCTGTACATAAATCTACTAGATCCGTTCTAGTATACTTAGTATTATAACCATCTGCAACGACAGCAACATGACCATAATGGATTGATAAATTATTACGCTTTATAAGTATTCAACAGCTAGTAGCAACAACCATAGAAAGATGCGTTCATTCATTCTCAATTTTCAATCGTTTTTTAATTTTTGCATTTCAATTGTAATAGAGTGTATATCTGAGGCAGTAGTGAAACAAATAAAATGTTGTTGATAATGCTGTTGTAAAATATGCACGTATTGAGGCCTTCGGTCTTGAAATGTTCAAAGATATTTCATTTATTCGTTGAGGATAGTCGTTTAGTTTTGACTGTATAAGCAGTGTAAATTTTGAGCTTTCATCCTAAATTATTAGAATTTTGCGACGTGTCAAATCTTTGACATGAGACATGTAAAACTGTCACCCAATATCCAAAACACAACGTCCCAACAAAACGGCAACAAACAAATAATGACGATTGCTGCTACTTTTCAATAGAAACGGGGATTTCCCTCGAAAAGAACCCAGCCCCTGATACCGCAAACAACAAATGACTGTTGGACACAAACAACACATGAAAACATCCAAACCACAGTGCATTCATGTGCCCCAGCGGCCAACCACTGCAGCCTTGCACCCTTCTTTAATTTAATGAAATACACTGTAAAGGAAAGACAATTTATTCAAAACTAATCTGCATTTTTCTTGCATCCTCCTCTCTGTAGCAACATTACTGGAAAACGCCAGCTCTTCAAACATGTGATGAACATATTTTTATACACAAAGTGTCGACTTGCCTGCTTAGTTATTTGTGAAGGAATGAACCGGTTTGAAATATAAAATTGATCAAAACGATTCAACCCGTGAACCATTGTGCGTGAAAGTGATTAATCGAGGCACGTTATATTATATGGACTGGATTAGAGTAACAGAAGCAGAAATTATAGCTCATGCGTACCTACTGAAAAATATCATAGATTTATTTCTCAAGAGAACATAAATTCCTTAATTTTAGTTACAATTGTAGAGAATTTATGGACATTTATACCTGTCATAGTAAGCACACCCTGTATTACCCTGATGAAGCTTTTCGACGAATTGTCGGTATATTATAATTGTAATAGTTTTTCGTGTTTGGTGGTATTTTTCTACTATATGAAGATAACGTGGCACAGAACAGTAATAACACTATAAAGAACAACTTAAGACAGTTGTATGATTACATTATTTTACTATTTACAAAGTACTATATAGCAATTAATATCTAATTTCGTTTTGATAAATGTTTGGTAGAAATTGGTCACAGCTTCACACGAATGTCAATATACAAACACATATGGTAGAAATTATATGATAAAAAATGCAGATGTCGAGGCCCTGGGAACAGAGGCCTAATACAGTATACTTGAAACAAACAATATTCTTATTACACAAAGTTAAGAGATACTGGCGGAGGCTGACCTAACCGCCGAACCTGGGCTCAGAATTCAACGGAGATCAGGGATATAAAAACAGACAAACGTGATAAGTGACTACTTTAAACGTTTATATATTCCACATACACTTTTTACAGTTCTGGAAATCAAACACTGTCCATAAATTAACATTTTAAAACTGTCAGTATTCTTCCATAAATCAACATGTGTAAACTATCAATATTCCATGTGAAGTGGTAACGACTGAAAGCAAGGAAGTTGGTAGGCCGAACTTGAACACGCAAGACGTATCTGAAACTATAAAGAAAAAGGACAACACGGAGAGCATCTAACAAGCAAAATTAGGGGCGTGAATGGTTGAATATTAAACATCAGCAAGTATAAACGATCGAGGATTCCTTAGATTAGAAACAAAAAACAACTTTGACATTTATTTGCAAACGACCTTCTGCCACGTGCAGAACTGAAAGGACCCAAAAGGAGTTTGAATTAAATCAAGTGTATCAATATAGCAACGTGACATTAGCTAAAAATGAGTCCCTGCAACAAGATTGGCGCTCCTTCAGTAACCGATTTTGAATGGTGAACATTAAAAACACATATTAACTGAAGATAGCTTGGCACAGAACAATAATAATACTATAAAAGAACAACTTAAGGCAGTTGTATGATAACATTATGTTACTATTAACAAAGTACTATAGCAATTAATATCTAATTTCGTTTTGATTAATGTTTGGCAGAAATTGGTCATAGCTTTACACGAATGTCAATATACAAACACATACGATAAAAAGTACATGGTTAAAATGTAGATGTCGAGGCCATGGGAGAAGAGGCCCAATACACTATACTTGAAACAAACAAAATTCTTATTACACAAAGTTAAGATATACTAGTGAAGGCTGACCTAAACCCAACATGTCGAGAATTTGGAACAACGTGGAAAAGTCTTTACAACCGCCACCAGTATAGCGAACCAAACCCTGCATGATAATCCGTGCATTAATAATTTACTGCTAGAAAAGACTGAAGCTTTTGTTGCAAAGTGGATAAAAACAAGCTATTTCCAAAATATGACAAGTGCACCCCATCCTTGTTGAAGAGACCCGTCGCGGATTCAACGATTTCTGGATAACGAATATATCCATCATTGCAATTTAAAAACAAATGAGCAGCGAAGTTATAGACGCACTTTCATTTCCTCTCCAATGCAAGGTAAGAGATTTCGCCTCTCCAATGCAACCTGGGTAAAATTTGTGACTAGGCAAAACACGTTGTGGGAAGTTTTGACTTTAGTTCGCTCAGGTCGGATATTATATGGCGCCTTAAATCGACTGTTTTGGTTACACCGATATCGTTCGCACCACAGTGAATAACAATGATGACTGGATTGTCTTCAAAACGAAGCAAGTGTAAGATTAATGGTTTAACTTGCCACCATTTCATACCACTCTGACCCTGCCACAGTATGGCCGCATTATGACGCTGCATTGCAAGTTGAGAACCCTCAGCTGTTCCCTTGGTGTGACAAAATACCGACTTTATAATTGAAGATACGGGTAGGGCGCACTGAAAAGCTTAAAATGCTTGTCAGCTAAACAGAATGCAAGTACATTGAATGCAACTGCTTATAGGCTTATGATCAGAGGGACAACAGCTGGCGTGACTTAGCTCAATATGGAGAGCACAGATCTACGGATCTCGGGGTCGTGAGTTCGAGCCCTGGGCGAGGCGTATGTTTCCCGTGACGATTTGATAAAAGACATTGTGTCTGAAATCATTCGTCCTCCACCTCTGATTCATGTGAGGAAGTTTGCAGTTACTTGCGGAGAACAGGTTTGTACAGGTACAGAATCCAGGAACACTGGTTAGGTTAACTGTCCGCCGTTAAGACACTGAAATACTGTTGAAAAACGGTGTTAAACCCAAAACAAACAAACAAAACAGTTGGCGTGAGGGGATTCTAATGCAAGATTTAAATGCACTTGAATCCCAACGGCCAAGTCTTTTAATATCGTCATCAGTCATGCCGTTCTGCAAAGCTACTGTTGCAGCACCTACCCTAAATGAACGATTGCAGTCAAAGATTTCTTTAAAACTGCACTAAACTGATTGCGTGTGACGGGTAGACCGTTCAAATGCACAAATAAATAAGTTGAAGCACTAGATGGGCGAACAACCATATATCTCTTTAATAAATGAACTGGACATATCGAACAATGTGTAGGTAGTAAATAAAAAGCTACTCCTTTACCTTTCTGATCGGTTTTCGATGAACGCAGAGTTGTGCAAAGCTCACCATTACTATCAATACTAACGTGTCCTACATCATGTGCACGTAATGCGTGACTTTTATCACTTATATTCAAGGCGTTTGAGTTCGTGTGTACAAGTCCGCCTATCCTAAAAAAAAAGTAAGGCCAAAGAAAATAATACTGCTGAAAACAATAATGCCCCAAATGTAGAAGCTTCGTAATAGCACGGAAATCGCCAAGCGTTATTAGCAGTTTTAAAACTGCAGTGTTAAATATACAAAGAGGAAGCATTTAACGAAGAAAAAGCTATGTTTTTAAGTTCATAACTTTCGACACAAGTCAATGATATTACACTTGACCAACTTCACCAGATAATTTACAACTGATGCTTCATTTTATTCATGACTATGCCGTAGGTGTAAATTTGAAATAAATCTTGACAAGTCGTGCACTATGACCTTCTCTTATAGAAACAGTTAGATACTGTCACACTAATCTAACACAAGCACCTACAGCGACTCTCCACGGGATCATTCTCGTCTGTATTATAAAATCTGAGTTCTGCCATCAGTTAGAAAACTCGTACCATACTATGATAGGATATGAAGTTAACCAAGGTAGTTACAGGTAGAACGGCTTAACAAATCGAACAAAACGTTCACTGCAAATTGTTCAATGCTGATATTAACTCGGTCGGATATAAGTCTACTGTGGTAGGCTTGTTCCGACTGTCCTCTGAAGCCAAAATTCGAAACCTCCCGTTCCTTCATTAAATATCACCACGCCCAAACTATAGTTTATTAATAATAAAATGTAAAAAAAAAACAGTATATTTCTGTATTAGTTTGTCAAATGCTGTGGTTAAAATGGGATTCATCCCAAATCTATGCAGTTTTGTTACAGAATATCGCCTTACTGATATGCTGCAGAGCTATTTTAGATCTCAGTCACTATAGTTTGAATTTATGTGGAATAAAAATTACAAAACTTATCCACGAAAATGAGTTTTATTGGTAGCCCTAAAGACTATCAATAACAATGACAGGACCTTTGAATAATTGGGATCTCGAATTATCTTATTTCAAAGTCGGTTTAGTCAAACCTGCCGATGGAGAAGTTTCTGTATGCCCTTTGTGCGAACAGGTGCAATTTGATAAAACCCGACACGTTCTTAATAAATGTCTAAATACAATTGCACTGAAAGACACATTTGTTGACATTAGTACCATTGTGAAAGGCAAACATTTGAGCCGCACCATGAGAAAACCAACATAGTGCATTTGCGACCAGCATGGATCCAGACCAGCCTGCACATCCGCACAGTCTGGTCAGGATCCATGCTGTTCGTTCACGGTTTCTCTAATTGCAATAGGCTTTAAAAGCGAACAGCATGGATCCTGACGAAACTGCGCAGGCTGGACTGGATCCATGCTGGTCGCAAATGCACTATGTTGGTTTTCTCATGGTGCGGCTCATTTATTCTTACACCTCGCCAGTTCTAATGAAATGTTTGTAAGTGGATACCCAAAGATCACAGGAGGATGTCTGTTATTCCTGCCCTGTGCATACCCTTTTGTTAAAAGCCGTATGTCCTTCAACAGGGAATCCTCAAATGTACAGCACAGTTGTCTGATATGTCCCAATATGTGGCGACAAAAATTAGATCGCGGTGAGTGAGCCCTTTCGCTCTACTTTCCATTTCGGTAGGCTATATGCCTTATGCGTCTTTTATTCTGCCCTTCTCTCTTTATGAACTTTCCGTCTGTTCTCGTAATCACACGTAAGTACAAGTATACCGGACATTGTACAATAATGAGACGATAATGTTTAGAGTTCTTTTAGTAAATTCACACTTTCGAAAATTAATTTTGTCAACTTGATATGCATATTTCCAGTAATGTACATGTATGTATGTTTGCCTTTATGTTTAATATCTATTCATATTTTGTACGACCGCCCCTATTCGGTCGGAAATAACTTTAAGATACTTAATAGAATTGGACTGAATCGGCTGTTTGCCGCATAGAATGATTCACTCAAGCTATGAATAATTAAAAATCTTTGTCAAAAATATACTTTAGTCCATAGCTTCTGTAGGAAAAAATAAATCTCTTAGCGTTATTTGACCTTTTTTCTACGTGAATACTGTGACGTCATGATGTTACGCGTGATGTTACGCGGGCTAGACTGACTAAATTTTGTTGCAGCTAGACATTAAATAAAACAATTTCAGATTTGCTTATTATGACAAATTGATACATTTGAAACAAAGACGTGTAATATCACTATATATTTCTTCAGTAATGAATAGTTAACCATTTATCTATAACATTTTAAGATTAATATTTTAAGAATTCATTCTTGAATTCACAGGTTATGCAAGAATCCGCTTGATATCTCGTAAATCCTGTTATACATGTAAGATTTATTTTTTCACAGTTTACAAATGGAGTTAGTCTCTGTTATTTCTGTCTTTTATATCCCTTACTTTAGCCCAGCTGTACAAAATATATGGAGAGCTCTCCTACTCATAATAACAACCCTCAAAGCAATAATAACAAAGACTTTATTTTACCTAATTTGAACAACACATCAGTCTAAAAGAGATATAATAGTACTATTAGCAAAATGAATCTTGAAATATTCTCTGCTTCAACTGAGCTGATTACAGTGACAATGAGTAGAACAGTTATTTGCACAAAAAAGAATTCTGTTAGGGTCTTCTATATGTCATCCATCGTCCCTCTTGTGGTAGATCAAGATCTGCACTGATCGCTATTCAGTCAGTATCGTTTTGGTAAGCACCCCTTTTAATTGTTAAAGACTCTGTCTAAATTGAAAGATGGACAAGTTCATTATAGAAATTTAGCAGGGTAAGGATTAAGAGTCAGCAATGTTAAACGAACAAAGCCATAACATGGCTTACGTCCTACAAAACGTCATAAAGTGTATAAATGTTGCAAAAATCTCAATTACATTCCATGTTAATATCTTTAATAAGCCAGGAGACTTTAAGGCTTGGTTGCACTCTTTGCTTTCAAAGGATCTTTTTACAGATTTTATTAACTATCACAACAGCAATCTTTAAGTGCCGTGTGGCGGCTGTAAAATGTCTCCCTATACTTGTATTCAGTGTTGTTATATTTTCTGGTCCTTTGGTATCATGGAGTCCATTCAATAGATGTGTAACAGAGTTCCGCTTAAGCCAGTGCTAGGGGACGTGAGAAGTGTTGCACATTTCATTACCTTTCATGAACAGACTCAATCAACCGAGTCTGCTATTATTCTGCTTAGTTGCATTATTTGCTTCCAAATTATCTTTTTACAGATTTTATTCATTATTTAAAGTCTCCAATCTAAAGATTTGCTTTATCAAGCGTTTTGCTTTATTAAGCAGCTAAGCTTTGCAAAGACACTGCTTTTAACATAGAATCTGTAAATGAATAATCGTCTAATGTTCCTGATTATGAAGTGTTCGTTTAGGACATGTACTAATACTTATCAGTTATCTAGATAGCAGAATGTCCCACAGGCTTGCTTATCGAAGCAAAGGTGATCTACCAGTGTGCCAAAGAAGAGTTAATTGAGAACAGTAATAAAGATGTTTATGACTGGAATACTTTTCGTTTTGTCATGTTGTAAGTATTTAAAACCTAAAATTAATTAAATGTGTGTGTTCTTAGAAAGGCTCTGATTGAGATTTCAACTGGTTTTGCCTAAATACAAATTTATGAAATATTTTGGTCAGAATATTACATATACCTTACTAAAACCTTTCCTAAAACCGACCATTCGTATAGATTGTTCTAATAATAGTTGTGTAATAGAAGTATCAGGCTGGCTAAAATGTGTATATTTAGATACATGGAGTTTCGTTAGGTAGAACAGGCAACTGATAGGAGTGAAACCTTCTATATGCAGACTGCAGTTCCTCATGCAGTTTGGTTTTATCTAGATGCTGATCAAATACTATTTCCAAAACCTTTGAAATGTGTAATGGACGGGACTCGAGCATATTGTTTTTGTGACAGACGAGATTTATATAAAACGAATTCTCAAACAGCTTTTGTACATACCCTAAATCCATGAAATGTACTTATAAATTTTGTTTTAAATGTTTAAAGTTCATTACCAGTCATGTCGGTATCTGAGTTTTCAGGTTTTGTTCAGAGTATATATAACATAGTTTTGATTTTTTGTATAAATGTGTTTGATTCTTCTTCTTTTGCAAGAGTCAAATTTACAAAACAGTTCTTTATCTTAAGATGTTCTTTGCAATTTGACTCTACCAGATCTTAACTAAGTAATTTATTTCGTTCATGCCATTCCTTGTTAATTTAAGCATGATTACACATATCTCTGTATATTTGATAATTGATTGTGACTTAGGTTTTACACCGCTTATGCTCAAGCTTGAGTGCTACATTTTAACCTCATAACGTTTGTCAATTTGTCCATACACCTGGATACAGGTGTGTTCTTTTTGCGGATAGGAGAATGCTCATTAATCAGTGATACGTATAAATATGTACTCACTAGCGTTTCCGGTATGGGTTTAGTTAGAGAATATCATGGATTTCGCTACACACAAGTGACACATATAAATATTGCGAGATGCTCATGACCTTCATATAAATATTGCAACACTTAAGTCTATGTGTGAGTTATATGAGATGTTCGGTTTAACATACGCTTTTGATAAAGTAAATACTGCCTCATCTGCTACGGCTGTGATGCTATGCATAGCTCTTTGCAAATGTGGTGGTAATTGTAACAAAGGTCCTTGCATCTGCAAGGTACTTGTACAAACATATATTTAACTCATTAACAAAGTGTTCAACTTTGTTTACGAAGTACGTAAAACAGTTAAAATTTACTGTTTTGCTGTTGAGGAATTAGGTCGTGTGAAATGATTTTTTTCCTTTTTTATCGTCCATGCATAATAACGACAACAAATTTGTTAAACTCATCGCGCAATTTTTATGGCGTATACAATAAATATGTTCTTAAATTACAGTGTAGTGATGATTCGTTTGGAGTAATCAATTACTACTTCAGATTCATATTTTGGCAGCCATTTTAGTTTTGATGGCCATTATAACAGGACAGTATCTTACAATGTATGTCAATAGATAATCTAAAATGTTATCAAAAGTGTGATTTTTCCATAGGCTCCAATTAACAAAATTTGTGTGAGGTCCAAACTTTTCAAATCAGTCTAGCAAAAAATCAAGCACACCACTATAGTTTTAGTTTTCCAAACTTTTTAAGTATATTCTGAAGCTTTGAAAATCAGGGTATAATCAAATTCTACATTGTAAGAACAACTTTAATCTGAGCGTGCAGAACTACCATCAAATTTACATTTGCACGAAGTATGATTCTTTTCATATAAATGGCACGATTTAATGAAACTCATTCACCATTTGGCTGCACTATGTTTTTTTTTATGACATAAGGTAGGAGATCCGTAATGACTCTCGGTAAATTGCGTATTGTCCGGCTGCGATTTCGGCATTCTCCGGTTTTGACGGAAAGCAATGTGCGAGTAGAGCTACAGCTAGCCGAATTGCCTAACGGGAATATGTAACCACACGGAAAGTGCCGAGTGCCATTACGGAACCACCTTTGGTTTGGGCTAGTTCGTAAATGGAATAGATAGAAATAATGACCTGAAATTACGTTATTTTATGATAATTTATTGCAGTTAAATTTTAGAAATGTAACTTTTTTAGGAACTTACCGTATTTGCAAAACGTCAGGTGTTGCTTCAGGATATTGGTTTTAATGTGCATGTATGCTATGCACTATTAAGTGACGTTTATGTATACATATTGAAGGTATTTTGATAAAAATATTAAAAATCGTAACGCATTTGTTCTATTGAATTTTACTTTGTAACCGTGGTTTTGCAAAACTGTTGACTTTTCGTAAAGGAGTCGGATCAATTCGTTATCAGTGAAATTCATTTTGAAATAACCTACAGGGGCATAATTATGCCAAGTGTGAAGTACAAATGACATTTAAGAAACACACTTTTTGATTATTATCTTTATTTGCAACTTCCAAATTTAGAAAGCACTTTTACTGTTAGCAGTAATAGCAAAGACTTTAGTGCGCAATTTTTAAACAATGTCGCTCGCAGTCTGTGAAATGTGTATTGTAAAACGCAATAAGAACCGTCACTGCAATAACTCATTCTCTACTCACCGAGTCCAATCGTAACCTTGAAAAACCGGATCAGTAATGCATGATCTCGGATCAAGTGGAGCGGTTTTGTTAAGAGAATAGTCCTTTTCAGTTATTTAGAAATAATGGTCACAGACGGCATACAACGCAAGATGTACTCTGAACATTATGGAATACTCGTTGCTATTTGTTTTCCAGCAAATCTAAGCACTTTTCTCAATTACTTCGGTCGGAAAACCATTTGAAAATAGCAGGAAAACAATTCTATGACTCAGAAAAAGCGTTATTTCTAGCACGTTCTCTGATAAACATACAATATTACCAATTCCGTGTTGTCCTTGATTCATTCAAGTTGGTGTTACAAAAGATGAATTAAATGTTTTGAAAGGCTAATATAAAGCGATTCATGACTGAACTGATCAGTAACGCAGGAGCAAATGGATCAGCGGCTGCAAATGCAGTAATGCAGGAGCTTCGGATTTTCCTTCTGTGTTCGTTTTCATCAATTTCTGAGGAAAGCGCACCATTTTTCATTTATCTTTCCCTAGATCAGAATTAAAATGCTGTTACTTGGAACTACTTTTCATTCTACAATGTAATTTTATTTCTCACCTTAGCAAATCTATTAATTTAATGCGTTTCTACCAAAATGTCAAAAACGTTCGCACTGAAAACGCATATATCTTTAAGAGTTCCTCAGGTAAGAACTGGTCCCCAGTTACATGACTATTCTTAGATGGTTCTCGTCCTTATGATTTCACCTCCTTTAGACTAGTATGTAAATTTTCCTTTTTCAGACTAAAAGTAAGGCAAAGGCATTTGGGTCCTTGACGACAATCAGAGACTTTTCGCTACGAACTTTATTCAGTAGTAAAATCTGAAGAATTACGGAATTAACAATCCTTTAGCATAAATAATTCAATTTGTCTGAAAATATAAATCATACCACTGCTTTGCAAGTTATTCTCTCAAAAATAATGGCTTGTAAACACTAGCTCCACCTCTTTTTTGGAGGTGAATTGAAAAAGAGTTCATGATACCTCCGTGACAGGGTTATAATTACCGGAACTATAGGAGTTCTAAATGTAAGCAAAGAAATAGGGTGAGTCGTTGCATTATCCTTTTATTATTATGGCTTCGTGCTACATATGCTATCAAATATGCCAATGAAACCTGAAGGGACATACGAAAAGACACAAAGACAAAATTCTCCAGTGTAACGGACGTAATAAATCATACTGTACTGGCGAGCTGATGTAAACCTTCATGGAACACGGAACCCAATGGTATGTCCACATCGTGGAAGGCCTTTTTATTACAACCAATATAATTTATACCTTAAAAATTAGTACTGGATAAATTGGAGACATCCTGTTTGCTCTTCTTTTCAATTTCCATATACTTCAATTTAGTAGCAACATATGGTGACATGACTCTTATCAGAGTGGAGCATTAAACATCTTTTTGACTGTGTTATTCTTTGTGTTGCCACTACTTATCACTGTTTTGATAGATAAATACAATGAATAAAGGTATGTTTCCCTTGTAAATTGATGAAAACGAACACAAAAGAAAACACCAAAGCCCCTATGTTACTGTATTTTGCAGTCACTGAACCTGTGTCTCCTGCGTTACTGACCGGCACGGTCACGTATCGCCTTCTTATGGTCTTCCAAGAAATATTCGTAATTTATCATTTATTGATAAAACATGTTATTGGAATGTGCGGTGATATAAGTAAGCGGTTTTGCCAAAGAACGTACTGAAATAATGCTTCTTTTTTCCGAGTCGCGGTAGGCTATTGTTTACCTGCTATTTTCGCATGATTTTCAAAAGTAATTGAAAAAAGTGCTTAGATTTGCTGGAAAATGAAAAGCAACGAGTATTTCATAATATTCGGAGCACATCTTGTGCTATATGCCGTCCTTAACAATGATTTTCAAATAACAGAAAAAATATAATTTTCTTACCCAAAATCACCAAAACTGCTCCATTTGATCCGATGCGTTACTGATCCAGTTTTTCAAGGTAACAATTGGACTTGGTGCTACTTCTTATTCCCAATTCATGGAAAATATTTTAATGACCTGTTCGTTTAAAATGAAAAAAAAAAAGTTCTCGTTAAATTTTGAAATACATTTCCCTGTTCCAGTACAATCAAATAATAAAAAAGAGTATAATATCAGGTTTTATTTATAGATAGCGATTAATATATAACTGAAAACTGTCGAATAGTTACTGTAAATATTGAAGTGTAGCTATGTCTTTGAGTTGTGTTTTGTACCAATAAATTGATTCTGGTTGTTTAAATCATACTGGTAAGAAGTTGGAAAACCCGACAAATGTTCCGGCCGGGAATGTGACTGGTCTTTTTATTTAGTAGGACACTGCACTGATTCTGATGCATACATATGTAGTACTTATTTGTCGACCTGCGCGATACGGGTGAAAAATGCGCAATTGAACTGAGTTAGTATATTTGTCTGTTATTGGCCGTGGCTCTTATAATATACCTAGGGGTAGGATTTAACGTGAGCAGTGTCAGATGATTTAGACTATTTGCGTCATTTTGTGTTAAAACACCCAAAATTTCATCGAAAAAAATCTTTCTAAGAAGACCCTTTGTCACAAAACATTTAAATTTGGACAGAGGACGATTGATAATTCATTAAAAGAAGTTAAAATATAAAGAAAGTCCAATTTTTGGCGTTTTTGAAAACAAAAGTGGTAAAATGTTTATATTTTTGGAAACTCGATAATGATCAAATTTTGCTTATTTTTATGCTTTAAATGTACTTTTTTTATTTAATAAGTACCAATGTTAAAAAAGTAAGTAACCTAAAACTTGATATCATTCGCATATGTAAATCCTGCGTAACGCTTTATCAAAACATATATATATATATATATAATAGATGATAAAATAAAATAAAAAGGCATAGAAAAAAACTTTTCCGAACGAAAAGTAAGTTTGGAAGCTTTATTTTAAAATATTTTGGAGAAAAAACAACAACTGACACGTTTGTTTCATTAAATTACATTTTCTTAATTTGAATATATCCTCAAAAAGTTTTATCTAATTTTCTTTTTTGAACATATGCGTTTAACTGTAATCGAAAAAGAATGTATTTAGAAATTTTGTTCGGGGTATTCGCCGCCAGATAACACGTTCTCTATTTTGAAGGGAAGCAAACAATCGCAAGTCATTAAGGTTGCTCAGGAATGAGGTAATGCTATAGAGTATAAGCTGCAGAGAACTAAAAGAAAATTATAAATGAATCTTTATTTTTTCACCCTACTAGTGATACTAGGAGTTCCGGCCCCGCCTGGTCACGGAGCCAGTTTACTGTGTAGGGTATGCGAACACGACTATGTCAAGAACGCCGACGGCTGCAAAAACTTTCATAAATGCCACGAGGTAAGGGACAGTATCAATCTCAGCATTTAAAACATATGTCACGTAAATTAGAAATAACAGACACAAAGAAGTGAACAAACTATGAAAAAACGGACTATAAACAAGCAGTCATTCTAAAATCATGTTGGTAAAGCTGCTATATGCCTCCGTAGTTGGGTGGTAGAGCGCCTGCTTCGTTTACGTATTTGCGTCAGCTGCAAATTGACTTTTCATAACTTGAAAATGCCGAAATCGCTTTTGGAGAACACTGTGACTCATAGCAGACCTGTATACATTACAGACTCCAGTGTTTACCGGATTTAAGCAATTTGAATGTAAAGTACATGTATCTTTAATGTGTATAGTTTGTAACCATGGTTATATTAACATTAACCCTGAGGCAGTATATTATACTTATTACATACACGTTTCTATTCCCCGTTAAGTTACACTGGTACCGGAAACGTCAATATTTTTCCACCCACTGACGCCTGAATTTCATATCGGGTGCGTGACGTAATTCAGTGTGTGTTGTTGCACTACTTGATTCTATTTAGTTCAATATTTTCAATACTATTCAGGTTGTTGAACAAATTTATGATATTTACATTATATTTTTACGTGTAGATGCGTATGTAATAAAAAGGTTATCATCTTTGCATCGGGAAATATGCACTCGTTCTTCAGCGGAGGAATATTGCGCGACTTTAGGAGCGCAATATTCCTCCGCTGAAGAACTCGTGCATATTTTCCGATACAAAGCTAATAACCTATAACTATTATACACTAAATGCGTGTGGACATGCAAGATTTTTCGTATTTTGGTCGTGCGTTCCAATTGATTATCATTTCCAGACATGCTTGGAAGACCGATCTAGGACTGTAATGAGCAACATCACGGAAAATTCCGATTCGCAATAGCGTTCCACTAGCTTGTTCTTGTATTTCAGAGTTGTGGAGCAGAAGTACATTTCCTGAATAACGAATATTACTTCAGTTATAGGTGCATGGATGCTCATGTAAGTTTTTTTGGTAATATACTTAGGATATGAAAAAACGCCCCTTGAAATCAATGAAGGAAATTATTACAGTGATACTTTGATATTTCCCTATTGTGTAAATTTATCATATATGACTATTAGATAAAGTTACCAATGATTATTCTTCTGTGCTTACACGATGCGTGACTACTGCTTGCGGTTAGTTTTATTCGGATATTCAGATATTATGTCGTCGATAAAAATGCCAATTATCCGAAAAAGTGACTCCTTTTAATAGATGTTTAAATTGGCAAGGACTTTGATTTTAACAGTTTTGGTTGATTTAAGCGACGCTGACACACAAAGTGTCTTATATTAAGTCCTGAAGGCATACTTTTGGTGACTCTGTCGTACCGATATAACTAATTGTGGTGTAATAGATTTTTGAGATATCACTACTTTTGTTTGGCAAGACTAAACTTTGACACTGATTTTAATGAATATAAATGTTATAAATGTAGGATAGTTTCAGAGGATTGATGGTACTTGAGTATGAAGTAATAACATTTCATCTTTGTATGTAAATTTCATGTTATACTAATGCAATAGAAAACTAACCTGTCTATGTTACCTGCTACACAGGATAATACAGTCATGCATCTAACAGTCCTGAAATTCTTTTCTTTGATTTTCTCATGTTTCTCGATTTTTTCCCATACCTTGACGCATATGTATTGGTAGCAGTGATTGTTCCTTTACTAGTAATAGCTTTCTCAACATATTTTACCTTGTGAAATCCTGTGGGTTTTGAGAGTTAGGTCTATGTTTCGATGAAAAATGTTTGAACATCACCAACGCATAGAAAGAAAGAATTGTCTTACATGAAAATTAAACTGCGTATAAAACATTTATATTATACTATAAATCCATTGTCAATTAATTCATATATGTGTTGAATTCCATAAAGGGATTACATGAAGGCGCCACACTTCTGGACAGTTCGACGCCTTTAAAAACTCATTATTTTTAAAAAAAGCTGTTACAAGTCTTCGTTTTGATGCATTTGCAACAACGTCAAAATGCTTAAACTTTACATAACTAGGTTAAACATCGTTTTCGACAATTGTTTACTTTTATTTAGTACGGGAGCCAATGAGGTCTACCATGCACCCCCGCCCCCTTCTCTCCCCCCCGCCCCGTAGACTTTTTTTCATAGGTACCAAATTGTTTGACAGGACCAACCCGTTTGAAATAAAAAATGTTCCCATGAAAAATCTCTTTTCAACTATATAAGATTTCACTGTTTCCAGGGCAATCGTTCATTTTTGGAAGATACGACCATATAGAGGATAATCAGTCATATCTTGGTCAGTTTTAGTGATAAAACAATAAAAATGCTGTCAAAATGGAGCTAAGACATTGGCATTTAAAAAGCAGCATTTGTATTTAAATTAACTAATTTGCATATTCATAAATATTAATGAGAATGTTAAAACAACATTTTTCTAAGTTTCAAATCAATTTAAATGTACTAATCAGCTTTGTTCTTGTCTTAAAGACTCTCAGTGTTTTGTAATATATTATTTTGTTACTTTTATGGCACATTTGTTTACTCAAAACTGGATGTGCTCTGCTAATTTGCATAAAATGAACCAGTGTCACAAACAATAAATAAAATTCTGAAACCCCTAAAACTGAATAAGATGATATAATTAATTGTTATCAATGAAAACAAATTTTTATATGATCTATAATGTTTTTCGACATAGAATTAACGCTTTATTAAAGGAAGAATAAAAATGTAACATACATTACACATGTTACGTTACCATTTCAACAACCTTGTTGTATTGCATCAATTATTGAGAAAATATTCCATAAACACGGTTAATATTAATTATTTTGTACTATAATAATACAATATACTTCTTTATTGTCAGAGAGTGTGATATTTTTCCGTAATACACTTTAAAATACGTTACCACTACCATTGCTTTTGAAAAAGATATTTAAAAAGAAGTTGAAGCCCAAATTGTCGCATACTGATTTATTTAAACTGTTAGCTGTTAGTTTTAAGAAGTTTTTCTTCTGTTATTTCAGAAAGAGCCTAAAATATATATTGCACCATCCATGTAACTCTAACTTTAGATGGAATTTCAATAAAACACGCAATAATATTCATCTGTGCATCCATAATATTATGATCATGCAGCTGATATTTTCAGTCTTTCTGTTAGTAAATGTCAAGTTTTATAAAAGTACTTTTTGAATTTTAGAAAAAGTAACATTAAAAGAACATATTATACAAAACAAACCCTAGTTTTATAGGATGAATCATAGGGTCCTGAATCAGATATCTGGATGCGGCCTTTGCTCTCCGTGACGATTAAATAAAAACATCGTGTCTAAAGTCAGCTTAGTAGAAGTAGACTTACACCCACATGTACAATACGGAGAACTTAGCACTTGCCTGCAGAGAACTGAGTAGTTCCAGAACAGAATCCATGGACACTTGTTAGGTTAACTGCTCAACATTACATGACTGAATTTCTTTTGCAAAGTTGTGCTAAACCAAAACTAATAAACAAAAGAGAATATACTGGTATTTAAAGTAAAAACTTTAGAATTAAAACTAAAACAGCTACTGGACAAAATTGTTTTAGTTATACCAAATCATGATATAAGAAATATGTAAAACTTTATACATATGAAATAAAGAAGACTATTGTAGTCATTTTGAAACCTTAACAAGAATGCCAGAATGTACAAAATATTTTTTGGTATTCTAAATTGTACAGACAACGACTAAATTATATTATGTGTTGGAATATTCCTTAATATACCGTAACATTAGGAGAAACACTACTAACAAAAGTTCAAGCTGTAGCAAGAAACTCGAGAGTATGATACAAATTGCTTCAGAATCAAAATGTAATCAAATTTCATTCATAAAAATAAAGTGATTTTGAGAGCCTATGATCTTCTTTTGTCATTTGTTTTCTAATTTATGAATGATATGCTATAAAGCAACATATTATTCATAACAGATAACCAACAAGAGAGCAAATATGCTATATTAAGTAACATTAAAGTGAAAACATCGTAAGTAACATCTTAATCAAGACGTGCAGAATTCGGTTCTTGTAACACTACTGCCTCATAATCTATGCATTCCATATTTTTCAGACATTTCATCTGATTTTAAGTTCAAATTTTATGTAATCCATAAAATTTCACTATAAGAGAACACTGTCTAAGCTAGTGCTAGCGGTATGAGGGCAGTTTCACATTTCACTACATCTAACGAACAGACATAATCAAATCAAGTCAGCTATTATTTTGCTCGATTGTGTTGTTATGCTTCAAAAGGATGAGCTTAAAAAACAATTTGCTTCCCCTTGAATACTCTTTAAGTGCCATATGATGGTTGTGAAAAGTATCCTCGTTCTCACTTTCAGTGTTGTTTGATTTTCTGGTCCAGTATCCTCGTTCTCACTTTCAGTGTTGTTTGATTTTCTGGCCCAGTATCCTCGTTCTCACTTTCAGTGTTGTTTGATTTTCTGGTCCTTTTGGACCATACTTACTAAAATAGAATTCCTCTTAAGCCAGTGCTAGGGGGCGTAAGGTGCTTTCCACACTTCATTACCTCTCATAAACAGCCATGATCCAACTTAGTTTGCTATTTATTTGCTTGGTTGCGATCTTTGCTTCAAAAGGATCTTCTTAAAGTCTATTGCAAAATGTTTTCAGCAACTCATCAGTGTCGTTCATACAGCACTCAGTATCTTTCTGTCAGTTTTAAATAACATTATGTGATTGTTTTCCTAACAATTTGGTTTTCATAGACTTAATATCATTCACATTCTTGACTCCTTTTTCCAATTTTATAAGTTTAAATCTAAAGATTACTTTAAGTACCCGAAATTTCATTTTGTTTTTTAGTTTTTGTTCAGTACAGCTTTTTAACAGTGAATATTTCATCAATAAGCCCATGAATATCTCAATACAATTCATGTGTTTCTGAAACTAAAAACAAAATGCTTTATTTCTCACGTAAAAAAACTGCATTGATACACTTCACAATAACACAAAACGAGATAAATATTCCATTACAACGATTTCCATGAAAGGAAGCACCAAATTGTAACCCTATTATCAGTGTATGAATGTTAGCAGGGATGTATACATGATTACAATATACAGAATATATACATAAAATATATAATCAATGTAAAATATAAGTATTGACAACAATATTGAAACCATCAAACAAAAGAACAACATATTTAAGAAACAGATATTAGTATAATTAAACTGATAGATGCATTAATTCAAAATGAAAAAGGAACATTGAATGTGTAATAAATGTTTCAGATAATTTCTTTGTTGACAAAAGTGAACAAAGAATGTTAGAATCAATACTTTAAAGTTTTAACAAATCCATAATATCATAATATTGAAATCAATGGTTCAGATTTCTTCATATATATTTCTAAATATAGCAAAGTACAGTGGTGACGTACTTTAAAGCGCCGTTATGGCAAAAATCTCATTGCTTGGAAAGTATGGAGCTGTACTATTTTGTAGAAGTATTTAACAACTTGATAACTAAATATTCCTCTACCATTTTCTGAGAAAATTACGATACAATAAAACAAGATTACTGGCATGGTAACGTAACATGTGTTAAGTATGTTACAAACAGATTCCTCCTCCAAATAAGTATTTACATTATATTTTCATGTGCTTCAGCTCAAATAACACAAGTTTATTGATCACAGTTTAGTTCATCATGTTGTTCAGTTTTAGTTATATCTTGTTTTCAGAGATGTCTTTTTCAACATAGATTAATTTAAGCAAATTGGCTAAAATACCTAATGTAGAAAAATTATTTACCTGCACAGAAATAAAATACTGTTCTAGAAAACACTGAGAGACATTGAGACCAGATTGAAGCTATCTGATCTATATTTTCTAAATAATTGATGTAACAAAACAAGGTTATTGAAATGGTAACGTAGCATGTGTAAAGTATGTTACATACTGATTCCTTCTCCAAAAAGGTACCGGTGTTCAAACTTCATTTCCAAACAATATAGCTCACATAATTGTTATTTCATTGATAACATTTAATTATATCATTTTATTAAATTTTAGTGGTACATTGTATCTTGTTTTTTGAGATGTTGGTTGTGGTCATGGTTAATATTATGCAAATTAGCTAAACATACCTATTTTGGAGTAAAAAAGTTACCATCAGTGTTACAAAATACTATTTAAGAAAACACTGAGAGACTTTCAGATCAGATCAAAACTGTTTGGTGCATTTAAATTGATTTAAAACTTAAAAAATATTATTTTCTAATAAAATTTTGTCATTTTGTAACATTCTCATTAATCTTCCTGAATATGCAAATTAGTTAATTAAATACAAATGCTGCGTTTTAAAGGCCAATGTCTTAGCTCCATTTTGACACCATTTTTATTGGTTTATCACCAAATCTGACCAAGATATGACTGAGTATCCTCTATATGGTCGTATTTTCCAAAAATGAACGGTTGCAATGGAAACAGTGAAATCTTATATAGTTGAAAAGAGTTTTTTCATGGGAACATTTTTTATTTCGAAAGGGTTGGTCTTGCCAAACAATTTGGTACCTGAAAAAAGTCTAGGGAGGGGGAGGGGTTGGGGGATGCATGGTAGACCCTATTGCCCCCCTACCTAATTTCTTTACAGACGGCATTCTTTTTAAAGGGGGACAACTCTTTTAGAATATTTTAAGTATCCAATTGTACGGGACAGAACAGTAAAAATGTATTGAACAGATGTTGTTCGTTTACTAAAAATGTCTATGGTTTTGTGATATACTGCTAAACCTTAACTTCTTAAAATAAATCGTCTATTTGTTGACAAGTTTCACCACAAAAAATGTCACACTTTCCATAGGGCATTAAATGATTTGATCTTTACATATTTTTCTTTACAAACTGCTGACGTTGCAGTACTTGAGCATGATATTTTCATGCATAGAGTTAAAAAGTGCAAGGTTTGCATGACATACTCTGTACATAGTTACCTAAGCTTAAAATAAAATTGCAGCGGAGTTGTCTCCATTTGTTCCAAATATTTTACCCAGACTGTGTACTTTGATGCAGTTAGCTTCATATTTATATAAAACAGATTGTGCTTACTTGTAGTTTGTATTTCTAGTTCCAGTGCCTATATAATTGAAAGTTGCGCTTTTAATTTTCTTGAGTATTTATTACCACATTTTATCATTACATAAAACGCTAGAGATCAATAGACATTTTGCTATTTCTTCTAACATCCTGCACAATAAAATATCAACTTGAAAAAGAAATTCTGAAAGACTGAAACCTTTATTACATGTAAAGTGACCTGATCTTATATCAAGGGTGAGTTTCACGGTCTTTTTGCGCAGTGAATACCCACTAACATAACGCTTTAGTAAAATTCCATCAAGTAGTGCAGTTACAATATTAACCTCTTAAAACGCGTATGTCAAAATCTGTTTTTCTTTGCACGTACTTTCCAACGTTTTATCTGCATGGTTAAATTCCTGCAGAAAAAATAATGTCACGCGTTATTTTATCTAGTAAGTATACGGCTACTTAACCCTAGCGCCACCACCAAAAAGTGGTGATAAGGAAAAGAGCTATCGACATTTCCGTGGTGCAGCAACCGTAAATGTTTACATTTTTATTGATAAAATTTATTTCAAAGATATGAGAATGTAGTGCCGTGTAATAACACTTTTACTACAGGATGACTGTAATTGCATTAAAATATTATAAAAATTGTGGTGTCAAGAGCTTTTCTCCAGATTGGCACAATTGTACATTTTGATATCTGTCTGTATTCGAGCTGTAATTGATGCATAGACACACTGTAAGAACATTATCGCGCATGCAAATGGTCTAAATATGTATGATACTTATACAGGCAAACATTAGCACTAATGGAATATCCCTTAAAGAAATATGCCAGTATTATTTATAAGTGGTGGCGCTATCGCATCAGTGATGACGCTGTACAGTAGTGGTGGCGATGTGGCTATGGTATGCGTTTTCTGTTCAGTTGCGGCTACTAACTTACACGTCTACCTTGTTTAAGATCTGAACAAATTAAACAGTTTTATTTCTCATATAGCCAACAAATAAATCTCCAATCAATAAAAAAACACAGAACAGACAACAGTTCATAGCTAAGCATTTCCGAAATAAAAGTGTCCACCACATAATAATTATTTCCTATGGCCATTTTTCCTCGAGAAATGTATCGTTTTACATAACTAACCTGCTGAGATCCATCTGCATTGAATCATTATTTTACATCTAGAAACAAGATACATGTAACATCAGCATATGGAATATTACTGGCCGCGACTCTGAAATGACAGAAACTCAGTTTTAACATTTTCTTTTTCAAATTTTTCCAGAACATTTATTAATACTTCTGAAATGATTTTCGTCTTCAAATTGTTAAAAAGAAATTTATCAATCGACTTATCAGCCTTATTAATGACATAGTCATCACGTGCACCAACTTAATATAATTAAGTGTCACATTCTTCCATTTCGCTAATGTTTTTTCTCCATAGAATCGTCTCATATCTTAAAGTGTTTGTTGGTTTGAAAGTTTTGTTCTAGATTTCAGTTTATTTTTTATGACTTATATTTTGATCGGTGAACAAATTAAGCCTTTTTTGAGTGACGGTATATTGGTTGAGTATGTGTTCTTGTTGTAGAATTTGCCTTCAGTGGGATAATTGTATTCATTTGAATTAATCCGTTCAAAGAAAAAGGCTTGGCAAGATATTGTTCTACTTTTAAGTTGTTAGGAGAGGTCCACTTTTCCCGTTCCCATCTGCAAAGGATAAGCAGTGTCAGCAGTTACTTGAATATATAAAAGGTTTATAATGTAATTAAGAAATTAGCCGTGCCATTATTATTCACACACATGTTTCTCTTAATTCTAAAATAACTTTAAGACATTAAATTTAAATAGGTAAATGACAATCCCTGTAATCATACCTTATTTCTCATGAATAAATAGAGGATATTTGTTTGTTTTGAGTGAATATGGAATTTATCTCACTGAGAAGCGAGAAAATTCATGAGCGCGTAGCGCGAGTGAAAATGTGAAAATTTTCTCACTCTGAGGGGAGATATTCTATATTCACGAAAAACAAACAAATTTTCTTTTTATTTTATGCTTAATTACGTTGTGAAATGCATTTTGCAACAATTTTTAATCTCAGCGCGGGAAACAGACGCGCGTAAACGAACATGACGTCAGATGTGTTGTGACGTTAGAAAGACGCATACGACATAAAGTTCCATTTGATTTTATTTCTTGCTGCATAATGTTATGAAATTCTCATTATGTAAAATAATTTGAATAGAGAAATATACTAGAGTAATAAAGAACAAAGTGCGACTACAATTTTCATCCTGTTTTAAGCAAATAATTTAAAATTTATACACAAAGTACATGTAGATCGGCAAAGCTGTATCATTTACAATGAGTGATATGCAGTGAGTGATATGGATAAAACACAGTATTTCATCAGTTAGCATAAAATAAAACTACTTATTTGTAGTCAGACAGTTTAACGCTAACCGTTCGCCACAGCGCCACCATTACTGTATAGCACCATCACTGATGCGAAATCGCCACCACTTTTACAAATGCTGGTGTATTTCTTTTACAGGAGATTTTATTAATACTTATGTATGTCTGTGTGAGTATCATACATATTTAGACCATTTGCAATAATGTTCATATGGTGTATCTATGCATCAACATCTAGCTGAAATGCATACAGATATCAAAATTCACAAATGTCGGAATCTGCAGAAAAGCTGTTGACACATTAATTTACATAATATCTTAACGAAATAACAGTCAACCTATAGTACAAATGTTCTTACGCAGCACCACATTCTCCGATTTTTAAAATAAGTTATATCAACGAAAATGTAACGTAAAATAAAAATTTTATCAACCTGTTTACATTAGCTGCACCATGGAAATGTCGATAGCTCTTTTCCTTATCACCACTCTTTGGTGGTGGCTCTAGGGTTTAGTAGCCGTGAAATAAGACCGCAAAAACATCAATCTTCATTTGGCTGGAACTAAACTCAATTTCAATTATTGATATCTGTCTAGTACCCGGTAAGTACTTACATTAGGCATTAGCTGTCGTAATGTACGACCAAAGATGTGCCTGTATTTAGAGATAATTTTTACAATATGTTTGGTGATTTGAATGACTTAGCATTTAATTTGTCACTTTTTTATCATAAAACTTTAAGATAGTATCTAAAAATGTAAATTATCCATCTATTGATTTACAGCAATGCGATGAACCCATATCCGGCATCCTTGGCAAAAGGCAACCACACCACGGTCATGAACATGGTGATATTGCTTGTCGGGCTTGTTGTCACACAATGGGTTGTGAAAAAGACTTATGTTGTCAGTATTCTAAGATTATTTATGTCATTCGATTTCGATTGGAACTTTTTTATCACTATCGAGTCCGTTTCCTGTTAAGGACGTATGCTTGAATTTGGTGCGAAAATTTTCCCAATAACAGAATTTCTTCAAACTTTGGATATTGAAGGACAATTATCTAAGAAACAAAAAAATGCAATAAAAATCATAGGTCACCGGTATCGAAAAAGTGTTATCTGCCCTTAAAAAGGCATTTCCCCCAAAAATGACGTTTTCAAGGGCAGATAACTCTTTTTCGAATCCGGTGACCTATGATTTTTATGGCATTTTTTTGTTTCTTAGATGATTGTCCTTCAATATCCAAAGTTTAAAGAAATTCTGTTATTGGGAAAATTTTCGCCCATCTCATATACAGGAAATTCTAGCATACGCCTTTAACAATGTAAGACTGGTTATTTTGCCGTTAGTCGGTTATAAATAAAACATGCTTGGAATTAGCCGTTCAGATGCTGGAATTTTGAGATCGATCTTCAACCTCAGGTCTGTACCTTTGGACACTACTCATACATGAGGAAACAAACATGTCTGTCTCCAGTAAGGTTTAACCAGTGAGGTCCCTGTCTAGTGATCAGCAGCTTAATCACTAAACTACTGTTTTTTTCTGTTATGCTCCCGGGACAATTTTCACGGGATGGGTGGCAAATATTAGTAGGTGATGTCTTGTCCACACACACATGCCACTATAACTCCTACAGTTTTCACGGGATATTGTCCGAATAGCAGAAATGTATTACTACGAAGTTAGCTATCGCACATTGTCAGAACGTGTACAATCTTTGTGGATGATGATGAGTTATGGTTCCTTGAAATTTTACAAAATGTTGTTTATCTCAGAGATATACAGATAACTTCTACAGTTTCCAGGGATTTTATCCAAACTTTCAGGATTTTATTCCTATAAAGTGATTATGTTCATATTATCAGGTCATACAATGCACATGTACTATGCCAGATTTAGTGTTTATATCTCCCATTTGCGAACATTTTTTTTATGATATTTGTTTAAGAAAACAAGATTGTTAACTGGAAATCGAGTACAAATTGAATTATTGTTATTATTATTATTATTATTATTATCATCATCATATTTATTTTATTATCAATTATTCTGATCAGTATTATTGTTAATAATAATAATACTAATACTACTACTACTAATAATAATATGTCTGAAAAAAGATTATGAGATCTTGTATGTTCGTTTTTGCATTATTTACATGTCGTCGTTGTGCTTTTGCAAATTGTACGACCATCGTCTGATACTGTTTTCAGCCCGTCAGTTTTTGGTATTGTATAAAATGATCCAAACAGCCATATTTTTAATTGATGTAAATTATGTTAGGGTATCAATACGTGTTTGCCAAGCATCGTATATTTGACATCAGTGATGCTATTGAGAGCATGTAATAAAATGAAAGAAATGATTATTGATAATGCTGATGATGCTTGTTTCTAACAATGATGTAGACCATGACTAAGTTAAGGAGCTTTAGTCGACTAACTAAAAATAATTTGAAGTTGTCGTCTGCATAATGTTTATTTGGAATAAGAGCATACATTGGATTGGAGGGGAGGGGAGGGGAGTGAAGGGGAGGGGGGAGGAGGGGAGGGGAGGGGGCGAGGGGATTTAAGAGATGTTATTCAAAAGGCTTTTTATACGGATATAAGGTACATTATGCGGAGGGATCTGAAGTGCTGCCGTAGAAAAAAATTTTACCGATCACATGTGAAAACTTGCTGGTAATGGTGAGGTATTTTTTTTTCGTACTACTGAGAACACATTTCGCAATAACGAGAAACGTCTAGTACAAATAAGATTTTTTTCTCAATTGTGACAATGTAGACTCGTTATAACGAAATATATTTTGTAGAGAAGAGGTCCGTAAGTTAATAGAATAATTTTATTTTGCTGTTTCAGCGAAATATTCCAGCCTAGCTACCACGCCAGTTCCGGTTACCACGACTGTCGCCGGTATGAAACTGTTACACTTTCAAATTGCAGCTTTGCATATTTTCTGCATATAATTTGTACGAGTTAAAGTACACAATATTCGATATTAAGTCTTTTATGTTGCGTTTGAACATAGTATGATATGTATACGTCCTATATTTATTCTAAAATGATGAACTTTTCCCCCAAAACGATTTTTTGCTTCGTTTAACGTATGCATCGGAAATGACGTTGCAAAAGCAGTACTTGCATTTTTACTGTTTCAAGATTTACATCAGTAATTTTGCTTCAACGGTATATGTGATGTTATAGTACTGTTACTTTGCTTGCATTAATTCAGCAAAACCTTAATATTTGATATAGCTAATGGATGCCGTGACTATGAGAGTGATAGTTTCTCCTGTGCTGATTATGACCAATACAATTTCTGTACGGACACCACTTCTATAGCACATGCTATCGCGCACGACAAATGTGCGAAACATTGTGGATTCTGCAGTACAGACGGGGCAGCTACCACAAGTAACAATCTTAAAAATGTATCTGCTTTTGAAATAGACAGGCTAAGATTTCAGTACGTGTGATAGTGTACATGTACGTGTATTTTAGCCACACAAGCGTCGCTTAAAAGTAATATCAGTTAAATATATCTAAACGTTCTCAACAGGTTTACGGGTTTGAAGAGCAAAATTGGTTTTATTTTTTTATCCTGAACTCTTTAATTTGGTAAAAGTTGGAAGTTCTGAATTTCGACACAGTATTGGCATACATCGGATACACGAACGTATCCGTGCATGTATCTACAGTAGCTGTCTCTTTTGAGAATCATACATATTAGAGTCGCCTTGTATGGCGGATTCCTAAAACAGTCAGACTGTGTTCGCTCGAATCAGGATAATTCCAACTGCATTCTGCATTCGAACTCATTATCAAGTCCAGGCAAAATCCCTATATAATGTATATTGTTCGAGGACTCAAACTACCGATAACCCAAACAATATATGCCGGTTCCGTCGAGTTCGAGCGAACGAAGTTCGACTTTATGCTAGTTTGTCTCTTATCAGCACGTTTGTATCAAATGATGGCAACATAAAGTTACTGGTTAACAACAGAGCTATGCAGCATACAAAAAAATGACATAAATGGTTATCAGTCGTATCAAAAGTCAGAGTTTACATGTTTTGAGGACATTACAATGTATATCTTGTTTCAGTTGAAGCTTTCCCAACTACGGCTGCGGTTGTGACCCCTGCTGTCGTCAATGTCAATATCTCGAGTGGAGGAAACTAGGCAAGTACCCGATAGAGCAAGAAATTGAACTAGTGGAATATTGACCCGATGGAGTTTGTCAGAGCTCACTGAATATACTTTTCAAAACAGCTCAATCGCCAGTTGTTGTGCAAAGCGACTGCGTAGTCTTGGTGATGATGGAATAACAAGCAATAATGTATTATTACGTTTCCTAAAACATAGTTCATTGGTGATAAGATAATGTTCTACATTTATAGAGCGCAAATCTTATGAGGAGCTAGGTTTGATTGACGCAAACTGATGTCTTATTTCTTATGAAATTAATGCAGATACCAGCATGGCGATTAGCGGTCTTGATCAGTGTTCAGATTTAAGTAGTTATGTAGTTATGTCACTTCCAAGTGTCTGTCTATCTGCCAGTGTACTTGAAGTATCTATCTAAAATGCTTTTTCTTTTTTTTAATTCGCAAAATCCAAGTGTATTTCTAAAAGCCATTTGCAAGGAGGTTTTGCGAATAAAGTGAGTATGAAAGAAAATAACACAATGTACTGCATCAAAAGGGACTGTGTTATAGAGATATTTCTTAGTATAAGCATTTTATGCAATGTCATATTATCTTTTCTCATACATTTTGATATATATATATATATTCAAGCCCATTCTATCATCGATTTATTCTAACTTGATGTCTTTTCGCTCAAACGAGATGTTGTTCATAACATCTCGCTTTTATTTTTTTTTTTTTGCGCCGAGTGGGTCAACCCTATCCCATAGTAAAGACTGAGGGCCGCATTATTTAATATATTTGTAACTATTCTGTTCTGGTCTGTACAAATAGTACACATTTGTTGCTTGTTTATATAAAAAGCTAAGTTAACTGCTAACGTTTACTTTCTGTTCTTATTTCAGATATTGAAATATTGTTGTTCTTTGTCAGCAATAGTTGAAATAAAACTATAGAATATATTCTGTGTGTTTTTCTTGAACATTTTAAGAACTTTGCAAAAAGTGACTTTTCTGTGAACGGTTGAAGCGTTTTTAGATAAAAGCATTATATCGTGTTCCAGTTTTCAACATTTTAGGTTCAGTTTATATCCGTTAACTTAAGTCGCGTATCTTTTTTGTTCTGTACGATAGAATCTATAAATAGATTCTTTGAAAGCATTGAAGGCAATCAACCAACATAATAGCAGACGTGTATTTGATTGAGTCTTTTCTTGGGACTTCGACAGGATTAATTGTTTCAAATTGCAACAAAATGCAATGGTTACAAGGTACTGCCGTACCAAAGAAACAACTTATTAATGACCAAAGTATAGCATTAAATAAAATATCCATAAAAAAGGAATGCCCTTCCATCAGAAAATGATAATTGAGCCGCGCCATGAGAAAATCAGCATAGTGTCTTTGCGACCAGCATGGATCCAGACCAGCCTGCGCATCCGCGCAATCTGGTCAGGATCCATGCTGTTCGCTTTCAAAGCCTATTGCAATTAGAGAAACCGTTAGCGAATAGCATGGATCCTGACTAGGCTGGTCTGGATCCATGCTGGTTGCAAAGCCACTATGTTTATTTTCTCATGATGTGGCCCAATTAAATAAAACAAAGCACATGAAGGTCCAGGCAGTAGGCTTTGAAATTACCATTACTTTGCTATTTAAAATAAAGACATCATTTCCATAAAAGCGAAAGACCCTTCAAGCAAAACATATATTTGTACTGTAATTAAAGTTAACTAAATTAACTCATTCGTAGCAAATTTCAACAAAAATATAGATTATATTTATCTTTATTTATTAATATTTTCAAATTTGTAAAACACTGCAACCCCGTCCCCTTTTAGCGGCCACTTTTAACGATAATTAAGAATCTATCCTCCGACGAATGTTAAACTTACTTCTGGAATGCTCTCGCTTTTTACCTTTTTCTGTTGATAGAGAAATATAGAGATCAAGTACTTGGCAATAGCAAATGTTTATACTTTGGTTTAGAAGATCATACGGTTTAATGTCAGTTTGTGTAGATCTATTAAATTAGATTACGTTAAGCTGAGAGCTGTATGCAGCTTTGAATTTGTTATGACCCGTATGTGAAGTAACATTACTCAAATATATTATGAGGGGCTTTCGGCTTTTCTTTAACAAATTTATTATTATACAAACTTAAAAGTAGATATTGCAATACGGGGTAGTATGTCTTTTACGGGGCTCAATCATAAATGAAAAACTAATGTCATCCATGATCACAACATTGGAATCATATCACTATGTCCATCTGGTATTTTATTAAACCAACATTTTAATATATGTACTAATTTCTTGGAGCATTGTAACACCCTTCGTCAGTTTGTAATGGTTTCCTTTTTGCCATAACTAATTTGATCACGTTGTGCGTAGCTTATCACACTGTCAGTAAAATGATTTCGTTTTTATTGACATATATTTATTGTGCCTGCTCAGTTGCTGAATAGTGTACAGTGTACGTGCACAAAATTTGCAGGAAAACAGTTAGAAACGTTCACTGGTTTAAGGTGCGGATGGAAATATCTAGATTGATGGTAACAGTTATCCGAGAGTCCGCACCTTCAACTAGTGATAAATCCTTTTTCTTCCATACTGTATTCTTCAATTAATAGAAGAAATAAAACAATTACAGTAGCGTATGAATTTACGCATTCTATGAATTTTAGCACTTGAGCTATCTTACACCCCGAGATGAGTATTTCAAGTACTGGCAAAAACAGGGAAAATCCTGTCTGACATGCAAGAAAAGTACTAACATGTATGAGCAAACGGCAGAACTGAGCACAAACCATGTTGGATGATCATCCCTAGATGAAGTATTGTCCTACTAAAATTTACGTAATGAGTAAATAGATGGGCTTTGTAATATTTAGAGATAATATACAGGTGCATCATAAAGAGTAACAGAAAATGTAAGAAGATCGGCCTCGTCATGTTTGAAATAGTCCACATTGAAATTTTAGTTATTGTTCTTGAAAAGTCAGATAAACAACAGTATTCCATTAGGCTGTCAGGAACAACATTTTTGCGGGTTCAATTGTTTGTGAACCTTCAATATGCAGCATTCATAGAACATCATATATGTTCCCCTGAAAATTACATTTACCAATTGCTGAAACTTAGCAGTAAGACATATCGAACGCTTATATGAAAATTCTAACTAACGGCCTGTTTCCAGACAGAAACATTAGTGTGCTATTCAGCTTTCCATGCAATTACGTAAACTTTGTATTTCAGGTTATATTCTTATCTAGCACAGGTATGCAAGGTTAACATAATTGTGAACAATATTCATGTAAACCAGGCCCGGACCCATGCCAAAGGGTCCATCCTTCCCCCCCCCCCCCCCCCCCCACACACACACACCAGTTGGTGCAAACATCTACACACCTCGGAAAGCGCTATCGGTGAAGAATTCGTGTATTTTTATCATTACTACAAACATTTCTTCTTTTCCAGCCATGACACAAGAAAGGCCACATGATCATTTTTTGTTTCAGTCATCCAATCAGAACACGGGTTTCATGAACTGTTTGACGATTGTCACGTGATATCAAAATTGTCGCGAAATGCAGGAAAATAGAGCGAGAAAGACAAAATACACGAGTTAGTGTATTTATTATCATTCTTAAGAACCATAACTTGTTTCACCACGTTCTACCGCTATTTTTTGCATTTTACCCCTGGACATGACCGTGTAAATATTTTACGCGATCGTGTACCTGATGTAAACACGACTGTGTCGGCATATAGAAAATTATAAATTACGACTTTGTGGAACATTTTAAGGTGGGAAAAGTATACATTTTCGGTTAAAGTGAGCCTTTGCTCATGTAGTCCAGTGGATATTAGTCGGATATTATGAATATGTGACGCGATAGCATGGGTACAAGAACGTAGTAGACAAGATTGAAATTGACCATGTTACCTCCCTTGTCTATATTTATGTTTTTTACGGGAGATATATTTTTTTACATATAAGTTCTTGAATTTCATCTAAAAATACATTTAAAACAAAAACAAATTCCTCTCTAACAAAATTTTTTCCCCTCTATCATAGCATGTGACCGATCCCTGTGGTGCACACCAGTCAAATATTTCTGGATCCGGGCCTGTAAACCTACATAACCCATCAAATAATTAGAATCAGTCTGAAAATAATGATTTCGGCGTGCAGATTTTCGGCGTGCAGATTTTAAAAATATGCTTGTAAATAAGGTAGAAGAAATCTAAAAAATATGTTTATGAATAAAAATAAACTGTTACCTTTAATATTTAAGGCTTCAACAGCTGACAAACAGATAATTTCATAGGATTCATGATAGTCCATTACACCATATATTAAGTCTGGAAACATTTCCTATTGGATATATGTCCTTTTTTGATTTACTGATGGATATATCTTAAAGATCATTCAAGAATATTCTGAAACAAAAAACTGTTCCACAATTTTATTTTTAAATTCGGTTGACAACGAACACAGAAAATATTCTTGTAAATGGTCTGAAACGAGAACAGAAATTAAACGTTTGTTGTTTGCATAGTATTACCGTTAAATAAATAAGCAACAAAAGCATAAATATAACAGAAAAGAACAGTTATAACACACACATATATAATATTTATCCTACCTTCATGAGAAATATAGGGAAAAATCTAGGGATATACTAGTAATAAATTTTGCTTTAATCTAAACTTTTGCCGGACTTATTTTTTTGATTATTTTTTCAAAACGACACCATCTTGTCTTTATGCAATTATTTTTATAAATGCGCTTTTATTAGGTACGTGAGACCGTGCGACTAATGTATAGCGTATGCCTACCGTATTCGCAATTACCGCAAAATGATTTTTATAACGGAAACACTCGGAGAAACGGAAAATGACTCATCTGTAGCGTTTGTTCAGGATTTTAGCTTTTGCATTTAAATCAAGGTATACTGCATCTGGAATGGAATGTTATTGAATGAAACCATCCTGGAAACGGTTACCAATTTGTTTTCTTCAAGCGGCGTTATGGCTTGTATAAATTTAAGTCACGTCTAACGTTTGCTTGGAGAGAACTGGTATCCGACTTGCAACTGAACTTCAAATAAACCTTTACTTGCAGCAAATTAAAATTAGTCATTCGTGTTTAGCAGTACAAAGAGGTCGGATACAAAACACACGGTTAGCCTTTGTTTTTTACTTTTATTTTATAATGTTCTGGATTTTACCATTTTGATGTAGGTTGTATATGCAATTTGATTGGCATACTAGTATTATTTTTTTTGAAATGTAAGGCAGACACATTTCTAGTTTGTGGTAAATTTCAATTAAAAAAGATTTCAAATCAGAAGGTAGGATAAATAGAACATTAGGTTAATGTCTTTAAAAATCTAGATTTATTAGGTTCGGCTAAGAAAAAATAAGTCTCGACTTTACAGTAACCTAATATTCTTTATATGTACTATCATTGTCTCTCTCAGCTCAACAGGGAGAGCGCCGATCTACGAATTGCTTGGTCGTGAGTTCGATCCCCGCAAGAGGCGTATGTTTAGCGTTACGATTTGATCTGAAATCATTCGTCCTCCACCTATGATTCATGGGGGAAGTTGGCAGGTACTTGTGGAGAACTAATATTTACTGGTACAGAAGCCAGAAACACTGACTAGGTTAACTGTCCGCAGTAAAATAACTGAAATACTGTTAAAAAACACGTTAAACCCAAAACAAAAACATTGTCAGTGGTTTGCGTTAAATTTCGAATTTAGCTGGTATAACAGACACGTGCCATACAAATGAGATTATAAACGGCCTATTTTGGTAGAAAAAAAAATATTTCTAAAGGAAATTATATTCAAAACAGTAAAAAAGATTTCACATTATTTGACTGAGAATATAAAACGCCATTGTAGAAATTTGTAGTTTTAAAAAATCTAAAGATTAAAAAAAGTTTAGCCAGTAAACTAGTAAATACAATGTGAATGTCCACTTCAGAAAAGTATTTGGAATAAAAAATATGATTAAAATGGATTATCATACGGATAAATCTACGGTTGCATTTACGTGACAAACTATGTAATGTCAAACATCAGAAGCAATGCTTAAAAATGAAATATCGGGGTCTCACTATGTGTATACCCAAGTTTCTATCCGGTACTTGCCTAGTTTTCTCCTAACAGAACTGACATGTTTTTCTACATCTTTCCTTCGCAAACGTGTAACCAGCTCCAGAGTCCGAGGAGCAAAATCCAAACCTCTGCATGTCAGCACAAGTTAATGTAGGATCATCATTATCAGCGCAATCGCCAGAGGAAATCGTCGCCGTGATGTTGACGTTAACAACCACAGGAGAGATACCGCCAACCATGGTAGTTGAGAAGTCGCTAGACACTTAAAAACAATGATATAAAATAATGGTATAAATCAAGTTTAGACGTACACTCCCGCTACATTAACATACTGTTGAATGACGTTGCAACTCTACACAAGTTTCTTACAAATAAAACATAACATTTTCTTTTCTTTAAAAAGGCTCATGGCTCATGGCTTATAAATGTAAAGGCATGCATACGTATAATTACATTACGATATGTGGGAATAGTATCACTATTTGTTTTTCCGATTTCAACAAGTTTTAGATGTACATATGTTCAAAAATAACATGTGTAACCAAATTTTGCAGTTCAAACTTTACTTCTATAGAGTCTTATAGGTATGATCGGATATTTTTGTTTTAATAAACACTGTTTGGTCTTACATACATTTACGCGTACTTGTATTATAGCCTAGATTTCTTTATTTTGTTTAAAAAATGACAAATTTATTTTGTTTGTTTTTGTTGGTTTAACGTCGCACCGACACAAGTATAGGTCATATGGCGACTTTCAAGCTTTAATAGTGGAGGAAGACCCCAGGTGCCCTCTGTGCATAATTTCACCTGGGTAGAATCATCGACCTTCCTTCCGTAAGCAAGCTGGATGGCTTCCTCAAATGAAGAATTCAACGCCCCGAGACAAATTTATATACAATCTTACTTGTGGTAGTTGGTTTCATTGTTACGGGTGGAAGATGTGTTGTTGTAGTAGTTGGTGCCATTGTTACATGGCTCACCGTCCAATATGGGCTGCAGAAACCACAATGTTTCGCACATTTATCGTGCGCGATAGCATACCCTACGCTAGAGGTGTCTGTGCAGAAATTGTACTTTTCTAATTCAGCGCACTGGAATGTGGCGCTCTCGTAGTCTCTACATGCACTATCTAGATAAAATCAATAAATGCGTATTTGCAGCAATAAAACCTCATTAATATTCATGAGGTATTGAACAACTCTGATTTGCCGAGAGCACATTAGTTTTTAATATACAATACTTTCCTGTCATGTAACCGCTGTTACCCCGTTAAGCACAGAGAGATATGTAGGCCTATTATTATAATCTTTAAGGAAAAAAAAGAAAGAACGGGATATTTCTTTCAAGCATCGTTACTTCTTTTTTACACTTAAGATTTCTTCTGAACGTTTTTAATCAGTTCAACAGCTTTGAATTATAAATTATGGATAAATATCGTTGCATGCATCCGGAATATAATATTTAATATGTTATAGATTTTAGACAACTTAAAATAATTCTTTAAAGCTGCTTTGAATTAGTAAAATGTTAAACTTTAAAATGTTATCAAAATTTTGCTTAATTTGACCATAAGGTTTACATTTAAAATACTTCCATAAATTTGGCAAAGTTTCATACAAAACAGTCAAAATTTAGATATAGACTTAACAGTCGAAATGCGCGAACTTGGATTTAAAAAAGCTGTAAATCACACTTACTTTTTATATGTCTTTAACGAACTGTGCAATAACACTGTACAAAACAATGAGAGTATTTTATGACTCGTAAATTGGACTGTTACTGGGTCCACCGAAAGGAGCGATATTTTCACGTGCTATACAGAACATATATGTATTTCATGTGGAAATGTATTTGCATATTGTGGAATGGATGCAAAATCTCGTAGCTCGTGTATAATTTTTTCACAATATTATCAGTAGATAAGGGGTACTTTGGTAGACCAAGGCCGGCTGTTTGTAAACATTTTACTTATGAACAATCTAGTTTTAATTCTTCAATTAGGTATTAACCACATTTCTCCTTTTTAGCGTACACATAAAATAAAGTATTAACTGTACGATAATATCGGAGAACATCAAAGTTTATATGTCTGCCATGGGCCTGACCTTGGCCTGACCAGTGTTTATAAAATTTAATATCAACTTCATCATCTTACAATAACTGTTCTATAGTTTCAAGCAAACAAGCACATTGTTATGATAAGCTTATCCAAAGAGACCAAAAAAAGGTGTTGTGATGTTCTACCAAAGTTACTACTGCAATTATTTATTGAAGGCAGTACCACCTGTCCGTCAAGAATTTCACCATAAACAACAATATTTCATCGAGAGATTGAAAATGAGATCTAAAGAACAAAATACTAAGAACTACATGTATATAAATTCGCCATAATGTGACGTGTGATATAGCAATTACAAAGAGTTCCATACCGACTACTGAAATCGTGGTCGCCGGGGCATGCGTATTTGCTGCAGTAAAATATGTCGCTGAAATAGAAAACAAATTATTTAATAAGTTCAGAAAACGTTCATAAAAAGTGTCATTTGAAACAGAATACTTATGAAATACTTATATGTAAGTCACAATATAATGATATTTCTTCAGCAGCTTGTCATAAGGTGAGAGTTTTTTGTATACATTTTCTTAAATTAACAACTGGCAGATCAAGTTATTCGTTATCTTGTCACACAATGATAGAGCGCAGGTCAGCTTTCAGCTAATTCATCAATGTGTTTATTTTATCTGGTATTGTTTAGGACAGAACGGGACAGGGTAATCAAACAACACGGGAACAGCTTTGAGAGAGGGACACGGAGTAAGGAAAAATTGGAAGAGGTTTGAGTGGTAAGGATAATGAATATGAACGTTCGGCTTGGAAGAATAAATTATTCAAAAATTTTATGTGGGACAAAGATTGTTTAGGAAGCTGATGCGTTTATATCCGGATTGTTTCTTAGTATAGTTTATCTTGTAAATATATCTGTGTTTGGAAAACAATCTGCTGACTTTATCAATCTATGCAACATACAACGAGGCTTGGGGTATTACAATATGTTGTTGTGTTTAACAGACATACAAACATGATATTAATTAGATAATAAACGCTATCAAATCAATGTTCCAATGTTCCGATTGTTTCATGGCAACTTATCAGGTTTATAGTAAATATATTGACTTTCCTTTTAAACAGTACATATAACATAATATTATTCGATTACGAATTTGAATGTGTACGTTTTCGTTAATAAAAGGGTTAGATTCTATGCCTACTCAAAATTCGGGAGACTACATAATTTTTCATCCGGTTGTTCGTGCATTTGTCTGTCCGTCACAGAATAGTGTTTTCTGAATATGTTTTCCACTTGACTTGATTGTGAAACATTTTGGCATAAACGTGCAGAACGCAACTTTAAGTCATATCGATTGTACCGTGGTATCAAAGGTTAGGTAAGAAGTACTGTATATCAGCTCGGTCAAACTTTGCCATAAAGAGAGAACATGTTCAGCACATATTTCAATCATGTCAGTTCAATGTCAAGGTGATTTGTTGAAATCAAACGTCATTTCAGTCCCGTAAGTAATTCACCTAAATTGTCAGCTGTGACTTTCATTCATTTATAGATAAGTGTAGCTGACATCGATCTGACCTTACTGTCATTTTGGAGACGAATAGTTTACAAATATTTGTAAAACTTACGGCTAAATCTTTACAAGCAGCCAGACCAAATAAAAAATTGTACCATGATTAAACCTTTAAATATAAATTTAATATTAAGTTTGAATGGCTATTCAAATGTTTTATGTCCTTGTTTATATAGAATGAATAGTAAGCTTTGTGAATGATTATAATTATCCAACTTTTAAACAGAATGGGAACTTCTAAAGTATTTTTATCTATAGAGCTGGCGGATGCATGTATAAATACTACAGTAGGATTACAATAGAGTGAATCAGTGCCCTTAGAAATAATAAGAAGTATTGTTATTGTTGATCAATGAATTTGAAATACTGACAACATAGGTCACTGCCACATCCCGAAGTGTGGCAGCATTTCTGACACACGAGTTGACCGTGCTCATGGTGCGGCCCTTGCCTTTTTCCAAGGAGGAGGTCCTGATTATGATCACAAGTCTGTAAATAAATAAGTCGGAAATCCATCCTTTTTTCCAGGCAAATAATTACACTCAACGATACACAGTAAATGCACCTTCAAAGCGACTCGCCTGTAATGGCGATCGGCAATATCCGTGCGTTTTCTTATTTTGGTATCATTTTCCGGTATTCTTTGTTCAGTTCATTAATGTTGATTATACAAGCAAAAAGTAAAAATTATTGTAAATAAATGCTCGGCGAAATTTTCGTTTTGGATTACTATCGGCTGGTCCAACATGGTTTTGTCAGCTGAATATTCTTTTAAATATATCACAATAAACAATGTAAGATAATCTAGTACAATAAACAGTTGAACTTACATGACAGGGCTCTTTGCAACTAAATAACCTAACATAATTAAACAGCGGAACATACATGATGGCTCTTTGCAACTAAATATTACTAATAAATATACCATCAAATAGTGGAACGTACGTAAAAGGCTCTTTGCAACTGAACAATCTAATACAATTATAATTTGGAAGTAACATGATTGGCTGTCTTTGCAACTAAATTTCTAATACAATTAGACAGCTGACCTTAATGGGACACTTCTGAAACTAGATAACCTAATAAATTTAGACAGTGGAACTTACCCGATGAGCCTCCACACAACTTACCAATCTAATACAATTAGAAATTGGAACTAACATGATGGGACTCTTTACAACTAAATAACCTAACACATAGTAGAACTTACATGATAGGCCTTCATACAACTAAATAACCTGATAAAACTATAAAGTGGAACTTACATGATGTGACTCCTTGCAACTTTTGGTGAAGACATACTCATTGTTCATGCTATGCACTTGTGTTACACACGACTGCAATAAAAACAAAGTAATCAATAAAAGGCTGATGAAATTATTAACAACGTAATACAACCGTAACAATCTCCCTTGGCCCTTACCCTGTCGGCTCTTTTCCAAAGACAAGACAATGAAATGTCTGGTGTTGTTAAAAACAGGTTACTTCTTTATGCAGATGATTCAGCTGTACTAGGTGCGGGCAAAAACAAACTACATATTGAAGAACAATTAAGTCAAGAGTTAGACACTGTCAATAAATGGCTGATTAGTAACAAATTATCTCTTCATCTTGGAAAGACTGAATCAATTCTCTTTGGGTCAAAACAAAGGTTAAAATCTAATTTGAGTATGAATATTTCTTGCAATGGCCATAGTATTGATTCTAAATCATCTGTCAAATATTTGGGTGCTACTATTGTTTACACTTTGTCATTTGAATCCATGGCTAGGTCAGTAATTAAGAAGTCCAATGATAGGTTAAAATTTCTCTACCGCAAGAGTGCATTTCTCACTGCTCATACTAAAAAGTTGTTGGTTTCATCACTTTTTCAGTGTCATTTTGATTATGCTTCATCAGCCTGGTTTTACGGTTTGACTAAGAAATTGAAGAATAAGATCACCCAGAACAAATTAGTTAGATATCATTTGGTTTACACCCTAGGTCACACATCAAGAAAGAACATTTTCTTGATCTGAAATGGCTACCGGTTGAGGTCAGGGTCAACCAATTAATACTTTAACATGTTTTTAAAATTAAATGTCAAAAGGCCCCATCATATATGTGTGAGCATTTCACCCCTGTAAAGTCTGTCCATAAGTACTCCACAAGATTTAGCAAAAAGATAAAGGATCTTGATGTGAATGATACTGGAAGATTAAAGGTTTTGGCCAAAAGTCCTTTGTATTTAATGGCTGTTGTCTTTGGAATGACTTACCTCAGTAAGCTAGGGATTCCACATCAATGTCTGTTTTTAAATGTATAGTTAAACAGCATTTTACAGATTCCCTTCAATAAAATTTTATACTCTTATATGAAAATACTTCTTTTATATTTTATAAAATCTTAATTTTGCCTAGATTGATTTTTTTAACACAAGTTTTCAGTTACTTTAATTAAACTGGCAAATTATTTTAATTATTTTGAATCTTAATCTAGTTGCACCTGAATTGCAATTTGGTATATTTTTACTCATTTTTTACCATATGTTTTATTTACAAATTTATAACATTAGTCCATTAAGCTATGATATTGTAATTTTTAATGTATTTCATTCAAATGTGATACTATTTTTGAGATTATTTTTTGCTTCAATTATATCTGTGATAGTAATTTATTGAAGTTATATTTCGATTTATTCTTCTAAAAAAAGTATTTCTAAGTGTGCTACTTGAAGTTCAATATTTAAGTAATTTAAAATGTTTGTTTTCTTCCTTTGTCATACAATACTATGTATTAAGGACCACAATGGAAATAAGAGTATTGAGCTTATCTTTACTCTTCTTTTGTGTTATCCTTGGCATATAATGTTTTGTGACCTGGCACATTTCAGTTTATATTCATACAGATTTGTTTATTGTTTGTTGTATGTATAGGTAATTTGTCATGTTGTATAGATACATTGTATGTTGAAATAAATAAATAAATAAATCAAGGACATCGTTATATATTTACCAATTACGAAAACAATCTTGATTGATATCAGTAGAGGAGCTTTACTGACTTAGAATGTTTTGTCATATCGTAGGGATTTTTCTAGAGCGGAATAGCATGGCGCAGTGCCCTGTCCATTTTTAGCGGCGCCCTTCTGCCCATATCGGTGCCCTTTTGCCCTTTCAGCACCGCCCCTATAATAGTGACTTCTGGGCTGAAGCTAATACCCGAAAAATGACTGAAGAATACCTTGGCATAGAACTCTCAAATTACAAGCAATGCATTAATATTCATTGTCTCAAGGGTACTGATACTAAAATGGTTTGTTTTCAATGGCTGCAGAAAGCTTGAGACAACTGCCATCAAATTGCTTTGCTTGACTGACAGTGGTTAGTAGAGGATCTCAAACGATATTGCCAGATATAACATATTAATACGTGGTCTCAGTCAACTGAAGCGGCATGCGTAGACTTGCATCTTGATCAAAAGTAATCTGTAGTTGAGTATAATTACTGAAATTATATACACTAAGTACACATCCTTTCCATCACAATCTGAGCTCTAAATTACACAGAAGACAATTGAAGGTATTATTGCACGTTTGAATAACATATTTTACTACAAATGTTAAGTTTATGCAAATTTACTTTATATCATAATTGTCTACGGTCAGTAAGTGACCCTTTTTTGTTTTGGAGGTAAGACGTTAAAGGTCAAGATCACAGTTTTCTTGAGACTGTAACTGGTTAAGAATTTATAATTAGAAGACATTGGATATACGGCCATCCAATTTTATAGCATAGCAGAAATTCCAATTGTTCTGGGGTCATAATGCAAAAAGTCAGGCTTTCTATATAATTACACACTATTTACTATTCAACATGTATTCATTTGTGCATATAAGTAAAGTAACAAATAGCACTTGTTTCAAGTACATGTACATCCATTCATATTTTTCATTGTGATTTTGCAGCAATAGTTTATTCAAGCTCTTGTCAAATGTCAGTATCATTGATAAATTTCACAATGCTAAATAGCATTATTTTACTTGTAGTATCGTTTGTTTTGCAACAAATTGTTTTGCTTTTTTGATAAATAAACATTTTCATTTTTTTCTATTCCCTGTACTAGTTGTTTTTAACAAGTACGATTAGTATTTAAAGGCCAATAAACCCTTAAGTGCATAAAAGCAGATAATAGCAAACAATAAGTTGTTACCAAAAACATTCCAAAATCAAAGTTGAAATTCACTTTTTCCTTGACATGCAGGACAATGAAATGATTTTGGGTAGCGTGAACTTGTCTAATGATTTGACAACTGTTATAAAAACTGATGTCGCCATATCAGCGTAGCCTTAAGCTACCTCTTTTTTAATTCCCAGACAGATTCAGTGTTTTGTTACTTTGTTCTTATACAGACTCACTTCGTGTTCGTGGCACCTCTCAAAAGTTGTGCAGCTACTGGGGTCCTTGACGTTATGGCAGGTTCGACACATAAAAGTCCCTCCACGAGCCGGAACTCCTAGTACCACTGAAAAGATAAGTATATTTCTATTTACTTCTTTCCTTAGATTGAAGTTCGCATTTACTACAATTCAGCAAGTCATAAACTCAAAGTAGCGTAGCCTTCATAACTAAAAGTCTTCGTTCCCATTCTTAACGGCGCACGGGCTAGGGGAGATCTTTTCCACCGACCCACCTTAAAGAACATTTTCGTATTTATTATACAGATTGAGATTTTGTTCATGTTCATATATGAATATCTCAATTCAACGCGCATGCGTATGGGTCATATTTATCAGCGACCAATGCCTGAAGTTAAGACTTCTGAAGGTTGAAGAGAAAGGCAATAATTTTCTTCGTTAACTCTTTCTTACTGCTAGTATTTCTTTAACCATTTATGGAAGTGAAATGATTTTCAAAATTGGCTTAAAAATGAGAAAGCTATGAGCTTTTCAATTTCTACTGAAAATGGTGACCGTTTTGTTTCCATGGCAACAAAATAGAAAATGGTGGATTTATTAAATTTCCATATACATATTTGAATTGTATTTGTTTATTTCTGTAAAATAACTTCTCTGCCTTTTTCCAATTATTTTAAAGGAATTACAATGTTTTACATCTTCCACTCAAGAAACATATGAAATTAATCTTTTTAAAATGTTATTTGCTAAATAAGGAATTCAACAGTATGTTAATGACGTCATAAACACACTAAATGACACACTTAATGACTGCCTCCATGATCAGTTATCTTCTTCAGTTTCAAACTGTTATAGCTTTTTCAATAGTAGTCCGACTTTTCAGCGTTATGAAAAGCTTGAGGATCGCTATCATATAAAATTAACTTACTGTTAGGCAGTCCTTGCCCTTTAATATATTCAATTTACACAGATTTGTTTTACTTATATTTATATTTTATGGTATTTTGTCCTGTTTTCTGTAACTGAAAAATGCATATTCTTGCAAAGTTTTATTACAAATGTAATCATGGCATAGCAAAAAGAAAATTCAACAAGTCTAAATTTTAAATCTTGATGAATTAGTGTCGAGGCTACATCTAACTATGGAATCTTACATTTGAGGAAACCTCATGTATATGAAAACTATCATTTTAGCATTCTCAAGAGCTCTTTTACTTACTGTTAATAGGATGCAATCTGGTTATAAAGAGAGCGAGTATTATTTTTGTAACTCACAAGTAAAATTTGTCCCATTCTTTAATTCTCCTGGGTTAGCCTTTCTTTTAAAATCAGGCAAACCGCTGACATTTTCTCTATCCGCTCTTGTGTCTTACATCTTTCTCGTTTGTTACTTTCAAAGCATCAATTACTTTGTCAGACACAACAGTCAGAGGGCAACCAGGGCGGGCCTCATATTTGGTTCTTGTTCTCCCCTCCAACCGAGAAACCATTGGGCAATAGTACGGTATGGCAGCGCACTGTCCCCGTACGCTTTGTCCAAAATAGCGAGTTTTCACCCCGCGCCCCCGCCATTTTAACTTCTTAAGTCGCGTGTTTTCAATCAGCGGCGTCGCGGGGCGAAATCGCGAAATGGCAGATATCAGTCACCATACTTAAATGTTATAACTGTACGCAGTGTCACTATAATGTTAAGTGTACTAAGTAACATAATTTATATATACAGCTAAAGGTAATCAGAACGTTTATCTTAAAACTTTATTTAGCATATAGTTCAAACATATCTTTATCCAACGACTTTGATGAATTTTCAAAAGCATGACCAGCTTGTTTCTAAATGCAGATACTGACCTACTTACATATAACGCAGTTATGTTAAGAGTCCCGGGGGAGAGGGTGTAACTATTGGTCGGATAGAGATAAGTTACTAAACGTGTTAGTTAAATCATGCGTCAAAAAATGCAAAAAGTCTGAGAAACTGATTTCTACGATTTCATAACTAATGCTTATTTTATTAATATATCTATTTCAAAACAATTTATAAAGATCAATATTACATCTATTTTTTATGTCAAAGGGAAAACATAAAAATCTAGATAATAAAATCGGACTGTACCCTTAAATCAATTAACTGTAACAACGTAGACAAGGAAGCTGTATTCTTCTGATTGTGGATTTCCTTTCATCACTAACAGATATTGCTATTATTGCTATTAGAAACTGAAACTGATTAACTTGAGTAAAAACAAAGAAAAATATCAAACAGGGAATGCCACGCACCAAAAGCGCAGCGACCTCAAAACGAAGCCCCCATTAAACCCCTATTTCTATAAATGACGTATTCAGTGACGTTGTACATTTAATTTAACAAGCCTTAAAAATATAAATGATGAAATGTAAAAAAAAAACTCACAAAAAATTAAAACCTAACACTTGCTGTTATGGCATTTAAATCATTTATCAAAAAAATTAAAACAATGCCATAAAGTCTTTAAAATACATTGTTTTAAGATTTTGTTTGAATGTATCAAGTGATTCACTTTTGCGTAATGCTAAGGGCAGTTCATTCCACAGTTTTGGACCAATAGTACAGAAACTTCTATCATTGAATGTTTTGCACTTGTTGTATGGAACAACATGGCGACATTCGGAATTTTCTGACGATCTCAGACAATGTCTTCTTGGAAAAAACTTTGTAAGCAATTCTGTTAAATACATCTAGTAGGTGCTCCGCCAATGTAACAGCTGAAAGAAAGGATTTTAAACTCAATCCTTGCTTTCACCAGCAACCGATGTAAATAAAATATGTAAGAAGATCCTTTGGAAGCATAGAATGCAACCAAGCAAAATAATAGCAGACTCGGTTTGATTGAGTCGGTTCATGATGGAAAATGAAAACACCTCTTACGACCCTATCACCGGCTTAAGCGAAACTCTATTACGTATGAACATTGAGTGGTAAAGGACCAGAAAATATAACAACACTGAATCAAAGTGCGGGGAGACATTTTACGGCCGCCACACGGCTTTAAAATATTGCTGGAAATCTGTTAGGGGATCCTTTGGAAGCATATAATGCAACCAAGCAAAATAATAGCAGACTCGGTTTGACTGAGTCTGTTCATGAGAGGTAGTGGAAAGTGCAACACCTCTCATGCCCCCTAGCACCGGCTTAAGCGGAACTCTATTACCTATGAACATTGGGTGGACTCCATGATCCCAAAGGACCAGAAAATATAACAACACTGAATCCAACACTGAATCCATACAATAAGTCATACAATGCTTGTTTGGAACCGTCAGATTTCCTCCTGGTAAGGACAAGTTTTGCACACATGTTTAGAGTATCTTATGTTGCTCACCGTTAGCTTAACCTTACAGTATGACATTGCAGTCATCCAGATGTTAGATAACTAGAAACAAAACTAAAATATAAGTGGTTGCTTTGGTTAAATATTTTCGAATGTTTTTAATTCGTAGGTAATTCAAAATGGCAGAACGACATTTGCGATTCACATGATCTTTAAAGTTCAAGGTTTCATCAAGAAATGCACCAAGATTTCTATTAAAGTATTTGTTGACGAGTAACGTTTTTTATTAAACTGACATCTCTGACGACATTTCACAAGAAATGACATTATTTGTTTCATAAAAATGTTTATCGGAGAACAACAAATGGATTTTTACATCGAAACATCTTCGTTTTGTAAGAGATTGCATGATGTTATGAGATTTCAATTTTAGAAATCTTGTTATATTACAACAGAGTTACAACTATCACAGACTATCTAGGATTTAACTAAATTTTACCACAGATTACCACAGAACATTTAAAGATACAAACTGTGTCTGTTGATACAGATCACTATAACAGAACTCTTCTTAAATTTGGTCTTATACACCAAATATAATATGGGGATGTGCATTAACTAAACATGATATCTATTTAAAATATATTTGAAAAATATGTTGTCCTAAATCCTACATAAACAAAGGGTGTGGATTTTGTTTTGTCTTGCAACTTGTCTAGTTATGTTCTTTGTGCTCTGATTTCAGACAAGTCATTATTGAGTGCACTGCTACTGTAAAAGCAGAAATTTTCGCGAGGGTTTAATTTTCGCCATATTTGCGAGGTCCTACATATCACGAAAATTAATCCTCGCGTAAATATTAACCATTTGTATATTTTAGATTCAAGTATGATACCATTTTTATAATTTCGCGAATATTAAACGTCGCGAATTTTCTCAAAATTAAAGATTCGCGAAATTCTGACCCAGGGAAAATATGTGCTTTTACAGTGCACTGATACCTCAGATCGATCTTATTAACATGTTTTGCCTTATACAGTCTGGAATTTTGTCACTACCTTTACAGCTTATCTCTGAGGGGAATAACTTTTTTTTTTACATTAACATGTCTTATAGTTGAAAATAGAAAACTTTTCCATGCCTATATCACGTAAGAACTGCCAGTTTCTTTTGTATATGTTACTTGCCGTTCCAAGGCGGTGGTATTACTTTCAATCACACACGCCCCCCCCCCCCCCCCCCCCCCACACACACACACACACACACACTTTTACTTCCCCTTCCCTTTCTCCCACCTATTAACCCCTTCCCCATTTTTTATTTCTTTCATATTATTAGTAGGCACTTCTTGGTGGGTTTTGAAGCAAGTAGTCGCCTATAACTTTCTACTACATACAGTCAAACCTGTCCATTAAGACCACCCTTGGGAGAAACAAAAAGTGGTCTTTATTCACAGGTGGTCTTTATTCACAGGTTAAGATTCAGGCCTTCTATTTAGACTCTGGCTTATTTTGCAACGTATCGTTATGACTGTGTTTGCTGTGCTCCAGTTGTTCTAGAGGTGTGTGTTGGGGGGGGGGGGGGGGGTGTACATTCTTACCTTTAACGTTTATTGTACATGACATAATAGATTTTAGTAAATGTATAATTATTAATTATGCTACACCTCGTACATGTAATAGTGATCTGTATAAACAGACACTTAACGAATAAGATGGTAATTTTTTTTCAAATAGGAAATGTTTAAATAAGCTGGTCATTGTTTACGTTTTCGTCAAAGATCTAGAAAAGGTGTTTGAACTAAAATATAAAACTAAATTTGTGTCCATAGGACACGGATGCTCCTAAATATTGCGACATCCTCTAAATAGCAGAGTCTTTTGTACAAACTGTCTTCACATGATCGGCTGAAAGTTTGAAGTAAACTGTATTCGAATAAGTTTGTGCATATGTGCAAATTTAAATCCATTCCTTCATAAAGTGTATGAAGTGTTGAATACACCAAATTTCTTCAGTATGCCCTATTTAATGAAGTTTAAAAAGGGCCATATTTCTAGAAAACAAATACCACAGAAAAAGTACATTGTTTCTATTCATGTTCACATCAAGGTCCTTCATCTGTGAATCTTTCACGCATATCCTTTCAAAAGTGTTTAAGGAGTTGGATAGACAATATTTTTCTTTATATTCTAAATCATAGCAAAACTATCAAAGGGCATAACTGCTGGAAAAATAGTTATTTCCTTTATGGTCATCTGCACATTAAGCTTGTTCATCTCTGAAAGCTTGAAGAAAATCAGGCTATTAGTGTTGGAGAAGATACACAAGATTTCGGGACGTACGGATGTGCGGACAGCCACAACCACGCTATATGCTCCAAACATAAATGTGGGAGCAAAATTAAAATTGATATAAAGCTACACTATAGAACTGATTTTTTGTTATGCCAGTGTCTCGTCCTTTCGCCAGGAACAAAAGAAGATCCATACATAGCAGTCTTTTTCGTTGTCTGTCGCCCCCGCCCAAATGGCATAACATTTATGATAAGCTATTTGTTTTCTGTTTTATTCAGGAAAATAAATAGCAAGTCTGAAATACTTACAACACGACAAAACGAAAACTATTCCAGTAATATACATCGTTATCAACGTTTAAAATGAGCTGTTCGTGAGTTATATTCACGCTAAGGTTTTGAAACCTATAGAAACTGTTTACTATCTCTGGGTTAAATCACAGGTTGGGCGGCCTGTGGAACTCCCACTATTTCTATTTTACTGATAAGACATACGACATAAATGTTATTGGTGAAACTCTGTGGTCCAAACCTGAAGCAGTATGTGCTCCTTAAATGCACAAATCCAACTGCTGTCGTTGACTTGCAAAATGGAGCTTCTTACCGAGCTTTTGTTTGCAATTTACGAACTGTTTACACACGCTTAAAAGCCTGATAACATATCAAATACATGGATAGAAAGATAAACTGATTGATTCTAACAGAAAATAAATATTATAAATATTTTTAACACTTTATAAGAGAATTAAAGAAAGAAACGCACTGTATGTGCTGAATGGTCAATATGCTGAAAGGTTTGCTGTGCTCTTTATAAGAGATATTACAATACTGAATAAAAGAAGTATTGTTCCAGATTTAGATCATTGGTTTGGTGACCGTCTTGAAATTCAAAACGACCACCATTTTCCTCTTAGATTGTCAAACTAGTATATATTTGATTACAATATTTCTTACAACAGTTCAGTGGGAGTACATGTATTTAATTGGTATTACTCTTAACCTATTTAAACAGAACAAAGTTTAAACGTTATTTGATAAAACATAGTCGATATATTCTACTTTTATAATCAAAATTAATCATTTTTTTCTCGTATACTTTAATATTCCGAAGGGTTTAAAATGTCATGCCGGACAGAAGTGTTCTGTTTTCTTATGACAAGTGTCAAACACATAAAATGTGATAATAATTACATTTTTAACTTTAAATTAAGTATTCAGTATAAAGAAATTACATTTGATTTAAAACAGATTATAAAGTTTGTAATAATTTTAGCGGCTTTAACATAAAAAATTTCAATTATCAGTTTCAGTGACTTAAACATAATTATAGTAAAAACATTCAATAGATGATTGTCAATTTCAGGACGCAAAAGTAATAAAAATAACTACTATCTTAACTTATCTAAAAACAACAACATTGCGAAAACAAAATCATGTTAAATTCAGTCGGTAGAGCACGAGACTCTTAATCTCGGGGTCGTGGATTCGAGCCCCACGTTGGGCGCCAAATATCACGGTGAGAAAAATGTGCAAATAGACCAGGACTCGAACCCTGAGCCTGGAATACCGTTCCGATGCTCTACCGACTGAGCTACCCGTCCGACTACATATTTTCTCCTCGTTTTAATATTCAAGTCCTATACCGTGATATGTACACGGGTCATTGGGGCATTAGGGGTGTCGCATATGTCTTCTATATTTTGCTTGGTTGCGCCCTGTAATTCCAAAAGATGTTCGTATAGATTTTCTTTCTAAATATCTTTTATGTCCCGATTGACGTTACAACACTTCTCGTCATCTTCGCATGTAAGGTTGCATATATGTCTGTATCTGTATTTGTTACCAACTTAACATTTTCAGCATATAATACGTTATAGGAAACATTTAGTCACGAAGGGCAAACGTAAAGCCACGAAAGAGGAGTGTCTTAACTGTTCTGTTTACAGTTTAACTATAAATCCTCTGTCACTTGGTTTTCAAAATCGAGGTGCAGCCACAAAAAGATATTTTATGATTTCCAGAAATATAAATGACAAAAGAAATGAAATATCCACATGCCTGAGCTAAATGTAACGTTAACCAAAAGTGATATCTTGTTGAAAATGTATATTCTTATTCTTCATATGATAATGGAGATTTAACAACAGAAGTTGTTCAGTATAGCTTTAATAGATTTAAAAACAACTTAATTAATAACAAAAGCTTTTGTGAACAAAGGGGACGTTATAAAGACGTCGCTGACGTGGGCAGCAACATGCTATGTTCTCAATTATTCTGTATTTTATTATATGAGCCGTGCCATGGAAAAACCAACATAGTGGGTGTGCGACCAGCATGGATCCAGACCAGCCTGCGCATCCGCGCAGTCTGGTCAGGCTCCATGCTGTTCGCTTTTAAAGCCTATTGGAATTGGAGAAACTGTTAGCGAACAGTATGGATCCTGACCAGACTGCGCGGATGCGCAGGCTGGTCTGGATCCATGCTGGTCGCACACCCACTATGTTGGTTTTCCCATGGCATGGCTCATATGATGTACAATGAATTTTAGCAAGTGCAGCAAATCAATACTTATTAGAAAAGCAATATAAAATCGGACCAACATTTTATAAAGTTTCGCTTACATTTATATATCGGGGAAATTGTCGACTTCCTCTGGCAGACATAACATCTGACAGTTCAAAAATAATTTGAACATTCACAAACGAAATTTAATGACCTATATGTGAAATTAATTCAAATTTTGCTATAAATATTTAGAGTGATGTGACCATGCATAATAGTGATCATGGTCTTTCACGAAACAAAACTATTTGAACACACTTTGGAAGAAAGTCAGCGACTGAAGATGTGAGCAAAATCAAAACTGGATATATAGTTTCGGAAAGAAAGTTTTCACTGTATACATATAGGGAAAAGTGACCACGTCCTCAGCGTACTATCGGCTTAGGCCAATAAACTTGGATAATCACCTTATCATCACACACTGACTGTTTAAAATATTTCAAACTATCTTCAAAATATTGAACTGTGAAGTGTATTACAAGTGATAATATCTCTTGAAAAGATTATTTCATAAAACTGGATATTGATAGAATTCCAGGCATTAGAAGTACCCCCAAACCTCTTCTCCATTTGTTTACAAATACAGGCATTCGTTTGCAACACAAGTGGATATTTCCTGGCCAGATTAAAATTAATCGTTCAAAACACTTCGGTTTAATTTCAACAAAGCAGCTGCTTTTTGACAGAGGAAATCATTAAGACGTTCATTTTTTAGCAGCGTTTGTTGTACGTAAGCTGAACTTGAATTTGAAAGCTTTACATTTCAAAATGCTTCAGAAAAGATTCTCAGTGTTTTTGCAATGGAATTTTATGTTTCTTCAATAAAATGATCACAGAAATAGTAATTATTTTTTTATGTTTTTACTTTTAAATACAATGAACGATAAGAAAGGATCTCAGACTAAAAGTGATCACTAAACAGTCACAATAAAAACATGAAGAAACAAGATGATCATGGTGGTCCTAAATCGCTCAGCTGAGTTTCAAAGCTTAAGCAAATAAAAAAAAATGTGGTAGAAAATTCTCGAAATGACAATCATGTTTTTGTGAGGTGGTGGGAGGGAAAGGGGACAAACCAAGATGGCTTTAACAATTTTAGTAGTGGACCCATGACATTTCTGTGAAATTATTTCAATACCCGACCAGTGGTTCAGTAGAGGATGCGACTTGAATCGTTTTTCATTTTTAGCTCATGCGGTCATGTATTTTATCATATCGAAATAATTTGAACAGTCTATATTGATGGTCATATTTTTGTGAAATTATTTGAAATTGAGACCAAATGTTGTGAAGTTGTTTGGAGGTTTCAGTTTTTAACTTAGGTGAATATCTTCTTGCTAAATCAGAATAATCTTAAACATCTTTGTATAGGGCCACCCAACAACCTTTTCTTTTTGTCGCATATTTTATGATCGGACCAGCACGCCCTGGTAAGGCAAGAAGATATTTTGAAGTTTGCACAATATACATACAGAGAAACCGGCGGCAATATTTTAAGAAAAAGCAGAATTATCTGAACAGTCTAGACAGATGGTCACCCAAAAAATCATGTGAAAATATTTCAATGTTGAGCCAAGAGTTTCTGCTGAGAAGACGTCTTGAAAATTTCCATTATAAACATAAAGGGAAAAGAAATCACCCCCACCCCCGCCCCCACACCCCCTGGCGGCCATATTTCCTGGCAAATTAGAATAATTGAAACAATCTTAGTATAATGTTGCCAAAGAATCTTCAATGTTCTATGTGAAATTTTCCCCTACGTTCCCTATCTGCCAGTTTTTTGATGAACAAAAATAAATTGAAAATCTCGGAAATTATTTCAAAAATCAGACAATCGTTCATGTGATATTACTTTAAGATAATAAATTTTAGTTCTCCTAGCGTTTTTTGTTTGTTTGTTTTGTTGTCGTTCTTGTTCTTGTTGTTGACAAACTGAAGCAATTTGAACAGACTCCGTAAAACTTTACCCAAGGAACATTAATATGATACCTTTTTTACTCGGGCTAGCTTCAGACACAAAAAATTAAACTTTAACTATATATATGTAGAAAAAAGTGACCATGTCCTCTGTCGATCATCATTTTGTTTTTTATAATTATTGTTTTTATTTTATCATCATCATCATCATCATCATTATTATCATCATCATCATCATCAATAATGTTATTATTATTATTATTATCATTATTGTTATTGTATTATTATTATTATTTATTATTTATTATTATTATTGTTGTTGTTCTTGTTGTTGTTGTTGTATTTTTACGCATTAGAACTTTTTAACAATGTTGGTAGAGAGTTACCAAAGGATCATTTGTGTGATATTTTTTCGAAATATTGAATATTTGAGTGTTTTAAAATTGTGTTTATAAATTATGGAAATATAATAAAATAATATCACACGTATGGTGCTGAAATATTGTACAGATTGTAAATTGAAATATAACCTAAAAGACAGGACCCACTATAATTTTGATTGCGAAAACATTTATTAGATAGTATTAGGACACGTGCGCATGTAAGCTAATATATGAGTAGACATACTGAAGAGATAACAGAAATTGTCTGTTAAAGTAACTGTATAACAAACTTCAAAATAAAGCCATGATATGCGATGATGGGCACGTTTGCAGTCTTACTGATATTATTATGCCGTGAGTGTTTTATTATTTCAGATACTATAATAAATGTCTTTTATGTCCCCCGACTATGATAAGTCATTGAGAAAAATAAAAAAAATTAGTGCGAATTTATCAGGGATGAAATTTGAGTAAATATTTTAATATTATTAGGGGACATTTAGTAATGAAATGACTGTTAGAATGTTAACTTAGTCAAACATAATATTTTACATGACTTTGAACCTTCTGCTGCGATCTACTTGAACGGGATCTTACAGCTACACACATTCTGTGCAAACATGAAAACTATTGGTTAAGATATGAGGTTCCAAAATTGATGATCATTTCACAGATTTTATTAACTGTTACAACAGCAGCCTTGACGTGTCGTTTCATGGTTGTAAAAAGTCTGTGCTGTAATATTTTCAGGTTCTTACTTAGTTTTACTGTAACAGAATTCGGATTTAACCGCTAGGGTATTGCACACATCATTACATGAACAGACTCAATCAAACTGAGTCAGACTCTCCTATTATAATGCTTGGTTGCAATATCTGCTTCCAACTATTTTTTCACAAATTTTATTATACAATATACGCATGATGAGTATTTTTCCGATATATCAATGGCTTAAAACTATTGATCTCCTTATTTGAATTTATCCATAGCCATACTTTTCCGAGATCTTAAGGTCAAATATATTCCGTTTGTCAAATATCATTTGAAATTGTTGAAGAAATATTGGTTGCTGCTTGAGTGTAAACATACTTAAATACCAGCATGGCATTTTGATATAAATCAAGGAGCACAACTCTCGATCTAAATGTCCGAGCTTAACTGGGTACTGGTGGGTTCCGCGCGACACAAGTGCTATAGAAGCAAAGCTTAACAGAAATCAATGAGGTTACAAAACATATCTTTTTCAGTGATTCCTGGGTTACCGGCAGCAGCGCACACCAAGCTTTGTCGGAACTGCCACCATCTTGTCACAGGTCCTACAGAATGTATGGAGCTCCACCACTGTCATGACGTAAGCTATGTGTTTTTCAAATCAAGTGTAAATTCATGACTGGTTGTGATCAGAAACAACGGATCAAATGTTCGAGTTTTACCTTCACCTTACTTAATTTCTAAAATGGACTGGTTCATCATTCAATTTTGGCAGAAACACTTGTTTATCAAAGGGGTGTTCACTAAAAAGTTACTGACTGAATAGCGAACAGTGCAGACCCTGATCTTGATCTGCACTGGTCGCAAAGCCAGAACTGCTTGCCGCCAGCAGACTAAAGGTTAAAGACTTGTATTTGATCTCGGTTTAGATTTTATTATAACCTTTACCCAGAAATGTAGTAAACAACCGTTATTATCTTTTGGGATAGGAAATTGTCAGTTTACAAAAGTAGCATTGTCACTGAAATGATTCAGATTTGTTAAATTTCGTAGTTTTTTAATGTTTGGAAAGGAATTTATATAACCTATCAGCTTGTTTTCCAATCCATGTATTTGACCTGTACAAATTTTTTGTACATGTTATGTGTATGTTGCTTCAAAAATAATATATTGTTTAAACTAAATTTCGTAAATTGTTTAACACATGTATAATGACTGATTTTGTTATGTTTTTTTCTCGAGTGAAATTCTGATACATGTATCAATCTCCGTGATTTAGTGGTTCAGGCTGCTGGCCAGATCACTAGCCCATCGCATATGTGAGTTCAATGATATTAATATTTCCAGTCATGTATAACAGAAGTGTACATTGTTCATGGAGAGCACAAATTCAGATACGGTTGCGTGCATCCAGACGTAAGTATATAATGTAAAAAAGTTCGTCTTTTGATTTCACGTAAATTCGCGAAAATATGTGAAAAATTGTCAATTCAAAATCTGAATACCAAGATTCAATCTCTTGCTTGATTTCTAAAATTAGTAAAATTCAACAAATGATTGGTGGTTACGAATCTAGGATACGATTGTCAAGTTCATGAACAGTTTGCAAGAAAGAATATTATTTAGAAATAATCTGGGATTTTAGGCATATAAATTAAAATTTTGCTACCATTATTAAATTTATTTTCGTCTACTGATCGAACTACATCATCCTAAGATGTAATAGCATTTATTAGATAAATCAGTGAACAAGTATTATTTTACAATTACGTGTATCTTAAAAATTTCTGAAAGTACTTTTGGCAATTTAGCATACGCTCAGAGAAATATATTAAAATAAGATGTAACTAAAATTTCAACAAACTCTAAACTGTACTATAATATCACTTTACTCATTGCTGCAAATGTCCTTATTTCTGTCTTCGTGTGAAAATTCTTCATTCTACATAATACCTTTAATAGCTTTTGAGCTATAGTTTGGGCAGAAGCGTTACCTACGGACGGAAGCACGGACAGAGACAAGTCCCACATCCCCTACGTCTTTGTTAGGGGCAAAGGGTAGGATAATAAGGACCATTTTCTACTACTCTGAAAAGATTCAGTAAAGGTATTGTGCAAATTCTACAAATTTTTACTCTTCAGAAATGTGACAAACATCATAACCAACACACACACGAGTACGAGTACGGCCAGAATGTATGTAGTCAATGTTGTGATAACGCGCACTGTCAAAGGGATGCGTGCTGTCAGTATTTTCATCTTTGTCTATTTCTTTTTTAAAATTGACATAACATATCTTTTTGGAAGAAAGTGATTTTCCGCAAACCGTTTTGATGTAAAATACAATGTATTTGTAAAAGTAAACTTATATAATATTGAAATTTAAAAAAAGTGTCTGGTTTAAAGCTATATGAATCTTCCTAAAAAAAATTGACGAAAGATCCCCACGTACGGATACATACGTTAATTGAATTCTCAGCTTTTCACAAGTCAACTGGAAAAAGACTGCTGCCTTTATGGGACCGTCTATAAACTAGCGAAACGCATATTTAAAAGTCGGGGCGTCCCTAGGGCGATTCACGCCGAGGACGTCCCCGCAAGAGAGTGGCCATGCCCAGCCTCTCGCCCGGACACCAGGCTTCGTTTCCGTTCCTGATCAAAACGGGACCGGCCGACCCACACGGGCTGCGGTCGCACGGCGCGATCGCGGGTCTTCCCAGCCTGAGACAGTCCGAGCAGTGGGGTACCGGTTCCCCTCCAGGAGCCACCCCGACCGGGATTCCCGAGGCGACGGCCTTGCGGGACGGACGACGGGACAGGCGATTCCGGTTTAAAGTGAATACTACACAATAGATACATTTTACCGTTCATATCACATGGTTGCGGCCTTTTCCCCATGGTCTGACTAATTGTGTGTATTTCTGCTTCTTTGAGATTAAGGAGTCCACCCAATATTTGTAATAACTCGGTTTTAGGGAACGTGAGTGTTTTGAAGAGCGTGTTTTATAACCTCTTTCGAAACGGACTCTGTAAAACCGAGTGTGCTTTTATTCTGTTTAGTTACATTAGATGCTTCAAAGTCATGAACAGACTCAATCAAACCGTTTCTGCTGTTATTTTGTTTGTCACGCTTTATGCTTCCAAAGATTCTTCTGAAATCTTTTGTTCATTTTGAGCATCGACAGTGACATGGTGATATCTGCTTTCAGCTCAGAATTTAACAACGACCCTTGCTCTGACGACGATGACAACAGCACACACGACAACAATGGCTGTAGCTCCTGCTGTAACATCACATCAAAGTAAACGTTTGCTTTCAATTTTTGTATGTGATATTTGTACTTTTATGTCGTTTCTTTTCTCTAAATTTCAAGTGCTTTAAAGAAATGTTTCTTAAAGGTGAATCGGTTCAAATGCAACTAATGTGTACGCTATTGCAGTGCCTGAAATGTGTAGACAGTTTTCAGCGTTAGTCAGGAGATAACCGGAAAGATATGTAATATAGAAGAAATTTAGCTGTACTTTATCTTATTCTCATCAAATATGTATAATTTTTAAGATACAGGATATTTCATAGATTTTGCTGTCTGTTTAAAATATGTTGGAATATTCATGTTGATACAGAGAAAGCCGTTTTTATGTTTTATACATATCGTGCACTAACTTCTACTGAGCAAATACTTGTGAAAATAAGAATAGAAAATATATTACCAGTGCATGTAAATAGAATAAATAAATGATTGTTTTCAAGACATTTGTTACCAACGTGCACTTTTACAACCTTTTCCCACTTTCGATCCACAATGATTTGAACAATTTTCTTTCAGCATATTTGATTTCCATTGTCACCAAGTTTCAAGTACCATTTTTAAGACAGCGGCTAAAATCATACTACTTTACTGACAAAAGCGTTTTCTTTTCCCTATAAAATTTCATTATTTAACACAATATGTTTATAATACATGCAGGAGTAATGGTCAATGTAACACAGACGCATACGACTCTTCAACCTTGCGTGGATTTAGATGACGTCAGCTTTACCTGTGCAGACATGACTTTTTTCGGATATTGTAACCCTAACGCCGGGGCTGGCTACGCGCTTGCTCAAAAAAGATGTCGTAAAACATGTGGTTTTTGTACATAGAAAGCAGTTAAGTAACAAAAACATGTCAAGGAAAACTCGTTATACGCTTTTAATCATAGATTATTAAAGATTATTACCCGCAGCTGTACATATTGTTTTAAAACGCAATTTTATATCAGGTTCATACATCTGGACGCCACATTATCGACAATTTCGTTTAACCGAACCATTTCTTAAATCTTTTTCTCATGATACTTGGAAAATAAACAAAGAAAATATTAAACAGGGAATGCCATGTTTCAAAAACACAGCATCCCCAAAACGAAACCCACAGCACGCAGACATGCACACTACAAACACACACACACACACACGCACTCGCATACAAAGCAAACACACGAGGACAAAACGAACAAATAAAGGAACACAGTGGGGCACTGTCTTGGAACGGTCAGTGGCAAAAACACCGCTGAGGAGCTTAAACCGGTTTATGGTGCGCTCTCAACCTCACTCTAACCCCCACCATGTTCCAAAGACACGGGACAGTGTAAATAAAAGTAATCCCCGCCAGGTGAATCTCTAACACACGTAATGGAAACAAAAAGGCATGGTATGTAAAACACAAAAATGCTCCTGTATAAACATATAAAAAGCAAACCTTAAGAACCAAAAACGTATATACTCAATGCCTTTGCAGAAGACATTGAGTATCAAGAGAAACACCCTTAATGGCCCGACGAAACAGGCCGGAAGACAGGTATCAAAACAGTTCAGTCCTAGTGGGATTTAAAAACTGCTTATCATAGAGTCCTCTCCCTCTTCCGTCAGACACAATCAAAGAGGGAAGCGTAGTGTCCAACTGTAAACTAAACATGCGGTATGCCTCAAAACAACTGGGTCGTAACCTCTTTTAATAAAACGTTTTATAATTTTACCAAATACAGTTGGAAAATTACCATGAACCAATATCTTACGAAGTTTGTAAACCACATTACCATAAAAAACGGGTTTTGAAATTCCTTCTCGCAGAACTGTCTTTTAATTACTATTGAATTTTATAACTAAATCAGAATTACGAAAGTAAAATTAGCAAAATATTTACGCAATTTGTAATAACGGTAGCCTTGCTGAAGAAGTTTACTTGTAATATATTGACTGCGTTCAATGAAATCCTTGACATGACTGCATGCTCTGGCAAACTGAATTAATTGTGAAATATATACCCCATAAGATGTAGCCTGAGGTACATCCCCATCCAAATGGGGAAAATTTACAATACTAAAATTAAACTCATCCCTCTTGTCATAAATTTTGGTATGTATAAAATTGTCATAAATAGAGAGATGTAAATCTAAAAATGAAGCATCAGTATCCGAATTGTTAGTTTTAATTGACTGAAGCTCCCTAGGATAAATAGTATCCACCAACTGACCAAAAAACGCATTATCCATATTAAGAATATCATCCAGACAGCGTGATGTATTATTAAATGCAGTTATAATGTCTGCCTGCGTACCTGGAGAAAGGCTCAACATAAAGTCTCTTGCATAACAATATAAAAACAAATCTGCGACAAGGGGTGCACAATTAATTTCCATGGGAATACCAATAACACGGGCTTCGCTTGGGTTTCAGTAAAATAACAGTTAATATAACTCTTGATATTTACATTTATAATTGAAACATGATACTTATGTGACGTGAACGTGTTCTTTTACTATGGTTCTGTCTTTCTTTAAACCAATTTGTACATATTGACAAAAAGAGGAAAGATTTGGACCGCCCCCCCCCCCCCCCCCACACACACATACACATTAACATCAGGTGAATTTTATTTTAGACTGTTACGCGGCATAGGTCTTTGTTTTACAGAAAAAGTTAGTCGGCTGTAGAAGAGGTTTTCATTACATATTTTTTTCTTTTTTGTACATCAAATATCGTCAAATGCACTTCGACTGTCCATTTTCTAGAAAATATCCAACTTCTTTGCAATTATTTTGTCATTATGACTATAATTATCGTGTGCCTAATGTGTTTCTCTAGGTGCTCCGGATGTCAAAATTGTTACAAACTATACGTGAACATCAAAAGACGTAAATAAAAGTGAAAATAGAACTGTAAAAATCACAAAATAGTGCTGTGTTTAGAAAGTTAGACATGATTCGTTACTTGGGGTACCTAGATGAATATCTTAACAAAGACAAGAAAAATACTTTTTAAAAGAAGTTTGACATCTTTTACACAACAGAACTTAAACTGTCGAAGTACATGTGATATTAATTAAAATATATATTCCCAAACAAGCTCTACATTACATAAATCTTGGTTTTCTTTCTCCATTTGAACAATTCATTATGGAATGATCTATGCGGTATAAATGTTCCAAAATAAAGATTCACCTATGTTGTGTGCTCTCCAAACACTTTACGTGACCCTTAAACCAATGCAATTAAATTATATGTTATTTTCAGTACCCGCTACGCTGAAAAATTGAGCAGAATTACCGTAACCTTGAAATAGGTAGGAATAATTTAATGATCACTGACAATCCTGTCATGAAGACTGGCATTCAAAAGTCCAAGCGTTCAACCCTAGAATAGAGGTCATCCATCTTTTGACACAGTCAATCAACGTTTTGACAACCTTATTTCCTTAGAAGTGCTCTCAAGTTATGATTTGTTGACTTTTTGCATAATAACCCCAAAATCTATAGCGTCTTCTACTGACCACTACTATTCATCCTCAATACTTGTTTTGAAGATCGAAAATCTTTTTCAGATTCAAAGAACCTATGACCTCAATACTTCCTGACGCTTGTATGCTGAGAATAATTAAAGGTCCAATACTAAGGAAAGTGAACATTTTAATTTCTTTTAAAAAGCACAGAAACTATTTCATTTTATTGGAAAATGAAAGTTGGTATGTAGAAATTCGAAATAAATCGCAGTATATGTACAATATTTTTTCTATGAAGTATGAAGAAAGTTAAAAAGACCTGGGGGGTCATTCTGTCGATTCATTGAAATTTCAACATAATACACATACATTTCTTTGAGTTCCAAAGACCTTCTATAAATTTTGACTTGCCAATCTTCATTATTTAGTGACTTGCAGAAGTCTATGCACTGGCTATGAAAACAATTGCCAACTCACTTTCCCTTAGTAATGGACCTTTAACTTATGATAAAGTAATCGGTTATAGTTTCTAGGCCACGGTGTCCTTTACCCTTTATCGATTGACCACTAAAATGATACAGGTCATTTGATTATAATGGTTATCCTTATCTCAAATGATGTCTGATATTTGAAAGGTAAATGCGTTCCCCCAACCGGCCGTCCGACTTCCTGTCAAAGCATTCTTACCATTTGATGTTGTTAATACATTTTTTATGTTTGTTTATGCATCTGTTTTCCAGACGATGGCGCCAAGCGAAACCAGAAACTCGAACTCGATATGACTGTTAAAACTATATGCTAAATCTGCTAATATACTTTTAAATATTGAAACTTACGTTTTAATTCTTTTTATTTCACAAAATCGGCACCAGTATATCACAAATGTCCGTTATTTTATAACTCCTTAAATAATATTTCTCTGCTTCATACATTTACTGAGCCACTTTATATGAAACAGATTATAGAAATACACCCGTCAGGAAAGAAAAGCAGTACTGCATTACCACAGAAAGCAGCAGCGCACTAGCTTTGACTTCAATTCAAGTTACAGCTAGCCTTATTAACTATTTATACTAAAATGTAAAACTGACTACTGGAATGTAAATATGTACGACGTACATCTCACACATAAACACTATTATGCCAATAAAAAAATCCGTCTTGCTAGTTCTGTCGTTGTAGAATAGGCACTTGCGGTAGCTTCTCGTGAAGGTTGAGCAACTCACTCTTGATATGACGGCTATACAGAATTAGGTTTCAACATAATACAGGTTTGGGTTTTGGGCCTGTTTTTCTTAAGTAATGGTCAACACTGAAATAGTAGCTGTGGTATGATGTACTGCAGTGTTCAGGGCCTGAATCTGAATTAGATGTCTGTAGTGAGATTTGGGATGGGCTTGACTTTATATCTGCGTCGGATGTCCCTTTTATGCATATTGTCAGAAATGGTGCAACATTTTGCTGAATTAATTGCCTACATTAACTTTGAAATTCACAACCAGAAGCCTTTTCCTCAGGCGAAATGTAAATATACAAGACTGTCGTAAAAGAAACTGTTTTATTATATGTTTTCAAACTAGTAAGGGAATAAACATCTTTATCAGTTTCAAATTGTACAGGAATAAAATTAAGAGTACAATGTGAATATATTTATTATGTTTCATCGACATTCATGCACAACCTTCTTTCGGAATATAGGAAAATACTTTTCTTCAATAAATTTTGATTGTCAGACATGGAAACTAATTACAACTGATGAAAGCAACGCAACATTGCGATTTTAGCTAGTATCTTAAACATTCCTGGAAGTTGGCGTACGGTTAGACAATGATGTGTGCAATTTCAATATAAAGTGCTTAAGTTATCTTATATCTTGGCTCATTTTACTCCCCGTTTTAAAAGGTACAGAAAGTTACTTAAGTTGTCTTATATCTTGGCTCATTTTACTCCACATTTTTAAAAGGTACAGAAAGTTATTTAAGTTATTTTATATCTTGGCTCATTTTACTCCCCATTTTTAAAAGGTACAGAAAGATACTTAAGTTATCTTATATTTTGGCTCATTTTACTCCCCATTTTTAATAGGTACAGAAAGTTACTTAAGTCATCTTATATCTTGGCTCATTTTACTCCCCATTTTAAAAGACATAGAAAGTTACTTAAGGACACACCGCGGCTAAGATATTTCAGCATTATTGCAATATACAATTGGTATTAAAATTGTGTTTCCAATACAAATGCTCATTATCTATATGAAAATAAGGGATGTGTTTTGTATGATTTCAACACTGTGAGTTGCTCTAATTAGTGACAAATGACTGTAGCAATAGGAACTTTTACGTGATTTGCAACTGGATAGACAAAACGACAGTAAGGTAACAATTTATTCTTTTATTGTTTTAGTAAATGAGTTGTAAGCTACAATATAGAAGAACCATTTTAAGAAAATCAAACTTGAAGGTAGAAATAACAGCAAACTTTTAATTATTTCATAAGTCATCATACACCTTTCAAAATTTGTCATTAGTTTTCACGATCTGTCAAAATTATTTTTATCTCTCCATTCTGCATGTGCATTGTTTTTAGTAAGTATCTTGGTAGGACATTGTAGTGTGTAACTTACTTTACATTCCACATCAATATTTGTGCTTGACATTACTTTGTTGAGCTCACTGAAGTCACGCAAGAATTTCTATATTAGTTTATTGCCTGTAATAAAGGTACCAAACCTCGTTATTAATAAATAAAAAAAACTGTTCCTTTCTGGTGGGAAAAGGAAACTATTTGGTTGAATTATAACTTAACGATTTTTGGAATGTACTGAATATTCTTTGTCTTTATTTTTGTCATTCACCGGAAATTCAAAACATGCTACCACCTAAGTCATCTTATATCTTGGCTCATTTTACTCCCCATTTTTAAAAAGCATAGAAAGTTACTTAAGTCCTCTTATATCTTGGCTCATTTTAGTCCTGATTTTTTAAAAGTCACAGTAAGTGCATAAATGTCCTGATCTTACTCACAATTTCAGTAAATTTGATTATAACAATCAAACAAATTATGGAACGTTAAATAACATCATTGTCTTTTAAAGAAAGAAAGAAAATAAACATCCTGAGCATACCTGTAGAAAAATTGAAGATGTATTAGACCCAAAGTCATATTTGTAAATATTAACGACTATTTAGTATTTGTGTAATCCTAAACTTAATGTTTGTATGTATAAACAGTTTAAATCAGAATACATGTAATAGCACAATATAAACGTGTACTACCACAAAAACTGGAAGATTTTAAACAAATTTAGTTAAATTCTTCTGACGAAGATTGTCTAGTCTAAAAATAATCTGATTTAGTGAAAGATGACCATTAGATATCATTAAGTATCTGGGGTTTTGTATCGATTTAACTCTTCTCGCACACACACTTCGGTGGATATCATGAAACCCTTCATATAGTGATAGTTTCAGAAAAAATGAAATCACGCAATAAAAACTTAGAACAGAAATATAGCAAATACTCATTTTGCTTAATCCTTTCAAAGTTTTGCGGGATGGACTGACCCCCAACTTTCGAAATATTTTGACTTCATCGAGATCAAATCGCAGAAAGTTCATGTCAGAATAATTAGCTCTTGTTTCATTTTCAAAATGCTGTTTGAAAAAAAAAAGATGTTTAAGATATCTCAAATTTTCCATAAAACTTGAGCGAGTTGTCTAAATAAATGCAATACTAGTATATTCATAAAATTCGTATTTTGCTACTATTTCAAAATGGGGTGAGACAAAAATGTTAAGTGTAGATGGAGTTGTATGAGGTACCAACCGCCGCACACGTTTACACCACCCGTTGATATCTTGCTACAAGTGTGCATGTAAAGTAGGATGCAACTGAAACTTGTAAAACATTCATTGGAGGTCACTGTATAATGAAACATTAGTTCTAACATTACAAATACATCTTTAAAGTTAACATTAACGGCCAGACCAGTAAATATAGGAGAGGTCAACAAATTTAAACCGAGAATGAACGATAAAACTCCAACAGGTCATGTACAAAAGTGACATTGAATAAAGTCATTCAATGAACGGCCTTCCCTTATCTTTCTCTTCTAACAAGGAAGTTTTAAAGATCGTGTTATTTAGAAAACCTATATTGCAAAGAGACTCACTTACATTTGCCTCGGTCAATATCGTGACTTTAGGTCTTTAAGTCTATTTGGTTCTTATCTTAGTAAACGTAAACGTAAACTCTTCATATAGCACAACAGCACAAATTAAAATTGAAAAGATTTGATCCAGTATCCCTGCTGCAAGGCTTTACCTGAAATATTTTTAATCAGCATTTCAAAACTGACCGAGTTGTTTAGGCTGCTGACTTTACTTGCCCATCACTGCTCTAGGTTCTAAATTTCGCTTGGGATGTAAGATGGTTTCAGAGGAAGACCTCCAGCTGGCTTACAAAAGGTCGTTGGTTCTACATATGTTCTACCCAGGTGCCCGACTATGATGTCATATTGCCCAAAGTGGCACCTGGGTTTTTCCTCTACCATTATAATTTGGAAAGTCGCCGTATGACTTATTATTGTGTCGGAGTGACGTTAAACCACAGGTGTTTGAAGCTTAATTAATAAAATATGCAGGTTAGATCTCTTGAAGAGATCGTTAGTTGTACTCAGCATAACATAGGATGAATAATTTTTCTTACATCTGAAAGGTTGTTTACATTGATAACTGAGATTCTGTTCCGGTTATCAGCTGGTAAAACATGACAATACGAGATTTACTTGCCAACCTGTACTATTTCATAGTATATTAGGTGGGTGGGATATGATAATGCATATATTTATTGACAGAGCTTCAAGCGCCTGTGGTTAAACCCAGCAAAAAGCGAATATGCCATAAAGCATGTAGATTACACTGTCTGAGACAAATACCTCTGTCCGGTTAATTAAGCTGCATATAGGGCTTGAACAGCTTATTTTATGTCATATATACGAAGTTCTCTAGATAAAAGATGGAACAAGTCACCTTGTAAGTTAAGAGAGTAATGTATAATTGGACTTCTTTCTGCAGACATAATGGAGAGATAACAAACATTCTACACTGCTGAAATTTAAAAATGCTACATATGTTGTTTTAGAAGGTTTTGCTTATGTGTATATTTCTCATTTTGTGCAATAATACAGGTAAAAGTGGCACTTTTTCTGTATTTGAAGCGTGACTAGTGATTAATTTTCTTTCAAGAAAACAGAAATTCGATCGTCAGTAAAGAAAATCGAATATCTACGGAAGAGCATTAGTGTCGGGTGCGTTTTTTTGAGTAATCCGAAGTTTCAAGATACTAACTCGAAATTTCGGGCTACTAACTCGAAATTTCGAGATATTTAACTCGAAGTTATGACTTAGTAACTCGAAGTATCGAGTCATTTAATTCGAAATTTCGAGATACTGAATTTCAACTTCGTATTTTGCCCTTTTATCCGCAAAATTTGAACGTCTGTCCGTCTGTCAAAGGCCAAAAATGTAATGAATGACGTTTGACTGTTCGAAGCAGAATTCTATATAGACATACAGACACTAAATATAATGGCGGATACAAATAGTCCTCAGTTTTTTTTTGCTCTGTAGAGCTATTTTCCTTATGTTCTTTGCAATTTTTTTGCTAAAATCACATGACAGATCCATGCTTGACATGTAGGTAGCATTTTCATAATGATAACAACATGACAAAATTTTTCATGGAAACCTAGATCATACACCACCAGTATAATTTGGGGTCTCATTTGTTAGCTGATTTTGCAGTTTGTGTGTTTGACTGAAATTATTTTTCTTGCATCAAACATGACCCCCACTTTTCTTCTGATTTTTATTTAGCACTGAAAATATTCTTCAAGAAAATGTAGGTTACAGACATTTAAAATGGGTTCTGATGTGTGCTGCGGCCATTGGAAGTAGGTCAGTTTTATATAGAATAAAGAACAACAACTATTTAGTGTGTTATACCCTATACTGTACCCAACATGTAGCGACTTGAACATATACTACCATACATCAATGTACGACCTACCCCATAGCCTCTAGAGCTACTCCAGATTTCAAACTGTATCCACGATATATACCTTCATTTACATATATAGTATATTCAGGTGGTAGGGACTCAAACTAGGTCGGAAACCTTCTAGATATGGTCAAAATAGTGAAATATTCTAAGGTTGAATACTCCCCGATCACCTTCTATGACCTCTCCTCAAATTCTAGATCTATCCAGGTACCCAATCTTGGTCAGACTCATTACTACACGGTATATATTCCCTTGCCATATGGGCTCAAACTAGGTGGAAAACCTTCAAGACATGGTTTAAATAGTGATATTTTTATTAGCAAACGCTGCCCGGTCATCTTAATCGGCTACGCGATGGATGCACCAGGTACCTAATCCTGGCCAGGACCTATACATCATCGTAAAATGTTGTTTTTAGTAACTACGAATTTCGAGATACGTAACTCGAAATTTCAACTTAATAACTCGAAATTTCGACTTAGTAACTCAAAATTTCGAGTTTCGTGTTAGTAACTACTGAGTTAATAAATAATATATTAACACACACCTGGCACTATGCTCTTCCGTAAATATCCGTTAAAGTCCCGACACTATTAAAGAATTAATCAATTGACCAAGGAGTTTCAATAATAAAATTTGAGTTGATATTTTCGTTGAAAAACGCTTTCGTACGCTCACAAAATTTAAAAACGTTGACTTAACCTTAAGCCTGCTGGCGGCAAGTGATTCTGCCTTTGCGACCAGTGCATACAAAGATCAGCCTGCACATCCGTGAGGTCTGATCATGGTCTGCACTGTTCGATATTTAGTCAGTAAGTTTTCAGTGAACATCCGTTTGATAAACAATTGGTGCTGCCCAAATTGAATGATGGTCCATTGATGGACCAATACATTTTAGAAATTTAGCAGGGTGAAGGTTAAGGTAAATGATAATGCAGTCTGCACGGTATACTCATACAAAGTAAATGAAACGTGACAGGTACTCTGGGCTTAACTAACGCTTCACTAAAAATACTGAGAAACGCCTTTTTGACAAAAATAAACGCTGAAAAAAAGATTTTAGTAAATACGCGGTAAATAGAAGAAATGGTAGTTCACAATTCATTTCAGGTAACACAAACCAATATGAATGAGTATTGGTCTTATTTTAATATAAGTTACAAGAATTAAATATGCCGTAAGCGGATGTTGCGTTTTTAATTTTCTTGAGTGTATTTTAAGCCTTTTCAGATATATCATTTGGCAGTCATATCTATTTCAGTGAACAAGATGGCGACTTATGCAGTGTTATTGATATTTGTTTGCTGTAAGTATTTTACTGTTTTAGATTTTTATTGGTTTGTAAAGTCCGCTGAGATCGTGTTTTTTTTACTTAGACATACGTGTTGATATTAAAACTTTAATACCCCCAAGACATACAGGCTTTAAAGTAGAACTGTAAAACTTCCACAAGCACTCAAGGGTGCGGACTGATTTATTCGAATTCAGCAATCTAGTGCACTGGGTGGGAGTATTTTGCAGCACATCAATATTTAAGAAGTTTGTAATATTTGATTTCTGTACTTACTTTCATTTCATAAATTCTTTCAGAATTATGGTCAATGTAATGAATGCAGATGATTAAACATGGTGAATTGCTTTTCAGTTGCAAATGACACTCCACGTAATGCTTCTTGTTAAATTTCACATAATAATGCTACTTCCAGCATGTTTTTGCCAGTATAATTAATTCTAATTGAAATCTGTATTTGTATATAAACCCGCGAAGGCTGAAACTTCACATAATGATGACCTTTAACACAAGGTTTTTACTATAAAAAGACACAGATGTGCGAAATTCTATTTCCTATTTACGTGCGAACTGCGTATTTGTTTTGTTTATTTGTATTTAGATGATGCTCAAACTCAAAAAAATCGAAAATGCAGGGTTTCCATTTATGTCGCATTTCCATGAAAATGCGATGACGCTTAAAGAATTCTGTACCATTTCCAATATCAACGAATGGTTGATTCCTTTTGCTAACTTTTAACAAGCGTCTCAGGTATCAGAACACTAGTAAAATTGCAACAGGTAACACAACTTTATTTCTTCCAGTGATCCCCGGGATACCGGCACCGAACAGTAAAATGTGCCGGAATTGTCATCATCTAGTCAGAAGTCTAGCCGAATGTACAGAGATACACCATTGTGCAGAAGTAAGCTATCATACCAAATACCATGATGACATGTAACTCAAATTAATCAAGAGGCATAAATGACAATTTTCTTTTCAAATACATTTCGATTGCCATATAATATATAATTTCTAGCCCGATAGATGTCTTTCTTCTAGACCCAAAACTACTAGTAAAGGTATTTACTTACTATATAGTATCACATTACATAACGGTATAGATGAGATTTTAAAATCATATAAATCAGTACTGTAAAATTTCATCAAAAGTCAAAGTCCGGACAAGGATCTCTTGGAAGACTTTATTTATATACATCAGAAGACAAGAACACAGTGCACAGTCATAAAACTTTTAAAACTGGGGCTTACTTCCTTGAAGAAGAAATATTCTATATTACGCTTAAGTAATCGACTCCCGGCAAAAAAGGAATTGGGTCCATTATTAAAGTATTCTTTATCAATACCAACGGAGGATTCATTCAACAAAAATGGTTGATTTCCATTCAACTACTCTAGGCCAGAAGTCTTCTTAAGTAAAAGCTTTCACTTTAATTAGATATATTAATTAAGAATTAGATCAGGGCAATGATTTGCACAAGTGTGAATTCCTACAAACAGAGAATGTGAATGCTTCCAGTGAAGTTTGATTGAACTCATTCAAGTATTTTGAGACAATTGTTTAAAGAAGACTCCTTATTATACCCAAGCTTCCGTTCTTGATTTGTGACCTAAACTGTGACTGGTTCATCTTTCTTAGTAATTTACTTTCTATAGTTTGAGGGCGTTTCCGGAAACTTTGTTTGAATTGCACCAAGAAATTTTGGAGAATAAGGTGTTAAAAGGAGATAACTATTAAGATATCAGGGTTACGCCCTCTGAAAACCTAAGTTGTCAGGATAATATTTAGCAAAGGTCCAATTCATATTACTTCAGGGTGCTTCTAATGTGTTATTCCATAAAATAGTTCTGAAGAACAAAATAGGTCAAGGGTAATTCTTATTGCAAAGTAAGGGTCCCAAGTGGTCATGACCACCATCATTTGAACCATTTTAACTTCACAATACTACAGAAGCTTCATTTAAAGAAAATCCATATTGCATATAAAGAGCCCTGTCCTCAAGCCCCTAGGGATCATATCTTGTATTTCTACAATTCAAATTCCTACCACTAAAAGACGATTCTATTTGAATGTTGTCGTGTCCACTAAGTAGTTCTTGAAAGAAAACATTTTAAGGAAATAAGCAAAAAGATGCTAGTTATATAAGAGCCCAACCTCTGGTCCAATTGCGCTAGGGCTACCTTTTCCCTTCTAATCGTGGATGTTCCAGTGAAATTTTATTGGAATACAGAAAGGAGCTATAGACAAGAAGCTATTTAAATTAAAATCGTTACATTATTTCAAGGGTCCCTCTCCGCCGTCCCTAAGGTGTCAGGCAATCATTTAGAACTATAAAAATTTGCATCCTTACTACTGAAGGATGCTTTCAGCCGAATGTAGTTGAAATCCATACAATAGTGAAAGAAGAGCTGACAAAATGACAAAATACTGCTATGTTTAAGAAAATATATAAGTAAGCCATATTTCATTACTGGAAGGAAGCACCTAGATAAATATGTAACACACATAACTAAAACAAAGTTAAAGAAAAATACTTTTTGAAAAGGAAGTTTGATATTTTCTACAAAATTGAACGTTGACAGTCGAAGTACATCATATATTAGACAAAATACAAAGTCCAAGAGAATCTTACCGTTGTATATATTATTCGTAATTCCTCTGAACAATTCAGTATATTTTCTATAAATAGTAGTTGTCTATGAGCTATAACTTTCCAAAATCGACATTCACTGGAGGGGTGGTCTCCAAACACTTTTGACGAACCTTAAAACTGTCACTGTCACACGTAAGCTGCCTGTATTTGCCACTACCATGTCATTTTCACTAGTGTTCCGTCTTTGAGGGTACGTATTAGCCATTAATATATATAGATACAATCAAATTAGAAAGATCATACTTAGCTGTTTGAAGAATTCAAGTTTGCATGTGTTAGAAAATATTTTGCCATCCAACCTGAAGTGTATGGCCTACAACAGTGTTTAATGATTATTTAGTGTATACATTTACTACAAAAGCAATAGTTTTGGAAAAGAATTCTGATTGCTCGTTTAAGTTTAAAATTCTTTTAGCATCTTTTAGCACAGATAATACGCTTAGTTTGGCCGTGCTTTAAACTGATGTTACGGTTTCAAAAACCTCATTTTCTTATAAATAAAATCTGTAAAGAGTAATTTTGGAAACTTAAAATGCAAGCAAGCAAGTTTATACAAAACACTAGTTTGTTCAAGTCTGCTCTGAATAAAGATGACCTATAACAAACCTAACCACTGAATATAGTTAATGATTCCGATGTACAACGAACTAAAAGGACACCGATTCCAACTACGAGGAGAACTTCTAAGTCCGCCAAACGGCACATAGGGGTAAATCCAATCTTAAGCCTCAAGACAATGTATCAAGGGATTTTTTTTAAAGCAGCTTGATTTGGGATGCTGTATTCGGCTGGAGTTGAATTTTCCTTGTCGAATCTATTGGGATGAGCGAGCCCCAAGTGTGATTCGGCAAGGATAATCCACAAGAGCCGAATACAATATCCAAGATTAACCTTCTATTGTAATGACCCGTTTATTATATACCTCCACATTTTTGTCTGTCGTAATTAACATTGAAAGAACTCTTCAAGATTTATCGATGTTAAAATAGAACTGAATGGGTTTTGTATAAACTCGTTACAGAACTGTATCAGATTAATGAAAGAAGTCTAGCAAAATACAAAATATACAGGACTTAAAGTATAATATGTTTTCCAGCTTATTCGTATTTACTTGTGAAATACAAGTCGTATGGTTTGCAGAATTTATTTAAGTATACAATAAAGGATATGAAATTTGATTGCAGCCATGTGTAACTGAAGTGTATCTCAAAAATGGACATAACATGTTTAGATATCGCTGCGGACATCCGGATGTAAGTAATCTTACTCTGTATGCTTCATCCTAACATAAAGATTTGATTATATTTATTCTTCTTGCAGGCCGGACAGGATTTTCCCGTGCTTTTCGGGTGCTAGAAAAACTCGTCTTACACACAGGGGTGTAAAATGACTCACTTGCTATAATTTATGAATGAATGTGTAAATTCATACGCTACCATATACTATAATATATCGTTTTCTTTATATCTTCTACAAATTGAAGAATAAGGTATGCAAGAAAAAGAATCAATCACTGGCAGCGGGTAAAGATGGAAATATCCGGCACTCGGGTAACTGTATAGGCGGTAACTCAGCAGGACCCTCGTTACCGCCTAAACAGTTACCCGAGTGTCGGATATTCCCATCTTAACCCGCAACTAGTGAAAGATTCTTATAATATTTATTCTTTTATTATGTATTTCATCTAAATATACTAAAACAAGTTATATTTTAAAAAGAGACCAGCTGAAAACAAACGTAGATCAACTCATTTTTTTCTGATTTATTCTGAATTTATCGAACTCATTAATTTAAAATAAAACGATATCATGTTCGCCATACACTCGGACAGTAGTACTTTATTCATCCCGATCCATTAATTCACAGAATTTATAGTATAATTTCAATTCCATTATCGCATAGACTCTTTAATATTATTTATATATGTATTTTAGGTTTATAATATCACATTATGTAAACAACATTTATATGCAAGCTGAAACAATTCTGAAGAGACTTTAGAAAAAAACTCAAAAGTATTTCCCTTTTCAGGACTGTAACAACCACCATCAAAATCAACATGGTCACAACTTGGGCCAGCTGCTTTGCAAGGAATGTTGTGATAGCACAGACTGTCAAAAAAGTGGATGCGGTCAGTAATTTTATCTTAATTATATAATTCTCAAAGTGACTTATTTACAGCATTTTTCTGAGAATAAAAAAACCGTTTCCAAAACAACCTCAACATTATTTTAATCAATAAATTTAATATACTACCTCATTACATGGTTATCAAGACAAACAGTATTTTTTCTTGGCTGTAAAGATCATGCGGAGAATTTCTAGTTTTAATATTAAATATAGTTTGGCGAGAATCATGCAAGTAAAGTACAACTTCCACAAACAGGCACACTGCAGATTTTGCATTTGAGCCGCGCCATGAGAAAACCAACATAGTGCCTTTGCGACCAGCATGGATCCAGAGCAGCCTGCGCATCCGCGCAGTCTGGTCAGGATCCATGCTGTTTGCTAACGGTTTCTCTAATTGCAATAGGCTTTGAAAGCGCAGGCTGGTTTTGATCCATGCTGGTCTCAAAAACACTATGTTGGTTTTCTCATGGTGCGGCTCATTTACTGTTAATTGTTGCATAAGTTAAAAGAATAGCATTAATCTCGGTATTTTTGTTTCCAGCTCAGTTCTTAACAACTACACCATTTCCTACAACATCACCACAACCAACAACCCATGCTCCTGCCTCAGTTACAGCGACAACTGTATTGGTCCCACAAAGTAAGCTTTTGCTCTGAATTTGTATCGTCAAATTTTATTTACTTTAAGTCATTTTTACGGATTTAGAAAATGATTGCATTTCTCTCTTACTGTAAGCTGAATGTAACATTAAGCGATTCAATGAATTCTAGGATTAGTTTGTTTGAAAGAAATAACTGTGTATGCAAAAGATGATTAAAAGCTTTGCCATCTGTTTTGTACAAAACACAGTCAATAAAGTCCTGAGGTACCTTCATCTTCGGTTATTGACAACATGGTCTAAAACTAGCATGTTTTTTACGAAAAACGTATGTCTCCCACCGTTTACCATGCAAAAATGGTAAAATGTCATAAATTAAGGGCCAGTTCAGTGGAAATCACTGCACTATAACATGCCAACTATATTCAACTAGGCTTAGCAGTGGTAACCCCTGTGAAGTTTGTTGGCATTCCAACCAGTGGCATCAGAGAATAGCAAAGATGAAATAATTTGACAAATCAACGGTCATGGTTTCAGGAATTTAGTCAGGACGTGACAATAATATGCACAACTATGCTTCACACTAATCACTTGTGAGGTTTGGTGAAATTCACTGTATTCAGTGAACAGTGTAAACACTGTAAAATAAGACGAAACAAGGGCCATAACTCTACTTAAATCATTGAACTGTAACATGCCGATTACATGTATAACTAAGCTTGGTACTGATAACTCCTGTAAGACTTGGTGGAAATCTACCCAAAGGTATAGAAAAGTTGCTAAAAATCCATAGAATTTGTCAAATAAAACGAATAGACGCCAAACATCATAAGATTTGATGAATTAAGGGCCATAACTCCGCTTAAAATCATCAAACAATATGTATAACTACGCTTGGCAATGATCAATGTTGTGGTCCGTTTAGTGGTGTCGGAAGAGTTGCGTGGACAAAATTTGTGATAGACAGACATACATACAGACAGACAGACAAATTATTTTACAATCGGGCCAGCAGTTTCTGACCGGGAGATTTTTTAAAGTTGCCACTACATATATATAGGGAAAAGGAGTTACAGCCCCTGGCGACCATTTTCAACGACGAATCAGAATGATTTGAACAGTCTTCGTTAAGGGTCACCAAAGGAACATTCGTGTAAAATTGTTATGGAACTAGGTGTGCTCTTTCTGAGTTTTAAAGTTTTCAATATATATATATGATCACTTTTCCCTTTATGTATATATATATAACGGGAAAAGTAATCACGCCATGTTTTTAACAAATCGGTATAATTTGAAAGATCTTAGTATTTGGTCAGACAATGACCATTTGTGTAGAATTATTTTAAAATTGGGCCTGCTTTTTCTGACAAGATGAACTTTTAAGTTTTCAAATATACATAAAGGGAAAAGTGATCATGCCCTATGGCGGCCATGTTCTTATTGATGAATTGGTTTAATTTGGTTTTGTTTGAAAAAAAATCGTAGTAGAGGATCGGATCACACAAGGATCATTTGTGTAAAAGAATTTTGATATTGAGTCAGTACAAATGTAGTTCCATACAAGAATACTTTTTAACGACAGATGTCGTTTTATATTTTCAGCGCTGACGGCCCCTATGTTAAATCAAAGACTACTCAAGTCACATTCATAAACTTCCACCACGTGGTTTTAGGGGAAGTTTAATAAACTTCCACCACATGATTTTAAAGAAGATGTCGTCTGAAAACAAATGTAGACGAACGGACGGACGGACGACGGACCGTGAGCGATCACAGTAACTAAACCCGTGTACTTCATCAGCTAAAAACACAGTAACTTATTCCCATCCCCCTTTCCAGAATTTTTAAGTCTCAAAAAAAAGTTAAATATTTTACAGTCTATTACAAGAAAAGTTTTATTCCACTTTCAAAACTCCCTCACACTGACAGCTTCTATATTGTTTCATGGTCGATATGTGGATGACAGTTTATGTTGGATACTTTATGCCCTAGATATTGTTATCTTTTAACGTAAAATATCAATACATACAGCTGCTATGGTCAATGTCAGCCTAACACAGACGACAACCCAACCTTGCGTGGATTTAGATGACCCAAACTTTACCTGTGTAGATATGATGAATTACGGATATTGTAACCCTTCTGCTGGCGCCGGTTACGCCCTTGCTCAAAAGCGATGTAGTAAATCTTGTGGATTTTGTCCATAGGAAACAGTGAAGTAAGTGGATTTTGTCTATAGAAAATAGTGAAGTAAGTGGATTTTGTAGGAAAGAGTGAAGTAAGTGGATTTTGTCCATAGGAAACAGTGAAGTAATTTTAACATAAATAAAAGTTCTTGAATGCCTTAATGGTCCAAAATGCCTAATGACTGTATCTGTACATATATAGGGTACATTATACATTATTTATAAATCGGATTCTCTTGCACTGCAACACTTTTGACATTTTTGGGTAGGTGAACCTTTATCAAAATTTTTTGATTTACGTTACTGGCTGTTTTTTACGGCTTTCACTAATCAACAATAGCTTCCTTAAACAAACCGTGGTATTAAAGTTAGATAAACTTGGGTTTTACCTTTTTCCTATTAAATATTTTGTACTTTTGTTATATTTGTACATTGTACATTTGTAAACAGGATAATCTACTGACACCAGTTTTACCTCCTAGGACGTAAGCTGGCAGTAGGCTAAAAGCATTAGACATTTGAGACGCACCATGAAAAAACAAACATAATGCGTTTGCGACCAGTCTGGTCAGGATCCATGTTGTTCACTTTCAAAGCCTATTGCAATTACAGAAACCTTTAGCGAATAGCATGGGTCCTGACTGCGCGGATGCGTAGACTGGTCTGGATCCATGTTGGTCGCAAATGCACTGTATAAGTTTTCTCTTGGTGCGGCTTATTCAGTGATTGAAAACCATTTCAAATCAACCTCTGACCTTTTAAATCTGGGCAATAGGGACAATGTCCTAACCAAAGGCAATTAACTTATCACTTGTGACATTGGTTTACCTAACAATGCGTAAAAGTCGTAAATATTGTCTCTGGATCATGGTGACCTTAGGCTTTTATTAATCTCCTACTGGTTGAAAAACAGTCTCTGGGGATATAGGATTGCGCTTTTCTGTCGTCATTCCGGCCATCTGTCCGTCCGACCGTCATTCCTTCAGCCAGCAATTTCATGTCCGGTTGATAACTCTGTCATTCATCAAGGGATTTTAATATAACTTAGCACAAATATTTTTCCATGATGAGACGACTTGTCATGCGCAAAACACTGAACCCTAGCTCAAAGTCACACTTTGAGGTCAGGAAAGTTTTTTTTCTGTCCGGTCTGTAACACAACAATCGATGAAGGGATTTAAGTATTACTTGACACAAATGTACTCCAGTCCTGCACAACTGCCGGACTTGTTCTCATGGTATGAACAGGGAATGTTTCGTGTCCGGCCCAGAACTCTGTCATCCATCAAGGGGTTACAATATTACTTGGCATAAATGTTCCCCATAATCAGACGACATGACATGCGCAACACCCAGAACCCTAGCTCAAAGATCAATGTCACACTTGGAGATCAAATGTCAATATGGGTGTTTCCTGTTCGGTCCATAACTTTGTAATACGAAACAGGATTTGAATATTAGTTGGCACTTATATTCTTCTCTATAAGACGATATGCCATGTGCAAAACCCGGACCCTTAGCTCAAAGGTCAATGTCACACTTGGAGGTCAGATGCCAACAGGGCCATTGTTTTATCCGGTCTGCAACTCAGCAATCCTTAGAGGGATTTTTATATTACTTGGCACAAATGTACTCCATAATAAGGCGACATGTTACAACAACCAGACCTCTAGCTCATAGATCAAGGTCACATTTTTGAGGTCAAAGGTCAATTCTAGTACGTCCATAACTTATAATTCAGTAAGGGAGTTTGATATGACTTGGCACAAATGCTTTCCATCATGAGACATCTTGTCTTACGCAACAACCTTATCCCTAACTCAAAGGTCAAGGTCACAGTAGGAAGTCAAAGTTAATAGGTTTTCTTTCCTTTCTGGTCCATACCTTTACCAACAAGTAAGGGATTTTAATATTACTTGACACAATTGTTCCCCTTAATAAGATAATGTGTCATGTGCAGTACCTAGTCCCATAGCTCAAAGGCCAAGGTCTCAACTGAAGGTTCAAAATCAACATTGATCTTTTCCTGTCCAGTCTGTAAAATATTTTTATACAAGCTCATGTTTGATGTGGAGTCTGTAAAATATTTTATATAAGTTCATGGTGATATGGACACAATTAAAAAAGTGTTTTTGTATTTTCTTCAGAATATCTTCCTTTTAACATGATAATTTCTTCCCTTTTCTAATACTTTACCACCATTTTTAAAATGAAATGTTATCAAGATTGAAATTAAATACTTTTTTATTTATAGCAGTTTTAAGCAATCAACAACTGTGAATTTTTCTATATGCAAATTATAATCAAAGTGTTGTGTTATAACATATTGTATATATAGTATCATAATGTTTGGCCCGACCCTAAATGTTTTATGGCCTCGGAGAGTTTTTTCAACTTTTTTTAACAAAACACTGTAAAATTGCACTTTTTATGCTTTAAACATGGCCAGTGTCGTTCGAAATCAACTTAATGATGCTCCAAAGGCATAACCCCCTTATCTGTATTCATTTTTTTTCACACAAATATAATTTCCGAAAGTCCCAATGAATAAAAAGAATCGAAAAAAAAGCCAACCTACATACCCTAATTTTTAGCATGTTACTGAAAACAAACAATTGTTTTAGGCCTAATTATATTATACTGTAGCAGAGAAAATTAGTTGTCCGTGAACCTTATGAGTCATTTACTACTGATACTAAAAGTGATTATATTAGGTAAGGTCTGAGTTTGATTGAAATTCGTTAATGGCAATCTCCTTTTTTTAAACACCATGTACATGTATGTATAGGAAATAGAGATTGTCATTTTGATACAAGTAAAACTGTATTATCTGCACTATGAAATACTTTCATTTTTTATCGGTTTGTTAAAAGTTATTTTACCATAAGTAAGCTGACAAAATCACATGAAGCAGGTTTTAAAAGGTAAATTAAACACATATGACTAAATCCTGAATGTTTTTGTGCAAAAAGGTATGATATCGTATCTTAAACCGTTCATTGCAAGGGAAGTAAACTAATAGCTAAGACATGAGTTGTCGTTCTTTGCAGGTCACAACTTTAAATTAAATATTAAAACTTATGTAATTGATATTAACAAAACTATCATATATTTCACATTTGTAAAATCATTTTGAGTAAATTCAATGACCTAGAAATTAATTTTTAGACTTTATTTCTATCGCTGAAAATTTGATGGTCTATCTCTACACCATGAAGGTAAACCATTCACTAACAACACGCTCTCATCTCAAATTTACCCAATTGAGTAGCAACACAACGACAGACACACAATAAGTACAGACATTGATTATTTTAAGGTATAACTGTAGAATTTTATGAAATATTGAAATATTCCTTTGTATCAGTATCTCAAACTTTGGCTAAAAATTTATTTTTAGATAACAAAAGGAAAGTAAAGAGGTGTGGAAATTCTGAAAATATTGTCGAATTTCTGCAGAGTCGTAAATATTATTGTGATGTAAAACGTAAAGCCAAGTACAACTTTTTTGCAAAGGAAAAGCGCAACATTTCTGAACTTAGTCGCAAATCACCGAAAATGTTTTGGAAAAAGATAAACAAGTATAGAAATTCAAGTAAAACAAGTAATTCCGATGTTGATGTTTCATTATTTAGAAATCATTTTTCTAAAATTCTAAATACACCTGTTGAAAGTAGTTTTATTTCAGATAATGTACAAATAATAAACGAAAGGGATCGATCTGTTGATATTGATTGTTTAGATAAGCCTTTTGACGTACAAGAAGTAAGCAAAACCATATCTTCTTTAAGTAGGAATAAATCTCCAGGATGTGATCTTGTTGTTGCAGATTTTTTTATAGATGCCAAACAATTTATAACACCATATTTGGTTAAAATTTTTAATAAAATTTATCATGATGGAGTATATCCCATATCATGGACAAAAGGAATAATTGTCCCACTACATAAAAAGGGGGATAAATCTGATCCTTCTAATTACAGAGGAATATCACTGATAAGTACTATGGCCAAGATTTTTTCTTTGTTATTAAGAAACAGATTGAATAAATGGTGTGAACACCAAAATGCTTTTACTGATATGCAATTTGGTTTTCGAAATAACAGAAGTACTTCTGATTGTGTTTTTATTCTTCATAGTATTATACAAAAGATTATTTCTATGAATAGATCGTTGTACTGTGCTTTTATAGATTATGAAAAGGCGTTCGATACAGTTAATAGGAATGCCCTATGGTTTAAATTATTTGAAATAGGTATCAGTAGTAAAATGGTTAGAATGCTTCAGTCAATATACAAACATGTATCAGCTTGTGTTAAGGTTTTTTCAAATGTTTCAGATTTTTTCGAGGTTTCGCTTGGCTTAAAACAAGGGGAACCACTCTCGCCAATACTTTTTATACTCTTCGTAAATGACGTCACAGCAAACCTTGATTTTAACTCATTAACAGAGTACGACTTGCAACAGCTTTCTATTTATTTGTTGATGTTTGCAGACGATATGGTACTATTTACTACCGACCAGAAGAGTCTCCAGGCACAGCTAGATAGCTTGTATATTTACTCTGTTAAATGGGGGCTTAAGATAAATATTGATAAAACGAAAATATGTATTTTTAGAAAAAGAAAACAGAATATTGATTTTCAATGGTACATTAATGATGCACCAGTGGAAACTGTGAACTCTTTTTGCTATCTTGGTATGAAATTTAATTGTAATGGAGCTTTATCTGAAGCTATTAAGGCACTGTCTGATCAAGCACTTAAAGCTGTTAATGGTCTATATTCACTATTTTCTAGGTTAAAATTTGATGTTAAGACTAAATTGACACTCTTTGATCGTATGGTTGAACCAATTTTATTATATTGTGCTGAAGTATGGGGCGTATACGATACAAGTTGCTTAGATAGAATTCATATGAAATTTTGTAAAAGGATACTCGGTGTAAAAATGCAAACCCCAAATATGGCAGTGTTGGGGGAACTTGGAAGGTATCCTCTCTCAATACTGTGTAAAGAGAGAGTTCTAAAATATTGGTTAAAGCTTGTAAATAATCCAGATTCTATCATGACTGATATTTTTAGAGACCAATGTAACAATGTCAATTCTCCCCGATGTACAAACTGGCCCAAATATGTTAAAACTCTTTTAGAACAATTAGGATATGGATATTTATGGAACCATATAGCGCCAAATATTAACTATTTTCCAATGCTACAAAAACGGTTAAGAGACCAGTTTATACAGGAATGGCATGGTAGTATTACAAACATGCCAAAACTAGAATATTATTCAAGATTTAAAACGCTGTTTATGTTTGAACCATATCTCACAAATGTTGATAATGATTACTTAAGAAAATTACTCAGTTGTTTTAGAATGTCTTCACATTGCTTAGCTATTGAAACTGGAAGGTATAGTGGTATAGCTAGGGATCAAAGAATATGTCAAAATTGTAATTTAAATGTTATAGAATCTGAGTATCATGTGTTATTGACTTGTCCTAAATATAAAAACTTACGTTCAAAATATTTGCCAAAAACATCGTGGCCAAATCTGAAAATGTTTGACAATGGAATATATGTAAATATTTGAAGGAAATTTATTTGTTAAGGGTTTGAAATCTTGATTACAAATTATTTATACGCATGATTTGAAAGAACTGTATACTGTTCATTAGCCAAAGGCATATATATGTCGATTATGCTAATAAATGTTGTTGTTGTTGTTGTTGTTGTTGATATTTATTACATATCCGTGGACGCAGAGAATCACAACTCTTGCCTCAGGCAAGTATTTACAAGCACAGATATCTATTAACTTACTTCCTTTGCACTTATACAATGAAGTGGAAAATAAGAACATTTAGACGCAATATCATATTCTTATCACAAAAAAGACAATGAAAAATGTCCGTAAGTGTATGACTTACCTTCCATACCATCCTTTAAACTGATTCAGATGGGATTTTTTCAGCTTATTTATGGCCAAAGTGACTTTTAATCACCCGATAATAAAATGAAGTGTTGCTCAGCGTTTTATAGTGAATTGTACATTTTTGTTTGTGCACAATTTTATATTTATGAACAGGTGTTATAACACATGACAAGTTGGATTAGTAACGGTGTAATTAAATTGATCTGTATCAATTAAGGAAGGACATACGCTTAAAATAAGAGTCTACCAGCTAACCAACCAACTAGCAGATAATACAAAAGAGGCGCGGGGTGGGATGGGAGCGGGGGAGAGTAACAGGACGTTTTGTCTCTTCATATTGAACCACCATCGTAAAATAATTTTTGTGATAATCTGTTTCTTCTTCAGAGGACGGTCGCAAGCAAAGCAAGACATATCAACTCGATATGATTGTAAAATCTGTAAAGAGCTATTAAATTTGTTCAAAGTGAAGTTTGTGTTTTACTCCTTTTAGTTTCATTGCAAGTATAATTTAGGAAATCTCTTAATACGAAGTAAATGTATATAGAAAGCTATTCTACTCGACCGACCCGGTGTCTGCGTCGGCACCCTTCCGCTTTCACACCTTTGTTTTGATGCACCTTCACTTTATCTCTGTAATTACTTGATGTATTTGCTTTAAAACTTACTTTACACAGTTATTTCCCATCATCACTCACTGCATATAGCAGAAAGATCATAACTCTCACACCAATATTTCATGAACTATTCCCTTTTTTTACTCAGAACTTCAGGTAAAAGTTTTGTGCAGAAACAAAATGGATTTGATTCAAACTTGAAATAGTTGTTCCACATTACTTACCACGTAATAAGACACATGGTGCATTATTTTTACAGAAAATTTCCATGAATTATGTCACTTTTATACTCATTTAATGTGTTGATACCCTATATCTCTATCTCTGTTATTACTAAATAACTTTGACACAGACTTAAGCTATCGTACACCATCTTCATACACATTGGAATCATTAAACACTCCAGTGACAGCTCCAGCTCCCTCAGATATCCCCAATTTCACTATCCAGCACCGAAATAGTCAAGCGCGCTGTCCCCTGTGACAGCTCTTGTTGTTTTCCCCACACTGTCATTTGATTTTATATTTTCATTCATTCATTTAATACGTGTTCATTTGTGTGGAATTCTTCTTCAATAGAAACCAAATAGGCTAAATTTACCAGTAATGTCAGTTATGACCCAACTCTTTTGAAAGTGCACATGTTTCCAGTGCACTGTAAATAATATAAAAAATTCTTAGAAATCATTTGGAAGTATATACCGTAAAAAGCAAAGTAATAACAGACACAATTTAATTTAGCCGGTTTATGAGAGGTAACAAAATGTGTGACACCCGTATGCAACCAGCACCAGCTTAAGCGGAACTTAATCACATAAGTACATTGATATGCTTGGCGAGATTGCATAAATATGTGCTGGCCGTCCTAAGGATATAAGCTGACTAAAAACAGCACTTGGGAGGGTTTGTACGATCGCTATACGGCGCTTTTTAGCCCACTTAGTTTTATCTAATAGAATATAAAAAATATCCAATGGGTGCCAAGAAGCAACCAGTCAAAATAATAAAATACTTAGTTTGATTGAGTCTGTTTATGAGACTATTCCATTTGTTAGCTTAAAACTAAACTACATATAGTTATTATAAGTTTATGTATCCTGTAATTGTGAAATAATCGGCCGAATGTCACAAAGTATTCTAATGGCAACGGAGGCACGCCGTAAAAATTCAAAACTTCATATACATTTTTAAATGTGCCCTATCGTATTCGTACCGTCTTGGCCTTTTATTATTAAATTTATTTTTAATAGATTACAAGACTGTCTCAAATAAGTCCCGCCTATGGTAACAGGCTAGATAATTTCCATCTCCTTTGATTTTCTTCAAAAATTTTCTCATTTACAGGCCTGCAATTAAATCCTTAACACGGTTTGACCAGTTTATCAAAACAAGTACGTGAGATTGAAGAATAATTTGTGAGGACATCTGAAGGCATGTCGATTTAGATTATAAACATTTCCTCCGGTAAACAAAACTAATAATCAACAAAAATAATGTTATCAATTCAACAAGTTTGGCATTTTTCAATGAAAGAAATACATGAATCAAACGCCACATGCAAATTCGTCTACACTAAGTCTATTTCAGGAGTCGTATCCTAAAACATCCATAAACAATGTATCATAATACATGAAATACCACTGTAATTTGATTATAATAACTGTGCTTAAACCCATTAAAAACAAACAAAACAAAAGTTAACTTTAAGAGCAATATTGAAACGTTCGCTTAACTAAACATATTATGAAAGAAATGGTGTACAAGGAAGCAGAAAAGGGGAGGGAATGAAAGGAAGTACCACCACCAACATTCTTGACAATATGCATAGATATAACATAAAATGGACAAGAAGTAACAGGTGCAACGCCTCAGAACAGTCAGTAACCCATATAAAGGAAACTCGGGGTTAAACGCGTTTGGGGAGTGCAAACCTCATACTTACCTTATTTTCAAATAGTTAAACAAAACAGTGTTAATAATTGTGTTAATGATTAATTCCCGCCGGGATAAGCTCTAACATAAGTGACAAAATACCAGACTGTTTAAAGAAACTTATTAAATAGGGTCAATACACTGTCAGTACATCAGCTGACCTAATAACTTGTCTGAAATCAGAATCAAGGTTATAACTTTCAGGACACGACTCTGTGTGTGTGTGGTGGGGGTGGGGGGGCCTTGGAGGCAAGATAAAAATCCACCACTCTTTCAGAAAAAACCTTCCTACTGGATTACTAGTACTTACAAAGATACTTCTCATGGTGTAACAACCCGGTCTAGTAGTACAAAAAGCATAAGATCATATCATTGCTTATAATGTGGTTACGAACATAAACATATCAAGTCTCAGCTAAATCCTTATTCGATACTTGTTTCATATATTGCTTCAAACATTTGAATACTGATTAACTCAGGAGAAAGTGTTATAATAGTTTTGTTACTTCCCTTTATGGCTCTTACTTTATCACTTAAAAAGCAATATTGAAACCATATTATTGTGCATTACGTACATTTGGGCAGCTGCTTTATATGCATTTAACATAAAATGAAAAGCCTTTTACAATGAATAGCTTCGTTGAACTCAGAAAGGCACACATAAATGCAATATATTCCTAGCATGATATTCAATAAGCGAAAAGGACTTTATGTCGAAATCCTTTAACCTTAGGAAGAATGAAACGAACCCTCTTAACTTGATCTGGTTTTGAACTTATTAAGAGAGTCTAAAGTAACACAAAAGGACGTCTTTAGATGCAAAGACACCATCTTTACATTATCAATGATATTGTCCTACCACCTGCTTCAGTTTGTTTTCATTTCTGACCTATAAACATCAAATGCTTTCATTATCAATAAGATTGCTAATAACTAACTATTTATTACATAGTGTTTCAAGATGACGAAGACGACAACGATGATGATACTGCGATAACTTTTCTCTCTCTTCATTCGGTTCTCATAAGTTTTTTTTTTTTTTTTTTTTTGATTACCTATATGGAACTGTGTCTACCACATTTTGATCATGATATCTCGCGTTCAAATAAGAATAGGTTCCAAAGGACAAGGACTTGTTTACCACTGCCTAAAAGAATGTCTTCGCGTTGGAATGTTGGCAGTACATCCTTTTATGATTTTAAAAAAGGAGATGCATCTTTTTTTCAGTCTTAGAGATTAAATTATCAATTTGTTTTTCGCTAACATCACAAGACTTCGGTTTACGACTAAACATGTAGGAAAAGGATAGGAAATTTAAAGAGGAAGAAAGAAAGACTTAACAATAAAACGGTTTTGTGCCGTTTTTTAACAGTATTTCAATTATGTATCGATGAGCATAACACTTTATGAATATACTTACATAAATGATAACAGTCGCATCAAAAGTGAAAAAAATACATTTAGTGTCCGCGATCAAAGTCTACTTTTGAAACTGAAATTTACATTTCATATTAGTAAAATTTTAGGATAAGCCCTATACAGTATCAAGCAACCTTATTCCGCTTGATAGCAATATTTGATCAAAATTTAGGTATACCAAAATGAAAAGAAAAGTTACAGTTTTATTGTTTTGGCCAACCCTGATTGGACTAATATACAGTACACAAATCAAGATGAATAAGTCTGATTCTCTCAATTAGCTTAATCAGCGGACAGCATGGACTATTTAGATTACCCAGCGTTAGATAGAGTATCCGAAAGCCATGTCCTGCCATTGCAATTTGGCAAGGCTTACTTCTTATATAAATATGATCCAAAGTTAAAATTTACCGACAAACTTGGGAAAACATCTCCAGATTTGTGATCAATGTCTAAACATTCAGATTATTGAAACTTATAATCATATTCATAAAGTCAGTAAGCTCCACCACGACAAAAATGCCTATGGTTGTCTGTCTTGCTCAGGGTCCTTTTGACCAAAAGCTCGGCATAAGGTACTATTTCTGCCTCTCAGGACACTTGAACTTCAATAGCAGGCAGTTATTTAAACCACTCAAAACGTTATCAAGCTGAAGTGAGACTACAGGGAGCAAGTAACATCCCCTTCGCACTACAAACACATACATATTGATATGGTTCCTCTAATTTATATTATGTGTGACTCGAACCGAGAAGCAGAGACAAGTATAACATGTTGAAGATGAAGAATTAAGAACAATTTATTTGTTTTGTAAATGAAGCTAAAACAGATTAAAAATAAACCTCTGCTGTCTGTTCTACAATAATTATGTGTTATTACCAAACGAAATTTCCAAGGTTGGTTTCTCCGGCTTTGAGGGCGAAATCCTCCTGGACTGACAGGCTGGTTGGTTCCAATAAGGCGGGTTCATACATACTAGTAACGACTACACAAAGCAACCATCTTCCAACCAAAATTCAAGCAAGCAAATCTTCGTCCATTGTCAGATAATTTGTTGAATAGTGTGTGATATCAATGGCGAAAAGGAAGTAAACAATAACAACTGGGGATAAATGTAAGTCACTTCCGGTTCAGACGTCAATCTGAATGTAAGATAATCAAATCGTAGATTGGTGTGTTTTGTTGGTTTTTGTACCAGTATACCGTGTTGACGGTATTGTTGAAATTTCATTCATTTCATATTTCTCTTTGTGATAGTAATGTCTTTTATCAAATCGTTACGGATAACATTCACTTCGCCTTGGAATCGAACTTACGACCCCGTAATCCGTAAATTAGCGCTGTCCCTATTGAGCTGTACTTGATTACCTATAGGATGATCATTTCTTCAGTCGTGTAGAAGGTAATTAGTACATAAAAGTGTGTTTTGCCATTTTTGCACTATATATTTGCTCTGACAAGGAAGTTTAAAACGGCACTGATAAAAGACACGCCTGTTTATATTACAAAGTTATCTTATTCACGTCTCAACGGTTGGCATCATGCCTTTACTATCATAAGTATAATATACAAAGGGGCCTCCATGGATAAGGAAGTTTAAAAAGACACTGATAAAAGACACGCCTGTTAATATTACAAATTTATTTTATTCACGTCTCATCGGTTGGCATAATGCCTTTAGTAGCATACGTATAATATACACAGGGGTCTCCGTGGCCGAATGGTTAAGGTTGCTGACTTCAAATCACTTGCTCCTCACCGATGGGTGTTCGAGCCTCACTTGGGCGTACAATTTTCATGTGTGGGAGCCATCCAGCTGAAGGTCGGTGTTTCTACCCAGGTGCCAGCCCATGATGGCACCTGAGGTCTTCTTCCACCATAAAGAGCTGGACAGTCACCATATCTACGTTTATATCCTAAATGAAATTTCAGCACCTGGACATTATTGCAAACGCATAAAAACGAAGATATATAATAGTTCTTTGAACATGGCGAGTTTTATTAAAGGCGTTGAACTCTTCTAAAGTGTTGCCCCTTTATGCAGTCCTTTTCCAGAATTTAGTGCATTTATCAGTAAATGAGCCGCACCACGAAAAACCAACATAGTGCGTTTGCGACCAGCATGGGACCAGACCAGCCTGCTGGTCGCAAACGCACTATGTTGGTTTTCTCATGGCGCGGCTCAAATTGACAATCGTTTTGTAGATTAATGCGCATGTTTTATATGCTGTTCAATTTTCATGTAAACAGCTCTTTCTTTCTATGGGTTTGTTGTTTGTTTTTCAAAATATGGATCTAGTTAAGTTTATATCATGCATAAACTACCAGAAAACAAAGCAATCAAACTTCGTTTTAAGAACACAATTTTTTTATATTCGCTGGCGCGGGGTTTTAAAAGTTTAGCTTCCAGACGCGTTTGTAATGTGTGAACGAAAGTAACTAATGTTTATAACATATGTATGGAAGACCGGTGCGCATTTATACGCTGATATATTTAGCTCCGTTTTGATAAGCACTTAGCAATAAGCATTTGGCATTTATCGTTTCGCATTTCTCAATTAACAATTAGCATTTATCATTTGACAGTCAATATTTTACATCCAGCATTTGCATACATATCTGATATGTAGCATTGCGCCCGGCTTTCCATACTATGGTTCCTATCCTTAATAATTGGTAAAAGTATTATTAAAAGTGCAGGCACGTAAATAGAATAAATCATAGTTTATCTAATTTCTGCATACACCTGACGAAGATTTCTATTAAATCTGGGTCAAAGTGGCTAAATCTTCAGACTTAATATTTAAATGACGTGTATATTGCGATGGACAAGATGGAAACCTATATACTCATATTAATATTAGCAAGCTGTAAGTTGATATTTCAGATTTATTCTATGGTTTACTGACCGCTAAGGTTATATTCATTTTTGTACTTAGATGTGAAGGAATACCCTTTTTTTGCTACTCATGGCACTATTTCTTCTTGGTCGGACACTGTTTAACAGTAGAAAAATGGCGGACAATATGTTAGAAATATGTTGTATAATTGTGGTGTGTAATATATAATTAAGGGAGATATATATGCATGTATAAATGTATATCTAGTAATGATCATAATCGTCATTGTAGGATACTGGTACTGAACTCGTAGGATTTCATTTTAATATTCATTTAGCGTCTCAGTGGTTTAAAATTTCAAACATTATTAAAATTGCAACAGGTCACTATAATATATTTCCAGTGATCCACGGGGTGCCGGCACCAGGGCATACAAGAATGTGCCGAAACTGCCCTCATCTAGTAAAAGGTCCATCTGAATGTAAGGAGATACACCACTGTCAACAGGTAAACTTCTTTTTATATAAAAATGTACAGTTAAACGAAGTCACATACAAATACATAGGATTATTACAATACTCCCTTGATATGTGATGTTGAACTTGGCTAAAGTGGATTTTATCAGGGCGCTAGCGCGGATCTTGACTTACATGGCGAAATCAAAGAGAATCGAATGTATTATTACAGATCAAGGTAATATGTTATTGAACGCTGTTATAATATACCTCTACCAACTTCTGTTGTTATCTTAGCGAAAATAGAGTATGATATGAGCCGTGCCATGAAAAAACCAGCATAGTGGGTTTGCGACCAGCATGGATGCAGACCAGCCTGCGCATCCGCGCAGTCTGGTCAGGATCCATACTGTTCGCTTTCAAAGTCTATTGGAAGTAGAGAAACTGTTAGCGAACAGCATGGATCCTGACCAGACTGCGCGGATGCGCAGGCTGGTCTGGATCCATGCTGGTCGCAAACCAACTGTGTTGGTTTTCCCATGGCACGGCTTATAATAGGAAAATTAGACTAAACCCCCGTTTGAAATGTTGACCATTTGGACACATGGAACGTCGCCGTAATAACATCATTTCTGACTGCATAGGTTGCATCATGATAAAAGCATGTAGTTTCACCTCCGGTTGATGGAAGCTAAATATAGGATATTGTATTCGTTTGTTAAAATACAACATGACTCACCATATACATAACAACTATGTTTAATGAGAAAGATGAAATCCGAAAGTTTTCATGTAAATCTTCGAAAAGAATTTTGCAAAGTAACATTATGACGCCATCGTGTTACATACCTTAAAATAGCCTGTCAGACTTTTGATATCATGAATACTTTTTTTATTATTCTTAGGTTTAATCGAAAAAATATTACATAGTATTACATAAATGGGTGTTGGCAGATATTGAAAACCCTTGAAAATTACATGTATGTGTATCTCCCCGGTTTTCATTATGTTTCTCAGGTTCATACAATCTGACTAAAGTACTTGATCTTCTAAACGAAGATCTGAGAACGACCAATTCACATTCGTCTTCTGTATATTTTGGATTTCCAATATTGCTATTTTTATTTTCGCAAATCCATCATTATTTGAACCAATCAGACTTGTTCGAATGTCAAGGAGTAACAAAAATTTGCAGTCAGTCCAAGGTTCGAACCCGGGACCCCTCGCTTACAGAGCAATTGTCCTATCGACTGAGCTAACCGGCTATCTGACCTCTAACGACATAAGCATTGTAGATATCAAAATCCTAAGCTTTTTTAAGCTTGCAGAATGTTGTAAGTTAGCTTTTGATTGGCTAGCGGAAGGGTCGTCAGAACGAGGCTATCAATAGCTCGTGTTCAGATCCTAAGCGTAGCGTAATATGATATGCACTTTAGTCAGATTGCAGGTTCATATTAACTGCTAACATTCTATTTAGAATGTAATTTCGGGGCTGGGCTCCTTTGTCCGAGTGTTAAGAATCGTTTACTTCGAATCACTTGCCCCTGAACGCTGTGTGTTCGAAACATCACATAAGGTGAAGAATTCTTTCATGTGAGGAAACCATCCTGTTGTCTAACGGATGGTCCGTTGTACAAAGTTAGAAGTTATCCAATCTTGTCTGGTTATTTTTAATTTCAAAATGATTTATGTATAAAAAGAAATGATAACCTTTGTTAACACATTTAGACAAGTCAATTGAAAACTGATGCACTGACATTCTGAAAATACCCCGATTTGTAAAGGTTAATGTCCGTATTAAGCCGTAATATGTGAATTTTGAATATAATGCCTTGTAGGTAGTATAAAACATCAGTTTCACCGTACTGAATATGAACATATTTTAATGATAGAAAACATGGTATATTACCGCATTTAATGATATTAAACATGATTTCAGTTTTGTATAACCGAAGTGTATTATTTACATGGAGAAAACTGGTTGAGATACGGTTGTGGAGGAGGTGCACATGTAAGTCTAGTTACAAATATAAAACCTTTTTTCCTAGCATAGATTTTTTAATTTTGATATGAAAGATTATCACTTTATATGTAGTAAAATCAAATTTATATAGCATAAAATTTACCTAAGGGAAAAATTATTTTTCAAACCCGTTTTTCAGTCTTTTACTGGAGCAATATTATTAAGTCAGTTATTTTTAAGTGGATTGTGGTTACTTGAAACACTCATATTGAAGTTCAAATGGGATTAGAGTATTTTTTGTCTCTAGATCTTTGCCTTCTTCTTCATTCCGGCCGGTTATATTACTAGAAATTATTTCAAAACCTTAAACTTATTCCAACTTAAAGTTTTGTTGATGATTTGGTTGATTGATTATGTAATGCAGGGAAATATCCTTAAAGAAAACCAAGCCAAACTCTGAAAAAAGGTGATATTTAAGGGCAGCTTCCTTTAGATTTTAATTTAACAAAGTATGAAATTTATCTAAAATAAAATGAATTAAACGGAATATTAGTATCATTTCTTTGTTCAAGTGCATGCATTACATAATAAAGCAGTTTAAGAAGCATTTTATAAATACTGGCCATTACTGTTTATGAATTTTGAGCAAATATTGATGTTATCAAGTACCCCACCCATCTGCACAGTAACACTGTGAATATATTTTATTTTACGAATCCCATATGAATGAATTTTTCTTGCCTCTGGCTTTGAGATACACTTGTTTGGCATTCAACCCTTTTTCATTTCAATTCCGAAGAGTTTGTTTTAGAAATATGTATGTATAAATTTTGTAAGAAATTCTATGTTCTGAATTTTGACACCTATGTTCTGAACTTTGACACCCCGACGCTTTTTGACAAAGATGGTAAAATACTAAGCGTAGCATACCATTGATGGCTAGAAATCATTTATGCTATAGTATACCAATGGTAGAAAATTACAACATATGATGGTCCACAGTAACGGCCGCAGTTTAAGAATCTCAAAAATGTGCCATGATTTTTTAGGACATTTATTCTGTTTTTAGTTTCCTCACATAATACTTATTCCATATGGGAATTATTTCAACCACAAAAGTTAGAATGACAGCCTAATTTGAATTTAAACAGCTATATAAATCATAAATCGAACTATAATAATCTAGTTAAATACGATATAAACGTTTAAATATCACTTTTTTAACTTATTCAAAACAATAAGTATACCTCTTCACTCGTAAAACATCACTGGCTGTGGTACTTAGTCTGGGTTTCATTATACCTCATTCTATAATCATAAAGTGTAAGATTATTTAAAGCTAAGCTTAAACTATGAGGAAACACTACACTGGTCTCTTGGAAATATAAATTAAACATTTCATAGTCTTCTGAACTTGAATGTGAGAAATTGGATCATCACCACCCTCACGGACACGAGCATGGACCAGGGCATGAACACGGATATGCCCACCCTGTGTGCAGAAAATGTCATTACCACTTTAGCTCCCAACAAGATTCATGCTGTAAGTAATTGCATTTAAATTCAATATTTCCGAAGTGACCTGTTTCTAGACTTGTAGAAATAAAAAGAGCCGTGCCATGGGAAAACCAACGTAGTGGGTGTGCGACCAGCATGGATCCAGACCAGCCTGCGCATCCGCGCAGTCTGGTCAGGATCCATGCTGTTCGCTAACAGTTTCTCCAATTCCAATAGGCTTTAAAAGCGAACAGCATGGAGCCTGACCAGACTGCGCGGTCTGGATCCATGCTGGTCGCACACCCACTATGTTGGTTTTCTCATGGCACGGCTCAAAAGTAAATTTTTGAAAATGTTGTAAACGAAATCTCATCTATAAGATTACTTCATGTTACATTCAAGAATTTTTTAATAGTTATGCTTGATGTAAATACCATAATGTGAATTTCAAGTCTTAGTGATGCGGAATACCACAGGTTCCCATAATAACGCTACTAAATGGCAGGGACGTTGATAAATCCACTGACTTTCACATGCCAACTAGACTGCCTCAGACATATACTTCATACTGAAGGTACTCTTGTCTTTAATACAGCATATTCCATTAAAAAAAATAATGACAGTAACAAAAATTTTTCTACTTACAGCTCAGTACTTTTTAACAACGACACATATACCCGTACATCCAGTGACCCATGCTCCAACAACAGTGGTTCAGTCACAATGTCAGTGGTTATTACAATGTACAGGTAGTGCAAAAAGTTAAAATGTCGGTCTGTCATGTAATGTTTCTTCGTGCACATACTGTTCAATTTGTGCCCCTACTCCCTCCTTCCAGTTTATAATTAGTAATATTTTTCCGGAGTAGGGTGCACATAGGTTTGCCCGTGTCCGTACGACTGTCCGTCCGTTCGAATTTGTGTCGTGCATATCTCAAAAAGTATTTTACCCAAAGTCATCAATCCTCACAGGATTGTCATTCAGCATATGAAGTTGTACACCTAGTGTTTTAATTGGGATTAAAAAAAGCCAGACCAGAGTTATGGCTTTAGACTCATAAAAGGGCTTAAACGTTTGTGTAGCATGTATCTCAAAAATATTTGTGAAACATTCTAGGAATGTTATATAGCATATGATGTTGTGCACCTTGGATTTTGTTTGACATTTCACTCAGCCAGACCCGAGTAATGGCTCTTGACTTGGTCTTGACAATGCATTAAAGGACATAAAAGTATTTTTCGCACGAAACATAAAACATATTTACCTAGGGTCATGAAACCATGTAAGAATATTAGTCAGCATGTTAATTTGTGGATTTCACTCAAAAGACAAGGGTTAGTCTTAGGGTTAGGGTTTTACTTAGTCAAAATATGCAGTACGGGCATAAAGTTTGTGTCTCATGTATCTAAAAAAGTGTTTGACTTAGAGTAATAACTTATTAGAGGATTGTTAAATAGCATGTGCAGTTGTGCACTTGGTGTTCTGTTTATGATTTCACTCATCATGACCAGAGTTATGCTCCTTGACTTACTGAAAAATACGCATCTTTTTTTTGCATTTATCTTAACCTATTTCACCATGAGTCATGAAACCATGTACAGTGCCGTAGGGGGTAGTGGTGTCCTATGTGACACACATCTAGTTTTAAATGTCTTTCATTGATGTGTACACCGGTGGAAAGTAATGGAATGTGTATTTATCATACTAGTCAGTTTCACTGTGCTTAACCGATGGAAATATCTAGTTATAGTATGTAACATATGTAAATTCATGGTCTGACAATCTACCAGCGTTTACATTTTCCCAGTGCTACTGTAACAAAGATATGTGTATTGGTAAAGTAAACCTTGAGTAAATATTGCTCATTTCATTTTAAAGGTATATTATGTCGAAATTTTAACTTTGTGTGTATAAATAATACCGTGCGTTAAATTTTAACGCTATACTGTTATACAACTATCAGAAAACGTAATGCCACTAAAAACTAAAATGGCTGTTATTAGAATTGACAATTAAAGGTAATTGCAGCTCTATATACACAGTTGTTTACATATTTAGGCAAGTAAAATACATTCGATGATTAAAAAAGGATATTGTGAAGATGTTGTCTATATTCAGCTGCTCCAGCAATAACAAAAGCATCTTCTGCACAAACAACAACAACACCGACAACAACAACACCGACAACAACAAGAACGACAACTACGTCGACAACACACGTTACAGTTCCTGCAACAACTCAACAAAGTAATTGTTTACTCGGCGGCTGCGCCAATGTATTGACATACCTCTGTAATATATCGAGATTAATTGAACACTGAGTGATATTTTCAAAACGAGAAAAAATTAAATGTTAAGTATCATTATTTGTACATGTGACACGATATGAAAATATTTGATACATTTTTAATAAAATACTGAATTTTGATAAGGCACTAAGGCCAGTCAAATTTAGTTTTGAGTTTTGATTATCTTAAATGAAGCGAATATTTAACTTTACGTTCTTGGTATCTAACTTTACTTTCTTTACTCCCAATGTAAAGAAAATATTTAACATTCGCAGATATAATGGTCACTGCCACCAGTATGAAGACGACGTCACAACCTTGCGTGGATCTAGATGACGTCACATTCACCTGCGCAGACATGGCATATTATGGGTATTGTTATCCTGCCGCTGGTGCTGGCTACGCACTCGCTCAAAAAAGATGTCGGAAAACATGCAGATTTTGTCCATAGGAAACAGTTTAGTGATAATAACGTATTAAAGAAAAGCCCCTCGTAGCTTAAGAGAAAATTAAAAATATCGGTAAACCCAAAATATTGCACATTTTCCGTACAAAGGACTCATTGTTTTTTATAGTTTAAAATCAAGTTCTATCTATGCTATTACCTTATTGCCGATATACTGAATAGCTTAATCTGTTTTTGTTCAATTATTGTATTATGTTAAGTGGAATATGGTTCCAAATAGGTTTAATTTACTAAAATACAATTGCCTTCCTTCGAAACATTCATGAAAGGATCCTGCCACTAACGAATTGTTAGATAAACTTATTCTTCTGCTCGTTTGCCTTTATTTTGTTTATTTGTTACATATGCATTTTGTATATACGGAAAAATAAAAATACTTCAAAGTTATAGCCCATTTAAATCGACCTGGCGGGGCGTGGTTTCGCGACGGTCCACTGCATTATTGTGCTGGATATGTAGTATATTCGGAAACCGGATTTTTTATTCACTGACCACTGTAGCTCTACCTATTTACCTATTTTCTCTGTTTGTTTTTTTTTTTTTTTTGCTTTTTTTGTGTGTTTTTTTTTTTTAGATTTCCATTATTTGCATTAGCCAGAGGTTAACTTCGCCCATCCAGGTCAAATAAAACGCACTATAACACCACTGTATTTCTGTCTATGTTGTTTTAAGTCTAAAATACAATACAACCTTGAACTTTGACCAAATGACCATCATAAACGCTTAAAATAAGTAGGCATCAATTACTGACAACAAGCAAGAATGTTTAGGATTTTTTCGACTAAACTCTCATTCGCATTCCTCAGTTTCTGATTAAAAACATTTTCAATTTAAAGATAAAGTAAGTTTGGTTGAACACCGAAAGACTATCTACTGAAATAGGCATGCAACCTTTCAAGTTTGATGGAATTAGAACCAAGTATACTAGTCTTTTTGTCTAACCAAGCCGATTTTAATTCCTTTGTCACTGTGCGCTTTGATGTTACAGGCCCACAAAATTTATACTACAGGTATTCATCTTCAGAAGTTTGACAGCTGTATACTACATACGGCATTTTTTATCCATAACCACTTCCTGTGTCAATGTAAATTTGACACTCACCTTTGACACATTCACAGAAAACAGTAGCAATTACTTCTGATCACAGGCAATCATCTTAAAGAATTGTCAAATAAATGGAAAAAAGAAGTAGATGGTCTGTAGACAAATCAACCGATAGACAAAACAGAAAAAAAACAAGAGACGCATGAAAAGAAAAATAAGAAACAAGCATTTAAGTCACTTGGTATTGTTCAGACGCCTGTAATATTTCTTCATTTGTTTGTTTTTCAGACAACGGCGTCAAGCGATTCCAGGAATTTTAATTGAATTGATTGTATAAGATTATATTTATTATATTAAATTACAAATATCATTTTTGTATTTAGAATATATTCTCTTTGTCTTACTTAAACCTTACCCTGCTTAATTTCTATAATGAACTTGTCCATTTTTTGATTTGGACATTACCATTAACTGTTAAAATGGATGCTTACCAAAAAAAATGTTATGATAACTGAATGGCGAAAAGTGTAGATCTTAACCGGACTTCTGGCTGATCAAGATCAACACTGGTCGCAAAAGGCAGAATCAATCCTGTCCAACTGATGAGGGTTAATTTTGAAAAAAAAAATAATAATACGTTCTTGATCATAAGAGTATTCATTTATTTTCTTAATTATTATCTCCCTTCAACCGTGAACAAAAATGAAAGAGGTAAACTAATCATAGTTATAATATACTTCCGTTGTTTATCGTCAAAAATGTAAAGAGAACGTAGATGAAGACAGTCAATGTATCTTATTTCTTCACTATAGGCACAGAACAAAGATAACATTTTTTAAAATTTAGGTCAAATAGGCTTAACCTTAAGACTTCAACTTTTGCGACTCATTTATATTTCGGTAGAGCAGATGGCGACCTTTACGTTCTTTCTGATATTAGCAACCTTTAAGATTTGTGATATTTCTGATTTATTGTATTTATTGTTTGCTCTTACTGACAACTAAGGTCATATTCGGAGTTAGACTTAAACTGATGTTTTTTGTTGTTTTTATTTTCTTAAAGTTTCTTAATTGGTATATTAGGACAAAATGCATCTGGGTTTGTTTGTTGATTGAGGCAATTAGCAAACCCGAAAATGCTATGTTTAAACTTTGCGTTTCAAACGCCAATGTGATGGCCCGAGAACTCAAGTTGAAATTCCATTCTAATTTTATAAAGCGGCGTCTGAAAACATTTAAATCATAATTATAATAATTATCAATACTGCACCAGTCCACAATAGAAAAAAATTTGCAGTGGTTACCAGGGTTCCGGCACCAGGGAACACTAGGTTGTGCCGAAACTGCCCTCATCTCGTCAAAGGCCCATCAAAATGCACGGAGATACATCACTGCCAAGCAGTAAGGTGTTTTTCCATATAAAAGTACATACACGTACAGCTTAATGAATTAAAACAATATGGTTATTATCAAACTCCCTTTATTCGACTACAGCGGATCACGCATGGTGCTCTTCGCCAGCCGAATGCATCCTGGTGGATCAGTGTACAGTTCAAATGGACGCTTTATTACGCACCTTTAATATTGCTATTATTGACTTATGCGAAATGGACCATACCTTTCCAAAACATAAGACTTAACACTCGTTTTAAACGGTGAACGTTAACGATCAACCACCAGTTATTTCTCCATATCCGGTGAATATGTATTATTGTGTGAAATACAAGTTAGTCGTATTTTACACAGTTCACACCAAAAAAGAAATTGTAGATATAATAACTATTTGATTCACAGTGCTATCTTTTATGATTTGAGACTTTGTGTATTAGTAAGTTTAATGATTGTTATCAAAAACAACGAATCAGATGTTCGAGTGTAAGGACTATCGTCACAATCAGCCCCTGGCCAATGAATTTGTAACATCCACAAACAAAGAAATCGACAAGGAATGACCATCTCCTTAAAATAAACACGTTTTTCATTTTGTCATTTACAAACTTTAGGTTTAATCGCATAAAATACATGCATACGTAGAAATTAGCAGATATTTAGTAAGAGCCCTTGAACATTAATGTAGATCGTGTGTGCTAACATTCTGGACCCGAGCAGTGCCAGGAAGCCAACCAAAAGAACGACTTGCCAATTGCACGCGGCGAAACGGCGCATGCCGCAAAAGTGAAACGAATTATCCCTATGTCGTGCCATCAGCCTAAACGTAATGTCTATGAGCGCGTTTTAATTTGATGTATTTTAACATAATTCTCTTCGTGATGCATATGAAAGCAATTAAATTATATAAAATATAAGCCGTGCCGTTATGTATATGAATACAAAACATAAGCCTCGCCGTAAGGTAAGTGGACCTTTTTCAATGATATTAAATTTAATTTCAGTTTTGTATAACCGAAGTGCATCATCTAAACGGTGGGAACCGGTTCAGATACGTTCGTGGAGGAAGTACGTTTGTAAGTAAAATTATACCTATAGCTAGAATCACACTGCCCCGGGTAGGCTTGCGGATGAGTTCTAGATTCTCATCCCCGGATCGCTCCGGATGTGTTAGGGAAAAAATGTGTTTTGCGAATTTTTTACGTTATACATCTCTAAATCAATCGTAACATAACCTTAAATAATCTTATTAGAAACGGAATAAAACCGTAATAGCTCGTATTATTTCACCACAGTGATTGTCTTCCGAACTGTTACGATCTTTTAATATCTGTTACGATCTTTTCAGAACTGTAACGGATTTATTACGGATTCCTCAAGGATATATTATCCGTGGCAAAATTTTGAGCATGTTCAAAACGTCGAACCCTTGCCTAACGGATGCCTCCGATTTCTGAACGGATACACCGAATGTCGTACGAATGAGTTAAGTGTTCTACGGATGCGTGGCGGGTGCTCTCCGGAACTCATCCGCAAGCCCACCCAGGGCAGAGTGATTGTAGCTTATAGAAACCTTTTCAATCAGCATACAATTTAAACATTTAATACAGGAGATTATATTTTACATTGTTTTTGTTGGGTTTAACGGCACACTGACACATTTATAAGTCATGTAATGATTTTTAAATATAGTTAGTTCATAACAGGTGTAAAGTACTTGAACCCGCCTCACGATCCTTTATTTTATCAATCATTTTTTAGAAAGTTACGCCAGTTTTAAAATGACGGATACATGAGACGGCCATATTGAAATTCACAACGTCATAATTCAACGTCAACCACAGCATGCCAATTATTAGAGTATATTTTGGAATTTGAATATAGATCTGCCTACTGACGGATGCTAAGTGTTACTACTAAATAGGGTTAGAGATGGTATACTCATTTGGTCTCTGGAATTATGTCACACTACTCTTCATAAGTGTTGATTTAATGAAAATTCAACTGTTATATCAATCAGAGCCTCCGTATCCAAGTGGTTAATGTCGCTGACTTTGGATTACATGAACCTAATCAATATGGTATTTGCAACGTTCCTCAAGGTGTAGAAGTGTTTCAAGTTACCAAATGATCATCGGGCTGGCTGATGGCCGAATGTGGGGGGCGGTGGGGGTGGGTGGGGTGGGGGGCTGTTCTACCTCATTACCGTCTGTGACAGTAATAATACCAAGACATAAACGGTGTGTAGAAATAGAAAATCTCTCTTCTTTAAAACTCATTCAATACATTGAGTATACATCTAGCTGATTTGATATCCTCTATTTATCACAGAATGCGTTTTAATGATCGTACAAAATTCTAAAAGATAAAGACCATTTTTGATTAAGGTTTAATTATGAGGAAACTTCATAACCTGTCTTTCGGAAATATAAATTAAATATTTTCCAGTCTTCGGAACAAGAATGTGAGAACAGGAAATATGGCAGTCACCACCATTGGGGTCGCCCTTTGTGCAGAAGATGTCATAATCACTGGAGCTCCCAACAAGATGCATGCTGTAAGTAACTGCATCTTAGTTTAATATTTTCCAACGTTATCTGTTTCTTGAGTTCTTGTGACGAAAAATATTTTCTTTAACCTTTTGAAAATATGTATTTTGTAACAAACATCTAAAGTATCAGGGGTTTTTTTGTAAATTCAAATTCAAATGTTACTTTTTTTCTTTTTTGTTCTTGTTTTTTTTTTTTTTGTTTGACGCAAAGAGCGTAAGACCAATATCAAGTCTCTGTATACGCGGTGTACACCTATTTCTACTCCTAAATTATTCAAGTCATTGGCGGGAAATTTAATACATCTACCGACTTTCCACAAGCTAGCTTGACTGCTTGAAACATAAACCTTACGTAAATACTGCACAATTCATTTGAAGACTGACAGTGACATCATGATTTCAACTTACAGCTCAGTACTTTCCGACAACAACACATAATCCCGTGAAACCCGTGACTCATGCTCCAACAACATTTTAACATGATCATTATTAATGTATGCAGGTAGTGCAAGAAATCAGAGCGCCCTCGTTCATGTTTATATATTGCAAAGTTTTGAAATGTCTTTCATTGATATTCAGGTCAAAATGAAAACATCTAGCTAAATTATGCTGTTAAATGGAAGTGCATGTACTATTTTAAGCTTGAATATACTTGACCCTGCCTCGGCGTCCGTTCCACTTCCATACCTTGGTTTTTAAAAGTTTTGATGCACTTTCATTTTATCCATAATATTTCGTTATGGAATTACCTCAAATTAAAAAAAGTGTTGCTTCTCATTATTAGCCATATCATATGACTCAGAGTCATAACTCTTGCTCCATTATTTCATAAAGTATCATCCTTTTTACTACAAAATATAAGTTTATAATTTAATGCACTTACATTCTACTTTTAATCGTAAAATTGTTCTACTCTGTCAATTACATCATACGGCACAATGTCGATAACTCTTACGATGTATTTTAGGATATTTTTATGCATTTTCGCTACATTTCTATGATTTCAAACTTAAAGTATTCCAGTGCACTTATATTTTATGAATTGTGTCCAATTTTACTTACGATATCAGTTTACTTTTAAATGCATGTTCACCATACTTCTGTTGTTAGTAAATGGATTTCATTCAAACTTTAAGCGATTGTCCCACGTCAATACGAGCATCCCATAACTCCTGCTAAAACAATTTATGAATTATGTCATCTTTTTACATAGAATATCAGGTTAAAGCCATGATGCACTTTTTTTCGCCACATAATATGACACATGGTGCATTACTCTTGCAGAGATATTCCATGGATTGTCTCTTTTATAATACTTAGCAATTATTTTGACACCATTCACCATATCTCGGTTATTACTAAATATATTTTATTCAGATATAATCTATTTTCAAATGTAGTCATACGCACTGGAGTCAATAAATATTCCTTTGTTTGCCCCAGTTCATCACGTGCCCTAGTCCACTATCCAGCACCGAAATAGTCTCCTATTACAGCTCTTGATTAATTTTGGTGCTACTGTAACAAACATAGTTATGTGTGTAGTAAATATTACTCATTCATTTTAAAGATACATTATGCTGACATTTCGTATATGAGATTATGAACAGTTACTACGCAGTGTGTTTGTAAATATAAGATAAACGTATTTGTCTGTACAAAAAGTACTAGACAGGCTATTTGCTTTTCGTCAATGAATATGAAATATATCTCACCGAGAAGTGAAATAGATTTTATATTTTCACGAGCATGTAGCTCATTGTCTTTATTTTGGACGAAATATATTCCATAGTCAAGAAGATAAAATGCTTACTTACGTTGAAAAACGCATTTTTCCGACAAGAGGGAAATAAACGCGCGTGACAAAGTCTAATCTCAGTGACGGAAATAAACGCGCGTGACAAAGACTAATCTCAGTGGTGGAAATAAACGCGCGTGCAAAGTCTAATCTCAGTGACGGAAATAAAACGCGCGTGACAACGTCCAATCTCAGTGAGGGAAATAAACGCGCGTGACAGTCTAATCTCAGCGAAGGAAATAAACGCTCGTACACGAAAACGACATCAGACGTCATGTGACGTTTCAAACTCGCACAGGATATAAATTCCATGTTATTTCCGGCATAATGTTATGTAATTCTCTTTGTGTAACTTTACTTAAATCGAGAAATATACAATAAAATAACAAAGCATGACTACAATTCAAAACCCGCTTACGCGAAAAATTAGAAAATAATACACAGCGTTCAAGTAAATCAGCAAAGCTCTAAAACTCACAAGAGAGACTCGTTTCTATTATATCTCACAGAATAAAATATAAAGAAAAAATGGTAAAGCCAATAAAAGTAAAACACTGAAAGGTTTTATGGACGGATTGTCGAAGACAATTCCGTCGATGGAACCACAATAATACATATACGAATTTCGGCTTAATCGATTTTTTGACAACCACCATAGATTTCACACTCCGCCGAAACAAAACAGTTCTCAAATGGTAACACATAGAACAATTTAAATCACCACGCTTCACTGCGCGCTTTAATTGAATGCAGAGATTTAGTGTAGTATAAACTCGAGCAGACGATGTGCCCGCTGACCAATAAACTAAGCACGCTTTATATACGAGACAGTGTTCTTATCGCTGGATGACGGATTTTTCATTGAAAATTTTACATGGAATTCACAAATAAATTAGCTGTACTAAAAATTCAGAATTTAGGGGAAGTAAAAGCTCGGATATTTGGATTTCAGTCACCACAAAGAAGTGAAATAGAATAATAGAACTTCAATAGATGCCTCTGATAATCAAAAGAAGAAAAAGACTTATCCAATGATTTTTGATAGTTACTTGGAAATTTATTGAGAAAGGAATTTATTATGTTGCCGAATACAATATTACTTAGCTCTCGGTAAATCTGTAAATGTTATTACTATTTCTAGAGCAAAATCAAAATATATTTGGCTATTAAGTCTATTTTAATTTGCAACACGGTAATCAGTTATATGTGTATTCCTTAAAAGTCTGATTGTCCCTGCTATAATTAGTGACCTTAAAAATGTGTTTCAGTTCTGTTCCCTATGTTATTATAGTTTGATGTATATTTGCCCAATAGTTCTTACAAAATGTATGATTGTTTTGTAATTGTGTATGTTTCTACATGCACATCTGTGCAGTCTGATAATGATAGTCTACATTGTTCATATTTATTAGTCATTTAATTCACAATGAACATAGAAATTTGGCAAGGAAATGGTTACACTGTTTAAAAAACAACCGAAAAAGACATTAAATTTTACTAGTTTAACACTCCAAACGGAAAAGGGACATAGCTGATCTGGAACCTGACAGAATCAATACATTTCAAGACAATCTGTCCTGCAGTATTTACAATGCTTTGATTTAACATTCAATCAATGTAACTTGATGTGACAATTAAAGGCATTTACAGTCAATTTATATACGATGTATAAGCTAAGCTTATTGTATCTGGTGAACATTTTCTAGATTTAAATCAATATTCAATATACATGTGTTATAATATAATATTAGATAGTTCATCTGTAAATGTAAGTGTGTTAACAAGGTCTTTCTACTTTCAGCTGCTTCAAAAGCAACAAAAACTACCCCGATTATAACAACACCGACAAAAACAACAACAACAACACCACGACAACTATTCCTGATGCATCTGCAACAACAAATCAAAGTAATAAATTATATGTAAAATCTATTCAATACTCATCTGTCAGTTTCACGAAACAAACGTATGGCTGAATCGATGGAAAGGGTAACCTCAATTTCATTGCGACGCTTACGGTCTTTTGTCTTTTTTTTAATCTATACGGTGCCTTCATTACTTGTCTCAACGCAACTTTTTGATAACATTAGTTATGAGGTTGTTACTGGTGTCGGCTCGGTACGATTTCTTCTTTAATGTATTGAAGAACAATTACTTTTGGATAACTATTTCGAAGTTCACAACAAAATTACAGCAGTGACGCTCTGTATTTTAAAGATTAACACTTTCCCAGTCAGTCAAGGCTAGAAAACCAATATCATCAATAATAATTTTTTGCTTCACATCAAAGTATTCAGTCACTGTCCACTGTGGCACGTGATTCTGCCGTTGCGACCAGTGTAGACCAAGATCAGCCTGTATATCCATGCAGTCTGATCATGGTCTGCAATGTTCGCTATTCAGTCGGTAAATTTTCAGTAAACACTCTTTCAAGTGATAAATAGTACTGCCCAAATTGAATGATGGGCCAGTCCATTATAGAAGTTTAGCAGGCTAAAGCTTAAGAGATATGACTTTTCATTCCCTACCATGTCCAACATCACCCAAAATATATTGAACCTTCTTGATAGGGATTAAGGCGAAAATGCATGTGTCATTCTATTGTCAACAAGTTTGAAATACACTTACATAGATAAATACATACTAATTTAAGGTCGACGTTTTGACCGAAATTTCTGGATCTTGTTTACTCTCTTGAAACTTGTTTTTACTTAAAATGGCATTATGTAACGCAAAATATTAACATACGCAGATTTTGTGGTCACTGTTTCCACGACGCAGACGACATCGCAACCGTGCATGGACTTTGATGACGTCACATTTACATGCGCAGATATGACACGTTACGGATATTGTAACCCTGCCTCTGGTGCTGGCTACGCCCTCGCACAAAAAAGATGTCGGAAAACATGCGAATTTTGTCCATAGGAAACAGTTAAGTGATAAAAAACATATTAAAGAAAAGCCCCTCATAGCTTTAGAAAATTAGAAATATCGGTAAACCCAAAAATTGCATATATTCCGTACCAAGGACGTGTTTTATATGAAGTTCTATCCATGCTATTACCTTATTGCCGATATACTGAATAGATTAATCTTTTTTTATTCAGTTATTGTATTATGATAAGTGGAATATGGCTTTAAAGGTCTCACTAAAATACAAATGCCTTCCTTCGAAACGTTCATGGAAATGTACCACTATCGAAATGTTAGATGAACTTATTCTTCTACTCGTTTGCCTTTATTTTGTTTATTTGCTACATAATGTATTTTGTATATACGAAAACATGAAAATACGTTTAAATTAACACCACTATATTTTCTGTACAATTCAATCTTGAACTTAGACTAAATGACCATCATAAATTCTTAAAAATAAATAGGTGTCAGTTATTGAGCTTAGGAGTCTTTCGACTAAAATCTCATTCGCATTCCTAATAAAAAACACATTTTCAGATTGAAGATAAAGTGATTTTAGTTGAACACCGAAAGAATATCTACAGAAACAGGCATGTAACCTTTCAAGTCCCAAGTTTAGTTGATTTATTTGTCTAAACAAGCCGACTTTTATCCCTTTGTCACTGTGTGCTTTGATGTTACAGGCCCACAAACTTTAGGCTACATGTATTCATCTTCAGACGTTTGACAGCTGTAGGCAACATACGGCAGTTTTGTATCCATAACCACTTCCAGTGTCAATGTAAATTTGACACTCACCTTTGATTCATTTACAGCTATCAGTAGCCATTACTTCTGATGACAGGCAATCATCTTCAAGCGTTGTCAAATAATTGAAAAAAGAAATGGATGGTCTGCAGACAAACCGACCGATAGACAAAACAAACAAAAAATATTCACCATTTTTATTTCAAGAGACACATGGAACGAAAATAAGAAACAAGCCTTTTAGTCATTTGATATTGCTCAGACGTCTGTAATATTTATTCATATGTTTGTTGTTGTTTTTTTTTTTCAGACGACGGCGTTAAGCGAAGCCAAACATTTTTATCTTGATTTGATTGTATAAGATAATGTATCAAAATCACAAATATTTTTGTAAAGTGTGTGCTTCAGTTCTATATGTGACGTAACCTATCTGTAGTACTAGGAAACAAAATATCTACATATAAAATAATACATCCCGAGATGAACTACAACACATGTTACTAGTAACCCTTACCCTGCTAAATTTCTATAATGAACTTGTCCATCTTTCAATGTGAACAGAACCGTTAACAGTTACTAGTAAAAGATGTGCTTACCAAAAAGATACTGACTGAATAGCGAACAGTGCAGATCTTGGTCTGCACTGGTCGCAAAAGCAGAATCACTCGCAGCCAGCAGGCTGAGGGGTAATAAATTTTTGTTCAAAGCAATAATGTCAAGCATCCTATAATGAAAATATGTTTATCTTCATAGTTAAATACCAATCAACGTAATTTAATATAAGTTATAATACCACTTTTATTCAGAATATATCCTCTTTGTCTTACTTAAACCTTTCCCTGCTAAGTTTCTATAATGAACTTATCCATTTTTTTTTCAATTTGGAAAGTAAGATTAACTGTTAAAAGGGGTGTTTACCAAAAACAAATACGGACTGAATGGCGAACAATGAAGATCTTAACCAGACTGTCACAAAGGCAGACTCAGTCCTGTCTACTGATAAGGTATTGAATGTCCAAACTGTCGCATAGGCAAACTCAATCCTGTCCAGCATGATAGGGGTTAGTTTTGTTAACAAAATACGTTAATCATCATAAACGTATTCATATATTTTCTTCATTTTTATCTCCCTTCAACCGTGAACAAAAAAGAATGGTAAAGTAATGATGTCTGGCAAGTACCTGCTTTGACCATATCAGATACAATAGTCGTTCTTTGCTATCACAGACAAACGTGTAGCAATGATCTCTTAAATGGCATCTACAAAGGTGCAAGCTCATGCCTAAAATGATGTCCGGAGGGGGGAGGAATTGGGACTTCCCCCACCATGTAAAGCTGAAGAGTCACATCGTGATCCATAAATGTGTCGTTGTGACATTAAACCAAACAAAAATACTATTAATGGATAGAATATTTTAACAAAGTGCACGTCTGTATTACACGTTTGACAGTAAATTTTGGATATTTGGATATTTGGATATTAAGAAGATTTAGAAATCAATACCTCTCTTTTTTTGAGGTATAGTAAGAAAATTGAATGTGTAATTCAGGCATGTGTTTCCTTTTCTATGAATTTCTTCGTACTTTCCCCACTCTTTCAATTATATTTATATTTCGTTTCTATACATATATTTTCCTTTCAACATAAATGTAAGAGCTTCTCTTTTTGAACATCTCTTTTAATTTACCATTAATGATATATATAGTAATCATAAATGACACAACAACACGATTAAAGTCAAATAGCAACTTTTCCTGGGTTTGTCGGTTGAGAAAGACCCCAGGTGCACTCAGGACATTGTTTCTATGGCTGGCACGTTTCTATGGCGGGCACCTGGGTAAGTCATTGGCCTTTCGTAATCCAGCTGGATGGCTTTCTCACATGAAGAATTTTTCAAATGACATTTACATTATAACTCAAATGAAAACAATTTATATATATATGTTTTTCATGCATCATTACAAACATGAAATGGGCTATAGACTATGATATAATATGTTACTGTAAATATAATATTTAGTTAAGAGCGGGGCTCGAACTCACGTACCCTGGTTTTGTAGTCAGACTATATTACCACTGGGCCACTGCCTTCACACTGTTATGTCGGGGCATGATCTTAAAAAAATATATATCCCCAGGGCTTTAATAATCCACTTATGTCACTGAAAACACAAAGCAAATTAGACTTAGTTTTCAACTGTAAATGGCACACATGACAAGTCAATTTTAAGGCCCCACATCCCACATGGCGATTAAAATATGTGTCGCCCTAAACAAATGTAAGATATAAGAAAGAAACTCTTTTTGTCACAATAAATGTAACATAAAACTGAAGACATATTTCTATATACAGATGTAATAACAGAAAATTAGTATACAGTACAACATTAACTTATAAAAAAAATACTCTGAAGTATTAATTGTCATGCAGGGCCTCAAAACCGTATACATTTTATCATGTTGACTTGTTCTATGACAATGTTTTTATAGCTTAATTATTCTATGGTTAGTAGAAATTGTCTGCAGTACTTATTCAGTCGCACAAATATGATGTTTCTATCTAAGCACGATATAACGAACTTAAGTATTTGCTTAAGTATATTTCTTATTTGTTTACTTCGTTTTCTGTAAAATTCAGAATTGTTTTGATCTATGAAATAGTCACACGCCATTCTGATAAACATGTAGATGAAAATATTAACACTGAAGACAAATAAAGGGCAAAAACAAACATCTGAAATAAAAGATATAGCTAAACACTTATTTAATTTTTTTCGTGAAACCGGGGCAAGGCCAGTGTCTTTTGTACCAGTACTAACCTGTTATCTTCAGTTTGCTTTTCAGGGATCAAAGGTCAGAGACAAAATGACTTCAGCACAATGTCTTTTATCATGTCGTCAGGGGTAACATTCACTTGCTTTGGGATTGGACTTACGACAACATGATTCGTAAATTAGCGCTCTCCCTAGTAAGCTGTACTAGATTTCCTATAGGATGATCATTTCTTCAGTCGTGTAGAAGATAATTAGTAAATAAAGGTGTGTTTTTGCCATTTTTGCACTACATATTTGCTCTGACAAGGAACTTTAAAATGGCACTGATAAAAGACACGTCTCTTTATACGCAATAGAGTGATTGGAAGATTGAAAGTGGATAAGCGACAAAAATTGAGGAGTTTCTCAAAGTTGAATGTTTAATTACGTTTTTCGCATTGTTAACAACTTTGTAGTAAATTTTATATTATGACTGCCTTGTATCCGTTGTCGCTGCCTGTCATAGTTAACACTTAACACTTGGCCTATTTACACTGAAGAGGTCACTTGTTAAGTTTACCTGAAAATCTGTCAAAATCTTTGCCCAAATACAATCTCGGACGAGTTTGATGCTGAATTGTCAATGTTGAAAAATAGGTCACTAGGTCAACTCCAAGAAAACCAATGTTAAAACTCTTGCGTCAACATTTTCTATAAGATCTACATGGAAGCAGGAATGTATGATTATGTCGAAGGGTCAAGTATACACTGCCCGTAGGTTATGTTTTCTATCTGTTTATGTTATGTATGTCCCGTATTGTCCTCCGTAGTCGTATTATTGTAATTAGTCCGTAGTCATCTTCCGTAGTCTAGTTGTTGTATTTAATATTTAGTCATGTTTAGGCATTATGCTTTATCCACTACACCTCATATAAACAATATCCGATAGTCCAGTCTTTACACATGTCACTTATTCATAATTCATTAACTATTATACCGGTAACTTACCACATGGATGGGCCTCTCTTCTAATATTCGATTTCCCGGTTAACTTGCACAACGCATGCGCACTTGATGAAATATTGATGGCGCAGCCCTTAGTTTTTGTCACTGACAGAACACTATTTATATAGGCTCATATTTGTGTTTGTGTGAAGTTAGCAGAATAGAAGAATAGCAGAATTACTCCAGCAGAATAGCAGAATAACTCCAGCAGAGTAGCAGAATACCTCCAGCAGAATAGCAGAATAACTCAAGCAGAATAGCAGAAAAGCATAACAACTCCAGCAGAATAGAGAATAGCAGAACAACTCCAGCAGAATAGTAGAATAGCAGAATAACTCCAGCGGAACAGCAGAATAGCCGATCAACTCCAGCGGAATAGCAGAATAACTCCAGCAGAGTAGCAGAATAACTCCAGCGGAATAGCAGAATAACCGACCAACCCCAGCGGAATAGCAGACCAACTCCAGCAGAATATCAGAATAGCAGAATAACTCCAGCGGAATAGCAGAATAGCAGACCAACTCCAGCGGAATAGCAGAATAGGAGAACAACATTAAAAATAACAGAAAAACAGAATAACTCCTGCAGAATAGCAGAATAATTCCAACAGAATAGCAGAATAATTCCAGCAGAATAACAGAATAATTCCAGCAGAATAACTACAGCAGAATAGCAAATAATTCAAGCAGAATAGCAGAATAATTCCAGCAGAATAACTCCAGCAGAATAGCAGAATAATTCCAGCAGAATGGCAGAACAGCAGAATAGCAGAAAAACTCCAGCAGAATAGCAGAACAACATTAAAAAGACAAAAATTCTACATGATTTTTTTTTTTATTTTACCTCGTATCTGTATGATAATTAAAATTAGCCTAAGCCTGTTTTTGCGGTAAACGTATTATCATTATAATTTGTTAGAAAACCATTTTGTCAGTTAAAACAACAACTTTAAGACCAACTGTATACATTATACGTCTTGCATTATACCTGGCACAATTAACATTAGCCTAAGACTCTTTTTGCGACACACATGTTACCATTATTGCTTATCAAAACTTTTAAGGGCACTCTAAGTAGTGAACTTCTATTTTTTGGACATTTTTTGTTTTTATTTTGAATAAATCCCGTTGCAACAATAGTCTTAGGCTAATGTCAATTGTCATGCAGATGCGAGTTTAAACAAAAACAGCATGTAGCCTATTTGTCCTTTTGATATTGTTTTACTATTCTGCTATTCTGCTGGAGTTGTTCTCTGCTATTCTGCTATTCTGCTGGAGTTGACCAGACTGCATGCTGGTCAATACCACCTACACTGGTCGCAAAGAAAGAATCAATCCTAAGCGTTAATTTTAGGAAAAAAAAACGTTTATCATCATAAGAGTACTCATTAATTTCCTAAATTATTATCTCCCTTCAACCGTGAACAAAAATGAAAGATAAACTAATAATGTCTGACAAGTACCTTTCAGATGCAACAGTTGTCTTTCTTTGCAATCACAGGCATACATGTAGGAATAGTTTCTTAAATGGCATCTACCAGGTGTTCGCCCGTGCCTGAAATAATGCCCGGAGGGGAATATTGGGGCTTCTTCCACCATGTAAAGCTGAAAAGTCACAGCTTGACCCATAAATGTGTCGTTGTGACATTAAACCAAACAAAAATACCATTAATGGATAGAATTTTTCAACAAAGTACACGTTTGTATTTCCCGTTTTTATAATATCTTTGAGTTATTAAGAAGATTTAGAAATCAATATCTCCCTTTTTGTGTAAATTCCTTTAATAACTATGCATTTATGAGGTACAATAAGAAAATTACAAGTATAATTCACGGATGTGTTTCCTTTTCTGTTAATTTCTTTGTAACTGCTTTCCTCACTCTTTCATTTATATTTATATTTCTTTTTATAAATATATTTTCCTTTCAACATAAATGTAAGAGCTTTATTTCAGGACATCTCTTTTCATTTACCATCATTGCTATAAATAGTAACCATAAGTGACATTCGTGTTTTGTTGTTGTTGGAATAAACGTCATACCAACACGATTAAGGTCATATGGCAACTTTTCCAGGATAATACCCTAGGTGCACTCAGGACATGGTTATATGTGTGTGTTTTTCATGAATCATTACAAACATGAAATGGGTTATAGACTATGATATACTATGTTACTGTAAATAAAATATTTAGTTATTTTAAAGGTATATCAAAATTGTCGAATGTATTTGGGTGGTAAAGTTTAATTTCTTAATGTTTTGTTTAAAGTCTCAATCAAATCACGTGACAAACTTAGATCTATTTCCTTCTCCTTCGATTTTAATCAATTATCATATCTGAAATTGATGCTCAAGAAGTTCCTGTACGATTGTTGCATACTAATGATGTAATCTTTATGTTTGTTTGTTTGTTAGCTTATGTATAGCCGCCTCGGGAATAATGTTAACATGTTTTAGTTGGATGATAGTGTGGTATACAGCAGGTCAGATGTAAAACAGTCATAATCGGGACACTTATGCAATGCTAATAATTTTAGTGGGAAGCGCTGTGGCTCGAACTCACGTACCCTGGTTTTGTAGTCAAACTGTATTATCACTGGGCCACTGCCTTCATGTTGAGCCATGACTCTATCCCCCATGCTTTAGTAATCCAGTTATGTCACTGAAAACACAAAGCAAATTAGACTTAGTTTTCAACTGTAAATGGCACACATGACAAGTCAATTTTAAGGCCCCACATCCCATATTGCGATTAAAAATATGTGTCGCCCTAACCAAATGTAAGAAAGAAGCACTTTCACAATCAATGTAATATAAATATAAAACTGAAGTCATACTTCTATATACTGTTGTGGCAGAAATTTAGCAGACAATACAGTTATGTTGGAGGCAAGTAATGCAGTAACATTAATTTATAAAAGAAATACTCTGGCGTATTAATTGTCATGCAAGGCCTCAAAACCGTACACATTTTATCATGTCGATTTGTTCTATAACACTGCATTTATAGCTAAATTATTCTATGGTTTGTAGAATTTGTCTAGAGTACTTATATCAGTCGCGCAAATATGATATTTCAATTTAAGCACGATATAACGAATTTAAGTATTTGCTTAAGTATATATTTCTTATTTGTTAACTTCGTTTTCTGTAAAATTCAGAATTGTTGCGTTTTGATCTACGAAATAGTCATATACCATTCTGATATAAATGAAAAATGAAAAAATCAACATTGAAGACAAATAAAAGGCAACAACAAGCATCTGATATAACAGACCTAACTAAGCACTTAGTTAAGTTTTTTCGTGAAATCGGGGCAGGGACATTTAACTTAAACAGTGTCTTTTGTACTAATCTGTTAGCTTCACAGGGATCAAAGGTCAGAGAGAAAATGACTTCAGCACAATGTCTTTTATCAAATCGTCAGGGATAACATTCATTTCGCTCGGGGATCGAACTTACGACCCTATGATCCGTAAATTAGCGCTATCTCTATTGAGCTGTACTAGATTACCTACAAGATGATCATATCTTTAGTTGTGTAGAAGATAGTTAGTACATAAAGGTGTGTTTTACCATTTTTGCACCATATATTTGCTCTGACATGGCAGTTTAAAACGGCACTGATAAAAGACACGTCTGTTTATAATAGAGATGTACACGCAATAGAATGATGTGAAGATGGAAAGTGGATAAGCGGCAAAAATTGGGGAGATTTTCAGAGTTGCTTTTAAAGCATTTAATGTTTTATTATGTTTTTGCATTGTTGACAACTTTGTAGTTAATTGTTGTATTTCATAGTTAACATTGAAGAGGTCACTTGTTTAGTTTACCTGTAACTCTGTCAAAACCTTTGCCCAAATACAATCTCGAACGAGTTTGATACTGAATTGTCAATGGTGAAAATAGGTCACTAGGTCAACCCCAAGAATGTTAAAACTCTTGCGTCAACATTTTCTATAAGATCTACATGGAAGCAGGAATGTATGATTATGCCACAGGGTCAAGTATACACTGCCCGTAGGTTATGTTTTCAATAACCATATCCAATAGTCCAGTCTTTACCCTATATCACTTATTCATAATTCATTACTATAATAACTAACCGCATGGATGAACCTTCCTTCTAACTTTCGATTTCCCGGCTAATTTGCACAACGCATGGGCAGTTGGAATGAAATATTGATGGCACAGGTCTCAGTTGCTGTCACTGATACTAAAATATTTATACATTGTATTTGTGTTTTTACAGGTAATTTAGATGATTATTTTTTATGCTTAATCATTTATCTACATTTTGCCATTCATCAGTTTTCTTATTTCTATGTATTTGCGCTTGGAATAAAATTTTGATGGCATAGGCTGCAGTATTTGTCGCTGACAATAAAATATTTATCTAGGCGCATAATTGAGTGCTTACAGACCCGTTATCCACGACCCGAGTCTCGAACTCATATGGCATTGCTCATCTTCTGCACAAAAGACGCACTGCGTTTTATATTTTTAATCAAAATTCTATTCATGTTATTAACACACTGCAGATATGCCTATATTCAGTTATTGTATTATGTTTACCTGAACATGATTTTAAACAGTTTTGAGTAAAATATAATTACTTTCCTTCGAATAAACTTTCATGAAAGGATCGTATCACTAACAAAATGTTATATGAACTTGTTGTTCGACTCGTTTGCCTTTATTTTATTTACTTGCTACACGTGTACATTATATATATTGTCAAAAAACAGAAAGATGAAAATACGTTAAAATTAAGACCACTATATTTTCTGTCTATGTTGTTTTAAAGGCACTCGCTACAGTTTTTCCGGACGGGTCGATATTTACCCGAACACCGTGCCAATTTGGTTGTGTTTCTAATCGATGTAGCTCACTGCAGACTTGGTGCGGTCTACAGCGCATGCCCGGAAGTGATTAAGTGTCGCGTACGGCAAAAATTCGCAAATTATTGTATGTTCGCATGCATTTAATGTACAAAATGTATAATATACTGACTAAAGGTTAGGGTAAGTATCACCATGGTTACAAAATATATACATTTAAAGTACTTTTAGTTCAAATTGCTTCAATCCGACATATGCTGGAGTCTGTTATTTATACCAGCGCTCAAACTCTGTATTGAGTCACAGCTGTTTCCAATCCCGTACCGTACCCGTACTGCAAAATGTCAAGCACTATCCAGTAGCTGACTTGAAAAAAAAACAACAGTTTCGAGATAGAAGTGACCTCGTCTGAGCACCGACACAATATCTACTGAAACAGGCGTGCAACCTTAGAAGTTTGATTGCATTATGCCTAAGTATTTTTGACTTGCTCTTATCCAGATTTAATCTCAATTGTATTGACGCTTCGATGTTATAGGCCCACACAATGTAGGCTACAGCTTTTCATCTTCAGAAGTTTGACAGCTGAATAGCAGTTTTTATTTATCCAAAACCATTTACTGCATCAAGTTAAGTTTGACAATCACCTTCGACTTATTGTCAAAAATCAATAGCAATTACGTCAGACCACAGGCAATTTTTAAGCGTTGTCAAATCATTGATGAAAAAAAAAATCAAATGGTCTACAGACAAACAAACCGACTGACAAAACAGAACAATATTCACTGTTTCTTTTCAATAGACACATGAAAAGAAAATAAGGAACAAGCCTTCAAGTCACTTCATATTGTTCAGATGTTTGTAATGTTTGTTCATTTGTTGTTGTTTTTTTCAGACGACGGATGACTATGTATTACAAATATTATTTTTTAAAAGCGTGGGTTTCAGTGACATTACATATCTTTAGTACTAGGGAATAAAATAACTACACATGTAATAAATAACACATCCTGAGATGAACTATAACACCTTTTACTAAAAGTTTGTTGAAACCAATAACGTCCTGCATCCTATCAAGAAATAATGTCTTATATTTGTCGTTAAATACCAAGCAATAAGTAATTTTATGGCCAAAGTTGTAAAAGTTAATTTATTCAGAATATATCCTCTATTTCTCAGTTTGCGCAAACATGCGTGTATTATAATAATAGTATTCATTTATTTCCTCAGAAATGATCTCTCTTCGACCGTGAACTAAAAGTAAACTCATGATATCTGACGAGTACCTGCTACGACCATATTAGATGCAACAGTTGTCGTTCTTTGCGATCACAGACATACATGTAGCAATGATCTCTTAAATGTCATCTACCAAGGTGCTCGCCCATGCTTAAAATAATGCCTGGAGGGGAACAATGGGACTTCCTCCACCATGTAAAGCTAAAGAGTCCCATACATGACCCATAAATGTGTCGGTGTGACATTAAACCAAACAAAAAAACAGAAAATATCCTTTTTGGATAGAATTTTTAACAAAGTGCACGTTTGTTTAACACTAGTTTTTAGTTATTACAGAACTTTAGGAATCAATTTCTGTCTTTCTGTATTATATTTCTGTTAAAACTATGATTTTTTAAGGTACAATATGAAAATTGTGTATTTCAGGGATGTGTTTCTTTTGTGAATTTCATTGTATATGCATTCTTCACGCTTTAATTTATATTTCCTTTTTATAAATATAGTTTTCCCTTCTACATACATGTGAGAGCTTCCCTTGTTGAACATCTCTTTTCATTAACCATCAATGAGCATAAATTGCATTCGTATTTCTTTGTTGTTGTTGAGTTAAACGTCACACCAACACGATTTTCGTCATATGGCAACTTTTGCTGGGTTTTATTGGTTGAGGAAGACCCCAGTTGCGCTCGGGGACCGTTTCATGCATGGGCGGGCACTGACCTTCCTTTTGTCCAGCTGGGTTGTGTCCTCACATGAAGAATTTTACAAATGACATTTATATTATAACTCAAATAAAAATATAGATGTATTTCATGTACTAATTGATACGAACATGTGTAAGAAAGAAACACTTGTTTCACAGTAAATGTAAACTAAATATAAAACTAAAATTATATGTATATTTACAGTTGTAATAACAGAAATTTATTTCCAGTACAATGTTGCCACCATCGCGATTGTCTTACGAAATAATGCAGTTTCATAAACTTATAATAGAAATACATTGAAGTAGCAATTGCCGTGCAGGACTGTGCACATTTTATCCTTTGATTCGACCTGGTGTCCTAGATTTTGACCCCAGATGACCCAATATCGAACTCGTCCAGCATGTGACTTGGAACAGTAGGAGTGTGAGCTTGACCTAGGGCCGAAATGCATGTGTCTTGACAGGTATGGATATATGACCCCTAGACATTTTTTTCATAGGTACCAAATTGTTCGGCAGGACAATCGCTTTCAAAATAAAAAATGGTCCCATGAAAAAACTGTTTTGAACTATATATGATTTCACTGTTTCCGTTCATTTTCGGAAAGGACAGCCATATAGATGATACCGGTAATCAGTCATATCTTAGCCAGTTTTGGTGATAAAACAATAAGAATGGTATTAAAATGGAGCTAAAATATTGGTCTTTACAAAGCAATATTTTTAAGTTAATTAACTAGTTTGCATACTAATGAATATTAATTAGAATGTTACAAAATGACAAAATTTTATTAGAAAATAATATTTTCTAAGTTTTAAATCAATTTAAATGTACCAAACAGTTTTGGTCTGGTCTAAAAGTCTCCCAATGTTTTCTTAAATAGTATTTTGTAACTCTGATGGTAATTTGTTTACTCTAAACTAGGTATGTTTAGCTAATTTGCATAAAATGAACCACTGCCACAACCAACGTCTCAGAAAACAAGATACCACTAAAATTGAATAAACCGATATTAATTGTCATCAATAAAATGACGATTATATGGACTATATTGTTCGGAAATACAGTTTAAACACTTATTTGAAGGAAGAATTAGTATGTAACATATTTTACACATGTTACGTTTCCTTTTCAAAGACCTTGTTTTATTACATCAATTATTTAGAGAATATATATCAGACAGTTTTGATCTGGTCTTAAAATCTCTAAGTGTTTTCTAAATTAGTATTTTGTTACTCTGATGGTAAATAATGTTTTCTACATTAGGTATCTAAGCTAATTTGCATAAAATGAATAAATGCTACAACAGGCATCTCTTGAAATAAAATATAACTAAAATTGTACAACATGATAAAATAAACTGTGATCAATAGACTGGTGATTATTAAAGCTGCATCAAATGACTATATAATGTAAATACTTATTTGATGGAGGAATCTGTTTGTAACTAACCTTACACATGTTACGTTACAATTCAAGTAATATTGTTTTTAAAATAGTACAGGAATATTCAGTTATCAAGTTATTAAATACTTTTACAAAATAGTACAGGTCCATACTTCTCAAGCAATGAGATTTTTTCCGTAATGGCGCTTTAAAATACGTTACCACTGTATTTTGTTGTACTTAGAAATACGTAGGAAGACTTTGAATCATTGTTATCAATATTATGAGATCATTGATTTGTTTAAGCTTTAAAGTATCAATTCTATCAATTTTTCTTTATTTTTGTCAACCAAAAAATCATCTGAAACATTCATTACACATTCAATGTTCCTTTTTCATTTTGAATTAATGTCTTTTTCATTTTGAATTAATGTATCTATTAGTTTACTTATACTTATATCAGTTTCTTAATTATGTTGTTCTTTCATTCGATGGTTCCATTATTGTGGTCAATAATTTCTGTTTTAATTCGATTATGTATTTTATGTACATATTCACGTTATGTTAATTATGTAAACATCCCTGCAAACATTACACTGATAATAGGGTGACGATTTGGAGCTGCCTGTCATGCAAAATGTGTTTTTAATGGATATTTATCTTTGTTTTTCTTTTGTGATTGTGATGTGTATCTATGCAGTCATTTACGTGAGAAGTAAAGCATTTTCTTTCTGAATTTCAGAAACGCATGCATTAGTAGTAAAGTAATTGTTCTGAAACAGTTTCACCTAATTTAACCTTTAATCCTTGGTCCGAACCAACTAATGCCGGACAATTTAAAATCCGCAGGTTTCAAATCCAGTAAAAACTTTAAACACTACACCGAGAGACAAAATGTAGAATAAGTTTGGCCTAATATAGCATACAGGAAGTGAAATATAATGTGGTTGAATTTAGACCACATTTATTTTCTGTTTAAATCACTCTTTTACTTCCTTGTTTTGTAATCCTTCTACATAGATAAAACAACTGTTAAAGACATTAGAAATGACACAAAAATGTACACAGTACCAATAAATACATTAATAATTATCCATGAAACAAGAAAATTTCAAACTAAAAATAACACAGACCGGGAAAACCAAATGCTAAATATAACAAATATAACAAGGTCAGGTTATTTACAAATCTATCTCCCTTTAATAATTGAAATTAAAAAAAAAACAAGTAATATCTCCCTTTGATAACTGAAATTCATACAAATTATTTTAATTAATATTGGAAGAATAAAATTACTTTAGGAGTTGTTATTATTTAAAAACAAAAAGTAATGGAATAAATTATAACACATGAAAAATAAAATTATGATAATTTCAAAACCATAACATTATTATGATAAAGAATATATACTATATAAAACCGGTTTCAACTTTTATATCATTGAGTCGAGTTGTGGTTAGGCTTAGTTCCGGAAGTTTATCTGACGTTTCCTTGTCTGTTTAAAGGTAGCTTGCAGTATGGTTTGTGTACTGGGTCGTCTTGTCTGTTAACGGTTACAGCCTGCTGTTATGACATTGACTGGTTCTGCACATAAAGAATTCTTCCGTCAATGTCGTAATAGCACTGAATTGCCTTACTTCGTTCTTGTCTCTAATTTCGAAGGTTTCGAGAGGCAACGAACAATGGGGTTGAAGGTGATTCTGGCTGCAAAACCGGGCAGGTTTGATGATTTAGGAAAAACCAGCTGTATGGTGAGCCTACAGATGAGGTCTCTTAGGAAAGACTAATGGTTCACCCCGGCGTCGGGTGTGCACGTAATAAATTCTACCTGGTGTCGGGGTTAAAATAAGTGTACTCAACACGGCTTTTGCACTTTTTTAACAACTATTAAACAAGTATTACAAGATTTAAGTACAAACAACTGAAATCACTCAACCGTTTGAGTATGCCATAGGTATATGCATGATTAAATATCATAATAGTTTTATGTTATGAAAATCACTCAACCGTTTGAGTATGCCATAGGCATATGCATGATTGAACATACGCTTTTGAGAGTAGTATGGAATATTCCCATTATATTAATTATTCTAGTTAAATAAAAACACAGTAATTAAATAAAGTTTCAAATAATGTTTTAATTCAAAAGTTTGCTTTCTTTATAATTTATATATTCCTCCAATATGTAGAATTTGACATGACTATCCGACAAAAGCATAAATGATACTTCTGTAGATGTTAAATCGTCATAAGGATGAATGTCAAATATTGTCCTTTCTGTTAAATAAATTTTGATTTTTTTCTGATATAAACATATACTTTCCGTTTCAGGCCCAAATTCACTGACTATGGGTGTTATATTTACACTCCCACCGGGAAATTTACCTGTAAAACCATCTTGCTACCACCTAATAAAAAAATGTGATACTTTACATTTGTCTCTCTGTGTGGGCGCTGTTAAATAAAACCTGATATCTATTATATAAGTTCCGGCTTTTTTGGCTAAAAACACATGTTTTAATAGTACATCCGGTACAGCTAGTTTATATTCTTGGTTTATGTTTATAAAATCTTTATAATCTACGACATTACCAGATTCAAATTAAATGCATCAAAATAGCCTATACCACTTTTAGTTAGAGTATCATATAATGAATATATCCAGACATCGTGGCGATCGAAATACTGTTTCATTTTTATGTATGAATATGTTTCAAAGTTTGTTGGTTTTGGTTTTGGTTCATCATAATAACCGCTGTTATATTCAAAAAGAAACCATTCACGCCGTCTTACTTTTTCTATTTCTTTTTCAAATTCTTCTTTTATTTTTTTATCTTTCTTTTTAAGTTTAAGAATTATTTCAGCTAAATCATCAAGTCGTTTTGTTGTAGCAACTTCAAAAGCAGATAAATTGTCAACAACACCCTTTGTTCTAGCTAATTGTGTTTCTTGTTTTAGAAAAGCATTTTTTACTTTTGTAATTTCTTGGGTATTAGTAGAAATTTCTTCGACATTGGTGGTTATTGCTTTAGTATTAGCAGTAATTACTTGAGTATTAGCAGTAATTGATTCTCCTTGTTTAGCTGATATTTCAACTACAGAGTCAAGATCAGTTATTATTTTTTTAATTTGATCATTAAATTCATTAATATCTTTTTGTAATAAACCTGTAAGTTTACTTAAGTCTGCGTACTTTATATTGTGACGTGCATCAACATTATTAATCATATCTACAAGTTGTTTCTTAAAATTTTCTAGCCGATCATTAATTATGTTAATTGCTTAAGTATTAGCAGTAATTAACTCTCCTTGTTTAACTGATTTTTCAACTACAAAGTCCAGTTCATTTTTATGTTCTTCAACTTTAGCATTAAGCTGCGACATATCTTCTTGTATTTTTTTTTTGTAATATTATTTAATTCTGCATACTTTAAATTGTGACGTGTATCAACAGTACAAATCCAAAATTTGTTTTTTAAAGTCATCTATTTTAGAATTGAGCTGTTCTTTAAGGTTATCTAATGCTGTGTCATGATCATCACCTCTTTGTGAAGCTGCCTTTTCCAGTTCAGATTTATATTCTGCAAGTTTATTTGAAATTAATTCTAATAAATCTTTATGTTTATTTTCAGTTTCAGTATTTAGTTTATTTATTTCTGTTCTGATTTCTAACTGATACATATTTTGTAACTTTTTCTCAGCTTCAATAATCTTGTCTTTTTGTTCTTGTTGTTTAATCATACTATCTTTTAATTCTTGAACTTGAGTGTATAACTTTTCAAAATTGGTTCTAAATACTTTTTTTATGTTGTCATCTGTCAAATCAGATTTCTCTTCAAGTTCTTTAATAGAATCAACCATAGCTTTCATTTCTTTTTCAATTTTATCTTGTAATTCAACTATTAATAATGAATTCTTTTTAAAATCTTTTGTTAATTCTTCAATATTCTTTACTTCTGCTTCTAGTGTTTGTTTTATACTTTTGACATCTTCAAGATCATAGTCGTCTATTACACTTTGAACTTTTTTAAATACAAACCGTCCTGAAACTGCATCGTTGGGTTTATCTGGATCTCCTAGGTTGATTATTTTATTACCTCCCATATCTAATGCTCTGTTCATTTGTGTTATCAAGTTCCTTATTTCTGTGAAGATATGATTCCGTTTCCTTTTAAAGTTTTATGAATTGTTTTTTAGTAGCATAATCACTTAAATCAATATCAAATTTAACTTTACTTATACTGTCAGGTTCACTTATTTGTTCTATATTATTAAAAACTCCCATTATATGATTATTATATATTACCAGTAAAGTTTTTTTCTAAAAAACTTCCTTGGTTTGTCAATATATAAGAAATCATATTTTTGATTTGTTGCATTAGCAAAAGATTTAGGGTTAATATTTTGTTCATTACAAATCATATCATTTTCTCGTTTACCTGGACTTTCAAATAAAATATAATGTGAACAGTTAATACGGATATCTTTTGGTGTTTTATAGTAAGACTGACTTAAATAAATAACACAACAGTTTTTGTGACGTCCTTGAATAAAGTATTTTGTTATTTCATTCTGAACCTTTTTATCTTCACATACAGACCATCAAATATTACTACTTTTTGTTTTTCTGATTCAAGATTCTCACAAGGTTCAATTTGGTTGGAATCGGCCGAATATTCAAGTATTTCATTTGGATCTACTTTAATTTTTTTGCAATTTGACTTAAGTGGTTAATTAAGTCTTGATATTTAGATTGTTCTAGGTTTTTAGCATATAAGTATAATTTATCATAATATATAAGAGGTTTTCGAAGTATATGCATTAATGTATTTGTTTTTCCAGATCCAGAAGATCCACATATTAACATTCTAAAACATGAATCTGGCATAAAAGGATAATGTTGTTTAAAGTTATTAGATTTATCACTTTTTGTATCATAATTTGGAATTTCCATTTATATATAATAATACATTATCTTACATTATCTTACATTATTATATAAATGCAATCAAAACTTAATGAAATAAGAATAAGAAAAAACTTAGTCGAACAAAAGATGAGAGCTCTTAGAGAAGAAATAATGAGAGAAAAAATTAAGAAAGCTACAAATCGGGATATGTACACTGAAATTTATAAACCAATTACTGAAGGAATAGAAAGTAAAAAAGAACAATTTTCAAGTCAGTTAAAAGCATTACCTGGAATAAAACAACAATTAGAGTCACTAAGTGATGAAATTAAAGATATACAAACATACCAGGGTTTACCACAGATATTCCAAGAACCAATACGATTATTACCGTCGAAAGATCATATGGGTTTGGATGATGAAGATGATGAGTTTGAAGACACTAAATAATTTCCTGAAGAATCAGAAGAATTAGAAGAAGAATTGGGAGCAAGACCAAAAGAAAAAAATATCTACAGTAGATTTAGATGCTTCTCTGGATGGTAATGTTTTAAATAAATATGGATATTACAAACCGTCTAAAATGTTTGACTTTTTAACTGCAAATGTAATTGATCCTAATAAAATAGATAAAGACAATCTTAAAGCTACAATAGATAGTGTTACTGAAGATATTAAAAAATTAAATGGTCCAATAGCTAGCAAATCAAAACTAAAAGATTCAAATAAGCAAAAAGAAGCAAAAGAATTAAAACATGCCCAAGGCGAATTATTAAAGTACAAAGACCGGTTAAATCATATTCTTGGTATGTCTTCTACATATGGACAAGGAATAAAACATCATAACCTATATAAAGTTTCACCAAATGGATATTATGGTAATTTAATTATTAACTTAAATAAACTTTACGGTCAAAACAAATTAATTGCTAAGGATAGAATAACTGGAAAAGAAGTCATAAAGACTAAAGTAGATGATGATTTGATTGATCTAATTAATAAAAAATATAACAATAATAAAAAACATTCAATTCATTCTAGAAAAATATTTAAAAAAATAACAGAAAAATCAGGATTACCTGAAAAAGTAATTTGAGGACAAGGTTATGACGTTTGTCCATGTAATCCGGAAGAATTGGTTAATGACTTGGAGTTAATTTGTGGTTCAATTAATGCTGGAAATAATAATGAAGAACTAAAAAATGAAGGTATTAGCATAATTGATAAACTATTAAAAATGAATTCACTCTTACCAAAAGAACATGAAATGTTATATAAAAATTATTTTTCTTGAATTTAGATTTTAATTATATATAAATAGAACAAAAATAGTATTAAGTTCTGAAACAGTTAAAGATAATAACAAAAATACTCCGAGTGATTTTACAATCAGATTTAGTCGTTCTTTAATTTTAGATAAAAATAAAACTTATGTTTTTGGTTTGGATAGTATTAACACTATGACCTATTCTTGGCATAATATTAGTGATGAATATGACAATAAAAGAATTCGTTATAATAATGGTAAGGATTGGAAAAATATTATATTTACAAATGGTTCTTACAGTTACACAGATATTAATAATTATATTAAGGAAACATTAATAAGTAATGATGATTATGAATTTGATAAATCAGACATTGCTCCAATAAGTTTCGAATTTGATTTAAGTAGTTTTAAGATTTTGATTTCAATTAAAGAGTTTATGTTGGATTTAGAAAAATCAAATTTTCATACGTTGCTTGGATTTGAGAAAAAATTTATAAACAAAACTGAATGGGGAACTACAACACCAAATATAATTAACTCTGTGGATACAATTTACATTCATTGTGATCTTATTGATAATTCACTTGTTGATGGTAATTTCAGTGATATTATCTATGCTTTAAGTACTGCAGATTTAACAAGAGCTTATCCATTTACAAAAGAACCACAAAGAGTTGGATATTCTGAAATTAATATATATATTATAAATTCAATTAGAATATATATTACGGATGTATTTGGTAGAATAATTAATTTTAATGAGGTTGAAACAAGTTTTACACTAATTTTAAAAGAAATTAATTAAACTAAAGTTTTTAAACTTTAATTAAATAATTAATAAATTTTAGTTTTATATAATGTACAAGAAAGTTTATGATAAAAATAAAGGAATATTTTTTTATGTTGATGCTCACACGAGAGAAAAAATCATACACGGAACAGGTATCTTTGACACTTTAACGAAATTGCTTTCAAGTTCAGCGCATCTTCAATTAGCACAGCTGGAAAAAAAGCTTTGGAAACAGCAGGAAAAGCAGCACTTGAAAGAGGAACAAAAAAGATTGGAACAGAAGTTGGGAATTTAGCTGCTAATAAAATTGTTGAAAAATTTAAAAGGAAACCTGCTCCAGCAGTTGGTAATTTAATTGCTAAGGAATTACAAGAAAAGAATAACAGTAAAAATAATAATGATAATAAGGAGGATATTCATATGAGAATAAATAGAATATTGTCAGGATCTGGAACTTCAGCTCAACAAAAACGTATTAACAGATTAATTTATAAAAAATAAAATAATATATAATATATACATGTTTAGAACAAAACAATATTGTGAAAGATATGAATTAACTCCTAAAGATACAGCTTTAATATCTGTCTTCGGAAATAATGTTAAGCAACAAAAAAACGGATATCACTTTACAATTAATGATAGAAGTTCATATTTTGATTGGTTTAATGCTTATTTTGACGTAAGTTTTAAAGTAAATAAGCTTGCTAACGGTAATAATTATGCTGATGGAGACCAAATTGCTCTAATTAATAATGCAGCTTCATTAATTGATCAGTTAGTGGTTAAACAAAATGGAAAAATTGTTTATGATTGTAATTATTTATACAAAGTAATAAATGTAAAGGATTTAGTTGAACTATCTAAGGATTATGCAGAATCAACTGGAACAAATGAATTTATCTCTTTAGATACTATTGCTGTTGCTGAAAGTAGGGATGATCAAGCTGAATATAATAAAGGTTTTGCTACTAGGAAGTTATTAATCCAAGGTGGTAATGAGGTAAATGCTAAGATTCCATTAAATAATTATTCATTTTTTCAGGGTTTAGAAACTAATATTATACCTCCAAGTCAAATTCAAATAACACTACAGCTGACAGATGATGATGAATTAATTTTTAGAGCTAATGCTGCTGATGCTGGTAGAGTAATTGTAACTAAATTAATTTTGTGGGTTCCACGTTTAATTTTCAATGAATTTGGACTTAATCTAATTTCTGAAAGATTTACAAAAGCAAGATGGTCATACCTTCGGGAAATGGTGACACAATCAACTGATACACAACAAAATAATATAACCTTTAGAATAACAGCTGGTATAACAAAACCACAACATGTATTTGTTTATTTACAACGACCTGACAAAAGTAATTCACAAGAACATAATCCACATTTATTAGATACATTTAAGGTAAATGCTAATAATTATAATTGCACTTTGAGCTCCTGTCGTCTTGAAGTTGGTAATGGTGTTTTTTTATCCAGAAACAGAATACACAAGTATATCAAGAATATATGATGATGTAATTAATTATTATCATAATCAAAATAATAAGACTACTGGAAGTCTGCTAAATAGATCAAACTTTTTTAATTTATTTGGATTTGTTCATTTTAACTTGGAATATAAAAAGGAAGTAATAACAGAAGATCCTAAGCATATTACATTAACAGCTAAATTAAATATTCCACCAGCAGCTAATATTCGTGTTTACGCAATTGTATTGTATGAGGAAACAGTTGAAATAAATACTATTGGAAATGAACTTGTTATTGTTTAAATAAAATAAATTTTAAATATATAATGTCATCAAATTATATTGAATATAAAGTTAACCTTACAGATGGACAAAAGAAAAATTTAGCACAAGCTTATAATAATAAAATTCCACATACTTTTAGATTAAAACTTGAACAATTACATGGAAACTTCCCTTTACTATTAACAAAAACACAAATTAATCAAATTAAAAATGCTGTTGCAAATAAGAGGGGATTAGAAATAAAAATTTCAAAAAAAAAACAAATGTCCAGTCAAGGTCAAAATGATGGATTTTTAGAAGCTTTGGCTGGTTTGTTAGGAAAAACAATTCTTCCAATGGCATCAAAAATAGCTCCAAAAATATTAGCCCCTCTAGGCATCGGCGCTTTGTCTGGGCTGGCCAGTACTGGTGTTAGTAAAATACTTCGAAATTTTATGATTTCAGTAGCTAATAATAAGAGAAATATAATATCACCATATCTTACACCTAATCAAAGAAAGCAACTAGTAGGATCTGGAGTGATTAAATTAACACAAAAACAGAAACAAAATGGCGGTTTCCTGGGTATGCTGGCTGCTAGTCTAGGGATACCTTTGATTACATCTTTGTTAAGTGGTAAGGGACATGGTCAGGGTATACAGATTGATTCTCAGAAAAGACCTTACAGACGAATTCCTATAGTAAAAAAAAAATAAAATTTATAAACAAACCTATTTCTAACTTTGAAATTGAACAATGGGTAAAACAACTCGGTATAATAAACTTTAGGGGTGTATTTAGTAGAAATAATTTACCAAAATCAAAATTGAATAATGAATGTGGAATTATAAATTTAGACGACTCTGTTGGGTCTGGAACACATTGGGTTTGTTACTTAAATAATATGTACTTTGATAAAAGCAGAGGTTTTCTGAGAAATGCTTTGTATTTCGATCCATTTGGACTTCCTCCACCAAAAGAAGTAATTAAGTATATACCAAATGTAAAATACAACAATGTTCAATATCAAGACAAAACAAGTACACTCTGTGGATACTTTTGTTTATTTTTCATAAAAATGTTACAAGATAAAGTACCGTTGTATGATTTATTGTATAAAATACTAAAAATAAATAATCAAAGAGTAAATGAACAAACTATTATAAATTATTTTAATAAAAAAGGTTAAAACTATTGTTTTTATTTAACTGGAATAATTAATATAATGGGAATATTCAATAATATAAATGAAAAAGTAAATAAAATAGAAAGACAATTAATAAGAAAACCTCCATTGTTTTTAACATGTTATACCCAAGATACCGATAGTGGATTATTTCAATTGAAAACTGTAAATGTTAGTCCTGGTTTAGTTCAAAATGGTCATAATGTAAGAATTAATTTTAATTGCATTTTAATTATTCTTGTTGATGCAATTAAATTAGATAAAGGAGAAGCTAAATTACAATTAAAAAATAAAGAAAATGTAATTCTTCAAAGTTATAATGTAAAAAATAATAGAAAAAATGAATCTATTTCTATTAATTATGCTAATGAATTTAAAATAAATGATGTTATTTCTATTAATTCTTTAAACGTTATGAATATTCAATTAACAATTTATGGTTCTATTATTTAAGAGTTACTTTAAGAATTAATTTAAGAATAAGCTAATGTATCAATACCATTATCAAGAATATATCTTTTATCGTCATAACATGATAAAGATGTTTTATTTATAACATAACTGGAAAGATTGTGTTTATCAGAACGAATAACTTTAAAAGTGAGATTAGTTTGGGTTGAATTAAACAAGGTATCTTTGTAATTTTTATGAACTATTGTTTTCTTAACAACAAGTTTTTTAATTCCTTTACATTTTTTAACATTTACTTCGTTTTCTAATAAATATGAATACATTTTACTTCTTAATCCAACAAATTCAACTATGGGAATGCCGGCAGCTTCGTCTTTAAATTTTCCAATTACTTTTTTATTATTGTCGAAATAAAATTGTGAGTTGTTATCGTAATCACTATTATCAAATAAATCTTTGTCCTTATAAAAATCCTCATATGCATCTTTGGTTTTTATTTCATAACATAATGAATCAGTGTCAGTGAATAGTAATTTACAATTACCCTAGTACTTTTCCATAATGTAATTTTAATGAAAATCATACATTAAATATTTTGATAAATCTAGAATGCACATTCCAACATAACAAGGTCTGTTTAATAACAAACTTTCTTTTATTCTATGAATACCAAACAAATTCTTGTTAAACATCGTTGAACTAACAAATGAAGGTTTTGCTATATATTTTAATAAAAGGTTTTCATCATGAGTTAATTTAATATTAACCCTCTTGCGTAAATTCTCCATCGTCTTACCGAATACAGAGTTGTTCATTAACTTAAAAAAGTCCTTTTCAAATGATTTATTTTATTTAGATCTTTTTTGAGTATTAAAATCAATATATTTTTTTAACCAAGGACTTTCGTCAAAAGTTAATATTTTGTGTATTTTTGTTACTTTTAACCCTAATTGTGTATATAGTTAAGATTTTTATAATCAACTACATAATTTTGTTTTTTCATTAAAGTTGGAACTTATTTTTTTACATTACTTTTTCCTATTTCAAATTCTTCTTTAATAGTTTTACTATAGTCAGAAAGCCATTGATCTGGTATTTTAATTTTTTCAGGAGGTAAAGGATAATCGTTGTGGGTTTTATGTAATTCTTTTGGATATTCAAGATCACATTCAACTATAAAGTTAGTTTTACCTTTTGCAATTAATTTCTTGAATTGTTTTTCGGATATAAATTTAAAGTTTCCAGAGGGTAAAGGTTGACACATGGCCCAACCGTAAAGGTTATTGGCGTCGAGGTACATAATGTATTTGCTGTCAAGTTTAGGATTATAATCTTTCATATATTTATTGTTTGCTTTACTGTATCTGTTTGAAATATAACTTATTCCTCCTCTCAGTCCCTTTTCAATAAAAAGATACATATCAATATCAGTTATTAAATCTAACTTAATTCCAGTCATTTTTAACACTGCATCCCAAGCTAAACCAGGGCTACTAAAATAATGACAAGGATCTAATTTGTAGTACTCTAAACATAGTTTTCTAAAATTTTCGAATACATCAGCTAAAAGTAATACATCAGTCTTTAAATATAGATCATGATATTCTCCCATTGTTTTAATTTTAAATTTATTCCAAACATTTTTAGCATGTTCATATTCGTTGTCAGATATGTGTGTTTCATTTAAAATTGAATAAAAATCTTCTTTAGAAGGTAATTTTGTTTCTTTGAATTTTTTAAATGAATCCATGTAATCATATGGATAAACACCTTTTGTTTTTAATAATTCTAGTGTAACCGAATGTTCCAGCTTCGCTATATTTTTATCAAATTCTTGAGATAAATATTTAAATTCTGGAATATTTTTTACTAAGTTATCCAATGATTGAGACATAAATTGGAATGAATCAATAAAGACCAAGTCGGAAATCATAAATGCCATATATCTTTCCATATTGTTAGGAATAACATTAATTTCTTTTTTAAATTTTCCTATTTGTTGCATAATAAAATGACCGTCATAACCCCTTAAATTATGAAAAATAACAGGAATTTTATGTGTTAGTTTAAAATTAATATTACATTCTGAGTGAGCACTTCCTCTGAATTTTCCTGTTATATGACAATGGTCTCGGACAGGATTTTCATTTTCCTTAGATTCTTTTTTTACAGATATGACAAAACTTTTGTTTTTTAAATTCAATTTCGTCTTTTTTAGACATTCTCAAATCTTTATTAAAATGTTCTTTAAATATTTCTTTACAATATTCCTCTTCCTCAAGCATTTTTTCAATAAATTTATAAACTGCATTAGGGCCTCTATAAATCTGGGTTGGTTTAGTATAACTGTTATCATAACAACAAACAACTTTATAGCCGTAACCACAATCTATATGATTTTGATATGGTTCAGTAAATGAAGATTCAGTTGATGGTAAAGCAGTTAAAACTTTTTTAGTTATTGATTCAAAATCAGCATAAATTACAAAAGGTACTGCTAAACCTTTATGATAATTTTTAAATTGTACTTTACTTCCCTCTTTTGGCATTTTTATACCTTGAGTACCATTAATAGCTAAACAGTTTGGAATATGTTCATTTAATATTCTTTCTTGAGTAAAATGTTGTAAATAACTTGATATTTTGATATGTACAATGGATAAATTCCCGTAGGTTCTTCATAACCAAATATATTAAATGATATTTCATTTAAAACTTCAATTTTAGGTATTTGATTTAATGTAACGGGAAACTTTATTCCAGTATAATCAAGATCGCTTATATGTTTTTTTATATTTTGAAACTCTATGAGGGTTTTCTTTAACAGGAAATTTGTAAGCTAAATGACACCATCTAAAACATTCATTATCATCATTCTTTATACACTGACGAGATAAAGAAACGCCTCATTCAAACTCGGTATACAATTTTTCGTTAACCGTGATTCAAAATTAGAAAAGAAAAATTCCATTCGCAAATTAGATGCTTTACAAGAATTTATGGTCAATAAGAAATCATTTCATTGTCGCATTAAGCTTAAATCTTGAATTTTAACAGCCCGGTCGGAGAAATTACATGGTGGCCACCTCTGCTAGCAACCACAGCAGCAAGGCGACGCCTAATAGAGCCGCACCAGTTGCGTAACAGATACCGTGGGATTCTGGCCCACTCCTGGTGCAGCGCTGCTTCCAGTTCCCGGACGTTTGCTGGCTGGGGTTGACGTTGGCGTAAACGCCGTCCGAGATAATCCCACGCGTGTTCAATCGGATTGCAGTCCGGTGAACACGCCGGCCAAGGTAAAACATTAATGTTTCTAGCCTGTAGAAAGTCCCTGGTGACGCGTGCAACGTGAGGTCGCGCGTTGTCGTGCTGATAGACTAATCTTTGACGTTGACGGAATAAAGGGACAACTACATGACGTAATATCTGGTCGATGTAACGCCTGGCTGTGAGATTACCTTGGCAAACGACGAGTTGGGACTTAAACCTATGGTTGATTGCTGCCCACACCATTACTCCACCTCCACCGTAACGATTGTGCTCCAAAACGCAATTGTTTGCGTAGCGTTCATGGCGTCGTCTATAGACACGGATACGTCCGTCGGCGTTCCACAAGTTGAAACGCGACTCGTCACTGAACACTACGTTCTGCCAACGCTGGCCGCGATGGTTGCGGGCCCAAATAAGACGTTGGTGACGGTGGCGTAACGTTAGAATTAGACCGCGGTGAGGCCTACGACAGGTAATTCCGCGTTCTCTGAGTCGATTTCTCACTGTATGTCGACTAATTGAACGTCCACGGTTACCTACAACTATACGTGACGTAGATTGCGCCGTCACAAATCTGTCATGTAAATGACGTTGACGTATATAATTATCCTGTCGTATTGACGTTACACGCGGTCTACCTGAACGTGGTCTATCGATAGACGTTTCCGTGTCTCTAACACGTCGAATAAGACGCACAATTGTCGAACGAGAGACGTTAAAACGTCTAGCAACTTGTTCCTGCGTTCGCCCACATTCAAGCATAGCCAAAACCTGAGCCCTCTCTTCAGAATTCAGCCTCGGCATTACGAAAACTAATGTTTTTTTTTTCAGAGAATAGCTGAAAATATGGTTGTGTGTCGTATTACACATCAAACCACATGGTTTACATGCACGGACTGCACGAGGAAATCATGACTAGGTACATGAAGTGAACAAATGGCTGAATGAAATCGCGCGAGTTTTTGTTCACTGTGTTTGTCGGTCAGAGTACATGTAGATTTACTACATTTCACAACAATTAAAAGCGTTAGGAAAAAAATAACGCCAAATTTCAATGAGGCGTTTCTTTATCTCGTCAGTATATTTATCAATCCTTTCTTTGGATTTTGTAATGGTTTTGGTAACTCTAAATAACTTGAAGCAGCCAATGGACTATACTTATATCTATTTATATAATGAGCGTCAACTGACTCTATTCTCCAGCCACTTCCTTCAGAAATCAAATTACCAATTCTATTTATTATTTCATCAAATGCTTGACGTAAAGTTTTTTTTATTTCATTTGTATTAATTATTTCTAAAGCCTTTGATTGAAAATAAGCTGATTTATATATTGTATCAGTTTTATCCATTTTTGAAAAAGTTATTTTTAAAACAACGTTTATTTTTATACCTTTTAAAGTTTTAAGTTCAGATTTAAGTATTTCATAAGAGTCGTTTATAGTTAAATATAATTGATTCTTTGGATCTTGTCTATATGTAATTTTAATTTCAAATTTCTTATAATATTGTTTTGTAGATCTCTCAATTTCCATCTATATATTATAATTAGAAAAAAAAATCACTAAGGAAAAAAGGATTAAAAAATAATAAATAAAGTTTAAGAAGAATTAAAATATTTAAATTTATATCTTTTTCCGCTGGTTTTTGATATTCCACTTTTAACTTGGTTTTTTTCCTTTGCAGCACATTGTTATTAACCCTGAATTAATGTTAAGGTCTTCGGATGCTGCGTAAGTGCTTTTATATGTTTTTTCTTCATTAGTGTCACAATCGGTTGCAATAACTTTTTTAGGATTGTTTCGAATATTATTTGGTCTGGGACAATCACATAATCTTTCAGCATTTTCTTCTTCAGTTAATAGACAACCGCAGTTCCATTCAAATAAACTATTTTTTAAAAGATAAGGATCTATAACATTTTGTAATTTATCAATGACATGATTTTTATATTCATCGCTAACTATTTGATTAAGTTTTGATTTAATAACATTTCTTCTTTTAAGAACTTTTTATATGAATTTTTGTCTGGATTCATTATTTCTCCTAAAGTGCTAGATAACTTTGGCATAATCATTCTATCTACCTTTGTATTAACCATCTATATATAATATACTTATAGAAAAAAAATCTTTAAAAACGCAACTAAAGAAATTATATTGATTTGAGAAATTTGTTTATATTATCTATATCTTTTAAATAAGATTTTAAAGTCATTTTTTCTAAATTGTTATCAACTGTTAAAATTTTAATACCTTCTTGAGACATTCTGTTTAACCATTCTTCGTGTAATTTGTGTAGTTTTTCTAAATAATCTAAACCAACTCTGTTTTCTTCCGTTCTGTTTCTTTTTTGGAGTCTTTTAAGACATATTTCTGGGTCGGTTTTAACATAAACAAATCCATCAACTGGGTTTTTTCCGTATGGTTTTATAATATGATCAGTTAAGAAAAGATTGTATACTGCCCACTCGGGTCATTTATAACACCGTTGTCGTGATGCTGTTTTGTAAAATCGTTGCTGTTAGTTAAATAACAACGTTCAAGGACAGAAACACCATCAAACTGTTTAGCAAAAGATAACATTTTTGTATGACTATTTAAAGTTGTTAGCTGAAAAGGAAATAAATATTTGGAAGGTTCTTGAGCAGCAAGTTCAAAAAGGTTATATGAATTATAACTTGCGAAGCTGGAACCTTCGGTTGCACGTGGATCCATAACATTTTGCCATTCCTGAATTGGTTCTGGAATTATATTAAAATTAGGATTATATTCTTTAATAATATCTAAAAACGTACTTTTTCCTGATGCAATATTACCTTCAACTGATATATTTTTTCTCATTTATATAAAATACTTATAGAAAAAATCTTTAATAATCTTTAATAATCTTTAATAATCTTTATTAACCTTTAATACAACTCTTCTTCTTTTTTACTTTTATATCCGTTAAGTTTAAATTCCTTCATATGCATTTCAAGAGGTGTTGAATAATTTTTTTCTTTCTGCATTTCTAATAGTATTGTAAAAATATCCTGAATAACTTTATTTGGATCTTCTTTATTTACTTTTCCGATCCGTGCTTTTGTTATAAGTTGTTTTATTTTGTGATGATGTGTTTTTAAAATAAATTTCTTGTCGTCAAGTTTTAGTCTGTTAGTAAATATGGTAATTACTGATGGAACAGCTCCAGCAACTGCTACAAATATAGGAATAGCTGGAACAAGTGCTAATGCAGCTGAGCAACCAAAGATACCTGCTGTAATATATAACCCAGTACTTACTCTCCCACAAAATTTATAACTTTTTCTGTAAGCAGCAGCTAGTTTAGTTAAGTGAATAATTAATTGATCTATTGTTTCTATTCCATTATTATTAGAAATTAGATTTTTATTACTCATTTATATAATTAATATTAATATTAATATTTTTCAACTTAAATTTCTTCCAATTCACTAAACGGAACCCAACTATTAAATTTTTCATTGTAACCTTTCCATTTTACTAAAGCTTGTTTTTTCTTATAGTCTCGTCTAATAACTTTTTCTATTCTAAAAACCTCTTGTGTAGTAGGTAAAAGTTCTTGTTCATAAAATGAACCTTGAATTATTTCATCATTTAAATCTTTAATAGTGTATGTTCTGGGATTTGTATTATTAATTTTATAAATTATAAATATTTCCTCTGTCAAGTTTGGTGTATATCCTTTTTCAAAATGTCTTTTCAGTTTGCTTAAACGAACTCGATCACCAATTTTAAATTTTGCTTTACTCTTTGGTATCTTTAAATTAACATATAAATTAAAGTAAACAGTACCTTTATTTAAGTTTTTACTAGCTTCGGTTGGTGTCATTTTTATACTAGAATGTTTTGTTTTGTTATATTTATCAACCATATCCTGCAAATTATCTAAATAAGTATAAGTATTATTTGTTGTAAAATATTTCCACATTATTCTTTTTAAACTTCTATTAAATCTTTCAATAAATACAGCCTTTCCTTCATTAAATGTATGGTACATATTAATCTTATATTTATTTAAAAATGATTCAAACTTTTTATTATAAAATTCTTTTCCTTCATCTACCCATACATTTTGTGGAATCCTTGCAATCTTCGGGGACTTCCGTCCCTGAATTCTATCTTCTGAAACTATTTTTTCAAATGCTTCTGTAACAGATTCTCCAGTTTTATTCTTTAATGGAATAACCCAAGCATATTTACTAAATATATCAATAACGGTTAACAAGTACTTTACTCCTTTATTATATTTTGAAAAAGCTTGCATGTCAACTAAATCAGCTGACCAAGTATCATCAATATCATTAACTATCACTCTTCGTTTCCTAAATTTTCTTTTAATTGGTTTGTGTAATTCTTCTGCTAATTCATCGCTCCAGCGGTAGCTTGGTACAGTTATTCCGGGGGTATACTCTACCCCCTTTTCCCGTTTTTTGACTTATGTCCCAGCCCAAGTTTGTATTTCGTTTTAATTACAGGTTTTACAACTAAATGTTTTGCAATCTTTTCTCCAAATGTTTTTGATTTAGTTTTATTTAAGTTGGAAAGCATTTGCTTATCACATGTACCCTTTTTTACACCGCTGTCATAGCAAAAGTCATGGTCCATACATACTGCATCCAGTTCATTGACAGGAGGTCCGTTATCTAAAGGATTTCCTGGTCCACAATAATTATATCCTGGGAGTGTTAAACCTTTCTTAGGTAATAAAGGTAACATTGCTTTATGGATATCTAAATTACCCCCTGTACTTTTAACAAACTTTGATTTCATTTTACCACAAGACGAACAGGTAGCCATTATCATTTTTCTCCCGTTTTTTTTTGTTGTAACATAATGAGGATTTATATTATCAGTAAATTTTCTTTCTTTCAAACAATATATTTTATTCTGTAAACTCATTATATTATATGTGTTTAAAACTTTTTACTGGGTTTAAACCTGTGGGTTTTTAATTGTCCGGCATTAGTTGGTTCGGACCAAGGATTAAAGGTTAAATTAGGTGAAACTGTTTCAGAACAAACAATTACTTTACTACTTGCATTGTATTGAGATAGTTATGCGCTTGTTTATAAATTATTCACTGTTGAAAAGCAGCACTGAACAAAAACTAAAAAACAAGATGAAATATTCAGGTAGTTTAAGCAATCTTTAGATTGAAACTTATGAAACTGCAAAAAGCTGTCAAGAATGTAACAATATTAAGTGGTTGAAAGCCAAAATTATTATGAACATAAATATTTAATACAATTCAAAACTTCTAGGAGGATACTGAGTGCCTTCTGAACGACATTTGAGAGTTACTGAAAACATTTAATAACATCTTTAAGAAGACCCTTTGGAAGCAAAGAACACAACCAAGCAAATAAATAGCAGACTCAGTTGGATCAAGTCTGTTAATGAGAGGTAACGAAGTGTGAAACACCCTTTACGCCCCCTAGCACCGGCTTAAGTGGAATTCTGTATTAGTAAACATGACCCAAAAGGACCAAAAAATCTAACTTTTAACAGCCATCACATGGCACTTAAATACTGTTTTTGTGATAGTAAATAAATATTTTTAAGGTGATCCTTTGGAAGCGTAAGTACACAACCAAGCAAAACAATAGCTGACTTGATTTGATATTGTCTGCTCATTAGATGTAGTGAAATGTGAAACTGCCCTCACGCCACTAGCATTAGCTTAAACATCTTAAACATTTTTGATATAGTAAAACTGAATGGATTAGTTAAAATCTGAATCTAAAATCATGATGAAATGTCTGAAAAATATTAACTGCACACAATTTGAGGCAGCAGTGTTACAAGAATCACATTCTGCACGTCTCTTGTTGGTTAGCTGTTATGGATAATGTTTTGCTTTATAACATATTATTTATAAAATGGAAAGCAACCGACAAAAGAAGATCATAAGCTATCCAAAAATCACTTTATGAATACTATTTGATTACACGTTGATTCTAAAGCAATTTGTATCATTTTGTTATAAATACTCTCAAGTCTATCTTGCTACAGTTAAGACTGTTGACAAAGACAGGTCATGCCTTTATCATAGCCTTTGATACTTAATTTAATTGATATTCAAACTTTATTTGTTATTATTGATGTGTAGATTCGCGTAGTGTTTCTCTTAATGTTCCAGTATATATTAAGTCTTTGTCTGTACAATTTGAAATATTAAGATAATATTTTGTACATTCTGTCATTCTTGTAAATGTTTCAAAATGACTACAATAGACTTCTTTGTTTCATATCTATCAAATTTAATATATTTCTTATATCTTGATTTGGTATCATTAAAAGACAGCAGATTTGTCAACCTGGTAAAAGTTTTAAATCTAAAGTTCTTACTTTAACTACCTGCATGTTTTCTTTTGTTTGTTAGTTTTGGTTTAGCACCGCTTTGCATCAGTAATTCAGTCATGTAATGTTGAGCATTTAACTTCGAAAATATCCCTGGATTCTGTACCAGAACTAATCAGTTCTCTACAAGTAAGTGCTAAGTTATCAGTAACAGGTGGAAGTCGAATGACTTCAGACACGATGTCTTTATTGAATCGTCATGGAGAACAAAGGTCTCATTCAGATATCCGACTCAAAACGCTATGATTCCTCATATTGAGCTAAATGGGTTGGTTTAATATATGTCCTTATAACGCTGCTATTTCTAAAATTCAAAAAATACTTTTATAAAATTTGGTTTTTACTCACAGCTGTATGATCATATGAGTGCAGAGATTGATAATATTGTGTGTTTTATTGAAATTCCATCTAAAATGGAGGCCTGTACTGGTTCTTCCCAGAAAAGACGGCTTCGCGTGTATCGGTGCTATGAAACGGGCACGTTAAAGAACCAGACTGTCTATTCGCAAAGAGCTAGGCGAAGTTAGCCGGACACGTCTGTATCTAAAACGTTCTCTTTGTCTGTTCTGGGGGCTTTATCTCAGACTGTCCCTTTAGTAAGATCGCTCTGTGTCTGTACTAGTAGAGGATGAATTTCGCGCCCTGTGTGGCTGCGTTTGCTATATGTAAAGCGCCTTTGAACGTGTTTATCATGAAAAGGGTGCTATATAAATCTGGTATAATAATGATAAAAAAATAGTTACGTTGATGGTGCAATATATATTTTAGGCAATTTCTGAAATAACAGAATATAAATATATTAAAATTTACCCCTAATACTTTAGATAAATCAGTATGTGATAATTATGACTTCAAATTTTTCTTAAAGAAAACAATGGTAGTGGTAATGTATTTAAAAGTGTGTTACGGAAAGAAATCTCACTGTCTGACAAGTAAAGAAGCACACTGTATTCTTATAGTACAAAATAACTAATATTAATTATGCTTCTAGAATATTTTCTAAATAATTGATGCAATAAAACAAGGTTGTTGAAATGGTAACGTGACATGTGTAATGTATGTTACATTTTTATTTTTCCTTCAATTAAGTGTTTACTCTAAGTCTGCGAACAATATATATCACACAGAAACTGCAATTTCATTGATAACAATTAATTATATCCTTTATTCAGTTTCGGTGGTCTCAGACTTTTATTCGTTGTTTGTGGCACTGGTTCATTTTATGCAAACTAGCTAAGCATACCTAGTTTGGAGTTAAAAGATATCATCAGAGTTACAAAATACTATTTTAGAAAACACTTAGAGACTTTAAGACCAGATCAAAACTGTTTGATAATTTGAATCGATTTAAAACTTAGAAAATGTTATTTTTAATAAAATTTTGTCATTTTGTAACCTTCCCATTAGTATTCATGAATATGGAAATAAGTTAATTAACATAATATGCTGCTAGTAAAAGGCCAATGTCTAAGCTCCATTTTAACACCATTTTATTGTTTTATCACCAAAACTGACCAAGGTATGACTGATTATCAACTATATGGTTGTCCATTTCGAAAATGAACGGTTGCCATATGAACAGTGAAATCATATAAAGTTCAAAAGAGTTTTTTCATGGGAACATTTTTTATTTTCAAAGAGTTGGTCTTGCCAAATTATTTGGTACCGTATTTTCCGGACAATAGGCCGCGGCCTATACGTTAAAAAAAGTGAAATTTTCAGGGGTGCGGCCTATGCGCCTTTCATGCGGCCTATACGACAGTTTTAATTTTTCACTTGCATTTTGAAAGCTGTTGAAATTCTATTTCATTTCTCCAGGACATCGTTGCTGGATGTATCTTGAAATCTACACGCCCGCAATAATTGCACCTTGCAAATATGAGTAAAATAGAATAATGAGTTAGCATATGCATATAATCAACTGTTTTATTTAAAAAAAAGTTTTTTTATAATAATATACATGCATTACACTACTACGTTTTTAACATACACTATTTGCACATGCATAATAGTAGCGGTTCATTCACGTTCATCAAAGCCGTTGAAATTTTCGTCCTCTGAATCTGAACAGAACAATGCAGTTGTTCCTCGTCTAACTGTGAGGATGATACTTTTTCTACAAGCCGATTTAAGGGAACATCGTCGTCACTGCCGTCACTGCCATATGCAATAGTTCTCGTAAACTATAGAATGGACAATTTTGCTGAAAGGGCCTTTGAAAACAGCTCACTAAGAATTACATTAACATTCACTGCATTCGACGGATTAACAAGAGTGATTACCTGTAAATACAATCGATTTTAATGACTATTTATCGAGGACATTCTATATACGACATGGTCATATTCGCCGCATTTTGGTGTATAGGCCGCGGCCGATATGCCGGAGCGGCCTATACGTTTTATTTCATATCTGAAATAGATAAAATATACAGCTGCGGCCAATACGGTGCAGCGGCCTATTGTCCGGAAAATACGGTACCTATGAAAAAAGTTTAGGCGGGATGCATGGTAGACGTCTTTTTTGCCCCCGTACTAGTATTATTTATGTTTATCAGATCTTTTGGCTGTGTGGGTGCAAAACTCAGCGACGGGTTAATTTTCGTTTTATTTTTGCATATTAAAAGAGATTCCTTCATTTTTGTTATGACACAATGACAGAGAAATGTGTGAATATGGCAGATAAGAAAAGTTTAGTATCATATCAAGATGATATCAGTTAAATGCATGTACTAAATATATAAATAGATTGTGAATAATGAAATGATTGTGTTATATAAGACACATATGCAAATACAAACAATCAAAGAAAGAAACGAAGGGTATGGAAACAGAATTGAAAACGGATTGGAAAAATAACAAAATAAAAATATCTGACACAAAAACGTCATGAGGATTCGAACTCGTACAAAAAGATTTGTTAATTTGCAGTTAGTGTCCATTATAGTTTATTGTTCGAATGCTATTCTAAAAATAATGACAGTCGCACGCCTCTGTAGAAATTTGAATGGTGGCTGACTTGTGCTATTTCGTTATTTCGTTCTGTCGCAGCGATGCAACGACAAACGTCGTCAGTGCGACCCGCCGGATGTCACCCCGCCGAACGTCGTTATGGCGCCCCGCCAAATGTCGGTAGATATTTAATTTTGTATCAGGTGAATTCATACACTTTAAGCAAAATGCATGTAACTATGAAAAGCAAACAAAAATTCTGAAAATAGAGCGTAAATTAAAGTACGCTGTTCTTTAGAAATACTTGCAAGGCAGAAACGCACACAGGCACTTTGGGTCAGGACCCTCCTTCCCCTCCTCCGACCCGTACAACTGACAACTGTACACGTACTGAGTATAGATGACGTCATAAAACGGGTTTTGTTACAATTTCAGATGTTTTAAAAAACACTTTTTTTAATCAATGCTCTTTAAAAAGAAATATGGGAATCTGTGAAGTCGACAATGGGAACACTTGTTTGTGCTGGACTCCCCAATGTCAAAATTGGTACCAAACTACGATATGCGCAGTACAAAGCAGAGATCAATTCGCAGGGGAGTGTTCCATACATGTTAAATTGATCGATTTACCATAGTTATTGATTTCTCATAGGAACCCGTATATCTTTTGTCAGGATCCGCGTCATTTTGTAGAATGGCTACAGACCCGTCGATTGATACAAGGGATTTATAATTAGGTGCTAAATTAATTAAAAAGCTAAATCGACTATTGTTTCCTAGTGTCCATTTCTCAGGTGCCCATCTGTCCTTTTAAAGGACTAAATTAGTAAGATGATTTTGATAATTTTAATACTTTTAAATATTTTACTGTCCTTAATAGAAGTTTGTGCTTAATAATATTATATTTTGCGAGTATGCGGTTACTACTGTAAAAAGCATATCTGTTGATGTGCGTGAAATTAGCCAGAGCAGCCAGAGTTGCCAGAGTAGCCAGAGTTCAGCCAGAGTTTAGCCAGAGTTCAGCCAAAGTGGCCAGAGAAGTCAGAACTCTGGTTACTCTGGCTAGCCAGAGTTCAGCCAGAGAAGTCATAACTCTGGTTACTCTGACTAGCCAGTGTAGCCAGAGAAGTCATAACTGGTTACTCTGGCTGGCCAGAGTAGCCAGAGTTCAGCCAGAGAAGTCATAGCTCTGGTTAATCTGGCTGGCCAGAGTAGTCAGAGTTCAGCCAGAGTTAGTTACTCTGGCTGTTTCTAACAGAGTAGCCAGAGTTCAGCCAGAGTAGCTAGAGTTTCTACGATTTTAACATGTTCTGGTCAGCCAGAGTAGCAAGAGTAGCTAGAGTAACCAGGTACCATGTTCGCAAAATATTTTCAGTCTTTGCTAAGTTTAATTATGAAACTTAATATGTCATTTCTATCTTAATAGCATATTTATTTTCAGGTACATGTGTTTTTTACTTTCAATTTGGTGCCATTTTTTTCAACAGAAGGAATATGAGACAATACACTGGGGATAAAATATGCCATGAATAAGATCCAGAATGGGTCAATGCAAAACAAAAGACCATCACAGCCAGGTCGCACTGCACTAAATCACAGTCCAGTGTGGTATGGCATACAGCCGTATAAGTACAGAAGAGACAGGATGGATCAGTGTCGCTTCGTCGTATATACCCTTCGTGAGAGACTCAGGCTACTTTGTAAAATTACAACTTATATAAAAAGAAAACATACCTAAGCATTATTTACAATGTATATAAACAAACAGCCTTTGCATATACCCGTTTATTTGTTTTGAAAGTGTCATTTTCTGATTCGTGTTACTCTTAACTTTGTTCGAAAATCATGCCGTCTTACTGTTTCTTTGTTGTTGTTGTTGTTATTTTATTTGATATTTTAGGCTTGTTTTAAAGATTTTCAATCTACCAGAAATATATAGACCCGTCCGCTTTAATCTTTGTGAATTTCAGCCTTCATATACTACACACACAACACGCAACAGGTCTAACTTTTTATTTACATTATAATTATATACAACAGTTAGTGCAACCTTATCATGTATAATATGATGTTTATGAAAAAGGGTCATACATTTTAAAAATGGCTCTAGTTTACATTTTTGTCTGTATTTTCTCTGGCTGTTCTGGCCAGCCAGAGTAACCAGAACCCGTGCGCATTTCAGTTATTCCTGGTTACTCTGGCCAGCCAGAGTAGCCAGACTATGTAAAAATTATGAAACAGGCTGTCCTGGTCAGCCACAGTAAACAGAGTTCTGATTACTCTGGCTACTCTGGCAACAGGTTTTACTGTATTTTCTTTGGCTATTTCTGATTAGCAGGGTAGCTAGTTGTCACAAATTGACATACGGGCCTTATTTTATCTGTAGTGTAAATGCAGGTATTGCATCATCTTTTTGTAAATTTTTGAGTTATTGAGGTAAATGTCAGATTTCACGCATAAAATACCTCTCATGTTTTTCTGTATTTCATAACTTAAATTTCCATGTAAATTTTATTAAATAAATAAGAAGGTTGATATTTTATAAACTTCAGTAATTTATGTTTTTATCCCCAAAACCACTATAATGGGCCTCAAATTGTCAATTTAAATTCGCGCCAAAGTAGTTAGATTCCCCGGCTATATCGTGAATCCCGTGAAAATACAAATAGTCAAGAGTTCACGCATAGGCCGTGAATCCCATGAAATTTAGTATTTGGCGGGACATTATCCTTTAAATAGACAGGACTAGATATGCCTTGCGCACGACACCTTCCGACATTATAGACGAATCTATGTCTGAATTATTTTTTTGCTAGAAATTTATGCTCGATCGAGGTAAGAAATTTATTTGTTAGATTTTTGTATGATTTTTGCATTACGATTTTTATTTGGTAAATTTTTGTTTATTCTACAGAATTCTGTAACATTTACTTTTCGGCACATGATTTTGGCTAGTTTCGGTATGTCAAAATAATTTATTAAATTTTTCAGACTTTTGTAAATTATTTAGAAAGAGGAGTCTAAACGTTTCGTTTATATAAGATGTTAGATTTATACTGAAATTTGTATCGTGATAATTGTAAAGCACTGTTTCAAAAAACATATGTCAAACATTTTGTTAATAATGGAACGCCATTACTGCATTGTATTGTTATGTATAAATCTATATGGCAAGCCTAGTACCATGTATGTAATATATTATTGTAATTTGTAATTGTGTGCCAGTCTATAGCACATCTAATTAATGTCCATTGTAGTGTATGGCATTAGATATTATATGGATGCCAACTATAATATAACGTTTGATTTATATTGAATTTTGTTAATTTGTAGTTGTAAATAATAGCTGCAGTTTATCATTTCCGTATCTATAATGTTTCATCATAAACTTTTCATATCTTTTTCATACTTTAACTTTAGTCTTTTAAGTAAGTAATTTTTGTAATAATGGAAGTAATTAGTGACGTATTTTAATCATGTGACGTCTGAACTTAGTAGCACATATATTTGTATAAGTAGCACGTATTATTTATGGGAGCCTACGGAGGTATGGTGTACCCAAAGGAGCAGTTTTATGCTCTGACTTATTTGTTTTGCTATGGTGCTTACCATATGTTATATATTTAAGCTTCTTCCGCCAGACGATTTTCCTGGTGATGTCATAACCCGGAAGTACAATGCCCGAGGTTCACTTGTCTTCACTCGCCTGGATGTGATATTCCCAGCGCAGAGCTTACGTCCCATGGTTGTGCCGTACACCGCAAAGACGATGATTTTTGTTATCCTCTGAAGTCAGCTCAGGGATGCAATCACCTACCACCATAGGGAGCCAACACGGAATCAACGTATTCACGGTTTAAAGGGACTGAATTTAGAGATACGTTTTGTTTGTGCTACTTAAAGTTCGCAATTAAATTAAAGAACTGTACCACGTCACATTAGAATGGAACTATACGAACTTTGTATCTGGTGATACTGAACATTTTTTTTTCTTATAATCAGTTTTTTTCTTCATATCATCTATTCATTGTAAATAATCATCTTATGTAAATAAATTTGTAAATATTGTAAAGGGTGTTGATTTATTCTGATGGTTACTGTCGCCGGTACGGCCTTTCCTGTCACACTAGTACCAATGGCCATGTCGGAAATTCTGGCTATTCTGGCTAGCCAGAGTAGCCAGAGCAAATGAAATCATGGTCACTCTGACTAGTCTGGCTGACCAGAGTAGCTAGAACATATTAAAATCCTAGAACGTCTGACTACTCTGACTGCTGTCTGAAAATTAAGACAATTTTTGAAGTCCGTTTTAGGAATCACTTGATGCAAATGAAATCCTGGTGACTCGGGCTACTCCGGATACTCTGGCTGACCAGAGTAGTCAGAACATGTTAAAATCCTAGAAACTCTTGCTACTATGGCTGAACTTTGGCTGAACTCTGGCTACTCTGGTTGAACTGTGGCTACTCTGGCCAGCCAGCCGGAGTAACAAGAGTTCTGGCTAATATGGCTACTCTAAATAGCCACTTGAAAATATTAATTAACTTGAAATTCAGTTTAAGCATGCTATTTAGGTAGAAATAACATATTAAGTTTTATAATCAAATTAAGCTAAGACGGCAAATATTTTGTGAACCAGGTTACTCTGGCTACTCTTAAAATCCTAGAAAGTCTGGCTACTCTGCCCAGCCAGACTAACCAAAGAAAATAAATCCAGGCGATTCGGGCTATTCTGGATACTATGGCTGACCAGAACATTTTAACATCCTAGAAACTCTGGCTTTTCTTGCTGAACACGGCTAGTCTGGCCAGCCAGAGTAACCAGAGTTCTGGCTACTCTGGCTGAACTCTGGCTACTCTGGCCAGCCAGAGTAACCAGAGTTTTGACTTCTCTGGCTGAACTCTGGCTACTCTGGCCAGCCAGAGTAACCAGAGTTATGACTTCTCTGGCTGAACTCTGGCAACTCTGGCTAGCCAGAGTAACCAGAGTTCTGACTTCTCTGGCTACTCTGGCTAAACTCTGGCTGAACTCTGGCTACTCTGGCTGCTCTGGCTAATTTCACGCACATTATCTGTTGATATAAATAAAGGCTATTATGTTGGAGAACATGGTTTCACATTATCCATGCATTTATTTATCAAATTATCAAGGCCTTCGAGTGGTACACCGTTTGATTTACCACGGTTCAGACGCGTAGGAATTTAACCACGAGTGGTTAAATATGAAAGCATCTGAACGAAAACAGATAACTTGTATATTTTTATAATGACATGCTCATTGGATATTATGGTCAAGATTATCCCGGGCTTCTTTCACCCAAGTAGTAATGAACCGTACGCCATGCGGCTATGTGATATCATAACTGACGTCAGGATATTCTCTCACCTGTTCAAGCGTCAAACATTGTTTATCGCAAAAAATTTAAAGAGCACGTACATGAAGACAGTAAATGTACTTAATTCCTACAGGCACAGAACAAAGATAACATTTTTTTAAATTAAGGTCAAATAGGCTTAATCTTTAGACTTCAATATTTGACAGACGTTTATATTTCGATGGAGCAGATGGCGACCTTTACGTTCTTTCTGATATTAGCAACCTGTAAGATTTTTGATATTTTAGATTTATTGTTTGCTCTTACTGACCATTAAGATCATATTCAGAGTGAGACTTAAACTTATGTTTTTACAGGCTATCAAGTGACATCCTTAATTGTCGTAAAATGACCAAATGCACCAAAAATCCTGTTATCTTGTTTTGCCCTTTGTGAAACTTTTCTTTATATTAATTTTGGGCAGATCTGGGTACACTTACTCAGAAATTCGTGTTTGTTTGTTGATTGAGGCAAGTAGCAACTCAAAAATGCTATGTTTAAACGTTTCAAGCGATAATGCGATGGCACGAGAACAATTACTGAAATATTCTAATCGTTAGCTGAAGTTGAAATTTCAAACTGGTAAGGAAACTGTAGGGTTTCCAATCCAATTTTATTAAATGGCGTCAGCAAGGATTAAAATCATAAATATTATTAATATAGCATCAGGCCACAATAATATATTTTTGCAGTGGTTACCAGGGTGCCGGCACCAGGGAACACCAGGATGTGCCGAAACTGCCTTCATCTCGTCAAAGGCCCATCTGAATGCACGGAGATACATCACTGCCCAGCGGTAAGGTGTTTTTTTAATATAAAAGAACATACATATTAATAAATTACACGCAGTAACAATAAGACTTAACACTCGTTTAATACGGTGAGCACTTACGATCCACCACCAAGTATTGCTCCTTATCCGGCGAATATGTATCATGTGTGAATAACAAGTTGTATTTTACACATTTCACACAAAAACACGTAGGTATAGTAACTATTTGATTCACAGTGCCATCTTTTATGAAACTTAGATTTGAGACCTTATGAATTAGTCAGTTTCGTGATTGTGATAAACACAACAAATCAGATGTTGGAGTGTAAGGACTGTTCTCAAAATCAGCCCCTGGCCAATGAATTTGTAAGATCCACAAACAATGGAATCGTCTTTTTAAAATAAACACGTTTTTCATTTTGTCATTGAAAAACTTTAAGGTTTAATCGCATAAAATACATGCATACGCAGAAATTAGCAGATATTTAGAGCCCTTAAAAATTAATGTATATCGCGTCGGCTGACATTCTGGACCCGAGCAGTGCCAGGAAGCCAAACGAACGCCTGGCCGTTTGCTCGCGGCGAAACGGCGCATGCCGTCAAAGTCAAACGAATTGGTCCTATGTCATGTCATCAGCCTCAACTTAATATGTATGAGCACGTTTTAATTTCATGTATTTTAAACATAATTCTCATCGTGATGCATATGAAAGCAACTAAATTATATAAAACATAAGCATATATATGAATACAAAACATGAGCCTCGCCGTAAGGTAAGTGGACCTATTTTAATGATATTAAATTTAATTCCAGTTTTGTATAACCGAAGTGTATCATCTACACGGTGAAAACTGGTTCAGATACGGTTGTGGAGGAGGTACGTTTGTAAGTAAAATTATACATATAGAAACCTTTTGACTAAGCATACAGTTCAAACATTTAATACAGCGGATTATAATTTTACACATATTTTTTTGTTGGGTCTAACGTCACACTGACAAATGCATAGGTCATAAAACGATTTTCAAGTATAGTTACGTCTATTACATGTAGATATTATTTGAACCCGCCTCACGATCCTTTTTTATCAATCATTTTTGAGAAAGTTCCAACAGTTTTGAAATGGCGGATACGTGAGAATGCCATATTGAAATTCACGATGCCATAATTTCAACCACAACATGCCAATTATTAGAGAATTCTGGGGTATTTAAACATAGACCTGCCTATTGAAGGTTGCTCTAAATATTACTAAATACTACCAAATAGGGTTAGAGATGGTATAATCATTTGATCTGGAACTATGCCACACTACTCTCCTTATGTGCTACTTTAGTGAAAATTCAACTGTTATATAAATCAGAGCCTCCGTGTCCAAGTGGTTAATGTACTTGACTTTGGATCACGTGACCCTCACCGATATGGAATTTGAGACCTTCCTCGTGGTGTAGAAGTGTTTCAAGTTACGAAATCATCGGGCTGGCTTATGGAAGACGGGTGGTTTTACCATAGTAACGTCTGTGCCTATAATACTACCGAGAGGAGCATCTGGGTTCTATAATTGTGTCGGGGTGAAGTTAAACAAGACATAAACGATGTGTAGAAATAGAAAAATCTCTCTTTTTTAAAACTCATTCAAAACATTCAGTATATATCTGGCTAATTTGATATCCTCTATTTATCACAGAACGCGATATAATGATCGTACACAATTCAATATTCTTAAAGATTAAAACCATTTTTGATTAAGGTTTGATTATGAGGAAACCTTATAACTTGTCTTTCGGAAGCATAAATTAGATATTTTGCAGTCTTCGGAACAAGAATGTGAAAACTGGGAATATCACCATCACCACCAACACGGACCCGAGCACGGACCCGCGCCCGGACCGGTGCACGAACATCAGTGGGGTCGCCCTTTGTGCAGAAGATGTCATAATCACTGGAGCTCTCAACAAGATTCATGCTGTAAGTAATTGCATCTTAGTTTAGTATTTTTCAACGTGATCTGTTTCTTGAGTTCTTGAGACGACAAGTATTTTCTTTAACCTTTTGAAAATATGTATTTTGAAACAAACACCTAAAGTATCAGTTTGTTGTTATATCAAATTCATTTTTGAATGTTTCTTTTTCTTTTTTTTTTTTTTTGTTCTTTTTCTTTTGTTTGATGCAAATAGCTTAAGACCAATACTGTAAATCACATTATATTCGCCTGATCTTTATTTCGCGATTTCCCGCACCCTGAATTATTTCGCGGATATATGAATTCGCGACAGGAGGGTCAGAAATTTAAATTCGCGATTGTTCTTATCTTATATTAGCGAAATTCCAATTCTGGAAGTCGTGATTGCATTAATGTCACCGTACCGTACCGTATTTATGCACGTCAAAAGCTCGTTAAATACATGGTCTGTAAAGGTTATTTCGTATTAGTAATTGGTCGCTTTATTCTCAAAAATTACTTTTGTTCTATTTAAGTTGATTGAAAATAGTCTTTTAATTCTTTATTCAATTTACGGGCGATTAAATTGATTTAATAGCTGATAAAATGTTCAAACTTTGTTACAGTTATTTCATAAGTAATTGTAATGTACAAGAATATTGAACGATGGTGTGATAAATTATCCGCTAATCCCTACTGTTATCCAAACAAACTGTGTAAAAAATCAGGTTGTCCAGAATATAAAGGTTGGTATGGATTATCCCCTCAGGCAACACGATCTCTGCTTGTTTGACACATACAAAGTGAATCGAGTAGATACTCTCCGTAACCTGTTAGTGTTGGAAAAACAATGTTATTATGTTACATACATACCAGCCAGCTGCTTGTAAATCCAACCTCTACACCTTAGCGTTAATTCTGTCTATAAGCAGTTTTTCTACATAAAATGTAGTTTCGAGGATATAGTTATTAATATATTGAAATAAATTGAAGTTCATTCAATAAACATCGCGTACAGGCTGCTAGTATTCATTTTAAAACTTGACCGTATTTCGACTTTTTTCCGGATATGTCTGTATGTTATGGAAGGAAACTTACGCGGATTTATGAATTCGCGATGAACCCGATTCGCGAAAAATAGCGAAAATTAAAACACCGCGAATAATACCGAATTTACAGTATCAAGTTATCAAGTCTCTATATATGCAGTGTACACTTATTTCTACTCCTTAATTATTCCAGCCATTGGCGAGAAATTTAATATATCTACCGATTTTCCACAAGCTAGCTTGACTGCTTGAAACATGTACATAACATACACCTTACGTAAATACTGCATAAATCATTTGAAGACTGACAGTGAAATCATGATTTCAACTTACAGCTCAGTACTTCCTGACAACAACACATAAACCCGTGACTCATGCTCCAACAACAGTTGGACAGCCAAAGTGTAAGTATTGGATTTTTACCATCATTATTATTGTGTGCAGGTAGTGCAAGAAATTGGAGTGCCCTCGTTCATGTATATATATTGCAAAATTTGAAATGTCTTTCATTGATGAAAACATCTAACTACAGTATCCTGTTAATTGAAGTGCATATACCATTTTTAAGCTCGACTATACTTGACCCGGCGTCGGCGTTCGTTCAGTGTCCGCACCTTGGTTAAAGTTTTGATGCACTTTCATTTTACCTATAATATTTCGTTATGAAATTCTTTAAAACTTAAAATAGTTGCTCCTCATTATTACCCATATCATATGACACAGAGTCTTACCTCTTGCTCCTTTATTTCATGAAGTATCATCCTTTCTACTAAAACATTCAGTTTATAATTTTATGCACTTACATCCTACCTTTTAATCTTAAAATTGTTGTTCTACTTTATCACTTACATCATACGACACAATGTCGATACCTCTTACTTTGAATTTTAGGATATTTTTATGCATTTTCACTACATTTCTATCATTTCAAACTTAAAATAATCCATAACTCTTATATTTTATGAATTATGTCCAATTTTACTTATGATCTCAGTTAACATTAAAATGCATGTTCACCATACTTCTGTTGTTAATAAATGAATTTCATTCAAACTTTAAGCGATTGTTCCACATCATTACGAACATCCCATAACTTATGTTAAAACATTTTATGAATTATGTCACCTTTTACATAGAATTTCAGGTTAAAGCCATGATGCACTTTTTCTCGCCAAATAATATGACACAATGGTGAAGTGAAACAGTTTTTATATTTTCACAAGCATGTAGCTCATTGTCTCAATTTGGGACGAGATAAAGTCCATATTCAAGAAAAACAAAATGCTTACTTACGTTGAAATACGCATTTTCCGACAGGAGGGAAATAAACGCGCGTGACAAAATTTAATCTCAGCGAAGGAAATAAACGCTCGTACACGAAAACGACATCAGACGTCATGTGACGTTACAAACACACACAGGACATAAAATTCAATGTTATTTCCGGCATAACATTATGTTATTCTCATTGTGTAACTTTACTTAAATCGAGAAATATACTTTAAAATAACAAAGCGTGACTACAATTTTAAACCCACTTACGGGAAAAATTAGAAGATAATACACAGTGTTCAAGTAAATTGACAAAGCTATATAACTCACAGAGAGAGACTCGTTCATATTAAATCTCACAGAATACATTTGTAAAACATAAAGAAAGACATGGTAAAACCAATAAAGGTAAAACACTCAAAGGTTTTTTTAACATTCAATCAATGTAACTTGATGTGACATTTAAAGATATTTATAGTCAATTTATATACAATGTATAAGCTAAGCTTATTGTATCTGGTGAACATTTTCTAGATTTAAATCAATATTTAATATATTGTAATATAATATTAGATAGTTCATCTGTAAATGTAAAGAAGTGTGTTAACAAGGTATTTCTACTTTCAGCTGCTTCAAAGGCAGCAAAAACTACCCCGATTATAACAACACCGACAAAAATAACAACAACACCAACGACAACTATTCCTGATGCATCTGCAACAACAAATCAAAGTAATCAATTATTATGTAAAATCTATTAATTACTCGTCTGTCAATTTCACGAAGCAAACGTATTGCTGGAACGATGGAAAGAGAAACCTCACAGTTCTTGTGATCAGCAATTTCATAGGGACGCCTCCGGTCTTATATGTCTTTTTAAATGTATACGGTGCCTTCATTACTCAGTAATTTAAAATTAAATTTAAAACTCCGTGAATTAGTGAGATGTAGGCTATTCAATTTTGTTGCGACTCAACGCAAGTTTGGAATAATGTAAGTTGTGAGGTTGTTACTGGTGTCGGCCCGGTACGATTTCTTCTTCTTTGATGTATTGAAGAACAAGCACTTTTGGATAACTATTTCGAAGTTCACAACAAAATTACAGCAGTGGCGCTCTGTATTTTAAAGATTAACACTTTCCCAGTCAGTCAAGGCTAGAAGATCAATATCATCAACAATATTCTTTTTGCTTCACATCAAAGCATTCAGTCACTGTCCACTGTGGCAAGTGATTCTGCCTTTGCGATCATGGTCTGCACTGTTCGCTATTCTGTCAGTAAATTTTCAGTAAACACCCCTTCAAGTGATAAATAGTACTGTCCAAATTGAATGATGGGCCAGTCCATTATAGAAATTTAGCAGGCTAAAGCTTAAGAGATATGACTTTCGTTTCCTACCATGTCCACCATCAAATTCTCCGATCACCCAAAATATACTGAACCTTCTTGATAGGGATTAAGACAAAAACGCATGTGTGATTCTATTGTCAACAAGTTTGAAATACCCTTACATAGACAAATACATACTGTTTTAAGGTCGACGGTTTGACCAAAATTCCTGGATCTTGTTTACTCTCTTGGAACTTTTTTTTCCTTAAAATGTCATTATTTAACGCAAAATATTAACATATGCAGATTTTGTGGTCACTGTTCCCACGACGCAGACGACATCGCAACCTTGCATGGACTTAGATGACGTCACATTTACCTGCGCAGATATGACACGTTACGGATATTGTAATCCTGCCGCTGGTGCTGGCTACGCCCTCGCACAAAAACGATGTCGGAAAACATGCGAATTTTGTCCATAGGAAACAGTTTAGTAATAATTACATATTAAAGAAAGGCCCCTCATAGCTGTAGAAAATTAAAAATATCGGTAAACCTAAAAAATTGAAAATCTTCCGTACAAAGGACGCATTGTGTTTTATAGTTTTAAATAAAGTTCTATCCATGCTATTACAATGTACCTAACTGCCGATATAGCGAATAGCTTTATCTTTTATTCAATTATTGTATTATGTAACTGGAACATGGTATTAAATAGATTTCAGTAAAATACAATTGACTTCCTTCGAAACATTCATGAACGGATCGTTTCACTAACGAAATCTTAAATGAACTTATTCTTCTACTCGTTTGCCTTTATTTTGTTTATTTGTTACATACTAGTATGCATTTTATATATACGGACGGATGGAAATACGTTAAAATTTAAAACCACTATATATTTTTTCTATGTTGTTTTAAGTCTTAAAGTACAATTCAACCGTGAACTTGGACCAAAAGACTATCATAAACACGTAAAATAAGTAGGTGTCAGTTGACAGCAGGCAAGAATGCTTAGAAGTTTTTCGACTAAAATCTCATTCGCATTCCCAAGTTTCCGATTAAAAACCATTTTCAGTTTAAGATAAAGTTATTTTAGTTGAACACCCAAAGAATATGCAACCTTTCAAATTTGATTGAATTAGGCCCAGGTATACTTGATTTATTGGTCAAACCAAGCCAATTTTAATCCCTTTGTCTCTTTGCGCTTTGATGTAACAGGCCCACAAAATTTAGGTTACATGTATTCATCTTCAGAAGTTTGACAGCTGTATGCTACATACGGCAGTATTTTATCCATAACCACTTCCTGTGTCAATGTAAATTTGACACTCTCCTTGGACGCATTGACAGAAATCAGTAGCAATTACTTCTGATCACAGGCAATCATCTTCAAGCGTTGTCAAATAAATGAAACAAAAAACAGAAACAGATGGTCTGCAGACAAACCAAACGATAGACGAAACAGAAAAAAATCACCATTTTCTTTCAAGAAACGCATGAACAGAAAATACGAAACAAGCCTTTAAGTCAGTTGGTATTGTTCAGACGTCTGTTGTAATATTTAAACATTTGTTGTTGCTGTTTTTTTTTTCAGACGACGGCGGCAAGGAAAGCCAGAAATTTTTAACTTGATTTGTATTAGATTATGAATAAAATTACAAATATCATTTTAGTAAAGCGTGTGCTTCAGTTCTGTATGTGACGTAACATATCTGTAGTACTACGGAACAAAATAACTACACATAAAATAATACATCCTGAAATGAACTATAACACCTGTTATCCCTTACCATGCTAAATTTCTATAATGAACTTGTCCATCTGTCAATTTGGACTGCACCATTAACAGTTAAAAGGAGTGCTTACCAAAGAAGATACTGACTGAATAGCGAACAGTGCAGTCCATGGTCAGACTGCACTTATGTACAGGCTGATCTTGGTCTGCACTGGTCGCAAAGGCAGAATCACATGCCGGTAGCAGGGTAATGATTAATAAATGTTTGTTCAAAGCAATAACGTCCAGCATCCTACTATGAAATTATGTCTTATCTTCATAGTTAAATACTAAGCATTCGTAACTTAATGTAAGTTATAGAATTGTTTTTATTCAGAATATATCCTCTTTGTCTTACTTAAACCTTACCCTTTTCTATAATGAACTTGTCCTTTTTTCAATTTGGACAGTACCATTAACTGTTAAAAGGGATGCTTACCAATAAAAAATACTGACTGAATGGTATAAAGTGTAGATCCTGACCAGACTGCAGGCTGATCAAGATCAACACTGGCTGCAAAGGCAGAATCAATCCTGTCTAGCATGATAAGGGTTAATTTTGAAAAGAAATACGTTTTTCATCATAAGAGTATTCATTCATTTTCTTAATTATTATCTCCCTTCAATCGTGAAATAAAATGAAAGGTAAACTAATGATGTCTGGCAAGTAGCTGCTATGATCATATCGGATGCAACAATTGTCGTGCCTTGCGATCAAAGGCATACATGTAGCAATGATCTCTTAAATGGCATCTACCAAGGTGCTCGCCAATGCCTAAAATAAATAATGCCCGGAGGGGCACACACCATGTAAAGCTGAAGAGTCACATCATGACCCATAAATATGTCGTTGTGACATTAAACCAAAAAATACCATTTATGGATAGAATATTTTAACAAAGTGCACGTTTGTATTACACGTTATATAATAACTTTTGGATATTTAGAAGATTTAGAAATCAATATCTCCCTTTCTGTGTTAAATTCCTTTAAATACTATGAATTTTTGAGGAAAAAAATGAAAATTACATGTGTAATTCAGGGATATGTTTCCTTTTCAGTGAATTTCTTTGTAATTGCTTTCCTCATTCTTTCATATGTATATTTCATTTTTATAAATATATTTTCCTTTCAACATAAATGTAAGAGCTTCCCTTTTTAAACATCTCTTTTAATTTACCATTAATGATATTTATAGTAATCATAAGTGACATTCGTGTTTTGTTGTTGTTGGATTAAACATTACACCAACACAATTAAGGTCATATAGCAACTTTTCCTGGGTCTGATGGTTGAGAAAGACCCCAGGTGCACTCAGGACATTGTTTCTATGGCCGGCACGTTTCTATGGCGGGCATCTGGGTAAGCCATTGGCCCTCCGTAATCCAGCTGGGTGGCTTTCTCACATGAAGAATTTTTCAAATGATATTTGTATTATATCTCAAATGAAAACAATTTATATACATGATTTCATGCATCATTACAAACATGAAATGGGTTATAGACTATGATATAATATGTTACTGTAAATAAAATATTTAGTTATTTTAAAGTTATATCAAAATTATCGAATTTTGTTGTGTGATAAAGTTTAATTTCTTAATGTTTTGTTTAAATCTAATCACATCCCATGCATGGTAACTACTTTAGATCTCCTTTCTCCTTCGCTTTTAATTAATTATCATACCTGCAATTGATGCTCACGATTGTTGCATACTAGTGAATGTAATCTTTATGTTTGTTTGATTGTAAGCTTATTTATAGCCGCCACCGGAAGAATGTTAACATGTTTTAGTTGGATGTTAGTGTGGTTTACAGAGGGTCAGGTGTAAAACAACCATAATCCGGACATTTATGCAATGCTAATAATTTAAGTGGGAAGAGCGGGGCTTGGACTCACAAACCCTGGTTTTGTAGTCAGACTATATTACCACTGTGCTACTGCCTTCACACTGTTATGTTGTTATGACTATATCCTTCATGCTTTGGAAATCCAGTTATGTCACTGAAAACACAAAACAAATTAGACTTAGTTTTCAACTGTAAGTTGCACACATGACAAGTCAATTTTAAGGCCCAAAATCAAGCATGGCGATTAAAATGTGTGTCGCCTTAAACAAATCTAAGATGTAAAAAAGAAACTTTTTTTTCACATTAAATGTAATATAAATATAATACTGAAGACATATTTCTATATACAGATGTAATAACAGAAAATTAGTATACAGTACAACATTAAATTATAAAAGAAATACTCTGAAGTATTAATTGTCATGCAGGGCCTCAAACCCGTACACATTTTATCATGTTGATTTGTTCTATAACAATGTTTTTATAGCTAACTTATTCTTGTCTTTGTCTGCAGTACTTATATCAGTCGCGCAAATATGATATTTCTATCTAATATAGTAATAATAAGATATAACGAACTTAAGTATTTGCTTAAGTATATTTCTTATTTGTAAACTTCATTTTCTGTAAAATAAGAATTGTTTTGACCTATGAAATAGTCATACACCATTCTGATAAATGTCACCCTTCTTTTTTTGTTTGCTCCTAGCTAGCTCAAGAATGTTATAAAGTTTATACGACTTGGCTACATGACTGTATGAAGGAGTGGGTCGGATGACAAAATAATTTTTAATGTTCAATAATGGCTTTTAATAATAATGATCTATGATGTAACATCATTTGACAGATGACAGCTGTCAAAAAGTTAAACAAACGAGCATTACAATAGGTGCAACACAGTAAATTAAAACTCGTAATAATTAATTAAATACATGAAATATCAATACAGAATTTCAGGTACAACAAGAAATATGATTACAAAGTACAAAAATGTTAATTACCTGAATATATCCAAAGATATATGGTTCTATTTAGCACAGTATTAAAAGCATAAACGTTTTCAAAACATTGACCTTTATGAGTGACCAGCTCGTGATTGGTTAAAATAAGTCACATGCATAAATATTAGTAAGATTAGTAAAGGAGGCAATGATTTACTTCCCTTGGACTACATATAATTATTGGAGGATTTGGCAAAAGTAAGGAACACCAGACAGGACATTAACAGGGAAAATAAAATAAAACATCTAAAACATTTAAGGATGTACAGGTACCGCTATTTTACCCTACAACATAAACATGTAGATGAAAAAAATAATATTGAAGACAAATAAAGGGCAAAAAACAAGCATCTGAAATGAAAGACTTATTACTAAAAAAAAACAAAGACAAATGTCAAACAGGGAATTCCACGTACCAAAAACGCAGCCTCCCCAAAAAGAAACCCACACCACGCAGACGTGCACACCACAAACACACACACACACACACACACATACACACACACAAAGCCAACACAAGAGGACAAAACGAACAAACAAAGGAACACAGTGGGGCACCGCCTTGGAACGGTCAGTGGCAAAAACACCACTGGGGAGCTTAAACCGGTTTATGGTGCGCACCCAACCTCACTCTTACCCCCACCATGTCCAAAAAACACTAACATAAGTTTTTTCATGAAACCGCGGCAAGGCCAGTGTCTTTTGTACCAGTACTAACCTATTATCTGCAGCTGGCTTTTCAGGGATCAAAGGTCAGAGACAAAATGACTTCAGCACAATGTCTTTTATCATGTCGTCAGGGATAACATTCCCTTCGCTTGGGGATCGGACGTATGACCCCAAGATCCGTAAATTAGCGCTCTCCCTAGTGAGCTGTTCTAGATTACGTATAGGATAGTCATTTATTTTATGCTTATTGGTGAAATACTGGAAAATAGCAGTGAGATATAAATCGATATCACTCACAGTGCCGAACTCTTTTTTTTTCCAAATAAATTATCTCCCTTGAAATATATATTCTTTAATTATCTCCCTTTGCTGCCTTTAAAATTACTGGATTATACTAATACTCAAGCCATACACGAATCATGAACTGCTAGGCAATCCTATATAGAACAGGCTAGCTATATAATTAAATTTGCAAAAGAAATAATGTTACCTTCGTCAGCTTGGTTGCTAGGCCTTGTAGCTACAGATATGTGTGTTTCCTCTACTTTTTTCCATTGGTTCGCTATCGTGTGGTAGATTTTACTGGCGACAGCACATTTAGTTGGTTGTTGTCTTAGTTAATTATCACAAGACATCAACTCAACCTTACGTAATATGCCAGTATTTACTTTCCCACTCCAAGCCCAGCCAGTTGTGTTCCAACTTCCATACATTTTGTTATGCTATGCAGCTCCTAGATCAATATTTCCTAGCTATTTCTATTGAATCCATGATGATATTTAATTCTGCAGCTTGATTTTCCATGGACATACGCATATTCCACAGTTGTTTAGATTTTTCGTGTTGTTTTTTTTAATCTGACCTTCAGCGTGTGTTTTGGTAAAGAAAGCAAGCTTCCGGTTATTCAACGAACTGACGAATTGACCCGAAAAGATTTAATTATGCTTCTACTTAACTACCGGCATTTGTCAATGTCTCTGTTAGCCGCGGACTGTGTATTTTTACACAAAATATTTAAATGCAGTTTTTGTTTGTCGCCTTCTGTTTTTAAAAACAAAATGGCGTCGTGTTGATTTAATGAACCTAATCACCAATATTCGATATTAATGTGCCTAAGTGTCCATGGTAATTTAGCGGATGTATCATATGTAACACGGTAGCTTAAATAAATACGAATTTCGTCATAAAATATTGGATTTATATGAACATTTATGCACACAATAAACAGAAAATTCGTTGATCTTCACAAGCTAGCATAAAATAAAAAGAATATTTGTTTGTTTGCAGTGAGATATCTAAATATATCATCACCGATAAGGGAGACAATTCTGATATTTTCACTCAGGCTCCGCCTTCGTGAAAATATTCAACTGTCTCCCTTATCGGTGATGATATATTTCGATATCTCACTGCAAACAAACAAAGATCCTCTATTTCTTCGGTCGTGTATAAGTTAGTACATAAAGGTGTGTTTTGCCATTTTTGCACTACATATTTGCTCAGACAAGGAAGTTAAAAATGGCACTGATAAAAGACACGTCTGTTTATATGCAATGGAATGATTTGAAGATTGAAAGTTGATAAGCGGCAAAAATTGAGGAGTTTCTCAAAGTTGAAAGTTTTTCGCATCGTTGACAACATTATAGTAAATTGTTGTATTATGACTGCCTTGTATCTGGTGCCGCTGCCAGTTGACGGTTGGCATGTTTACACTGAAGAGGTCACTTGTTTAGTTTACCTGAAACTCTGCCCAGATACAATCTCGGACGAGTTTGATACTGAATTGTCAATGTTGAAAAATAGGACACTAGGTCAACTCCAAGAAAACCAATGTTAAAACTCTTGCGTCAACACTTTCTATAAGATCTACTTGGAAGCAGGAATGTATGATTATGTCGCAGGGTCAAGTATACACTGCCCGTAGGTTATGGTTTCTATCTGTTTATGTTATGTATGTCCCGTATTGTCCTCCGTAGTCGTATTATTGTAATTAGTTCGTAATCATCTTCCGTAGCCTAGTTATTGTATTTGAAAATTTAGTCATGTTTAGGCATTATGCTTTATCCAATACACCTCATATAAACAATATCCGATAGTTCAGTCTTTACCCATGTCACTTATTCATAATTCATTAACTATAATACCGGTAACTGACCACATATAGGGGCCTCTCTTCCGGTTAACTTGCACAACGCATGCACACTTTGAATGAAAAACTGATGGCGCATCCCTCAGTTTTTGTCACTGACAATAAAATATTTATATAGGCGCATATTTGTGTTTGTGTGAAGTTAGAAGAATAGCAGAATAACTCAAGCAGAATAGCAGAACAACTCCAGCAGAATAGCAGAATAATTCCAGCAAAGTAGCAGAATAACTCCAGCAGAATAGCAGAATAACTCCAGCAGAATAGCAGAATAGCAAAATAACTCCAGCAGAATAGCAGAATAACTCTAGCAGAATAGCATAATATCATAACAACTCCAGCAGAATAGAAGAATAGCAGAATAACTCCATCGGAATAGCAGAATAGCCGACCAACTGCAGTAGAATAGCAGAATAGCAGAATAACTCCAGCGGAATAGCAGAATAGCCCACCAACTCCAGCAGAATATCAGAATAGCAGAACAACTCCAGCAGAATAGCAGAATAATTCCATCAGAAATAGCAGAAAAAGTCCAGCAGAATAGCGAATAACATTAAAAAGACAAAAATGCTACATGATTTTTTTTTTATTTTACCTCGCATCTGTATGGAAATTAAAATTAGCCTAAGACTATTTTTGCGGTAAACGTGATACCATTATACTCTGTTAGAAAACCATTTTGTCAGTTAAAACAACAATTTTAAGACCAACTGTATATATCATACGTCTCGCATATTACCTGGCACAATAAACATTAGCCTGAGACACTTTTTGCGACACACATGTTACCATTATTGCTTTAGAAAATAATTTTAAAACACGAAAAATCTTACAAAATACCTTTGTGGCGGTGATTTATATATAAAAGAGAAAGTTGTATTCACAATACAGTATTGTCATAAAACGCCATTCAAATTTCAAAACTTTTAAGGACACTCTAAGTATTGAAATTCTCTTTTTTTTTTTTTTTTTTTTGGAATTGTTTTTATTTTGAATAAATCCCGTTGCAACAATAGTCTAAAGCTAATGCCAATTGTCATGCAGATGCAAGTTTAAATAAATACAGCATTTAGTCTTTTTGTCCTTGTGATATTGTTTTGCTATTCTGTTATTCTGCTGGAGGTATTCTTCTATTATGTTATTCTGCTGGAGTTGACCAGACTGCATGCTGATCAATATATACACTGGTCGCAAAGACAGAATCAATCCTAAGAATTAATTTAGAAAAAAATACGTTTATCATCACAAGAGTACTCATTAATTTCCTAAATTAATATCTCCCTTCAACCTTGAACAAAAATGAAAGATAAACTAATGATGTCTGACAAGTACCTTCTTAGTCCCTATTAGATGCAACAGTTGTCGTTCTTTACAATCACAGGCATACATGTAGGAAATGGCATCTACCAAGGTGCTCGCCCGTGCCTGAAATAATGCCCGGAGGGGTACATTGGGACTTCTTCCACCATGTAAAGCTGAACAGCTCCAGCAGATTAGCAGAATGACTCCAGCAGAGTAGCAGAATAACTCCAGCAGAATAGCAGAATAACTCACAGTTTGACCCATAAATGTGTCGTTGTGACATTAAACAAAACAAAAATACCATTTATGGATAGAATTTTTCAACACTTTTGTATTTCACGTTTGCATAATATCTTTGAGTTATTAAGAACATTTAGAAATCAATATCTCTCTTTTTGTGTAAATTCCTTTAATAAATATGCATTTTGAGGTACAATATGAAAAATGCGTGTGTAAATCAGGGATGTGTTTCCTTTTCTGTGAATTTCTTTGTAACTGCTTTCCTCACGCTTTCATTTATATTTATATTTCTTTTTTATAAATATATTTTCCTTTCAACATAAAAGTAAGAGCTTCCCTTTTTAAACATTTTGGAGTTGTTTGATTTAACGTAACACGATTAAAGACCTGCTCCAGTCCTACATTTTAACCTTAAATTGTCACTGAAAAAGCATGAAAATCCTGACTATGAACAGTGACGCCAGTCAAAATAGAGTCTATTTTATATAAAATTCTATATAAAATACCTGTGGTTTTGCGTGCTGAAGTGTGGCGTGTGGCCGTTAACAGTTACCTATTGTAATACCTATTGTAATCATGGGTTGCATACACACAATAGAATTTGAATAGCCGCGGAGCAGGGCTTTAAGGTCATATGGCAACTTTTCCAGGGTATGATGGTTGAGAAAAATCACAGGTACACGCAGGACATTGTTTCTATGGCCGGCACCTGGGTAAGCCAATGGCCTTCCGTATTGCAGCTGGATGGCTGTTTTACATGAAGAATTTTTCGAAAGACATTTATATTATAATTCAAATGAAAAAAGAAATGTACGTGTTTTTCATGTATCATTACAAACATGATATGGGTTATAGACCATGATATACAATATTACTTAAATAAAATATTTAGTTATTTTAGACTTATATCAAAACTACCGAATGTATTTGGATGATAAAATTTAATTTCTTAATCTTTTGTTTAAGTCTAAATCCCACTCATGGTAACTACTTCAGATCTCTTTCTCCGATTTTAATCAATTATCATACCTGTAATTGATGCTCAAGAAGTTCCTGCACGATCGTTGCATACTAGTGATGCAATCGTAATTTGTAAGCTTAACAGCAGCCACCGGAAGAATGTTAACATGTTTTAGTTGGATGATAATGCAAGATACAGAAGACGCTCGAAATCCAGACACCCCTACCCCGCTTGGTCTTTAGCGAGGGGTTGAACTCACGTACCTTGGTGGTTAGACTGTGTTACCATTAGGCCACTGCCTTCACACTGTTCTGTTGAGGCATGACTATATCGACCATGCTTTAATAAGTTACAAAGCTAATTAGACTTAGTTTTCAACAGTAAATGACACACATGACAAATCAATTTTTAAGGCCCCACATTTCCACAAGGCGGTTCAAATATGTGTCGCCCTAAACAAATGTAAGAAAGAAACACTATTTTGCACAATAAATGTAACATAAAAATAAAACTGAAGTCATATTTCTTTATATAGTTGTAATAACTGAAATTTAATAGTGACAAATAATGCAGTAACATGAATTTTCATCCAGGGCCTCAAAACTACACATTTTATCCCATGTCAATCGATATTTCCGCTTCTATCATGAGTAAAGTAATCATAATAAGTAGGGCTATATTATGAATAGGCAAGATATGTACTGTTGCGTCAAAGATAATGACTGTTTTTATAAAACAAAACAGAGATAGATTATAAATACAACGTATATTTTCTTCATGGCACATAAATGAATTATAAATAAACATGACAATAGTCAGTAAAAGCCTTTTAAAGTCATGTATTCAAATCGAACAAATTCTCATACGCATTTATTCTTCAAAATCATCTAGCAGCATCTATACATATATTATGCAGGAAAGATCTTGTGAACATAACTACAAAATAGATATCATGCCACATTTAGCAAACAGTACATAATAAAACATACTGTGTCAACTACACAAACACATCATATCACATAAAACATACTTTACCACAAACACATACTATACCATATAAAACACAGATATTAAGGGCGAATGACCTTTTTTGAACCTGCATGTGGATTGGACGCACTGCCGGTAGATTGAAATAATATGGATAATAAATGGATAAACCGGAAGATTTTCTTAGTTAAATTACAGTTTATTATGTATATGTACGCATGTTACGTCAAATTTATACAAGTATACGGGCAAATAGATATGCAAACAGGTTGGGCCAAAAGGAACTACAACATAGTGCTCTCTCCAGAACAGACAGCATATAAGTAGCTCAAAATAAAAGACATTATGGTCATGTGGCTGACTGTACAATTTTGATATTCTTAACATATTGAAATGAAATAAACTCATTTTCAATTGAATACTATTCGAACATATTAGAACGCATTTGAACATAAAATCAAATAGGAAATGCAGTAAATTAGTAAAAAAAAAAAAGTAGAAAATTATGTACCGTTGTTGATAGATTCATACACGATTTTCGATTGAAAATAATTGATACATATAAACAGGAATGGAACACAGGTGTTTATAACAGTCCTGTACCCTGGATACGTATAGACTATTTAAAACAAGACATGTACGAATGATATTTAGACATAATACCTCGAAGTCCTAGATATTATTTTGTTAGACTTAGACTTTCTGTTCTTAAGAAGAATACAATCAGGAAGATATTTACGAAACAATATTCCACGAAATGAACGTTTTTATTTCTAATGTAATAAACGAGACTTAGAGGATGAATTTCATTTTATTTGTATCTGCCCATATTATCTACACATAAGGAAAACTATATTAAACGATAGATCAGATTTTAAGATTCATACATTTCTAAATTCGATCAACAAATATGAGCTTATTTATGTGTGTAAACATATGAAAGATGCAATTAAAAAAGAAATTCGGTTATCAATAATACATCATAAAATTAAACATGTGATACTATATTCTCACTGCCTTAGTTAATTACAGTATACTTGATTATATGGACTAGGTAATGTTTTCTCTTTTCTCTTATGCTCATTACAAGCTTATTACTTTCTTAAAAATTGTATGAACGTAAATCTGAATATTGTAAATGTTGGTGTTTAAACGTATTATGTACAAAGATCAATACAATTCTGTTCTGTTCTGTTCTGTTCTGTTGCTATTTGTACCGACATAAGAGAAAGACAACAGTAACGCCTTAAACAATAAAACATAATAATTCTAAATATTCTGCTGTCCTTACTAGATTAATGACATTACATTTAGTGAGTATACAGTTTCTATTATGCAAATTTTTATATGATAGTCTTACAAAATGATTATATGTTAGATTACATTGTTTCGCATTATCTAAATATTTATTTTTCAAATTATCAAGGGCCTTTGAGTGGTATATCGGTTCAGACGCGTAGGAATTTCACTACGAGTGGTTAAATATGCAAGCATCTGAACGAGGGACAGTCGTAAATCAGACGGTAAGCTACATTGAATAATTTATTTATTTTCCATTTAACATGTTCATTGAAATATCATGGTCAAGATTACGCTGGACTTATTTCATCCGAGAAGTAGTCAACCGGAAGCCACATTACTAACGTTATAATATTTTCCCGTTGTTTATCGCAACAAAAAAAAATACAGAGGGCGTATATGAAGACAGTCAATGTATATAATTTCTACAGGCACGAACAAAGATAACATTTTTTTAATTTAGGTCAAATACGCATAATCTTTACACTTAACTTTTGACAGACGTTTTTATTTCGATGGAGCAGATGGCGGCCTTTACACTCTTTCTGATATTAGCAAGCTGTAAGATTTATATCTATATATTTTAGATTTATTGTTTGCTCTTACTGGCCACTAAGGTCATATTATATTCAGAGTTAGACTCAAACTGATGTTTTTACAGGATATATTGGTCGTAAAATGACCAGATACAGAAAAAATCCTGTTAGTTTGTTGTTCCCTGTGTGAAATTTTTCTGATATTAATTTTGGGCAAATCTGGGTACACTTACTCAAAATCTCGTGTTTGTTTGTTGACTTGTTTAAGCTTCGCGTTTCAAGCGACAATGCGATGGCACGAGAATAATTATTGAACTATTCTAAACGTTAGCTGAAGTTGAAATTTCAAACAGGGAAGAAAACTTTAAGATTTCCATTCCAATTTTATTAAGCCTTGTCTGAAAGGATTAAATCATAAACATTATTAAAATATTGCAACAGGCCACAATGATATTTTTGCAGTGGTTACAAGGGTGCCGGCAGAAGGGAACACCAGGAAGTGCCTAATATGCCCAAAACTTGTCAAAGACCCATCTGAATGCACGGAGATACACCACTGTCAATCGGTAAGATGTATTTTAATATAAAAGAACATACAGCTTAATAAATTACATACAGTAATAATATCATGGTTATTATCACACTGCAGTGGATCACGCATGACGCTCTTTGACAGCCGAGTTCATCCTTGCAGATCAGTGTACAGTTTAAATCTACACTTTTATTATACACCTCTACCTATTGCTATTGTTATTGCGGACTAGACCATACGGCTTAACACTCGATCCACCACCAATTAATTCTCCTTGCCCGCTGGATATGTATCATGTGTGAAATATAAATTGTATTTTACACAGTTCACACAAATATGGTAGGTATACAAATAACTATTCGATTCACAGTGACATCTTTTATGAAACTTAGATTTAAAAACTTATGGATTAATCAGTTTCATGATTGTGATCAAACACAACAAATCAGATGTTCAAATGTAAGGACTATTCACAAAATCCAGCCCTTTGCCAATGAATTTGTAAAATTCCAAACAATGAAATCGATATGGAATTGTCATTTTCTTATATAAAACATATTAAATTATATGTCAAGTACAAATTTTAAGGTTTAATTGCGTAAAATACATGCATAAGTAGAAATAAGCAGATATTTTGGAGTCCTTGAAAACTAATGTATATCGCATCGGCTGGCATTCTCCTTCTCGTGTTTATAACATCTGCAAATACACTTCAATGTATGGGAAATTTATGAAACGGTGAACTCCATCTATAGTTGAATTGGGGAAATCATTGAAAAGACAGTCAGTTGTACTTAGTTAATTTAAATAAAACATTCTCACTTTTTAATTTCAAAATGGTTTAAGCACTGAAAGGTATCTCTTGAACTGAATCATTTTTTTAAAACTGATGCAATGACAGCCAGAAAACATAACCATTTGCAAAGGTTTATTCCTCTGTTGACCCACAATGTATATGAAAACTATGTCATGTTAAAGATAAAGAACATCACCCTTATCCTGTTGTATATTAACATTATATGTGATGTGAATGATACAAAAACATCAGCCTCAACTTAATCTGTATGAGCGTGTTTTAATTTTAATGTATTTTAAACATGATTCTTATCATGATGCATATGAAAGCAAATTATATTATATAAAACATAAGCCTCATCGTTACGTATATGAATACAAAACATGAGCCTAGTATGTGGACCTATTTTAATGATATCAATTTTAGTCCAGGTTTTGTGTAACCGAAGTATACCATCTACACGGTGAGAACCGGTTCAGATACGGTTGTGGAGGAGGTGCGTTTGTAAGTAAAATTTTACATATAGAAACCTTTTCACTAAGCATACACTTCAAACATTATATACAACAGATTATAATTGATGCATAGCTTTTTTTTGTCGGGTTTAACATCACACTGACACATTTATAGGTCATATAACGGCTTTTAAAGCATAAAGTCTATTGGAGGTAGATATTATTTGAAACCCGCCTCACAAACCTTTACTTTCACCTTTATTGAATTTCACGACGTCATAACTTCAACCACAACATGCCAATTATTGTTTTGGATGTAAACATAGAGCTGCCTCATGGTTACTACCAAATAGGGTTAGAGATGGTATAATCATTTGGTTTCTAGAACTATGTCACACTGCTCTCCTTAAGTGTTGATTTAGTAAAAAGCTCAACTGTTATAATTACAACTCGGAACCTCCGTGTCCAAGTGGTTATCACATGGCCCTCACCGATATGGGATTTGAAAACTTCCTCGGGGTGTAGAAGTCTGTCATGTTACGAAATCATCGGGCTGGCTTATGGAAAATGGGTGGTTCTTCCCTAGTACCGTCTGTGGCCAAAATAATACCCGGAGGAGCACCGGGGTTCTTTATTTACCATGAACAGCGGGAAAGTGACAGTATGACCTGTGATTGTGTCGTGGTAACGTTAAACCCGAGAAAAACAAAAACAAAAATATGAATCACATAAGTATTAAATCAGTAGATAAACAAGACATAAACGATGTGTAGAAATAGAAAAATCTCTCTTTTTAACTTATTAACTTATTCAGTACTTTCAGTATAACATCCTATTTCATTTGATATCATCTATTTATCACAGAATGCGATATTATGATCATACAAAATTCTATATTTTTAAAGATTAAGACTATTTTTGATTAAGGTTTAAATATTAGGAAACACTACCTGTCTTTCAGAAATATAAATTAAATATTTTGCAGTCTTCTAAACAAGAATGTAAGAACAGGGAATATGACAATCACCACCAACACGGACCCTCGCCGCCCGAACCCGTGCACGAAACATTGTACGAACACCATTGGGGTCGCCCTTTGTGCAGAGAATGTCATAATCACTGGAGCTCTCAACAAGATTCATGTTGTTAGTAATTACATCTCAATTAAATATTTTTGAACGCAATCTGTTTCTAGACTTCTTGAGACGAAAAATATTTTTAAAAACATACACCTAATGTTTCAGTTTGTTGTAATATCAAATTCATTTTTTTTTCTTTTTCTTTGGTTGTTTGATGCAAAGGTCATAAGGCCAATATCAAGTCTCTATATATGCGGTGTACACCTATTTCTACTCCTTAATTATTCCAGCCATTTGCGGAAAATTTAATATATCTACCGATTTTCCACAAACCAGCTTTACTGCCTGAAAAACGTACATAAGACTTAACATACACCTGCCGTAAATACTTCCTAAATCATTTGAAGACTGACAGTGACATCATGATTTCAACTTACAGCTCAGTACTTTCTTACAACAACACGTACACCCGTGAAACCAGTGACTCATGCTCCTCCGACAACAATGGGACAGTCACAGTGTAAGTATTGATTTTTTACTATCATTATTAATGTATGCAGGTAGTGCAAAAAGTTGGAGTGCCTTCTTTCATGTTTAAATATAAAATATATATATATATATTGAAATGTCTTTCATTGATATTCAGATCAAAATGGAAACATCTAGCTACATTATGCTGTTAATGGAAGTGCATCTACCATTTTAAGCTCGCCTATATCATACTTGACCCGGCATCGGCGAGGCCGAACGTTCCACGTCCACACCTTGGTTAAAGTTTTGATGCACTTTCATTTTATCTATAATATTTCGTTATGGATTTGCTTCCAACTTCAAATAGTTGCTCCTCATTGTAACCCATATCATATGAAACAGAGCCATAACTTTTGCTCCATTATTTCATAACGTATCACCCTTTTTACTTAAAATTTCAGTTTATAATTTAATGCTTTTAAACTTAAAATTGTTGTTCTACTTTATCGATAACATCATACGACACAATGTCGATAAATCTTTCACTTTGAATTTTAGGATATTTTTATGCATTTTCACTACATTTCTATCATTTCAAACAAAATAGTCCATAACTTTTATTATATTTTATTAATTATGTCCAAGTTTACTTACGATCTTAGTTTACTTTTAAATGTACATGTATGTTCACCATACTTCTGTTGAGAATAAACGGATTTCATTCAAACTTTAAGCGATTGATCCACATCATTACCAACATTCCATAATTTAGGCTATAACATTTTATGAATTATGTTACCATTTTACATAGAATTTCAGGTGAAAGTCATGATGCACTTTTTCTCACCACATAATATGACACATGGTGCATTACTGTTGCTGAAATATTCCATGAATAGTCTCTTTTATACTAAGCAATTATTTTGATACCGTTCACCCTATCTCGGTTATTACTAAATATATATTACTACAAAGTCTTAAACTATTGTCCAATATAGTCATACGCATTGTAGTCAACAAACACACCAGCTTCATGCCCTAGTTCACTATCTAGCACCTGTAACAGCGGTGCTACTGTAACAAAATATGTGTGTAGTAAATATTACTTCATTTTAAAGATATATTATGCTGACATTTCGTATTTGTACTATGCAGTGTGTTTGTAAATATAAAATAAACGTATTTGTCTGTTTTCAATGTATATGAAATATCTATTCAATGCACTTCAGTTAAATACTGAAATTTATCAGTGAAAATATCATTTTTATTTTTCACTGGTACGGAACTACAGTACACTTGAATGCGAAAGAACATGATTTATAAATAATAGAAAATTCCTTGCAAAATATACTTCAGTAAAGATATAGATGTATGAAATACTAAAAGGATTATAAATACATACATTTTATTATAATAAAATGTAAAAGAAATTAGAAAACGTAATGGAATTATTTACAGTTTTTCTACAAATATATCCTGACGTCACCATATTATGACGTCATGATGCCATGTACGTGACGCTGCGCGGAAAAAACTGGATATAGTTTGGTTAAAACCATTAAAAGCACATAATTAGATAGAAAATGTGTTTGTTTCAGTGTAAGATCGCAATGTGTGAACACCATAATTTACATTTTCACTCGTGGCTGCATTATAGTGTTCACTAGGTGAAATATATTTCGATCTTACACTGCAACAAACAAATATCCTATATATTTCACCGAGAAGTGAAAATATTAGATAGTTCATCTGTATTAACAAGGTATTTTTTATTTCAGCTGCTTCAGAAGCAACAAAAACAACCCCGATTATAACAACACCGACAAAAACAACAACACCAACAACAACTATTCCTGATGCATCTGCAACAACAAAACAAAGTAATCAATTATTTTTAAAATTTATTCATTACTCACCTGTCAGTTTCACGAAGCAAACGTATTGCCGGAACGTCGGAAAGGGTAACCTCACAGTTCTTGCGATCAGCAATTTCATAGGGCTGCCTCTGGTCTTATGTTATTTTCTTTATGTATACGGTGCTTTCATTGCTCTGTAATTTAAAATCAAATGTAAAAGCCCGTGAATTAGTGAGATATGTTGCGTCTCAACGCAAGTTTGGGATAACGTTAGTTGTGAGGCTGTAGCTGGTGTCGGCCCGGTACGATTTCTTCTTCTTTGATGTATAGAAGAACAAGCACATTTGGATAAATATTTTGAAGTTCACAACAAAATTACAGCAAAGACGCTCTGTATTTTTAAAGATTAACACTTTCCCAGAAAACCAATATCACCGACAATGAATTTTTACTTGATTAATGTTGCCAGCTGTTTTTAAGATTTTGAAGTTTTATAATGTTCTGGAGGAACAAATCTTTATAAAGCTGAATATTGTACCTACAGTTTCTGCAGTAATTTCCTTTCGCCGATGTTGAAACTGAAACAGATGTAATTTTGCCAACACATGTCTAGCACGGCAAAAATACGTATGAACTTTATCTGAACTGATTAGGAGATTTGACTTTAAGACGAAAGAGCATACTAGTATGTGATTTTATTGTCAACAAGTTTGGAATACCCTTACAATACAAATACATGCCGTTTTAAGGTCGACGGTTTGACAAAAAAATATGTGGATCTTGTTTACTCTCTATGAATTGTCTATATTTAACACAAAATATTAACCTACGCAGATTTTGTGGTCACTGTTCCCACGACGCAGACGAGATTGCAACCTTGCATGGACTTCGATGACGTCACATTTTCCTGCGCAGATATGAAATTTTTCGGATATTGTAATCCCGACGCTGGTGCTGGCTACGTCCTCGCACAAAAACGATGCCGTAAAACATGTGGACTTTGTTAACATTTAAGTAATTTGATATAACATATTAAAAGAAGACGCCTATAGCTAAAAAAATCAAATTACCGGTATCATTGAAGCCAAAAATTGCAAAACCTCGATCCGTAAACAGGACGAATAGTGTATTAGATATTTCACACCCTATAAACGACTGTACTCCCCCTCTTCCTGTTGCGACCGATCAAAACAATAAGCTGAAAGCTAATAGTTGGATAAAACTATTTTAAAGTGATTAATATGCTTTATTGGGATGTTTTTTTATATTTTATTGGAAGCTGAACATGATTTATTTCCTTATGTTATGTGTTAGTCTAATTACAGATAAAATTATAGCAAAAAAACTCGATTGATCACTGATTTTGTCTAGAAATTGCACATTGTCGACGTCAAAAATACATATTTCTTGCTTGAAGAATGATCTACATATAAATACCACTGTTTCATGGATAAAGAAAGAATACTAGTTTGGTAAAATTAAATAAAATCATTGCTAAAACCTCCAGTTTGTTTATAACCGTCAATGAAAGAAGATTCGGTGCGATGTCCTGACTGTGCGCATGTTTGCTTGCGGTACTGTACAAATGTTTGCGACTTTCGTAAAAACAGACTGTATGCCTATAAGCAACTGCCATTTATTAAATATCGGCTGGTCCCTTGCTCCTGTAATATTTCTACATAATATATCCCGCAAAAACGAAGTTTGAAGGAGGAAGGGTATATAGGAGTCGCTATGCGGTCTGTCTCTCTGGTCTGCTTGTATGTGTGTCCTCATACATTTGGTCCTGCAATTACTTGGATTTGTTACAGACGCAGCGCCTCATCATTATCTTCTTCGATAACAAATAAATGGTAAAATATTGAAAGCAACTTCTTGATGAAAGAAAACTTGGATTTTTTTTCCATTTAGAGACTTTCAGTTTTTATGCCATTTTTGGGCAAAAGTGAACCTTCTCCTTTATTTACAACTGTATATCCTTTATATTTTATAACATCCCCATAATTTAGTTGCTATCCCAGCCGAACCCTAATACCGCATAAAAACAGACAGGTCACATATCCACGTTTTCCGGATAAATGACGTTACTCGACCACTTCCGGTTTAGACGTGCAGAACTACATCAACCCACTTCTATGTTTTTCCAGACTGCATTTGGACTGAATCTGCAGAACTATCTTAAAGTCAATGTCACAATGTAAAAAAGGGTCAATTTTTCGTGTCCGGGCCACAATTTCTTTATGAATTAAGGCATTCTGAAATAACTTGGCACAAATGTTCACCATCATAAGACAATATGTCGCACACAAGACACAGTTCCAAGCTCCAAGGTCAAGGTCACACTTAAAGGTCAAATATTTAAAGACTTAAGTCGCAAAATGGAATACAGTGTCAGTCGCAAAAAAGAGTTCAGATAAAATATCAAAATTGGCAAGTCGGCATACAGCGAATGTTTTTATCGTCTAGATAAAAAGTAATTTCTTTCAAAAAACGCAACAGCTATATGCAACATTTTATTTACACATGTTTATAGAGTATGCATGCTAATGTCAGAAAACAACATGATTGCAAATCAATTTGACATGGTATTCACCAGTTTCATGGCTTGGTCGAGGGAATTTCCATGCAATGAGTGTGATCAGTCAACATTTTGTAAACATTACCTGTCTGTTTCATCTGTTAAATCACCACATACACATATTTATGTTCAACCTATCGTAAAACTTAAACACACACACTGGCTAAAGCAAAATAATTAATTTGAAGACGATTTCATACCTTTGGCCTGCCAGTTGTTTGTTTTGATAGGTCGCAACAGGAAGAGGGGGAGTACAATCGTTTATAGGGTGTGGATATTTAAATCAGATCCTATTCATATAATTGCAACACTGCCGATATACCGTATAATTGAATCTCTTCTTGTTTAATCATTTTATTAACCTTTAGCCTGCTGGCGGCAAGTGATTCTGCCTTTGCGACCAAGTGATTCTGCCTTTGCGACGACTGCAGACCAAGAGCAGCTGATCATGGACAGCATTGTTCGCTTTTTAGTCAGTAAATTTTCAGTGGAAACCCCTTTAAATAATAAATGGTATTGCCCAAATTGATTGATGGACCAGTCCATTCTAGAAATTTAGCAGGGTAGAGGTTAACTGGAACATTTTTGTTTTAACAGGCTTCACTAGAATACTTTGAAAAAAAAAACTTTCATGAAAGAATCGTAACACTAACGAAATGTTAGTTGAACTAGTTATTCTCGTTTGCCTTTAATTTGTTTACTTTTTACATATGTACAATATAAAATTAATAGCTCTTATTTGCTGTCTATGTTGTTTTCAGTTTTATGTAAAATGCATTCTTGAACTCTAACTTAATGACCCCCACAAACACTTACAATAAGTCGGTGTCACCTACTGACAGCAGGCAATGTAATACTTATAAAAGTATACTTGATTAGAAGGATACTTAATTACCAAGGGGCCTCCGTGGCCGAGTGGTTAAGGTCGCTGACTTCAAATAACTTGCCCCTCATCGATGTGGGTTCGAGCCTCACTCGGGGCGTTGAATTCTTCATGTGAGAAAGCCATCCAGCTGGCTTACGGAAGGTCGGTGGTTCTACCCAGGTGTCCGCTCGTGATGACATAATGCACGGATGGGCACCTGGGGTAAAGCTGGAAAGTCGATATATGACCTATCATGTGTCGGTGCGACGTTAAATCCAATAAAAAACTTAATTACTAAAACATTCTTTCCTTTTCTTTTTTTTTCTTTCATTAGCATCTTAAGAATAGTCCTCATTTTTCTTTATAACTAGTTTCTCAAAAAGTTAATATTCATCAATTTATTAAAATATTCATTATTTTCTAACATTAATTTCACAACATTTTAGCTGAATGCCAACGCTTAAACTTTTTCTGGTGCATTCTCGTTATTAACCCCGGTTGACACTAGTACAACACTACGCCAGGCAGTCCCAAAGGGTTAGCCATACTTCGTCATATGAGCCGCACCATGAGAAAACCAACATAGTGCGTTTGCGACCATCATGGATCCAAGACTGCCCGGTCAGGATCCATGCTGTTCGCTAACTCTAATTGCTATAGGCTTTGAAAGCGAACAGCATGGATCCTGGCCAGACTGCGCGGATGCACAGGCTGGTCTGGATCCATGTTGGTCGCAAATGCACTATGTTGGTTTTCTCATGGTGCGGTTCATATCTAGACTTTAACCAAGGCAAACACTAAGTAGACACTATGTTGGACACCGGATACTAAGGAATCTAGCCATATAATCTTCATTCTGTTAGCCTGAGAGATCATTGAAACTATATTGACATGCCCTTAACAGATCGGGTAACTGTTTTCTAATCTGTCTATGGTTGGAGCTCAAGAATTTCTCTACGTTGTCATTAGGCCAGATACTGCCAAAAATTCAGATATGAAACAGAAATTTTAATTAACCTAGTTCTGTGTGTCATATGACACTTCTTATCTTAGATCACCGTATTAAAGCAAGCTCTTGGAGATATTTCAGCTAGTCAAGTCTCTTTGGGATAATTTGTTTATGTGCTTTTTGATATAATTCTAATGGACCCACCCTAACCCTAATACTTAAATGGCTTGCTTGATTGTCACAATACTCAGGAATAAATAATACTATACTATTTGCCAGTTTATTAAATTTTGACGTAAAACATATGAGTAAATATCTTTCATCTCGGTCAAGGAGTGCTAGTAGTCCGTAATGTTGTCCTCTTATTTCACAAATATCCGAAATATTGACATGTGTCATGTAATGTGTTGCAGCAAGAATGCTTTGAACTTTTGCAACTACGATTTCAGGCATTTTCCAGTTGTTGATTAGAAATCATTTTCAGTTTAGAGATAACACTGAGACGGTGACATCGGTTAAACACCAAAACAATATCTAATGAAACAGGCATGCAACCTTTGAAGATTGGAGTATTGTTGAGGTACTGGTCTAACCCAGATTTCAATCCCTATGTCACTGTGCTCTTCTATAGGGCCACACAATATAGGCTACTGGCATTCATCTTAAGACGTTTGACAGCTGTATCTCACATACATCTTTTGTTAATCCGAAACCATTTCTGTGTAAATGAAAATTTGACACCCCGTTGACTTACTGACAAAAAGCAATAGGAATTACTACTAACCACAAGCGTTGTTTACAAATCAACCGACAAAAGGTAGAATATACACCATCTTCTTACAAAAGACGCTTTGAAAGGGAATAAGAAACAAATATTAGTCTGTAATGTTTGTTCATTTGTTTGTTTTTCAGACGACGGCGTCAAGCAAAGCCAGAACTTTTCACCCGCTATTATTGTAAAAGACTATATATTAAACTTACGAATATGATTGTTGAGACGTTTGTGTTACAATTTAGTCTGTGACGCTACATAATGCTAATACTGGAGATGAAACATCTGTTTATAAATACAACGGTCTGTCCAAACCAATAATGCCCTGCATCATGTCGAGAAATAGTCTGCGGCTAAATATCAAGTAATAAGTAATTTTATTGTCGAGGTTTTGAAAGTTTTTATACTCCGAAAGCATTCTCTGTGTCTCAATTAGTTGTGGAAACATACGTACACTATCTCAAGTGTATTCATTTATTTTCTCAATTATGATCTCCCTTTGAAGCAAGAGTTGTCGTTATTTTTGATCACAGGTAAATCAATGATCTGAAAAGGTTGTACAGTAGTAAATAAATTTGCTATATGTTCTATATAAGATTAACAATCTTCTAAGAGCTGTAACACATAGCCAGGCCCATTTTAAAAATACTAGCCTTATGTTCTTAAATGACCTATAAACCACCAAAGAACACCAAGAAAAGTAGGGGTCACGATCTTCTAAGAGAGATTTTTTGTCTGACAGGTCAACACAATGGAATATCTTCCAAACTGACAGCTAAAATGTGGGTATGAACACATGAGTAATAAGGTTTGTTTACATTTCTGTAAATGCAAAAAAACTCCTTCAAAATGCTACCAAAATGTCAAGTATAGGTCCACAATGAAATAAAAACAGGAAATGGCTTACATAAAACATGATAATGTTACTTTAAGCTGGAAAAAATGTTTTATTTAGTACTATTGTTCCAAAAGGTGCTCGCAAATTGAGTCTTTTTCAACCATATAATGCTAATAATGGTGATATATGACCTACAATTATGTCCATGTGACATTAAACACAACACAAACATAAGTAGAATCTTAAACAAAATACATGTTTTGTAACAATTTGTATTTGAAATTAGAAATCAATGTCTCCCTTTTTCTGTTATATTTCCTTTATTACTTTGAAAGTCTGAGGTTCAATATCAAAATTACATAATTGGCTAATTCAGGGATACATTTTCCTTTCTGTAAATCTCTTTGTTTGTGTTTTTTATGCTTTCATTTATTCTTATAAGATAATATCAAAACTTCCCTTATGAACATCTTTCTTCAATTAACCATCAATGATATTATTATATCATAAATGATAATTGTTTTTGTTTTGTTGATGTTGTTTGGTTAAACGTGGTTAAGTCACGTGTCAGGTTTGCCAGCAGGTGGTTGTGGAGAAAAAGAGCCAGCTGTACTCCTGGCTGGGGGACACCTGGGTAGAACCGTACGTACGACAGCCTTTTTACAAACATACTATAATATACAATGTTAATAATTATAGATAATATATTTAGTTATTTTATAGTTATTTATACTGCAGTATTAAAATTACCGACCGTATACACTACCATATAATAAATAGAGGCTAATGTCGAATGATCTTGTTGAAAAGTTTTATCATCAAGACTGGTGTGTTTTTTTAATCAAGCTTTATTGTTACAGCTTTGATTTTTTATGTAACTTAAAGTCTGCACATTTAAAGCAAAATACTTTTTTCCATAAACTACATCTCATTCTTACTAATATGTCGCATCTTGTGATGGAACCCTCTTCACAAAATGTAGTGAAAAAAAACCAAAAAAAAACAATTTAAATGTTGAACACTACAGTTCCATAACACCATTACTTTTCTTGAGTCCTAATGTTTTCCTAAGATCTTAATCTTTTCAGCTTTGAAGACACAATATGACTATTTTTGTTTAATAAATCAACTTTCTCAGAATCTTGATGAAAGTCTATACACACAAAATGTCCAGATTTCTTATATTCTTTAAATAAAATGTTTTTTACATAGGCCACCACTTCCACAGTATATCTTGCAGCTTGTTCCTTCACATGGCAGATATATTGTATTCAAGGAGATACATCAGGAGGAGGTACATCAATCTGTAAAGGAATTGTTTTTTCTGTGTTATATACAGTACACTATCACAAATTTTATTTTTGTTATGCATTTATGGAGCGAAATTTCCTTTGTTTTGTTTTTTGTTTCAATATGATTCAATTTTGCCATAGTATTTCAGCCATGTAATGGTGTTCAGTTAACCTATCAAGTGTTCCTGCATTCTTTACTAGAAATGACTTGTGCTCACAGACAACTTCCCATTGTAAATGAGTAAGAAATATTGGACAAATGACTAGTCATGTTCTTTTCTCAAACTGTTAAAGATATTGCATGCATAGCCAAAGGATCAAACTTCCAACTTTTCTTGATTTATAGTCTAGTGCTTTATATTCTGAGCTAGGCATGCAAATTATCATAAGTGAAAGTTTCAAACCAAAACCAATACTGGTCAAAATCAGACTGATCCATTTCAAATGTTTGTAAATGAAGTGCCTCCATTCAGGGTATCAGGGTATCAATTTGGTTTCTGTGCAGTATATTTTGCAAGCATGATTTTATTTATTGTTCTCCTTTATTTCCTTTTGAGTAAAATTAAAATCTAGCATGGTTTGAATTATAATAGAGTTTGCAAATGTAGGAAACATTGAGACTAACTCAGTCAATACATACTATACTTGAAATCACAGGCCAGACACCAGTACAGGTACTGCCTTCAGTTCCATCAGTGTTTTGGAACGTTGGTGAATGGTCCTAGAACAGCTCAGAATGGATTATCCACTGTCATTAGCATCTTTTGAATCAGCACATAGCTCAAGCCTGACCTCTGTATAAGCTGAGGATCTTCTTCAGCAGGCTGTGACCTGATATAAATTATATAAAATTGCTCTGTAACAAGGTTTAAATATACCTTATTCCATTTATAAGAAGGAATATCAATCTTTAAATTACACAAAGATTTTGATAATATAGAAAATCTTAAACGCTAAGTCTGAGCCTTAGGTATACAAGATCAACGGTTATTGGGTGCATGTACATAAGCTTATAATTATTAGCTACATGATTTTGATATCTACAAGAATCTTAATAAAATTGTGTGTGGGTGTGTGGATTATATCTCACAGAGAAATAAGACATTTTTACTAGATGTTTACGAACGCTAATGTCATTGAAAAAAATGAACAATGTCTCATTTGTGTATTGCTTGCGTGTGCGCCTGTACGAAAATCGGACATGTTCAACAGTTGTAGAATGTCAGAAAAGACCTGTCTCTTAACAATACATGCGTAAAATGCATATACGTGGAAAATAACAAAAGATACAGATTAAGATATGAACTTTGTCTCGTTTTTATCTGAGTACGTGAAACAGACGCACGTAAACGAAACTGGCGGCAGACGTCTTGTGACTTTGCAAAGATCCACACGACATAAAGTTCAAATTCTTTTTCTTATTGATAACATATTAATATTATATAAAATAGGAATTCTCGTTGATTAACGTTATTTGAATGGAAAAATGTACTATTAATTAAGAACGAAGCAAAGCACGATTATATTTTTCATCCTGTTTTATACCCCAGTCACACATACGACGCGGATACTTACGTCTAGTCACGGATGGAAACGTAGTAATCCGTATCGATCTGTACCTGAGCCGTACCTTAAAGTAGTAATCTGTATCAATCCGTACGGATCGATACGGATTACTACGTTTCCATCCGTGGCTAGGCCGAATGTGTGACTGTAAGGATAACGCATGTTTTTTCGTGTTATAACGTCTGCAGAATCCCGAGGGATTGGTTGGTGCCCGAGCCCGCAGGGCGAGGGTACCAACGTATCCCGAGGGATTCTGAAGATATTATAACACGAAAATAACATGCGCTAACGCTATTCTAGCATAAAACGCGAAAAAAATAATAAATGAATACATTATCCCTTAACGTCATTAAATTTCCATGAAATGCGCGGGAATATCCGAGTTGTTTTTTCACGTTGACGTCATTTCCATTTGAATTATCCGTTTTGGGCCGTAATGCGTTAACGCTCTGCCACGGAACGCGCATATATAAAAAGGTGTTAGAACAGCACGTGAGCGCGAGAATCTCTCTGTTAACACACGTTAAATTTTCTCTCCTGTTAAAACACCCCCAAAAAGTGACATGAACAGCAGTTTTATGCTAGAATGGGGTATTACGTGAAAAATTAGATCTATACACTGATTGGTAAAGCCAAATTTGTTATAGTATGACTGATATGAATAAAATCTCACTGACACTACCCAGTATCTCACTGTAATTCATAAATAATGGTTTGTAATGCCACTAGAAACTGGAAACAACGGTTCTTACTCGATAAGACAACTGCATCTCTACAAATACAACTAGTCTACAGCCAATTTGAATGTATTTAATGATGAAATATCTCATTTATTTCGAAGATTGTTCATCTTTATAGCTGCTCTAACTTCAACAAAAGCAACGACTGCACCTATATCAACAACAACAACAACGACAACGCCTGCACCTGTAACAACAACAACAACACCAAAACCAACAACAAAAACTACTGTTCCTGATGCAACTGCAACAACAAAACAAAGTACTAATATTTTACTTTATATGTGAAAATATTGTACACATTATATAAGATATAACACAGGAAGTATATGTAGCTCACATGTCAATATTACGCATGTCAATAAAATAAAAAATAAATAGCCGCACCATGAGAAAACCAACATGGTAGTGCATTTGCGACCAGCATGGATCCAGACCAGCCTGTGCATCTGCGCAGTCTGGTCAGGATCCATACTGTTCGCTAACAGTTTCTCTAATTGCAATAGGGTTTGAAAGCGAACAGTGCTGGTCTGGATCCATGCTGGTCGCAAATGCACTTTGTTGGTTTTCTCATGGTGCGGCTCTGACATAAGGCTCTCATAATAAGGTAATCTTACTGTTCTAATGATAAGAAACTTTAAAAGACCCGCCTCTGGATTGATGGTCTAGTTCGATCACCTTCTATTGTATAGTATAGTAAGAAAAAGGAAGACTAGTGTTTCTGAGCATGCGCGTGATCGAACTTACTTTAGTTTCTACTACAGTAGAGCCAACTGCTCCTTACTGCCGGAGGTAAAGAAGTAGTTTTACAAATACGGCGGCGCACATTCTTCTCTTTTACTTTTTATAAATAAATAGTTTGGACAATTATAAAGGCCACATTACCAACCAGCCAAAGTCCTTCACGGTCCTTGTGTTCCAGCTATCTTTTCACAGCAATAGAAAACAAAAATAATTCAGATAAATCACTGAAATGCTGTAATTCCAAAGCCCTTGCAATATTTTCTAACCTTTCTCCGCCGCTTTGAAACTAGACGAGCCACGCTATAGTGTAAAAATTACGTCATATGCATTAACTAGAGACAGTTCGATGCCATAATAGGTATACTATAGTTACAATAGTAGATGCTCAAACTAAACTATGTCTAAGTTTGAGAACTTTGTACTGTGTATTTGTTTTCTGTGTTTAAACTTATTTAAAATTGAATGTAAATATCAATGATTCATTGTCTTAAACGGCACACACAGATGACAAAATGAAAAGAAAACAGTTTGTGTTACCGTGCATCCAAGAGGTACATGTAGAAGAAAATCTGTTAAAAAACTGGTGAATTTTGTTTTTTTTGAATAATACCTTTTTATATAATATATAATACATTTGGGAATAATTAATTGTAGGTAGTTTTATTAAAACTTAACTTTGCAAAATAATTGTGCAAATAAATGTAGTACTTTTTATGTGTATGTGTGGGGGGTGGGGGATCCGCAGCAACGTTTGTACTTGTTGACACGTTTATATTTGTAAGGTGTCGTGAAAATTTCTATTAATTAGCGCATAGTTAGACCATCTGACAACAAGTTGAAAATACCCTTACACAAACAATTATTAAATAGTGTCTTAAGGGCGACCGTTTTAGCCAATGTTTCTTCTTTGAGACTTTTTCTCCCCATAAAATGTCATCGTTTAACGCAAAATATTAACATACGCAGATTTTGTGGTCACTATTCCCACGACGCAGACGACAACACAATCTTGCATGGACTCAGATGACGTCACATTTACCTGCGCAGACATGACACATTTCGGATATTGTAATCCTGCCGCTGGTGCTGGCTATGCTCTCGCACAAAAGAGGTGTCGTAAAACATGCGGATTTTGTCCACAGGAAACAGCTAAGTAATAATGACATATTAAAGAAAAATTCGAATAAAAATTGCATATTTTGGACGCGTATGATATGGGGAACAAGTCATTGTTTTGTCTTTTGGCAGGTTTCATTAAAATTTCATTATTTTCCTTCGGGATATATTTCGTTAACGGATCTTGATTCTAAATAATATGTTAGATGAACTTGTTCTTCTACTGTTTTACCTTGTTTGTACACTAGTTATATGTGCACATTGTTTATACTGCCGAAAGGAAAAAGATGTAAATACATAAAATAAATAAATAAAATTGATACTTAATGTTAATTTCAGCTTTAGGAAAAATGCAACCTTGAATTTTGACAAAGTGACAACTCCTCCCCAACCCTACATCCCAAAGTCCGCCCTAACTCTTATCATGCTGGACAAGACTGATTCTCCCTTTGCGAACAGAGTAGATCATGATCAGCCTGCAAATCCGTGCAGTCTGATCAAGATCTGCACTGTTCGCTATTCAGTCAGTTTTTTTTTTTTTTTGGTCGGCACCCCTTTTTGACAGTTGATAGTACTGTCCAAATTGAAAGATGGACAGGTTCATAATAGAAATTAAGCAGGGTAAGGGTTAAGGCACATACAGATAAAATAAGTAGAGAACATCTACTGAGAACAAGCAGGATATTGATGAGTAAAGTCTCAAGCATTCTTCAGTTACTGATAAGAAATCAAATTCAATTTCGAGATACCAGAGATTTTGGCTGAACACCAAAACCAATATCTACTGACACAAGCACATAACATCGGAAGTTTAACGGCATAAGAATTTTTGAGTTAATTGGTCTAAATCAATGTCAATGTGACCTTCGATGTAATAGTTCCATAAAATGTAGGTCACAGTTGTTCATATCATGCCACATACAGCAGTTGTTGAACCGAAACAATATCTGTGTCAATGCAAACTTGACCTCTAACCTTTGACTTACAGACAGAAACGAATAAGAATTACTACTGACCTCAGGCGATCGTCTTCAAGGAAAGAAAAGATTGTCTACCGACCAGATGACAAAACATAACAATATTCACCCTCTACTCTCAGAATAAAATGAGGAATAAGCAATCAAGCCACCTCATATTCTTCAGACATCTGTAGTGTTTGTAAATTTGTTTGTTTTTCAGATGATGGCGGTAAGCGAAGCCGGAAATAAGAACTCGATGTGATGTTAAAGATTATATACATTGTATAAAGAATATCATATTTTTGAAGCTTGTGTTTTAATTCTTTCTGTGCCATTCCAGAAATATGCTACTCGAGAATAAAAAAACGCATATGTGCTTATCCATCCTGAAGTGAACTATAACTTCTCTTTATAAATATGACACTTTGTTCAAACAAATAAGGTCCTGCAACATTTCGAGAAAAAAAATGTTCTATCTTCATGGTAAGATATTTCACCAAGAGATTTGAAACGTTAGTATCGAAGTTTTAACAGTTTTTTTCTTTAGTAAAAAAAAAAGAATGCATTATCTCTGTCTTATTTAGTTGTGAAAATATACGTTTATTTTATTACTCAAAATAAAAACCAAATATCTCATACAACACTCTTTTATTATCATCGATATGCATTGATACTTATAACAATAGCTAAAGATACATACATGTATTATAATAATGTAATCAAATTAGATTAAAGTATGTATATCCGAAATTGTGTCGGTGTGACGTTAAACCCAGCTAAAAACAAAAAAAAACTGATCTAAAATCTTTAGCAAAGTATATGTTTCTTAAATAGTTTCGGTTAATGGAATGATTTGGAAACCAGTTTATCTCTATTTGATGTATTTCTTTTATGAGTTTTAAAGTTATCTAAATTTACTGTGTAATTAGGGAAATTTCCTTTCTTTGTATTCATCTTCTTCACCCTTCCATTTAATTTTATATCTTTATTTCTTTTTGTAAAAATTATGATTTTCCCTTCAACAAAATATGATTTTCACTAGTTGAACATCTTTCTTCAGTAATAATTAAAGGCATTTATAGTTCATAAATGACATCAGTGTTATAACCACAACGAAAACCTACAGGTTTCTCTTTTTTACAAACATAAAACATAAAATGTGTTATTGACTTTTGCATATCTTTTAAAGTATCATAAATAATATATTTAGTTATTTAAGAGTTACTGTGATATTAAAATCGTTTATGGTTTTAACGGTAGACAAAGTATTTCAGTTGCCGCTAAATGCCATTAAATGCCAATTTCATTGTAATTAACCGTATCTTAACAATATTAGCCTAAGTTTGTATAATATATATAATTTTTTTTTGGTTAAAATACTACATCAAAATAAATCCCGCCAATGTTGGCGGACTTTTTTCGATCTCTTTTCTTCTTCGATTTCAAAAGACATTTATTTTATAATTATGCCTGCAATTACATTTGAGTTACGTTGGTCTGCAGTTCACGATTCGAATTGCGAACTGCAAACTGCAGACCTTCTTAACTCAAATTGTAATTATTACTCTTAATGTATGTATATAATCACTCACAAAACATAGTATGATACTGGCGACATATAGGCCCATCAGGCCGAGTGTATCATTACAAGTTGTAAATACTGTTATTAGAATATCATGTGTATATAATCACATGTCAGTGGTTCTGAGTGTGTGAGGCCAGCTTCTTTTATTCTGACCCCATATTCGTTTTTAATCACTTGCTTTTTCTTGTTCATGGTCTCCAAGCAATTAGTGTATGCAACCCTTGTAGGCAGCGCTATTTGACCCTTGGCAGACTGCGAATGGTTTCATTGTATAGTGCTGGCATTCATAGTGTTTATGGGGTCCTAAGCAGTAAGGACAGATTGATTTCCCTGTGCATTTATTTGTAGAATACTCGTGATTTTGGTATTTATTGCACCTCATGGGAGATAACGAGGACGGATACATCAGGAAAAGTTTAACATTGAGCGGAGTTTTCTCTGTGTTGACGGTGAGCTTAATTGTTGAGAATGACAACTTTCTCCAATTTATAATTTCGAAACCCCGGTGGTATATAGTTCGACCGCGTGTTTTGAGCCGTGACGGAAGGATACATTTTTTTTCAATTGAGTTATATCGATATTCGGTCCATACCTTGATGAAAAATCTCTATAGAGTAAGTTGATATTATGTTTTGTTTTCCATGAACTTGATTATATCGCTGGCGCAATTGGTAGAGCGTAATGATAACAAACAAACTATTAAAAAAATGTGAACTTACCAAGGCTCGAACCTCGAAAAGCAAGTTTGTGAACCCAACGCCATATCCTTTGGGCCATGCATTCGTTTACGTTCAACGATAACTTGTACCGCTTTACTATGTATTACATTCCTACCCCTTTTTTGGCGAATCAGCTGTCCTGCATAAATTAGTCAAGGCTCAAAACACGCGGTCATACTTACACCTCGGAGTTATTGTCATTTGCAGAGTGCATTATCATTATGCACGTTATAAAATATTTCCTGCACCATTCAATTTTATTAGTAGAGACATGAAATGTAGTTATGACGTACCACGCAACTTGCATTTGGAATAAACGACCCGAGCGATATTTCAAGACCATAGCTGCGTCACCTAGTCGATAAATTCGCAATACATTTGCATGTTTAACAGTAGGAAAATAGTTTTAAATTGTAAATAACTATAGTACTTTGAAGGTGATAATACAAATAAGGACAGTTATCAATTAAACTCAGATTGACACTTCTTGACTGCTTTCCTTTAAGCATATAAATAATACGTTGTTATTACGCAAGAATATACTTTGATAAGATTAGAGCCTTCTTCATCTCTGATAAAAATTAAAATATCTTACATCTTACAACATATCAAATTGACAACTCTTGTATTGAGATTTATTCTATAATTTTGGATTTTACCAGGTATGGTATATATTAAATGTTTTTGTTGGTGAGTAAATTTAACAGAAGTGCCTTAGGCCTAGCTTGACTTAAACATTTTTACAAGACTTAGTCTATATTGAAAATTTTTCATTTTGTTTTAGTTAATCTAAAATCCAAAACTTGTCAAGAGTTTGAAACTCTTAGTTAAAGAGAAGTCTAAGTATGATGAAGATATACATCTCAAAGTAAAACCATATCAAAGTTTAAGCTGAAATAAGTTACTAATGTAAACGCAAGAAGAGGTCTCACCGAACTAGTTCAGATCTCTCCTCCTGACGTGACCTGTATCATCAAATTAGTTCGAATGTCTTTGTACATTTTTTAACTTTTACGCTGAGGAGTACGTTACATTTCCTTCCGTCTCGTGAACATATTCAAACAAATCGAACCCGGTATTGTTCTCTTGGCAATGTTTTTTGCTTCCAAAGGATCTTCTAATATATTTATTTAGCCTTCATGCATTAGTATTTAATTACCATGATTCATCCATAGACATTCGCGCCTGACATTTGACTCTGTGTTATTATATTTTTATAGACCACGTTCAATCTATTCAGTCGGTGCATATATTTCCGCTGTTCTTTATATTAAACCGTAAATGTGGACGTGGGCTTCTCAGTAGTGTTTCACATTTCTTCAACTCCGAACAGACTAAAACTTGGCGAACTTGGTTTTTGCTTAGTTTAAATGGACTAACCCACACTTTTTAGGCGAAAAATAATTTCTCTCAAACATCCATTAAAAAGTGAGTACAAACTTTAAGTGGTACAAACTTTTTGACATAAGATTTTTGCAAGGTATTCTTCTTATAAATAACCAATAAAATGCAGAAGTTAGTAAGCGGTTGCAACGGTTTCAAATAATGTAGGAAATTTACATTCTTCTAACTTTATCTAACTTTACAATATCTAACTTTTTTCACCCGCTGTATCACTTTTCAGTGTCAAATATACATACTATGCCAAACTTAATGTTAATGAACATTTTGAAAAATTCACCAAAACTGTGGATGAGTAGCTTTAAAAGTTATCGTGTATATAGGGTTTTAGTCCACTACGAGAATCTAGGTAAACCTAACTATTTATCACTTTGTTTTAATGCATGTCAAACACTTTAAAGGTTAAACTTTAATTTATTCAAACAATAAATTCAGTTCATCCTAAAACATGTTTTCCTAGTATGTAATAATTTTTTTACATACAGATATTGTGAATTAATGTTTTTCAGACAGAACAAAACCCAAAATTTATCGCTTTACACATACTATTATTGCCAATTCTTTAGACGAAACAAAGAAGAAATGATATATGAAATAAAAAACAAATTGAACTATCCTTTAAAGACATGGATAATTCTTTTATAACAGAAATATACAGCGGCGAAATCATAAAGAATTCTTACGAAGATTAGAAGAGCTGTCAGGAAGTTAAAATAAACTGGGTCAAAAGAAAGCTATATTAAAACAACGGCTTTAATCAACATAAAACAAAGATTTATTTAGGTTACTCAGGTTAGTGGAAGGTCAACTATGACATCATTGCCAAGTTTTTACAGATAAAATCCCACCAGTGACAAAAAGATGAAGGGTGTTGTCTTGTTTATTACAGTGTTCAGTAAGTTTATTTTAAAGTTCATTTTCGTGAATCAAATAAGAAAAATGCCATGCAACAGTTTGCATCACTTCTGGTTAAATCGATACAGAAAATCATCGACCGTTTGGCGGAATAGGGTGACTGAATTATACCATCTCGTCTTGAGTATTTTATACGCGCTAACACACTTGGCGTAAACAACTTGTTGTACGATGTGTTGGCTTGTTTGCTCCCTATATATGCATCAGTCCGCAAGAATGAGAAAACATATAGGAAAAACTAACAACTTCAGCTAAACATATGGCAAACGGAATGATTTTTATTTCTTTTAAATATAAAGTGCTATTGTGAATAATACTAACGTTACTATGTGTTACATTTTAGCGACTGCTCACGTGCTGGTACTAGGAGCTGGAGTAACAAAACAATGCCGTCACTGTGATAATGTTAGAGGGCCAGAAGTGTGTAGGCATTTTCAAAATTGTAAACAGGTAACCTTGTTGTTGTTGCAGACGTAACTGATATTCTTTCCTACTTAGGAAAAATGTGAAAAGATCTGATTTTGTCTGATTTCAAAAGATGAAGCCGATGTTGAGGGTGGCTACAAGTTTTCATAGAAGAAATCTAATATGCTGCGCGGAGGAATGGGGTTAATGATTTAACATCATGGTTAATCATAGTGTAATTATTTTTGTGTGGAAAAGATCCTTTACACCTTTTAAATTCGACTGGAGTTATCTTGTGCTCAACATTTTTTTGGTTTTACAAGATGTTGTAATAAATGCTCAACTAACATTCTAAATGTGTGACTTTAACATTAATTGAGGACGGGTCTTTTAAATCTTTTGGAGAATACAACATTACCACACTTTCGACGTCGTTGGAGTGAAATAAAGCCGTTACATAATTTGGTATTACACTAGTGTAATAAAGATTTTCCGTTAACGTTGTTTTAATTATAAGAGACGTTTGTCGAATTTAGATTGTCTATAATAGGTTAAGATATCTAAGAAATGTTGATGTTTCAGCAGGAAAAGCTAACATGTTGTAAAAAGAATGTTACGTTTGTGTCTTTCACATTAATTTAATTAAACTCGTTGAATAAAATTGATGAAATGCTCGGCACAGTCTCGTATTTCATTGTTCTATTCAACTCGTTTAATGAATTCAATATGAATTCCATTTAGGCTCTGTATTGGTCATCATTTCAAATGAATCAGTTTAGCTAATCCACATTATGATTGCTTGTTAATCGTCAGAGAAGTACTGTGACACTAAGATGATTTGTATGAAATCGCATTGTGGTTTACACCCGCCTAAATGTACAAAATTAGCAAATAATCATCACGATTCCGTGTCTTACCTGATGCAGTAACATTATGTGTTTTCTTCCTTGAGTATCAGAAATCAAAATCAGTCTTATAAACTTCCAAATTGAGCAATCAGAGAGACTAAATGTTTTATCTGTGATTAAATTAATGCTGTTTTTGAAACTCTGTTGTCCGATTAAGGGATATATCTCCAAACGACGCCATTTTGTTTAATAAAGTTTTTTAGATGTTCACTATTTTAACAAAACATAATATATATAATGAATGTGACTATTGTAGACTATATGTCATATGTTAAAGCTGGTTGTTACTAGTAAGTTTCATTTCAGCTCTGTGTGACAAATGTGCAAGACATCGGCGGAGAATACATTTTTAGTTACCACTGCGGGCCTCACGAGGTAAGTTACAATAAATGTACCAAATGATAGTTTTCTGATGGCTAAAATAAACTGACTGATTTTAGTGGCTGATGAAATTTTATCTAATTATTATGGATGCATTGGCATGACTAATGAAATAATTCCATTGTTAAGAATCGTTCTTACTTGGCTGGTGATTTTTATTAAGGACTAAACTAATACTGACTGGGGCTTAAAACTGAACGAAAACAATCTTTTAATCTTGTGTACCTATGTATGCTTTGCAATACCCAGAATGTTGCAACTTCTTCTAGGGTAATCTAGTTTAAGATACACCATGCTCATCTATAGCTTGAAGTTTGATTTAGAATTAGGAAATCCTTTTCAAATGTACATATTCAACTTAGCTTCTAAAATTGTGAATGTAGGGATGCAATGGTTACATGTCAGCATTTATTTTTAAAAAAATCTTTTAGCTTAAAAAAATTCAGGCATTATAAAATCAAAAACTGCAAACATTTCCTTGTTGTTTGTTTCATTGTTTCCATTAATATTTCATAGATACATGTATTTGCATTTTTACACAGATAACGGTAAATGTACATTCACAAAAATTGTATTTTTTCTTTTTATTTTTTACTAGTCATTTTATATTCGCATGTAAACATTTCTGCGGTATCAGTGAAAAAAAGACACTATTTCGGCTTCCACAGAAGCCCTTAAATCGCAGACGACTAGAGATACTTTTCTTGCAAGGAAAAACACTTTATCAAAATAAAAAGTACCAATGAAACTGAAACAATCAGAATACAATATGAAGTAGATTTATATAAAAATTAACGAATTTGTAGCTACGGATGCATTATATCTAGAATGACCCTCACATACGAACCTGAATGTCAAAATGTTTTCAGTGTTTAGGACTGTTAACTAAAAACCATATTCAAGACTGCACTGACGTGACTGATAAACTGTTTTAGTATTCAGAGGCTATGAAACATAGAGATGATAAGAATTGTAAAAACGTGGCTTATAAATGCAGTATAAAGGCCTAATTTATTAACTAACCTTACTAGTTATCTTCATTTATTGATTAGGACTGCATCATCTAATTTATTTTAGTCTTTGACTGTATTGTCAAAATGATAAATAGAACTGAATGTTATGGATTCGTAAACTTTGTTTAATGCTCAACTGATTGATCAACAGGACTTCAATATTACGAATAATCAAATTCTTTAAATGTAAAGTCTTTTTCTAACCATATAGATTTATTTCAATTATTTCATGTTTAGGATTGTACGAAGGATGCGCACTATCATCTTCATCATAAAGGACCAGTTGTATGCCGAGAATGTTGTCAGTCTACAGGCTGTGACCAGCATTCATGCTGTTAGTATTTTAGCAATCATAAATGTGAGGCGTCAGGTCAAACAAATTATATTTGTACAACATTTCAAGGTTGTAAGTTAAACTTCCCGGTAATGTGCGACATGGTACTCGAAATTTTTATATTTGGTCTACATTTTGACCAACGTATCTTGAAATTTCAAGTAATTATATTATACTGAACAGCAAAAAAAAATCTATCCAGTTTTATAACTGGGGAAATTTTTATTAAAAAACTTAAATTTATAAATCACTTGTGTTTTTCGTATCACATTACACTTGAAGAACTTCACGTGTAAAATTTTGGAAAAAACCATCAATCAACCGTGAAGTCAGTAGTCCCACAATAGGCGTTTTGCACGAAATTCACGTGCGCTTGAAATTAACAATTTTCTTCGTGAAATTTTATTGTCATTGGAAATATTGATAATTGACTAACTCGAAAAACAGCATAAATTTTAAAAAATATTGTTGGTTGCACCGCACGACTGAATCAAATTTAGTGCGAGCGCCAAATTGGGATGTTACAATGAACTGACGCGCGGAAGATATAGCCTTTCAAACGGCTATTGTGGAACTACTTATTTCACGGTTGATTGATTTTTAAAAATTTATCACGTAAAGATTTTCAAGTTTAATTTTATTTTGGTATGAAGAAACAATTCAAATTTGAAAAATCAATTTTTTCATTTCAAAATATACCACTTACACATCTGGATAGTTTCTTTTGCTGTGTAGTATAAATTTTTGTGTTCCTTAACTCGAAACTTCAGCTATCAAACTACCATATATGGACGTGGTACTTTAGTTAGCCTTTTGACCTAACCAATGTTCCTCGATTCTTTACCAATACATACAAGTTCTCTGCAAGTAACTGCCAACTTCCCCAGATGAATCAGAGTTGGAGGATGAATGATTTTAGACACAATGTATCTGATCAAATTGTCACGGAGAACATACGCCTTAAGCGGGGTTCGAACTTAGACCACGATCAGTAGATCTGCGCTCTCCATTATTTAGCTAAGTGGGCGGGGCTTCATACTACTATTAAACATGGACATTAATATCCTTACTACAGTTTGAAATCATGAGAAGCTCTAGAGACAAAGGTAGGTCATACATGGATGTATAGTAGTATATGTTCAAGTCACTATTTGTTGGGTAGCATTTAAATATATGAAAGTAAATGCATTCTCTTTACAAATTTACTCTCTAAGAGTCTATAAAATAGTCAGACTTAGTCAGTAGTATGACTAAAGGACATTCAAGTTTGTGTCGCAAATATCTCAAAACGTATTTCACCTTGACTCATTACCCTTGTAGGAATATTATTCACTATTTGATATTGTGCGTCTGGTGATTGTTTGTTATTTCACTCAGCCAGCTAAAACATATGGCCCGTGACTTCGTCAAAAATATATTAAAAGGGTCTACACGTTTGCGGTGCACGTATATCAAAAAGCGTTTGACCTAGAATCATGACACGTTCGAGATTTAGCAAGTGAAGTTGTGTACGTGATATTTTGTTATGATTCTCTTGGTCTAAATTTTGCGCAACATACATCTCAGCAGTATTTGACTTAGAGTTAGAAAACAATATAGGAGTTTTATTCAGTATGTGAATTTGTGTGTCTTGGGTTTGTTTGAATTTCACTCTGCAAGAGCAGAGTTACAGGTCTTGACTTAGGTCAAAGGTAAGGACGTAAAAGTTTGTTTCACAAAAACCTCAAAGAAATATTTACCTACAGTCATGAAACTTAAAAGGAATGTTTCTCAGTATATGTAGTTGTGTATCTGCGGATTCATTTGGGATTTAATTCATTTGATGTCTCGTATTACTTTATCTTGATGCATCTATAGTAAGTCTGGTTCTATGGATATCCTCTAATCAAAATAACTCCATATAAATACCACACTTTAAAAAGTCCTCACATGTGCGACCAGGGAACACAATTTTCATCATTTGAAAAAGGGTTCCCACATAAAGTAACACCGGGGTTAAGGTATTGTAAGCAATCTGATATTTGTAGTTTCAAAACTGGCCAACGGCTCTGTTGCGTGCTGAGACTTACCTCCAAACTAAGTTTCATAACCTCGGAGCCATTTCCGGTCTTGTTGAAGCTCTGGAAATAAGGTAAGGTTCTTGGTATTCAGTGCTTGTCCGCTGTATTACATATTGAATTAAACTTTTTTACACAACTGATATATTTTATCATGACAGCGACGTCGTGGTTTCTTATTTCAGCTCAATACTTTGAAGCTCCCTCTACCACTACAAAAATAACATCTACACCGCCAGCAACAGCAACAACAACACCGACGACAACAACAACAACTACTAAAGGTGATTCATAATCCCACTTAAAGTCTTGCTTTAAAATGTTAGACATACTAAATATATCTTTAAATACTCCTAAGTTTGATCACTGAAATTACTTTTTAATCGTTCAATATATAAAGTGTTGGCTTTTCTTTATCATATATCATTACACCAAGTTTCAATAAATTCTACTCAGTACAATCATAGTCATTACATTCAATGTCTAAGAATGTGAAACATTACGAACAATTTGGATATTAACCACAGTGCTTTAGGGTATAGCGGATTTTAGAGTGTAGAGGATAGGTTGAAAACTTTTGTGTTTAGACTTGAATTATTGTATAATTTTTCATATTTTTCTTTTATTTGCATGCAGATAGACATTCTAACATACATTTTGAATATATGTTTTTTGTGTTATTTTTCGTATGTCAACAAATGAAAATCGAGGCCATCCTCTACTGACTATAAATCAGTGTGCATGTAAAAAGCTTCAGTGAATGAAAAGTATTTGATAGAAATTTAAAACGCTGGGTGTTTCTGAAAAGTGAATACATAATTATTATGATTTATAGTAAAAAAATCTTGGGAGGTTTGTTTAGATGTGGATTTTAAACTTATAATGTAAAAAAAGACCAAAGCTATCCTCTACACCCTAAATCAGCACATATGTAAACAACGGCATGGAGAGAAAAAACACATGAATTTCTATTAAAAGCTGAATGTTTTGAAAACCATAGCTGCTTTCTGTCTGATATATAGGAAAAAATATTGAATTTCGTTTCTTTAAATTGAAATGATGGGAAAAATAGTTAGCTATCCGCTAACCCTAAAGCACTGTATAATAGTCAAGTTTTCACAAAATTACCAAAATTTAATCAAATGCTGTGCACGTCATTTTCGCACTTTCGCTGCTTTCTTTCACAGAATAAATTTCATAATAAAACAGACAAAATATAGAACACGTTTTAAAAGTCATCAAAGATTCCAAGTAAACAATTGACATATTTCACCTGCTGAGGCGTTTTCCTGACGTAATTGTTTCAATACACGTCTGATCTTACATTAGCGGAAAACATACAAAAATGTTCACTTCTCAAGGTATCTTTCATGATTTCTTTTATGCTGTGTGGTGCTATGTTTTTTATATTATTTATTCTATTTTCTCATAGCACCCCTTGTTTCTAAAGGGTGTAACAACATGGATGTGATATCAGGACTAGTCAAGGGGAGCAGCGTGTCTCATCCTGGTACCCTAGTATGTCCGGATGGTGTAAACCAGCCCAGCGAGGCGCTAATTCAAGAATATTGTGGTGCTCCGGCTTTAACTAGCTGGATCCCAGGAGAAAAAGTATATCAATTTTGGGCATCAATACTTAGAGATCATCCTCGTTTATGTATTTGTTTCGAAAATTTAGAAAGTAGCTTCATGTGCTGTCATTTTAAACCAGATGTAGAAACAACGTTATTCAGAGTGTTCTGTGCAGTATTAAGTAAAAACGCGCTTGTACAATGTGAAAATATGTAGAAAGCCCTCAAAACCTTAGTGACACTATTGAAATGTCATAAGCCTCAGTCACACTATTGAAATGTCAAAAGCGTTAGTCACACTATTGAAATGTCAAAAGCGTTAGTCACGTGAATGAAATGCCTAAAGCATACGTCATGCTATTGAAATGTCGAAAGCGTTAATCACGTTAATGAAATGCCTAAGAAATGTCAAAATCTTTCGTCAGGTTAATGAAATGCCTAAAGCATACGTCACACTATTGAAATGTCAAAAGCTTTAGATGAAATGCCTAAGGCATACGTCACGCTATTGAAATGTCAAAAGCGTTAGCCACGCTATTGAAATTTGATGCAAAAAAGAAGAAATTTAACTGTACTTTATACCATAAGCATCAAAAATCGACTACAATTATGACAATTAATTATGGTTCCAGTTACTCACATACATTTAACTATGTTTTGAAAATTATGATCTGATGACCTGTGTCATTAAATGACCATTTCTACAGATGTTTATCTCCCTGTCTTTCTTTACAACCGCAAGAAAATATACGAACGTTAAAACAAGAGAGATACTGCAGAAACCGACATTACTTTGAACGTTTAGAAATGGCTATGCTAGTTAATACTTGATTTAAGTCTGTGTAGATAGAAAAACGTGGTTAAACATGGTCGCAGAAGTTGCTGTCTGGGCTATATATTTTTTAAAAAGTACCTCTAGTCCCTACATATCTCGAATGTTCGTCAACTTATCCTAACTTTCTATTTGAGTTCAAGTTTTTATTTGGAAGAATAAGATCTCAAAGGTTTCAAAGCAATATGCCTATTTTTAGGTCCTGGAGAACTGTCCCCGTATCCCCAGCTACACGGCGATAGCTGCCATAACACCAGTTTTCGGTGGCGCCACCGTCGCCGGTGTTTTTATAAAATGTGAAATGAATGGATTTCAGGTAAATTTTCTATATCATTTTTTTCCGTACAAATAGTAATAATGTCATTAATGTACTTAACAGCTCTAATAGTAATAACAATACTTGTTCTCTTATTGATTAATAAAGTACATTCGTCACCGATTTAGTTTTGACAGTAAACTAATTTCAACCTGTGGCTTTTGTGGAATACCAACTGATATTACTACATATAACATATTTCTATATACAAGGGACAAATTGCAACTATGGCATTTCAATAATGCTTCAGAAAAATTTAACAGTTATGGTTAAATGCTATTTTTTCCAATTTGATTACTGATTATTTGTTTACTCTGTAAAGCAATGGAAGCATCGCAGCAAAGTTATTTTTATGTGCTGTTGAAAATTAATGTATGATCGATAACATGATATACATTTGGGAAATGCATCATCACGAATAAAAAGTTGGAAACAGATTAGGGTCATAAACCGAAGGGTTTGGGTATCAATCATTACCTCCGGATTTTGAAGAAAAAGAAGGTTATACAAGGTATAGAAAAACACTTTTTATTTTGTTGAATCTTTCTATATTTTTAGGCGGCAATCCAAACATGTGGATCTCAGCTAAAGATTCACCATGTGTCGACAAACACTACTACGGATATCCCAAGTGCTGATAAGTTTGTTTTAGTGGATTGGAAAAACTGATATTATAACATTTGACAAAATCAATGAGTTTCTTCTACTAAATGAAATTGCCTTTATTTATGCAATACAAATATAAAAGATTAGTCCGAACTTTAATAATAACAAACATGGTATCCCCTAACTTGTAATCAGTGTTGCTATGTTCATTAGTACTTTTAGATTATGGAGTCTCTTAATATTTGTAATTTCTGTTGGATTTAACGTCACCCCGATTCAACCATATAGGCCATATAGCGACTTTTCTGCTTCTGATGCTGGAGGAAAGCAATATGTGCTCCTTTAGCTTTTTGGTGTGTACCTGGTTAGAACCACAAGTCGCACATGACTTCCCCAAATGAAACAGTTCTATGTCTAAAGCGCGGTTTCGGGCCAGCAGCGATGAGGGGCAAGTGTTTCGTTATCACCTGCTTGAACTGCTTGTCCACAGATGCCTGCTGTATTTATAATATTTATTCGGTTTAAGTCGGAGCTAGGTAACCTCTTATGAACAAACTCAATATAAAAAAAAACTTGATTGCGTTCTGTTTCAAAATGTTACTCTTATCACAGCCACGTTCTTTTAGTGCAGTACGGCGGCCATAATATATATTTCCGTACTTGTCGTCGGTTCAGTATATATCTGTGTAATATAGTTTGGTTAAAACGTGAGGATGTTGCACGTGTCATTATCTACAATAAACAAAATCAAACTTACTCTGCTATTGTTTTATTTTGTAATGATAAAAGTTTCAAGAAGTTCTTCCGTGGTTAAGACTATTCATTTAATTTTCCATATTAATTTTGTGCATTCAATTTTTATGACCACCACCACCCGCAATATCAACGATAATATTATTGCATTTATGTACACTGTTCATTATTATTCATGAGTTCTCATACATTGTAGGCACCACAATAGATATAATTAATGATATATCAATCATTTAGTGATATGTCACTGAATAAAGTTATTTTTAGTTGTTCAGATGTCAGATGCGAAGGAATTATATAACAATACGCATTTGAACGAAAACTAATGAATTTATTTCACGAATCACGAGCATGTTACTAAATAAGATATATAATGTCGATTCTAACACGTTACCAAGGATTTTTAAGTACATCCTTGACGACATCCATTAAATATTTGCATGTTTTCTGTTGGTTTCTTTTCCAGCGCGCCGCTATGCCGTCTGACGCTATGACGTAATACTTTTGTCGTCAGAGAAATTAATTGTTGTTTAATAACACACAGTTTTCAGCCTTCTTTGTTTTATAGAAAGATGGAACGGGTCCTATTAGAATTCATATCTACATATAAAAATGTGCTTTTTATCATCTACACCTTTTTTCATATTTTTTTTCCACTAAATTATACTGAAAGAATACTAAGGATAGAATTTTCAAATCATTATGTTAGGGGACCATGTGTTAGAAACTCTATAGCCAACTATGTTATCCTCTTTAAATAAAGATGTTATTATTATCATTATATTATCATTATTTCTTACGGACTGTATTACCTATCACAACATCATTTTAAGGTGAGTGTGGCAGTCGTGACATTAGCCTCTGCGTACTTACGGATTCAATTCGATGTATCTGTGTAATATAGTTCGACTAATTGTAGGTGTATATATTGTAAAGGGTATAACCATGTTACTGACCTATGTGTCCGCTCATATAAAGGTTCACCTGACTTACAAAATAAATTCAGTACATGATTATGTTTTGTTAATATGTTATTAAACAGTTTACATTAATATATTGTGAATTTATACAATTGAGAAAAAATGACACGCACTATTACTGCCGAGTTCCTTTGCATTTTTAGTTCTCATGGGGTATGTTAGGCTTAGTTGATATACTGTATTAAATAAGAAATGTATTGCACTATTCATCACAAAATGATGATCTTCATTTTAGATGAGTTTATTTTGTCATGTATCATACAAAAGTCACAAGTTTAAGCAGATATAAAATTAGAAACAAACTGGGACTAACAGATTATAAGAAACATCTCGGCCGCGTAATATATTTGTTCCAGTGCGTACTAAGTATGGCATTGATCAAAGACATCTTAATTATTTGTTTCAGTAACTTTTATGACCCGGTCTAATCAGGCCACATCCTCGACAATTTTATGGTCTTGATGACCAACGTGCCTATCAGTTGCATAATATTACGTAACCATTTCCGTTATATTACTACAACAACAACAATAACAACATTTATTAGCATAATCGACATATACATGAGTTTGGCTAATGAACAGTATACAGTACTTTCAAAACTGTTTTTAGCAACATGCCTATACATAATTGTAAGCAAGATTTCAAACCCTTAATATATAAACACCCTTCAAATATTTACCTAATAATACAGTCAAATCTGTGTTAAAGACAACCTCTGAACAGAGACCACCTGGCTCTAAAGACCCATTGCTTCCCATTTTAACATTTACAGCGTCTTTTAACCTGTGAATAAAGACCACCTCCCAATAAAGACCACATTTTGCCTCTCCCAAGGGTGGTCTTTATAGACAGGTTTGACTGTATATTTAATTGGACTTTTCTCTTAGCAGATGACAACAAATTATCAAACATTTTCAGATTGGGCCCCGATATTTTTGGCAGATATTTTGAACGTAAGTTTTTATATCTAGGACAAGTCAATAACACATGATACCCTGATTTTTGTCCGCCTATGCAAAAATGAGTGAAGGGGTTTTGTCCGCAGGGGATTTTGTCCGGATCCCACTCAGATTCTATTACATCTCAATTACAATTTTGACATATTTATTGATCCCTAGTTATACCACTATACCTTCCAGTTAGATAGCCAATCAATGTACGTGAAGACATTCTAAAACAACTGAATAATTTTCTACATTTGTGAGATACGGTTCAAACATTAACATCGTTTTAAATCGTAAAAAGTATTCTAGTTTTGGCATGCTTGTTATACTGGCATGCAATTCCTGTATAAATTGGTCTCTTAGCCTTTTTGCAGCATTGGAAAATAGTTTATATTTGGCGCCAAAGTATTCCATAAATATCCATATCCTAATTGTTCTAAAACCGTACCAGTTTGTACATCTGGGAGAATTCTCATTGAATAGAGTAAACATTAAAGCTGTCTATGTAGCTGTGCCTGAAGGCTGTTCTGGTCAGACGTAAATAGTACCATATCGTCTGCAAACAACTTTAACAAATAAATAGAAAATTGAACAAGTCTTGTTCTGTTATTATAATCTAGGTTTACTAAGTGACAAGGGGCAGCGTTCCGTATAAAAGTATAATAAATATCATTCGAGTCTGAGAGAAATAAAATTGTAGGAGAGGGCCGATCGTTAATGTTGTAAGAACTGGGCCCAACCCTTTTGCTTTTCAATGTTTCGTAAAGTTTTTGTTTCTGTATATACATGTATATATAAGCAATAAAATATGATTAATACAAGTATTTGAAGGAAAAATTTATTTTGACGGATAAAATTTAAGAAAATATTAGGCCCACATTTCTTCAAATGCAAGGAACAAGTTTAAGCTTATTTTTGCGGTGGATCATACACTTGAGAATGCTCGCGGTCGGACCAAAATTAAGGGAAAAAAGCGGAACCTCAGGTATGATATTATTAACTGTAGGAGCCTTACCATTTTGTTTCGGGTTAAGGTTGCTGTACATACACAAGCTTATGCTTCTTTGGGATGTATGTTTTTTCCCCAATAATTCTCAGGGACTCAAATCGATCAGTTTCCCTTACTAAGTTTAAGAATTATTGCCGAGCCGATCACTTTCGAAATTTCGAGTATCGATCGGTAATTCAACAATGTTTCACTAAGGATTACCTTATAAATACCTCTTGAAATGATTGATCAGCAACCAGATTATAGATACAGTCTCACATTTATCTGTCAGTATCATTACAGATGTAGGAATGATTGAAACACTTTCATATATATGTGTGAAACAGTTGTTTTCACTGTCGATGTGTAATTCTTTGTAGATAGTATTTTAGTATACAGATATTGCGTGTGAATTCATTGTTTAGTGCATTTGTTTGTGTATAATATGTAATCGTATGTTCTACTCTTCATGTTATGGAGGAAATAAAAGTATAACAAGTAAAATTTTGACGCAGAGCATCAAATCGCCGGAGAACTGTCTACTAATATTTAGAAGATTGGAATGAAAAAGGCTAATAAAGCTATAACTGCTATTGCGGTGCATTGCATGCCGTTAAAAGCATCCTTGAGTTACCCAAAAACCCTCTCCGTTGTTTATATGACTAAAGAATTGTTGGGGAAAAAAACCGGTTAAACCAGAACACAAACACACACACACACACACACACACACACCAAAAACCCTCTTACCATCTTAATCTTTTTTCTTTGTTTACAAAACACACGCTAAGTCTCGTTCCTAACCGACGTACCAGCATCCTCACGAATAAGAACGGAAATCTACGACAGCATATATTTTATTGTTCTAAAACTGGACCAGTTTGTACATCTGGGGGAATTCTCATCTAATGGAGTAAAAATAAAAGCTATAACTATGATAGCTGTGCGCAAAAGATGTGTTGTAACCGAAACATTTTGACAAATGATATTATATATCTGCTGATGAAAGGCCCATAGTTTGACATTCAAGTAAAAAAATCACAAAATTTAAAGACTACATGTATGTGTCTTCCCTTGTCTTACAGACAAGAGACAGTCACAGAATTTGCCCTAAGACTGTTACTTACCTTTTTTACATGCGCTAATGTAGATGTTTTTTCGTCTGCAGTAGTATATTCTAAATATATGCAGCGTGACGTAGACACATGTTAAGACTCAACCAATCAGTGCTCGTTCGAAATCTCAAGCTGCAGTTGTTTATTTATCTGTGGCTGAATAGGATAGGGATAAGTCTTTATACGTTTTTCCTATTTTTCTAAAAAAAACTTTCTTTAGAAATAATAACACTCTCATGCAATTTCAGCTCTTAATTCCTTTATCTAAGCCTTTCATTAACTGCCTCATTTTTCTTTTATTTACAATATCATTTTTTTCATTGTCACAATTTGATAACTTCTCCTACAAGCTGCAGAATCCTAAAGCGTATATCAAATATAGTCGCCGGTCTCTACCGGCGACTAATAAAACGGTATCTATCTATCTATCTATCTATCTAGTTTTTAGTTTCTTTTTAGGGAAGACTACACAGCAGCGTTGTTTGTGCCGTGTGGCGGCCGTAAAAAGTCTCCCCGTACATTCAATCAGGGCTGTTATATTCCGATCTTCTCAGATCGTCCAGCACGACTTTTATGTCGTGTTACTGGTACTGTTTAGTTTCTTAGCATGAACATTTCGGCCTGGGTGGTTCCAATACTCCCGCTTTCATAGCTTTGGGTATTGTTTAATCACCCCTTGGATATGGTGCCTGCTTTTTAATTTTGTCTTTTGGCAGTTCCTGTGATATGCAGGCTCCATGACCTCAGATCCCCTTTCTAAATTTCAGTTTGTTTAGTTCTGCTCATTGTTTTCTCGTTAAGGGCAAACCCATTATTTTAACTGGGGACCATACGCCGCTTTCCATGGAATTACACGCTAGTGTAGCATTGAAGGTTCCATGTGCACCGCCGTATGAACATCTGCGGATGTCTCCAAATTGTTTTTTGTACTTTTAGCATGTGTAAATGTTGAGTTCTGCTCAACCCGGGGCTAGAGGGCGTGGACGGTTGCATGCATTTTAACTACCGTCCATGAACAGGCTCAATCAAACCGAGCCTGCAACATTTTCGTTTTTTGTTGTGTTGAGCGACCTGTGGAGTTTCCATTTTTTCTATTTTAAATCATGGTCAGGGGTGCCTACGTTTGGAAGAGTCTTAGTTTATAGACTAACGCAGGAGAGATCTAGTCATTTATTAAAATGCGCGCGTTAACTATCGGGATGATTTATTTTATGATCAGATATTTTATAGTTGTCATCTTTCTTTGAACTTGCATTAAAAAGGATTTTAAAGACCAAGGTGACTAATCTAGATCCGGAAGATTAAAGTGGTTTACTAAACATACAAAACTATTGCATTTATACTACAGATCTTGCCTAAATAATATTAATAGCTTTTTTGCATATAAGTTGCTTCCATTAGGAAAGTTCGATATTTAAAAGAACGCTCTCTTCTATATACAAACAAGAGGGTCAAGATTGCCCTAGGTCGCTCACCTGAGAAACACACCATAACAGTGTATTTTAACATGTTTGACTAGTGATTTCATGGAAACAAATATTCTGGCCAATTTTAATTGAGATTGGACTAAAAATGTGGTCTCTTGAGTTTAAACGAGTATTTTCTTAGATATTACCTAGTGACCTAGTTTTTGACCCCAGATGACCCATATTCGAAACTGACCTTGATTTTATCAAGGCAATTATTCTGACAAAATTTCATGAAAATCAATTGAAAAATACAGGCTCTATCACATACACAAGTTTTTTCTTTGATTTGACCTAGTGACCTAGTTTTTTACCCCAGATGGCCCATATTAAACCTGACCTAGATTTTATCAAAGCGATTTCTGACCAAATTTTATGAAGATCAATTGAAAAATACAGCTTCTATCGCATACGCAAAGTTTTCCTTTGGTTTGACCTAATGCCCTTTTTTTGACCCCAGATGACCCACATTCAAACTTGATCTAGATTTCATCAAGGCAATCATTCTGAGAAACATTCATGAAAATCAATCGAAAGATACAGTCTTTATCGCATACAAAACATTTTTATATTTTGACCTAGTGCACTGGGGTTTTTTATCTCAGATGACCCATATTCAAATTATATCTATATTTTATTAAGCCAATTATTCTGACCAAATTTCATGAAGATCAACAGAAAAATACAGCCTCTATCACATACACAAGACTTTTCTTTGATTTAACATTGTGACCTAGTTTTGATCCCAGATAATCCATTTTCAAACTTGGCCTAGATTTCATCAAGGTTATTATTCTGACAAAATTTCATGAAGATCAGTTGAAAAATACAGCCTCTATCGCATACACAAGGTTTTTCTTTGATTTGACCTAGTGACCTAGTTTTTGGCCCCAGATGACCCATTTTCAAACTCGGCCTAGATTTTATCAAAGCAATCATTCTGACTACATGTCATGAAGATCAGTTGAAAAATACAGCCTCTATCGCATACACAAGCTAAATTTTGACAGACGACAGACAGACGACGGACGCCGGACATTGAACGATCACACAATCTCACCTGAGCATTCCTCAGGTGAGCTAAAAATCGCTCAGTGAAATATCTGTCAAAGTCAACCAGTACTAATTACGTGTGCATCACAGTTCAATTAATATTTTTCCTCTTTTTTCTTCTTCTTCTCTGCATTACTTCTTCTATCCGATTACATTTATAATTATATACTGTTATCCTCTCCTCTTGTCAACACCTTTCAAGTATCACTCAGCATAACTCCTTATTCATATCAAAATATAGCCTTGTATTAACTCTGAGGGTTTCAATGATTATTTATGTTTTAATTTCGAACCTATACCGCTATTTACTGATTTACAACCCACGATGAGGTCACATCATGATGCCAAAGATATGTTTGAAGTTTGAGGAATTAGGCTCAGTAGTTGTTGCGAAACATGGTTACATGCAAAACCTAATATAAAAACATGCTTAACTTTGATTAAAAAACATTTGGAGATGTGTAGCTTATATTATGAAATCACTTCATGATGCTAAAAGTAGCATTTGGCAAAACTTTTGCGAAACGGAGATAACAATATCTCTAATGATGCTAAATGATTCGTCTTCGTTAATTATTGTTCTTCACAAAAACTAGAATAATTATTTTTGTACTACAATACTGTATCAGTGACTGTTACTGTAAATTTGCTAAAACCATTTAGGAATACGAGAAGCCAATTTCAAAGAGAAAAGAAGCTTTATTAAGAATTTAGACGTTTAACCATAATGTTTTAAACACCCCATTTCCATATTGCAGGTACGTTTGATGATGCTGGTAATATTTACACAGTTTATACATTTCAATTTAGAAAATTGTCAATAAGCGTGCCGAAGTCATCCGAATGTCGTTAGGAAGGACCCACTAACGCACTTAAATTCAGCTTGTCGTAAACATATCTGATTAATTAGATAAAAATTAATGCGTATTTAATGTACAGAACACAAAAGTATTATGGAAATGTTTAGATCACTTCAAAGTTTGACAGTAAAACAATGAACTTATTTTATGGAAAGGTGCAGCGATGAGCTTAACCTTTTACCTGCTGGAGGCAAGTGATTTTGCCTTTGCGACCAGTGCAGACCAAGACAATCCTGCACATTTATGATCATGGTCTGCACTGTTCGCTATTCTGACAGTACATTTTCATTGAACACCCCTTTGAATAATAAATGGTATTGTCCAAACTGAACGAAGGACCTGTCTGTGTTAGAAATGTAGCAGGTTAAGGGTTAAATCCAAGGACCTTTGGCCTACAACTATTAAGGCTTTTCTATTTCATAAACAACAAGCAAAGATTCTACAGGACCTTTTTCTTACTATATAGATTTAAGCTTTTTACATTAATTTTCAGCTGTAATGCACAAGTACCTTCCTTTAATTTCAGATTCCATGTGTTTGGACAATGACAGTAAGAAAATCTACGATCTATATCGTTTAGTTTCTCTAGTGCTTTTCCTTAATTCTAGTTTCCATTTCAATGGGCAATAACAGTTGAAACTATCTATATCTTTTAGTTTCTCTATTTATAGAGAGTGCAAGAACATGTAACATCCATCTATTGATTTCAGCTGCTCTCAACAAAGAAAACGATTTTTATTATTTAGTTTTTCTTTGTAAAAGTAGTGCAATTTTTGGGGGAAAATTCTATCTATATTTTAGTTACAATTGTACTCCCTCTGCAGGATATCGACGAAAATGAGACACCCATGCATTGATTTCAGTTCCCTTGAATACAGACGATGGCCTTTCTTAAAGATTCCTAAACCTGTTCAAGATATCATCTATCTTTGTACCCAGACACCATAAGAAGATTTTAGCCCTGTGTTCAGATTTATTTTGAAATTAAATACCAGCCTGCTTTATTAGAATAGATATCCAAGATTCTAATGTAAACATGTTGTCTGTTGATTATTCCTGAATTTCACAATATCTAAATCAATATTTCATGATCCAAAAACACAAAGACAAATATCAAACAGGGAATGCCATGTACCAAAATCGCAGCCTCCCCAAAACGAAACCTACAGCACGCAGACGTACACACCACAAACACACACACACGTGCACACACACAAAGCCAACACACAAGGACAAAACGAACAAACAAAGGAACACACACACATACACGCGCACCAGTCTTGATTAAATAGCTTATTAATAAAATGGCACATACCTCTGAACAGTTTGACATTTTTACTTCTAAATTTCTATCTATATCATGACTCACAGTTCATTTCTATAATGTATCCTTTCTTGGCGGATTATATCCGAACATGACTACACTACGGCGCTATGTTCACAGAGACAGCATTCATATATCACAGTTTAAATGGATATATTTCTAAAGACATTTTGACTATAGTTATTATAGAAAATAGAAATGAAATCATAATAATACTATGCAATACATAATACTTTAAATAAACTTGATCATTTTCCTCGCCTGTTTCGTACACCGGAAGGCACAGAATGTAGCTTTCCATCCGTTCCACTAACGTATTTTAGTTTGTGCAAAGTGTGGACCACCCTAGGGGTCTATATAAAATTTCACGAAATACTATTTGGAACTGACAATTATGATCACAATGCCGACTGATGTAAAATGTAAAAATTAATATTGTCTTTATTTGAAAGTTAAGCTATACATGTTGTAGATAAGACGATACTGGATCAGGTACTTTAACCACCCATTTTCACCTATCACTAGACTTTCAAATTGTGACGATAATCGATAAACACTGGTGAAAAACGATATACGATATAAGTGAATAGTGATTTTAAAAAATCACCATAGTAACTAGAATATGCAACTATTCAATTAATAAACTGTAAAATATCAACATCCGGATACAGCGATTGTACCTAAATTATTGCCACTAGAGAATGTATAGTTGCAGAAGCGTGCCTATCATATGACACGTTCTACATGAACAACAACTGGAAACTTAAAGTGGGTGTGGGACTTTTGATAAACGCATTGCCAGTAGAAAAATAAATTTAAAGAAACAAACCAAAATTGAAAATTGAAAAGTTCAGAATTTTTTATGATAAAGACGAGAAATTAAAACGGTGTATTAACAAAATAATTATGAATTACTATACCGGTTCTTTAATCAGGAATAATTCTCATGTAAAATCAATTTTGGTTATTTCAAAGACTTCATTCAATTTCTAGACTTTATTTAATGTATTTCTATGGTTTATATATATATTGTTAAGTTTAACATTGAGCGGGGTTTTATCCGTGTTGAAGGTGAGCTCAATTGTAAGGATGGCACCTTTCTTTCCTTTATTATTTCGAAACCCCGATGGTATACTTTGATGTTGTTACCATTTGCAAAATGCATTATCATTATAATTCACACTGGATAACCGGCTATCCTGACGCCCGCTGGAAATGTAACCCAGCTGTTAATCGGTAGGTAAAGTTTTTCATTTATTTCTATTAAAACGAAGCCAATTCTTGAAAATCAACTTAACAGTTTTGTCAAGGAATGACCATGGCTTACATTTACAATTTCTGGGCCAAATACGATCGTTATGTTTTGAGATAATCGCTAATAATGTCTTCAGTTTTAAAAAATCGAGCAAAAATCCAAAGTTTTGCGCAAATTGTTTTGTTTATGAACAACCTGTGAAAACTTTTATCATCTGGTTTAACAGATATGTCCTTTCGGAACACCTGTGTAAAGTTTCCGGGTTCTACGTTATTCCTGAAAAAGTATATTAGCCGTTAAACAGGCATGGTCGAAAAAAAAAGGACTGTCGAAAACGGCCGCTAGTGCTGTCGCTGAACTCGGATGTTAACATTTATAGACTATCCATTAACTCCGATGATTTTGAATACTTTTGTATGTAAAAGGTATCACTGGCAGTGATTTGACGGAAACGTAATTATTTTTAAAAATGGTACTTTCATTTCAAGAGGCTTTAGGACTATATTCCTTCACACCCGGGCTGAATTTTAACCTAGTTCATGCGTTCTTGTCATTTTTCCGCCATGCGAAAGCCAACCATATATTTTTTGCAGTTACACCGAAGCAGTATAGTACATATTGACATTTTGCCAGCTTTTGATGGTGGAAGAAAACCACTACAGGTGTCTCCGGGCTACTACAGAAAGTAATTTCACCTCGAGTTTTGCAAGTGCAAATGATTGCTTCTGGTCAGTCCTTTGAATTTCGTTTGAAGAATTCAGTATCTTTAATGAATCTCAAATGCCCGTTCTGGTTTTGAAAAGTGTTCTTAGTGCGGTGCTTGATCTTATTTGCTCATATATAATTATTTAATTGCTCCTAATGTAAATCTGCCATTTTGTTTTATTCATAAATACTTTTTCAACAAATACCAGTTTATTCATGGTCTAAAACTGCAAGTTGTTGATGTATAGAGGTAAACGATTGAAAACGATTGTTTCAAATCTAAATAAGCAGAATTTTGCAAAATCTCACATGACTGTTAATCATTTATTTCTTAACATGACAGCTACATTAGCTTTAATCAACATATAACAAGGTAGATCAGAACTCTTCTTTGCTTGTTTACAATCTTACACAGTCAGCTATCAAATAAAACCGCATGAAAATAAAAGTTCTACTATACGACACAATATATTTGAAATTTTGTCTGTGCATGTAGGAATTGCCAGTCTGACACGAAATACTTATTTATAGCTCTGTGTTAAAGATTTTTTTTTTGTTATACTGATATTGGAGGTGGTCATTAATGAATGGGCCTCACTAATACTTTTATCATCGGTAACACATGTTTGAAGTTTAAAAATCAATACTTAAAAATCAGTCCATGTATGTAGAATCAGAGCCCGGACAAGACACAGCTGGCGGACGGACGGACGAAAGGAACAAAGCAACTTTTAGACCCTAAACCAAAAGGACAAAGATAATGAAATCAACCAGAATTACTCGACATGGCAATAAGGACCATAGTTACACAAGTATATACAAACTGTTTACTGACTGCAAGTATACACATTCTACACAAATGAAAGACGAAAGAAATCGCAAAAACACTGACAGACTAAACAGATACAAAATATACATAAAGAGGAGACACTACGGGGCATATAACATGTCTACAAGACAGTTGTATTCTCGATAGCCGACAGCTGACTTCAACGACTGCCTATTTCAAACACAGCGACCGTTTTCGACAGTCTTTTTTTCTCGACCATGCCTATTTAACAGCTAATATACTTTTTCAGGAGTAACATAGAACCCGGAAACTTCACACAGGTGTTCTGAAAGGACACATCTGTTAAACCAGATGACAAAAGTTTTCACAGGTTGTTCATAAACAAAACAATTTGCGCAAAACTTTGGATTTTTGCTTGATTTTTCAAACTGAAGAAATTGTTAGCGAATATCTCAAAACATAACGATCGTATTTGGCCCAGAAATTGTAAATGTAAGCCATGGTCATTCCTTGACAAAACTGTCAAGTTGATTTGCAAGAATCAGCTTCGTTTTAATAGAAATAAATGAAAAACTTTACCTACCAATTTACAGCTGGGTTACATTTCCAGCTGGGTTACATTTCCAGCGGGCGTCAGGATAGCCGGTTATCCAGTGTGTAATTGATATAAATAATTTCCTGGACCATTCAATTTAAATGGTAGAGACATTATATGTAGTGCCACACACCTTGCATTTGGAATAAACGACCCGGGCAATGTTTCAATACCATAGCTACCTCACCTAGTCCATAAATTTGCAATACATCTGCATTTTTAACAGTAGAAAAATAGTTTTAGATTAAAAATAACTATAGTACTTCGAAGGTGATAATACAAATAATGGCAGTTATCAATTTGACTCAGACCGGCACTTTTTGACTGCTTTCCTTTTATAATATATCAAAATATTAACCACCTCGAGCAGAGCAATGTTATCATTTATTCATTTTACGACATCTACTCGTATAAATAATCTAAAAAATACACACAGCGTTACTGCTAATTTCCTTAGAGTTTGAAGTCACATTGAAACAAAGGCGAAATTACATATGGAATAAGAAACAAATTGAACTGTCCTTTGAAAACATGAATAATTCATTTATAACATAATATACAGCAGCGAAATCATAAAGAATTCTTCTTCTGTCAGGAAGTTAAATTAAACTGGGTCAAATGAAATCTATATTAAAACGACGGCTTCAAACATAATCTGTGTTAGTGAAAGTTCAACAATATTATCATTTTTACAGATAAAATCGCACAAGTGACAAAAAGATGAATGGTGTTGTTTTGTTTTATACAGTGTTCAGTAAGTTTATTTTAAAGTTCATTTTCGTAAATCAAATAAGAAAATTACATCATGTAAAAGTTTGCACTTCTAGTTAAATCCATACAGAAAATCAACGACCGTTTCATTGGTGGGAATACGGTGGCTGAATTCTACTATCTCGTCTGGCGCATTTAATATGCGCTAACTTGCCAACATACCAGGACGTCTCATTCATGACTTTACGTAAACAACAAGTATTGCTTTATTTGTTGTCTTGTGCGTTGGCTCCTCCATATAAATGCACCAGCCTATAAGAATGAGATAACATATAGGAAACACTGAAAACGTCAGCTAAACAGAATGATTTTTATTTAATTTAGATAGAAGTGAATAAACTAAAATTACTATATGTTACGTTTTAGTAGCTGCTCATGAGCCAGTACTAGGAATAACATTACAATGCCGTCACTGTGATAGTGTTAGAGGACCAACAGAGTGTAGGAATTTTCAACATTGTCAACAGGTAAAAGCTTGCTATTGTTGCAGACGAAACTGATATTCTTCTTACTTATGAAAAATATCGAAGGATCTGATTTTGTCTAAAACTAAAGCCTGTGTAGAGGGCGGCTACAAGTTTTCATAGAAGGAATTTGATAGACTGTGCGAAGGAATATGGTTTACCCATTTAACATTATGGTTAACGATCATGATGTAATTATACGCCCGTTTGAAAAACGGGACGTATAACTGGAACGCCTCTGACGGGCGGGCGGATGGGCGGGCCGCGTACACAGACTTTGTTCGGAACATATCTTCTTCATGCATGGAGGGATTTTGATGAATCTCGGCACAGTTGTTCACCATTATGAGACGGATTGTCATGCACAAGAACCAGTTCCTTAGGTCTAAGGTCCAGGTCAAACTTAGAGGTCAAATGTCAAATTCAGGATTGACTTTGTCCGGAGCATATCTTCTTCATGCAACGAGGGATTTTAATGTAACTTGGCTCAAATGTTCTCCTTAATGAGATGTAGTGGCATGCACAAGAATCAGGTCCCTAAGTCTAAGGTCAAGGTCACAATTAGAGGCCAAAAGGTCAGATACAAGAATGACTTTGCATTTCTTCTTCATGCATGGAGGGAATTTGATATTACTTGGCACAATTGTAAATCATCATGAGACGGAGTGTCCTGCGCAGATCCCTACTTTAGAATTACTTCCCATTGTTGTTACTATAAAAAGCTTTTATTGTAACTTCTTCATTACTAGTCGTAGGGAAAAATCGAGACCACTTTTCTGTAGTACAACATTCATGTTACATCAAATTTTGAGGTGTATTTTAACCTGTCTCTACCTGGTAAGGATTTTTGTGTGGTCTTAGAATTTTGTTTTGTTCATTTATTTAGTTTGTTTAAGATTAACTCCTTTAGTTATTACTTTAGTTATTATCCTTTAGTTATTTTTTTTTAATTGCCCTTAGGGAAAAACCCAAGACCACTTTTTGTGGTACAACATAGATGTTACTTTCAAATTTAAGGTGTATTTTAAGGTATATCTACCTGGCAAGGAGGTATCTTTTTTTGTTTTTGTTTGTTTGTTTGTTTGTTGTTGTTGTTTTTTTATTTAGAAAAACAAAAGAATTACAGTAATTACTACGCAACCACAGAATTAAAATTCCATTTGCAAATACAGGTGCTAGTGTAAAGAAATTTGCTATGACGGGTGTATTTTGCGACATTCTGGCACTCTTGTTATTTTCATGTGAAGAACTCGACTGGAGTTCAACGGTTTTTGTTTTAGGAGCTTTTTTGATAAATGCTCAAGGAACATTCTACCTGTGCGTCTTTAAACATTAATTGAGGACGGGTCTTTTAATTCGTTTATAGGGGGAGCGGTGATCTAGTGGATAAGGTGTCGGCCGCTCAATCCAGAGGTCTTGGGCTCGAGCCCCTCTGGGATCACGACCATGACTTCACATATGACACCAGTACTGGTTTTTCCAGGAGGCGGACTCGAGAGTAGTTCCAATAAGCTTGAAGCTTTCATCCCAATCGAGCTTAAACAAATTAGTATAAACCAATTCGTTTAGGATATATGGAGAAAACAATATTATCACATGTTCGACGCCGTTGGAGTCAAATAAAGCCATTACATAATGTTGGTATTACACTAGTGTAAAGCTTTGACGTTAACGTCGTATTAATTAAAATAGACGTGATACGAATTGACTTGGTCTATAATAGGTAAAGAATGAACATAAATTGATGTTTCAGCAGGAAAAGCTAGCATGTGATAAAAAGAATATTACATGTGTGCCTATCACATTGAATCTATTAAATTCGTTGAAAACAATTAATAAAATGATCGACAGAGTCTCGTACTTTATTGTTTTATTCAACCTATTAATTAATTCAGTATGGAAAGAAGCTCGTGTAATATCCTGATATTCAAATTAGGCTCGGTATTTTCATCATTTCAAATGAATAAGTTGTAAACAGTTTAGCTAAACCGCATTTCTTTTTCTTGTAAAACATCAGAGAAGAGCTGCAACACTTAGATGATATGCATGAAGTCCCATTGTAATTTTTACCCGTCTAAATGCACAAAAATAGCATACAATCCTTAATTTGTGTCTGATGCAAAAATTAGTTCTTTTCTTTTCTAGAATATCAGAAAATCAAAATCAGTCTTAACGGAGCAACCAGAAAGACATGTTTTATCTGATTTATTTAATGCTTATTTTGAAACATTATTGTCAGATTTTGAAAAAAAAAATGTCTTCACAAGATGCCACTTTCTTAAATTTGACGCCTGATCTTGCTTATGCAAAAAGGCTAAAAAAAATCTCCTTTTTTACAAGGCATTATATATATAGTATTTAGATTGTATGTCATATGTAAAAGTTGGTTGTAACTAGTACGTTTCATTTCAGCACTGTGCAACAACTGTGCAAGACATCGGTGGAGAATACATGTTTAGTTATAACTGCGGGCATCACCAGGTAAATTAATTAGCATCATATTAAGACGTCCCATTTAAATAAACATAGATCACTGATACATATTATATCATAATTCCGCGTTGCCGGGCACGACGCAAATCTGATATTCATTGCTATAATAAACTAACTGAAGCATTTTAGCCTTTAACCTGTTGGTGGCAAGTGATTCTGCCTTTGCAACCAGTGCAGATCAGGATCAGGCAGCACATCTATGCAGGCAGATCTTGGTCTGCACTTTTTGCTGTTCAGTTAGTAAATTCTCAGTGAATACCCCTTCAAATGATCCATGGTACTGCCCAAATTGAATGATAGACTAGTCTATTTTAGAAATTTAGCAGGGTAAAGGTTAGAGTCTGATAACATTTATTTTAATTATTATGAATGCACCGACCTGACTAATGAAAAAAGTTCATATGTAAGAGTCGTTCTGACTTTGCTGGTGATTTCTCTTTTACATTTTGTTCCTTTTTGTACTATACTGAGTGATGCTTATCCGCATGAAAACAATCTTTATATGTAATACCTAGTATGCTTTGCAATAACCCGAATAGTACAAATTCTAGGGTAATCTTGTTTAAGATACACCATGCCCAATCTATAACTTGAAATCTGATTTAGATTTAGGAAATGATTATCACACGTACATATTAAACTTAGCTTCTAAAACTGTGTATATAGAGCGGCAATCATGGTTAAATGTTCCAGTACCAACCATTACTCAAAAAATCTTCCAGTGTTTAGTGGTTTTATAAAAGATAATAAGTAAGGGTGAATTTCTCGATAGCACAGAGCACCAAAACACAGCCTCAGAGCCACGCATTTGCAAAGTAGGCAAACAACAAAAAGATGATCTGACGGAAAATATTACAGACGGGTTGCTACAAAAAATCCAACAAGTACATTTAAATTTTATGCAAAGTATATACAAAGGGAGAAAAAAGGGGAAAGGGGTAAGGGGAAGAAAATGGGTGGGGGAGTTTGAAGGGGAAAGTAGAACAAGGATGAGTATACAAAGGGAGTGCTACGTTCCTTAATTACAGCTACACTACAACGTAAACCACAAAAGCACAGACATTCATATACCAAAGATCAACTTACACAACCACACCCAACTAACTAACATAGATAAACAGACAAGTAAGATACAACAACACTGTAGGGCTCCGCTTTAGACATACAAGCACACAAACACACATACTAGAAGGAAAAATAGTCGTGTACTGCCTTGGAATTCTGGCAGCCAAAATAAAGGGAGGAGGGATCACGAAAAGTAATTATAAGTAAAGGGGGAGGGATGCTAAAACATATCAAGTCATACTTTGTTTACCTCTAAACTTATTAGTTTGTAGTAGATCTTGTGTAAATCTTATACACATTACTGTTTATATATACACAAACATATTTATTTCACATTATTAAAGAAATTATGAAGGTCTGTACATTCCAGGCTGGTTACTTTGAGGTCTGTAATAACAGGACGTTTTGGTGTTTATTTTCATATTTGTCTAAAAGCATTTTGTTAGCTTAAAAGAGTTCAGACATTACAAAATATAAAACTGCAAAAATGTTCCTTTTGTTTGTTTTCAATAATAATTCACAAAAATTCTGAATTTTCCGCATTTTTACTAGTCACTTTATATTTGCTTGTAAAACGTTTTCGCTGTATCAGTTATGAAAGAAACTATTTCCAAACATTTCAAAGGGCTCCATAAAAAAACTCGCACACGACATATTATACGGTATATTTTTGTTGCTAGGCAACGAAAAGAACGTTGTCAAAATAAAAAGTACCCATGAAACTGTAACAATCAGAATACAATATGAAGTAGATTTATATAGGAATTAACCAATTTGTAGCTACGGATGCATTATTATCTTGAATGACCCTCACGTACAAACCTGACTGTCAAAATGTTTTCAAGGTAAGGACTGATAACTAAAATCCATATTCCGGACTGCACTGACGTGACTGATAGACTGTTTCAGTATTAAGAGGCTACGAACCAAAGGGATGATAAATATGGTAAAAACGTGGCATATAAAATAAATGCAGTACATGGGCCTAATTTATTAACTAACCTTCCTGGTTATCTTCATTTAATAATTAGGACTGCGTCACTATTATTCTTGTCTTTTACTGTACTGTCAAAAATCATTATTTCAATTATTTCATGTTAAGGATTGCTCGAAAGATGCGCATCATCATCTTCATCATGATAAAGGACCAGTTGTATGTCAAGAATGCTGTCACTCTACGGGCTGTGACCAGAATGCATGCTGTTAGTATTTTAGCAATCATAAATATGAGGAGTCACGTCAAACAAATTATTTGTACGACATTTCAAGTTTGTAAGTCGAACTTCCTCGTGTTTTGAGACACGTTACTCGAAATTTTGATGTTTAGTATATATTTTGACATACGCATTCTTGAAGTTTCAAGTAAGTATATTCTATTTTTGAGTTCCTTAACTTGAAATTTTAGCTATCAAACTACCATATTAGAACGTGGTACCTTAGGTAGCCGTTTGAACAAAGAGCGTTAGTAACAGGTGAATGCTATTTAGTTTTTTAAAACTCTTGAAATTTTCAGATATATACTCAAAATTTTGAGTTAATTAATAGCATACATTTGGTATTTAAGCACTTCAGTAGCCAGTAGGGGTCTTATAAGAAGACTGTGTAGTGTTCGCTTTTTAACCATGTTTAAGCGTGAAAGGTTTTTAAGCCACATTTCCACCCACAAGGTAAGCAAATATAAACATACCCAAAATGAACTTGTGGTTATAAAAATCATGGCTACTCTCTGAGATCAAGATCGGATACGTGTGGTAGCTCTGGAGTTTGAGGTGCTATCGTAGAAGGATACAGGGTTATGTACAAATTTAGATTGTTTCACTGTTCAGAACATAACTGCAACCTTGTTCTAACCCCAAAACCCGAAAAATATATACATACTACTAGTAAACATGAATGTTTATATCTGGAGTAACTCTAGAGGCTAGGGTAAATCATACATGGATTTATGGTAGTATATGCTCAGTCATTACATGCTAGGTACCATTAAGGGACATAAACGTTTGAGGATCACACTCATAAAGTGTTTGACCTAAAGTCATGACACATTAGAATATTGTTATATAGTATGGAAAATTGTGTACCTTATATTTTGTTTAGGATTTCAATCAGCCAGACCAGAGTTTCGGTTCTTGACGTAGTCCTTAAAAGTTTTTGTTGCATACCTGTCAATAGACAAGAAACAATAAAGTAAAAAATATTCAGTATGTAAGTTTGTGCACCTTGGGTTAGTTCGGAATTCACTCCGCAGGACCATACTTACGTCCCTTGATTTTGTCAAAAATAAGGCCCTAAAAGTTAGTTGCAAGAATCTCAAGAGGTATTTGACCTACAGTAATTAAATTTTGATTAAATGATTCTCAGCAAATAAAGTTGTACATCTGGGGTTTTATTTGGGATTTGTTCCGTTTGATGTCATCTATTTCATTCTTTTAATACATATATAGTTAGACTAGTCTGCCGCTTAATGAAAACTTTTTCACTTTTAATACCATACCAGAATGTGGAAAAGGGTTCTAGAATAAAGTGCAATTGGGCAAATATATAAATATATAACCTGCAAAATTTGATTGGTTGAGGATAATTTCAAAATTAGCCAATGTTATTGTTGCATGGTAAGAATTACCTCTAAACCTAATTTCATAACCTCACAGTCATTTCTGCTCTTGTTGAGAATCCTGTTCGTGGCATTCAATGCTTGTCCACTGAATTACATACATGTATTGAATTAAACTTTGCACCTTTTTTATACACTCGATACTGTCAGCGCCGTGATGATTTAATATTTCAGCTCAATACTTCAATACTACCAACACAGCAACAACAGCACAGATACCAACGGCAGCAACAACGACAACAAAACCGACGACGACAACAAGAATTAAAGGTACTACTAAAGGTGATTCACAATCTAACTCAAAGTCTTGCTTTAAAATGTTAGACATACTAATTTTTAAATACTCCTAAGTTCGATCAAGGAAATTAATTTTTAATCGTTCAAGACATAACGTTTTGGCTCTTCTTTATTATTTTTACATTATTACATCAGGTTTCAATAATTTCTAATTGTGCCATAATAGTTATTGCAGTTCTAAGAATGTGAAAAGTTACGAACAATTAAGGGAATTACTATAACAGTTCAAAGGTACCAGTTTTTACAAAATCAGCAAAATTTAATCAAACGCGGCGCACGTCATTTTCGCACTAGCGCATTGCTTTCTTTTAGAGAATAAATTTCATTATACTAACAGTCAACAACATAAAAAAGCTTTAGTTTTTTCAAGTGATGACATTCTCAAGTCAAGTCATCAAACATTCCAAGGAAACAATTGATAAATGTTACCTGCTGAAGCGTTTTCCAGGCGTTATTATTTCAGTTCTAGTACGCAATACATTAGCGGGAAACGTACAAAAATGTTCAGTTCTCAAGGTATCTTTCATGATTTCTTTCATAATCTCACTCTGTGCTATGTTTTAAATATTATTTATTCTATTTTCTTACTCATAGCACCCCTTGATTCTAAAGGGTGTAACAACATGGATGTGTTATCAGGATTAGTCACGGGGAGCAGCGTGTCTCATCCTGGCACCCAAGTATGTCCGGACGGTGTACACCAGCCCAGCGAGGCGCTAGTTCAAGAATATTGTGCTCTGGCTTTAACTAACTGGATACCAGGAGAAAAGGTATATCAGTTTTGGGTACCATACTTAAAGGATCATCCTGATTTATGCATTTATTTCAAAATTTAGAAAGTGGCTTCATGTTATTTTGAACCAGATGTAGGAACAACGTTACTCGGAGTGTTCCATGCAATATGTATGTATACAAACGCGCTTTCAGAATGGAAAAATATTTAGAACTCCCTCAAAAGTGTTAGTCACTCTATTGAAATGTCAAAAGCGTTAGTCACATTATTGAAATGTCAAAAGTGTAAGTCACATTATTGTAATGTCAAAAGCGTTAGTCTCACTACTGAAATGTCAAAAGCATACGTCAGACTATTGAAATGTCAAAACCGTTAGATATACTCTTGAAATGTCAAAAGCGTTAGTCACATTATTGAAATGTCAAAAGCAAAAGCGTTAGTCACACTGCTGAAATGACGAAAGCATTAATCAAATGTTGGAATGTCAGAAGCGTTAGTCACACTTATTAAAATGTCAACAGCCTTAGTCACACTATTTAAATGCCAAAAGCGTCAGGCATACAACTAAAAGGTCAAAAGCGTTAGTCACACTACTGAAATATCAAAAGCGATAGTCACATTATTGAAATGTCAAAAGCGTTGGTGACAGTATTGAAATTTCAAAAGCGTTAGTTACGCAGCTGAAATGTCTAAAACATCAGTCACACTACTGAAATGTCGGAAGCGTTAGTCACAGTATTGAAATCTCAAAAGGTTTATTACAAAGCTGAAATTTCAAAAGCATTAGTCACACTATTGTAATGTCCAAAGGGTTAGTCACACTGTTGAATAGTCAAAAGCATTCGTCACACTATTGAAATGTCAAAAGCGTAAGCCACATTATTGAAATGTCAAAAGCGTTAGTCACACTACTGTAATGTCAAAAGCGTTAGTCACACTACTGTAATGTCAAAAGCGTTAGTCACACTGCTGAAATGTCAAAAGCATTAGTCACACTACTGAAATGCCAAAAATGTTAGTCACACAGCTGAAATGTCAAAAGCATTAGTCACACTACTGAAATGCCAAAAGTGTTAGTCACACTACTGAAATGTCGAAAGCATAAGTCACACTATTGAAATGTCAACTGCGTTACTCACACTGTTAAAATATTAAAAGTGTTAGTCACCCCGCTGAAATGTCAAAAGCATTAGTCACACCAATGAAATGTCAAAAGCTTTAGTCACACTATTGAAATGTCAACAGCGTTAGTCACGATATTGAAATGTCAAAAGCGTTAGTAACACTACTGAAATGTAAATAGCATTAGTTCCACTATAGAAATGCCAAAAGCATTAGTTTTGCTATTGAATTGAATGCGAAAAAGAAGAAATTTCACTGCACTTTCTAACATCGACTAAAGTGACAATGAATAATAGTTCAAGTTACTCCACATATGTTATCATATGTTTTGATCATTATTATCTGATGACCAGTGCCTTTAAAGGATCATTTCTTCAGTTGCTGTCTATGCCGTATGATTTTAAGAAGTTACCTCTAGTTCCTATATATATCGAATATTTGTCAACTTAATCTAAGTGTTCAACTTTCTATTTCGAAGACAAAGATCTCAAGTCCATAAAATAGTATTTCATTAGTCGGTATATCGAGCGGCTGAGAAATTAAAATCAACGTTCCAAATATTCTACTTGAAAGAATGTAAGTGTTTTTATTTTTCAAATAAATGTAAAATATTCATTTAAATAGGTTTTAAAGCAATATGCATATTTTAAGGTCAGTATTCTACTTGCAAGAATATAAGCCTTTTTTATGTTTCAGATAAATGTAAAACATACACTTAAATAGGTTTCAAAGCAATATGCCTGTTTTTAGGTCATGGAGAACTGTCCCCGTGTGCCTAGTTACACGGCGGTAGCTGCCATAACACCAGTCTTTGGTGGCGCCACCATCGCCGGCGTTTTTATAAAATGTGAAATAGGCGGATTTCAGGTAAACTATCTATAGAATTTTTTCTGTACAATGATGTTTATATCAGTCATTTGCTAAGTTCATATTCAATTTGAATAAAAAAACAATTTTTATCTATCTAATTCGTCCCCGTGTACAGTTTTATAACCAAACGGCCTGTTTACAAATCCGTCACATCAAGATAGTGTCGAAACACACAGCACAAAACTTTATTAAACAAAATGTTAATTCGGTCATATCACACTTACAACAGAGCCGTGCCATGAGAAAACCAACATAGTGGGTTTGCGACCAGCATGGATCCAGACCAGCCTGCGCATCCGCGCAGTCTGGTCAGGATCCATGCTGTTCGCTAACAGTTTCTCCAATTCCAATAGGCTTTGAAAGCGAACAGCATGGATCCTGACCAGACTGCGCGGATGCGCAGGCTGGTCTGGATCCATGCTGGTCGCAAACCCACTATGTTGGTTTTCTCATGGCACGGCTCAAATATATATGATAATGATCTCATGATTATCAAATAAACTTCATTGTACATGGCACATATAACACACAAAACGTGATAATGTCTCTGTAAAGATTTTTTGCAAAAAAACCTTGATATTAAGAGTTTAACACACTTTAGAAAAGGGTGCCTACAAAATGGAACATAGTTATACTGAAATTAATTGTAGTCTTAGTATATGCGCGATAACACAACACACATTTGGAAAATGCATCATCTCGAATGAATATTTGAAAGTAAAAAGTAACCAATTAGAAAATTAAAATCATTACCCAGGGTATCAACGAATACATCCGGCTTTTGCAAAATTTTTGTTATACAAAGTACACAACAGTCGTGGAATATCAACACTCATGGGTGAAAAAAACGAAAAAAAATACGCGTATGAAAACAGCATTGATAACGAATGGTTCATCGACAACTCGACATAATCGATCGAACTGCTTAATGTTTTTACTACCACACTTTTTACTTGTTTTGAATCTTTCTATATTTTAGGCGGCAATCCAAACATGCGGATCTCAGCTAAGAATTCACCATGTGTCGACAAACTCTACTACGGATATATCCCAAGTGCTGATAAGTTTGTTTTAGTGGATTGGAAAAACTGATATAACTTCTGGCAAAATCAACTGGTTTCTCCTACTGAATTGATGTGAAATTGCCTTTATTTATTCAATGCAAATATAAAAGATTTGTCCGATTTTCAAGAAAAACAAAAATGGTATCCCCTTACTTGTACTCAGTGTTGTTATTTTCATAAATGGACTTTCTTATATGTATCTGAATAATATTATTGAGCCGCACCATTAGAAAATCAGCATTTGCGATCCATGCAGTTCGCTTTCAAAGCTCATTGCAATTAGAGAAACCGTTAGCGAACCGCATGGATCCTGACCAGACTGCGCAGATGCGCAGGGTAGTCTGGATCCATGCTGGTCGCAAAGGTACTAAGTTGGTTTTCTCATGACGCGGCTGATATATTTATGTTGGATTTAGCGTCACGCCGATACAGCCATATAGGTCATCCAGCGACTTTCCTGCTTTTGACGTTGGAGGAAAAAGCTAGGTGTCCCATCATGAAGTATCTTAGCTTCGGGCAGGTACCTGGTTAGAACCACCGACCTTTAGTAAGCCAGTTGCATGACTTCCTTTGATGAAACAATTCTACGCTCAAGCGAGGTTTTTGGCCCAGAGCGATAAGGGGCAAATGATTCGGAGTAAGCGGCTTGAACTACTCATCCACAGAGGCCTGCTGTATTTATAATATTAGAGTTCGATTTAAGTAGATGCTAGGTGTTTGAGAGACTCTTAACATTGCGTTCTGTTTCCAAATGATTTTATCAACTATCACAGCAACATTTCTTTGCGGCCATAATATGTTTGCCCGTACTTGTCTGTCGTCCATTCAGTATATCTATGTAATATGTTTGGCTAAAACGTGAGGATTTTGCACATGTCATTATCTCTAATGAACAAAATCAAACTCAGTGTGCTGTATTTTTTTTAATTTTGTTACGTTAAAAGGTTCAAGATTCCGTTCATTTCCATATTGCCTGTTCTGTGCATTCATTTTTCTTCTGACCACCACCATCCATAATATCATCAAGAAGATTATTACACAAATATATACTGTTAATTAATCCCATTCATCCCATTCATGAGTTTCTATAAATTGTAGGTACAACAATTATCTACATATAAAAGTGTGCGTTTTGTTATCGACACTTTTTTGGATTTATTCCCACTGTATTATACTTAAGGGCATACTAAGGATGGAATTTTCAAATAAATATATTAGATGATGTGGTACAATGTCTATAGCCAACTATGTTATCCTCTTTGAATAAAGTTGTTATTTTTATCATTATACTATTATTATTTCTTACAGACTGAATTCCTAACACAATATCTTTTTAAGGTGAGTGTGGCAGTCGTGACATTACTCTCTACGTATTCATGGGTTCAATTTGATGTATCTGTGTAATATAGTTAGGCTAGTGAAGCGTGAGAATCACGCCTTGTCAGCCATTGGGCCTGCTTGATTTGCATTCGCCGCTGGCGTATCGGGGTAAGCCGGTCACATGACCGGCCTACGCCTATATGATGAGTGAATCGAGCAATCCGGTTAAACAAATATGGCGGCTATTGCTGTGACAGCTGTCTGTAGTTACAGAATTAATAAGTGATACAAGATTAAGCTCACCAAAAGGTTCCTTCTAGCGCATATTAAATAATCTGTTAAAGGGTCTTTTTACAGATGTTAAATAAAACAATTATGAAAAAAAGTGTTTTGTTAGTTTACGTGCATTCTTATCTTTTTGAAGTATTTAAAGTTATTTTACACAAACATTTTTTTTAATTTATAATAATAATCACTCACTTACTTCAAAATTCCTTACGAGGGGTTTTCAGCCATATTTGTCTACACCTCGCCGCATCTCGCCGCATTCTGTGAACCGGCGCAATCGGCGTACCCCGGCGGCGCAAACGAGAGCAATAAAGTGAAACCGGAAGTTGAAATCGGCGTAAAACGGCGTACGCCGCTTTGCAAAACAAGTCCCACCATTGTGTTCAATACATGTAGGAAACTACTTTCGCCTCATATAAAAACGTTCATCTGACTTACAAAATAAATTCAGTCCATGATTATTTTTTGTTAATATGTTATTAAACAGTTTACATTATAGTTAAAATATTGTGAATTTATACATTTGGTAAAGAATGAACACACTATTACTATCGGATTCCTTTGGATTTTTAGTTGTCATGGGATATGTTAGCCCAAGTTGAAATACATTATGAAATAAGAAATGTATTGCATTATCCATCTAAAATAATGATCTTTATTTTAGATAAGTTTATTTTGTCATGTATCATATAGACAATCAAAAGTTTAAGCAGATATGAAGTTAGAATAAACTGTGACTGAAAGGTGTTTTATTCAAAATTAATTGCCATAGTCATGTCTTTTAGACAAATTTTTAAAAAAAAGTAATATCACATCGTTAGGTGAAAGGATGAATGGTGTTGTCTTCTTTGTAACAGTTTTAAGTAAGTTTTAAAGCTCTTTTTAATCAAATACAGAATCAATCATCATGTTACAGTTTTCATTATTTTAGATGAATTGGTACAAACAACCATCAAAATCTAGGTACTACTAGGATAGACTTCAGCTCAACATTTTGCAAAAATATCTTTTATTTGATTCTTATAGATATAAAGTGCTAATGTTATTTCGTGTGTCCGCTGGAGTGACAGTGCTTTATGTAACACAACAATGCCGTCACAGTGATAGTGTTCGGGACAAAAAGAATGTATGCATTTTCAAAACTGTAATAAGGCAAATATGTTATGGTCGCAGAGGTAAACGACATTCTTTCTTACTAAGAAAATAAACCAGAAAAAAATATTAATAGATACTATTTTGTTTCAAGTTTATGCAGATGCTGGGCTTGACAGCAAGTTTTATAAGAAGAAATCTGATTGGCTACATGAGCATTTAACATCATGATTAATGATTGGATCTAATATTTTCTATGATTCATTTGTGTTTTCTTGAAGAGAACCATTTTGAATAGTTGTTTTATATAAATTTTCTCCAGCTGCTTTAATAGCCCTTTTTATTCGACAGAATTTATCTTGTATTCAGTTTCTGATTATGACGCCAGAGAAGAACATTTACATTGTGTGTGCAAGGATTTTAACCAATTATAATATATGGTGGAAATAAGATTCTATAAACGGGACTTCTAGTTTGACTTGATATTGTTCATGAGTTTAAACATATAAAAGTTAGTTTAAGTTCCATTTCAGATTAGTTTCATTAACAAATGTGCAAGACATTAGGAAAATACTTTTTAAGCTATCACTGCGGTTCTCAAGATACAAATTAAATCCTTTTTGTCCGTCCCATTGGAATAAACATTAAGGTATTGGATCCGTAATAGAATATCTCCTTTTTGAAGAGTATTCAATTCCTACCATAAACCTACTTTGACTGCAATTTTCATGGAGTGTGGGGGGGGGGGCATAGGTTCAAGCCCCACTTGGACCAATTTTTTTCCATATTTTCCTTTCTTCTAGTAAGTTTTTACTTCTTTCAAGACTTATTATTGATGTATTGTATAAAACTGGAAAATTTCATTTTATAAGCGATTTCTCGCTGTTCAAAGTGAATTTACCTCTGAATCAGGAGGGGTAGAGATAGACATCTTTGAAAATACTGAGTTACAAGCGGTAAAAGATCTCTATTTTGCCTTCATTCTTTAGATACATATTGTGAAAGAAATGCATGTAGGTTTTACTTCTGCCTCAAGGTTATTTTTGAATGAAGTGAGCAAAATTCAAAACAGACCCACAGGATTCGACCTTAATTTTTCAATGTGGGAGTTAGAATTCTGTCTCATTAAATCTGTTTACCCTAGAAAAAATTATATTTACAGTTTTATTTTGTGTTTTATAATTGTTTAACAATAGACTGATGTTTCTTTTATCAAAATTAATGCTGTAATAATTTCTCTGCAAACGTTTTAGATAGTGGCCATCACATTTAAATTTGTCTCTACTTGAGCTTGAGGAAATACAAAAAATTATACAAAATTTACAAAAAAACGGCACGGTAAAAGTTGTTTAAAATTTGCAACACAGTGCGAAACATGGTCAACTTTAAGAATATACCAAGCAAATGTTATTGTTTAAACATTACTATTAGGAGTCCAATACCTGAATATTAAGTGCAACTGATAATTATTCCACTGTTATTTTAGATAGTGCATTACGACAGAAATGACACAAATTGGACAAATTATCTGATGATCGTGACTGTACTGACCCGACTGATTGTGTCATTGTAAAAGATTATTCAACTTTGGCTAATGGCCTTATTTTTATGTGGAGAATCTAACTAACCTGACTAAATTTTTTCTGTCAATGCATTGGGCTGCCTGAATGAAAATATCTTTCAACGAGGACGACATCTACATGCCTTTTTTCATTCAGACTATATTAACCTGTTTTAGGAATATCTAATAAATCCGTATTTTTCAATAAAGAGCTTTATCACAGTTAATTACAATCATTTTTTAACTGTTATGGTATTATGTAGTGTCGTACTGCGCTTAGTTGTGTAATATTTTGGAATTATTCCAAAGGATTGTTTATATACACAAACATACAATATGTATTTTTCTTCATGTTCTCAGACTGATTGATGTGTAGTAATTGTTATTATTACATGAGTACCTATAAATAGTAACAATTTTGTGCTGAAAATGTTCCTCATATCGCACTGATTTATGCATTATCACATTATCACAATTGACCCCGGTGCCATTATCAATAATGGCCCTGATGTTCGCACGAGAATCATGTGTTAGTTTGTTTTGGGTTAAACGCCGTCTTTCAACAGTCTTTCAGTTATGTAACGGCGGGCAGTTAACCTAACCAGTGTTCCTGGATTCTGTACCAGTACAAAGCTGTTCTCCGCAAGTAACTTTCAAATTCCCAACATGAATCAAATGTGGAGGATGAATGCTTTCAGACACAATGTCATTCATCAAATCGTCACGTAGAACATACGGCCCGCCCGAGGATCGAACTCACGACCCCACGATCTGCAGATCGGCGCTCTGCCTTGAGCTAAGTGGGCGGGTCGCGCGGAAAATGAACGCCCGTCATGACGTTGAATGAAGGTAAAACAGTGGAAAGTTTAGTTTTATTATCTTCAACGTAACGTTATATATTACACCAGTAGATGCTTGTACTGATTAACATTGCACACTAAACTGTTCTTAATGTATTAGGGGTGAACATGTAATAAACAGATAAATACATAGGAGTACGGTGCCTTTGAGTGAAAATGGAGATAATAGACCTCGGGCTAAAGCCCTCAAGCTAATAGCAACTTGCCACTTTAATTGTCACTTAAAGGCACCGCTCTCCCATATATTAATCTATACATATTTTTCAAATATGAAAATTGAACAAAATGAATCTTTAAACTAGTTGGAAAACTCATTTCATGTTTATGGATGTTGCAATCTATAAACAATCTTTAACATGATTATTAATATTCTTTTAATGTAGGGTACTCTTCATACCGAACTGCAAGGTGAAAATATTTCAATTGTTAGGTCTGCACTAGCCTTGCTGAAATCAGTTTTAATATTTGGACTATAATAACCTTACTGATAAAATTGTTCTATATTTAAGACTGCACTGAACTAAAGGACTGTACTAACTGATCTGCAAATGATGTGCGTCAATGTCAAGCCCTATACTAGAGTGACTGCTAAACTGGTATAAAGTTTAGGACCGATCTAAATGTTTACGAATGTACTAACATATCCGATAAAATGTTTTCAATGTTTAGGACTATACTAACTTGACTGATAAAATGTTTGCAATATTAAAGAATGTACTTATCTGATAGATGAAATATTTCAATATTTATGACTATCCTAACCGTTTCAATATACATGACTTTACTAATCATAAATGTCTTTACAAACCGAAGTGATAAAACATTTCAATGCAAAGTGCTGTACTTAAATGACTTATGAAATTAATTTTGACAGCAAGGTTTGTTCTTACCTGACATATGAAGTAACCTTACTGTTTATGTTCTGTCATTGATCAGGACTGTGTGTATCTGATTTTTTAAATCTTATTCTCTTCCAAGTGATAACTATATCTTATATGAACATGGTAAAGGATTGGTGAAATTTGTTTAAAGTTAATGTGCTTAATAAAATTATTCTTTTGTTGAGGACTGTTCTAAACGTATAGAAACCGCCTCGGTAGCCTAGTGGTAGAGCGTCCGCTTCGAGTGCGGGATGTCATGGGTTCGATTGTACAATTGAAGCGCACAACCGTCGACATCTGAAAATGCCTATTGTTTGCCGGGAATATACATGTAGTTACCCTACGGGTTGCGAACAGCATACATGCTTTTAGTACTTTAGTTGCAATTAATGTGAGACGTCACGTCAAAAAAGTGTTGTTTTTATGTGTGTGTGTGTGTGTGTGTGTGTGTGTGTGTGTGTGTGTGTGTTCGGGTTTAACGTCTTTTTACAACAATTTTTCGGTCATATAAACAACGGTGTCTACTTGTAGCAGTGAGCACAATGCCCAACTTTATAGTGCTGCCTCACTGGAATATCACGCCGTAGACACGTGGCAATATACTCCACCCAGTCACATTATACTGACACCGGGCTGGCCAGTCCTAGCACTATCCTCTTAATGCTGAGCGCCAAGCGAGGAAGCTACTAGTACCATTTTGTTTTTATATTCACGGAACTAAAGTGTAGGATAATTATGGAAAAGCATAATTGCCATGTGCGTACTAGATATTTCGACTTACATAATTCGAACTGTTGACTTATAAACTCAAAATTTCGAATAATTGGAAGTTTGTAAGTCAAACTTTGAGATACTAAATCAATATTTCGAGTTTCTCGTTCGAAATGTTTAGTCTGAATTTCGAAATTTCTAGTAGCTTAATCTATTTATCGGCTATATAGTGACGTAGATGGCCACGATCAGGTACCTTAGGTAGCCTTAGAGGGTCATAAAAGATAACCTAAAAGTGTTCGCTTCTCAAAATATCACTATTTCAACTATGTTTAGGACTGGACGGTTTTCGACCCGTTTTAGTTCTTATGTCAAGAAAATATAAACAATGCCTACATAAATGTATAGAAGTAAGTCCTGACTACCATTTGAAACCAATATCGGGTACCTATGTCATCTTTAGTGTTAGAGATACAGTCATAGAAAGATCCCATGTAGTTTTCGAACTTAACGAGTATTTCATTACTTTGAACTTATTGGTAAGGTTTTCGACCTGGTTATATCCCCTACATGCATAACATATACATTTCATGAATATTTAGATATAGATCCTGGCTACAACTGAAATATTGTATAAAAATAAAACAAGAATTTCAGCTAATGCAACTCGATCGTTGCATTAGCTGAAAGTCTAGTTAAAGTGAAATTTCGATTTTTTTTTTTCAGAATATATCGTTTAAAAAACGCACAAGGCACTAACACCCTTCCGTTGATATAGTTCTGTTCTATTTTTATTCATGAAATAACTTTAAAAAGTTATGAGATATACGTTACGCTCTTTCAGTCATTAAAGACACATTTGTTTCTATTATTTTCACACAATACTATGTGTATATACTTTTCTTGACTTTGTGAAATAAGATAATGTCGTAAAATTATTTAATGATTTATATTGCTAAAATTTCGAAATATCATTGACATCATATTGTTCTAAGAACACATAAAAGGTAGGTTCTACAGATTGATATTTCAAATAAACTTGAATTGATCTTGTTACTCCCCTGTTGGTTCGGGAGCTATAGGGCTGCATTTTCCGTCCGTCAGCCCGTCATTCCGTCATATGTCCGTCCGGTCAATAACTCTGTCATTCACCAAGATTCATCAAGGGATTTTAATATCACTTTGCACAAATGTACCCCATAATAAGACAATGTATCATAAATTTCAGACCCCGAGCTTAAAGGTTAAGGTAATTCTAGACTTTGAAATGTTAACATGGCATGAGTGTCCGGTCCAGAACTCTGTCATCCATCAAGGGATTACAATTTCACTATTTGAAACTAAGAAGTGACCAGTAATAAAAAAATAAGGCAAGAAATTAGCAGACTCCAGCAAAGCCAATCCCTTTCGGTTTTGCAGAATGACGTTTTTAGGCATGAAGGTAGTAATTCGCCGGATTTGCCTCCGCAGTCCACTCCAAGGTAGCCCATATCGATATATAGTGCATTTCTCCTGCGCAGTAAAGGCCATTTTCATGCCAGAAAATAAGCTTTATTGTTGCTTGCTTGTAAAGAGAAATGTTTGCGGGTGGGTGATTTTAAGCTACGTACATTTTGTAATATACTTCAAAAATTGAGTCAAAGCTGTTTGGTAAATTGAAAGGAAAAGTAGGTATAACTTGATGTCTGCCTGCGCAATGTAAGCGTTTTCATCACGTGTCTCAGTCACGTGACTATGGTTTCATTGCATTGTTGTCAACCCAATATATTTAGGTATTTTTATTGCCTAAAGAAAACACTTCAAGACAAGGGTAGTCCCGCAGGAAGTGAAAGGCTAGAAATGCTGAAAACAAAATGTTTTAAATTGTTATTATCATATACCAAATATATATAGAAATTCATCAAAGTAAAGAGTAATCAGCTAAATCAATCAAATCGCTTAAACTATGAACTTTCGCACTTTTATATTTTGAGTATTTTCGTATTTTAAGCGGCAGTCCAAACATGCGGATCTCAGCTAAAACTTTACCATTTGTCGACAAACTCTATAGTGGATATCCCAAGTACTGATAAATTTGTTAAGTGGATTGGAAAAAAACTGAAACATATAACATCTGACAAGATCAATTGATTTGGCTTTCTGATACTGAAATGAAACTGATGTTATTAATTCAATACATTTTTTGTCTATCTTTAACCGTTATTTTACGTGCTCGTAGTTATTCTTCTTCTTCTTCTTCTTTTAATTATTATTATTACTATTATTATTATTATTATTATAAGGGAATCGATCCTGCCGATTTTCGTCACTTTGCGGTAACATGCGATATACTGAATGAGATATATTATCAAATTAAAAAATGTGTACTTACTTCCGGCACGTGCACAGAGCGTCTGACTTCGGATTTTTTGGAAGAATACGCTTTTTTCTTGTGCCTAATAAATGTCCACATAACCTGCCGAACCGCAACATCTTGCACATCAGTACAAATGAGGACAGTGTTGTTTTTATTCAAAAATCTATCTTTGAATTAAAAGGGAATCGATCCTGCGCGAAGCGACGAAAATCGTGATTCTTCTACGATAATATGCGATATGCCGAATGAGATATTTATCGACTTGAAAAATGTGCCCTTCCGCCCGTGCCATCATTAGAAAGTTCTTTTCAAATGTTCAGTTCAGCTTAATAATAATTTATTATTTATGTAGGTATATACATACATATTCTATACACACACATACAACAATCATACATAAATACATAAATGTAAATATACCAAAGGGTTGGGCCAAAAGTTATAACAACATTATCGGGGCCGTCAAATGTTTTCACATGTTATGGGATGAGTTGAAGTCGGATCGATTCCCGATTGAGGCAGTGCCTTATTTCATATTATAACCATATCAGATTTATATAGCGCCCTTTTCATGATAAACACGTTCAAAGGCGCTTTACAGATATAGCAAACGCAGCCACACAGGGCAAAAAATTCATCCTATGCTAGTACAGACATGGAGCGATAGGACCAGAGGGAAATTGTGAGATAAAGGCCCCAGAAAAGAAAGAGAGAAATCCTATTTTAGATACAGGCCTGCCGGCTAACTTAGCTTAGTTCTTTACAAATAGACAGTCTGGTTCTTTAACGTACCCAGTGTATAGCACAGATACATGCGAAGCCCATACCCTAAAATCCGCTATACACTAAAGCACTGTACTCATTTTATACAACTCAGTTTTTAAAAAAAAAGTTGATGAGAATGCCAAAGTCATACCGAATATCGTAAAGAAGGACTTACTATCGCACTTAAATTCAGCTTATCGTAAACATATCTATAGAACTATACTCTGTTGCAAAAGAAAGTTTGCAGTTTTTAAATTTGAATATCGCCAGTTTTAAAAAACATGTATCGATCTCAAATTTTCAACATACTATGCTCGAAGCATGTACTGTCGATTTTTTTGAAAATTGTACGATAAAAACATGGTGAATTTAAGGTTAGAAGCAATAGCGTCCTTTTGCACGATTTGCACGTGCAGCCCATGGAAAATGTACATGTCTATAAAAACGCATTTTCTCACTTTCCTTATGCCTTTGGTGAAAGGAAAAACACATTAGATTTCAATTCTGTGCTGTAATAAAATGTCACGACTTAGTGAAAGTCAGCAAATCGAAGCATTAACAATGCTTTCTCGGGGTGACACCGTCACTAACGTCAACATGTTGCCCTGGCCTGCCCTCTCACCAGATATGAACTCTATTGAGCATTTTCGGGACGAGATTGGTCGCAGGATCAGGTCAAACAACTTGAATGATCTTCGAAACGCTCTTACCCAAGAATGGAATAACATTCCTCGTGACGTCATTCGACGTTACATTAGGTCAATGCGCAACTGCACCAATGATTGCATCAATCGTGGAGTTGGTCACACACGATATTGAAACAAAAATGTCTTTGAGGAATGAAAACAAATTCGAAACACAGGCAATGATTTTTAGAAAATCTGATAAAAGAGAGATTTGAAACTTTATCTTTTAACCCGTGTTGTCTTTGAATAGCTAAGAATCCCCTTAAATGACAAAATTTTGAGAACAACCGATGCATATCAAATTGTTCATAAACTGCCCTAAATTTTGGTACCAAGAATAAATATACTTTTGAACGAAACAATATACATAAATTGACGAAACCTAAGTGCACACATTCTTTTGCAACAGATCATAGATAAAAACAATGCGTATTTCGGGAACAGAACACAAAAATATTATGAAAATTAATAGATCACTTCAAAGTTTGAAAACTAAAACAATTAGAACATCCGTACAGACTTATTTTATGAAAAGGTGGTGTAGCGGTGAGCTTAAATCAAAGGACTTCTGGCCTATGACTATTAAGGCATTTTTTGTTTAATGAACAACAATTAAAGGTTCTACAGAAGTAATGCTTAAAATGACGATAACCTTTTTTCTAACCACTCAGAAGCATGTATCATTCTGATTTTTATGTGAACATTGCAAAAACATTTAAGTGTTTTTAAACTTGATTTCATTTGATGAATATCCCCTAGTATAAGCACGATTAAGATGTACAATAACACCTATTTTGACTTTAAACGATCGGTGGGAAGTGAGCAATTAGCAGTTGCGGAAGTTTCAGCAGTTAATTGCTAGCCTAGTAACTGCTAGCAGTTACAGCAGTTTACAGCTACAACTGCCAGCAGTTACACAAGTTAATTACGAAATAATAAGTTCCCAAACGTGGTTGCCTGAATGATATATTATTACGCATAAGAACGAAAAACTCGGGTTATTTTACGATAAATCACGCTTTGGAACTTGTTATTTCGATTCTAACACGACATACTAGTACAACAGTGTTAGAAAAAATGGTAACTATTTTTTTACAACCGTGCTACGCTACTGGATCGGATAACGTCATTGCACGCGAGTGGTTTATTGCAGGATTTTGCTCTACACACGGTGTATGATCAATCCTATATTGTTGGTACAAAACTTGCGGTGCCTTCACTTTTTCGTATAAGCAACGAACTTTTACGTTCAAAAATGTAAACATGCCTTGGAGCAGGAGGCAAGTACGTCAAAAATACGAGTTTTGAGACATAAGTTGATTTTACTGATGTTATCACGGAACTTAAGTAACTTCCAAGCTTCCATATGCATGAAAACAAAATGGAAAGCTTCAGCAGTTTTCGCCAAATAAACGTTACGAGCACAGTTGTGGGGTAGAATGTTAACAGGCTATACTTACTAAAGTAATGTAGTAATGTTAAATTTTACTCTAAATATGTACCGTCTCTCTGTCCTGACTTATGCTCGGAATCGGCAATGCAACCCCATCAAATTATAGATCATAATATTAACTTCAAACATACACCTTCAATGATAGAGAGGGACAAGCACATAAGTCACAGTAGCCCGATATTAAAACAGTCTTGTTAAGCGATTTTCGTGCATGCGCTGAGTCGTATACGGGTGTGTTTTGTGAAGGCTAAAAAAACTAATGACATATAACTTAGGTCACAATAGCATGAATTACTAAGGCTTTTGATATCGTGTGAGGTCCTCATTTACGTTGAGCCCTATACGAACAAGTTTTATGAAAGGTCAAAGTAATCACCCGGTACCATATATTTTTCATACTTTACATATAGAGAACGTTTGCTTTGTGGATGTATAAACTTACTTCGAATTGATATCGACACCCTGTCATAACCAATGCACCGAATGAAACCCTTCAAATTGTAGATCACATTGGACCTCCAACTGTGAACTTGACCTTTGAGATAGGAACATGGGGTTTGCGCATGACACGCCTTTTTATTGAGGTTAACATTCATGCCAAATATAAACAAGATTGGTCCATGCCTGTAAAAGTTATGCTCCCGACAAAATCGGACAGACTGACACATGGACGGACGCACGCACATACACCGAACCACTAAAGTGGCGACTAAGCCGAGCTCATCGCAAGCGTCCTCGACAATAAAACTTAACAAGTTCCTACCCGAAACTATGGTATACCGACACACCATTGTTTGCGGTTTCTAAGTGACATGCATCTTCGTAATTTCATTAAAATTCCAATTAATTGTGTTTTCTGTGCATATTTAAATTTCCATTGCACTTACACAAATGATTGTTTAAAAGGTGTGTCATCCTCTGAATTCACATACTGAAATTTAATTTTCGGTGAATCGTCAGCATAATGCCATTTCTGACAGGAACTGTTGTAAGGACTACCGATTCATCAGAAAGTATTGTTATAATCTATACTGATGTACTACTGTTATCCTACATGTACGTTTGCACAGTCACACTTGGTTAAGATATTTAAATGTTTGTTTATCAAAACATATCAGACTAAGAGGTAAAGCACACCTTACTATTTTGATGACTGAACCGCAATCCCCTGGTTTACTGCTTATTTGCGAGTATGAACTCATGTGTAATTGGGTTTGTTTACATTTCTCTAAAAGCAAAAATTCTCTACAAAAATGCTTCCAAACTGTAAGGTATTTGTCCACAATAAAATAAAAATAGGACCTGGCTTACATAAAATATTAAAATGCCACTTTAACTAGGTAAAAGTGGATTCTTTCTTTCCGCCATTATCCAACTAGTTTGGAAATGCTGCTTGATTATCTATTCAGTACTATTGTGACTGTAAGAAAAAAAATGGCTTTCTATAATAGTGTTAGTTTCATTTGTGTAGGAACAGTAGCTTTATTGCATAAAAAAAAGTTTCAGCCTGATAAAATCATTTGTCATAAGGTTTTATGGCATTTTGACTAACGCGTGTCAATGCGGCAATTCTCCTCACAATTAGTTGTCTCAACTTTTAACCATTTTTCATTGGAGCTAATTTTGCTCTGGTCTATTTTTTACTAAAATTTGCAACTAAATAACACATAAACACTGTTAGCTATACAAACTTTAAACTCTGATAGCTATGAATGGGTAATACAAATGTATTGATATGCATTTGTTTTTGTTTTTGCTTTTTTGTTGTTGTTGTTTGTTGTTTGTTTTTTTTTTCAAGAAGTACACCCAAAATAGTGAAAATGTTACTTTTGGATTTTGTTTACAAATTTTGCAGCAAATTGCGATGAAATGTTCATTTCTACCAAAATCCGACCAAAATATCATAAAAAACATAGGTCTGGACAAATTTCACTGGTCTATGTTGTTGTTATACTTGCAAGGTATACGCTAGTAAATAAATTGCTATATCTTCTGTACGCTGTTATATAGCCAGGCAAAATGTTAAACGTTTACTAGTCTTATGTTCTTAAATGACCTTAAACCACAAAAAACACCAAGAAAAGTAGGGTACATGTATCATCTAAGAGAGATTTTTGTCTGGCAGGTCAACACTATGGAATATCTTCCACACTGACAGCAAAAATGTGGATATAAACACATGTGTAATTAGGTTTGTTTACATTTCCCTAAAAGCAAAAAATCTCCTTGAAAATGCTACCAAAATCTCAGGTATAGGTCTACAATGAAATATAAACAGGACCTGGCTTACATAAAAATTGAAAATGCCATTTTTACCAGTGGGGTGGGGTATATGGGGGAGGGGGCGACGAAGGCTTCTTTCTTTCCAATATCATAGCATACCGATCCGAGGAAACAAATCCCTGTTTATTTGCAACGGACTTATAGTTTACATGACAACTCGTTACTGTTTTGGAAAAACAATTTCATCATTTCTTCCGAAACAGTTATTATTTTGTTAAACGTTCTTGCTGTTCTCTATCTTTGCTCACTTAAAATAGCAGTTTCTAGTATTTGAGCCGCACCATGAGGAAACCAACATAGTGCGTTTGCGACCAGCATGGATCCAGACCAGCCTGCGCATCCGCACAGTCTGGTCAGGATCCATGCTGTTCGCTAACGGTTTCTCTAAGTGCAATAGGCTTTGAAATGCGCAGGCTGGTCTGGATCCATGCCGGTCGCAAACGCACTATGTTGGTTTTCTCATAGTGCGGCTCATTTGTTTATGTATCATTAATGCTTATGGTGCACATTTTTCAGTCACCTGTTTACAAACTAGATGTTTTATTTGTTCTTGTGTACTTGCTAACAGTAAACCTTTTCGCGAACAGTTTTGAAGTTAAAATACAAATAATCCTAGACAACCTTAGCGTTAAGACAGGACTATATTACGAATAAGAATAAGGAGTATTGTAGAGCAAATGATGATGATTATAGGAGATGAGAAGAAGAACTGAATATAACCTGAAAGTAGAAGTCAGTGTGGAGAAGAAGAGCAGAAATGTTAAGAACTAAAGCGATATAGTTAACGCACTGGTTAATTTGGAAAAAAATACAGATAAAGATGAAAGATTTGACTATGAAGTGTTTGTATTCATTACAAATCGGACAAATCTTACATATTTGTATTCAATAAAGAAATGCAATTTCATTTCATTTCAGTAGGAGAAACCAGTTGATCTTGTCAAATGTTTTAATATTATTACTTTAATTGACTAAAACAAACTTATCAGCACTTGGGATATCTGAGGTAGAGTTTGTCGACACATGGTAAACTCTTAGCTGAGATCCGCATGTTTGGATAGCCGCCTAAAAATAGAAAAATTTGACAAAATAAAAAGTGTGATAGTAGATAATTTAAGCAATTTCATCGGTTTAGGCGGGTTATCGATATTTTGATGAACCTTTTGTTATCGATGTTGCTTTCATACGAGTATTTTTCCGGGCAGAAGGGCGTGCCCTGTGTGTAGAAATAACACGATTTTTGGCCTTCTTTCTTTAAAAGCCGGAGGTATTTGTAGATATCCGAGCCCGTTGGTTCATGATTTTAATTTTCTCATTGATAACCTTAACTTTCAAATATTCATTCGAAACGATGCATTTTCCAAATGTATGTAATGTTATCACTTATATATTAAGACTTTAAACAGTGCATAAAAATAACTTTGCTGCTATATAACAATGCTTCCATTGCTATACAGAGTATACAAATGATCGGTAATCAAATTGGTAAAAAATTGCCATCACACTAAAGTACAGTACCTTTTAGAAGCATTAATGAAGCGCCATAATTACATTCTCCTTTTATTTAGATATAGGTTTGTAATATCATTTGGTATACTGCTATAGCTGCATATCAAATCAGTTTGTTGTCAAAAAGTATATCTGTGACGAAATTACTTTACTGATCAATTAGAGAAAGGGTCTTTGTTAGATTGTTAGAGCTGTTGATATATATTTCGTTTGAAAGCACGCTTACCGTCCAGAACGAAATACTATAAATATACTTAATGGACAAACCGCTCTTAAATTACTTGTATTTTGATAAGGGAATGTCTACTTTCGCCCGCACTTCATCGTAACAGCGATTGGCAATATTGTACAATTGTAAGAATGAAATCATTAAGTTGTTTATGCAAAATAACTTTACAGAGACAGTATTACTATTAGTGTGTTAACCTTCACTCTGCTAAATTTCTATAAAAGACTGGTCCATTTTTCAAATCAGGCAGTACGACTTGTTTATCAAAGGGGTGTTTACTGAAAATTTACTGACTTAACAGCGATCAGTGAAAACCATGATCAAACCGCACGGATGTGCAGGCTGATCTCGGTCTGCACTGGTCGCAAAGCAAAATCACTTGCTGCCAGCAAGCAAAAGGGTAATTGAACCATGTACAATGAAGTTTAGTTGATATCAGGAAGTCATTGTTACATATATTTGTAAGTGTGATCAATTAAAATGTGTGCTGTCTCAGTAACGACACTATCTTGATATGACGGATTTTCAAACAGAGTAAAGTTCTATATGGTTATAAAACTGTACACGGAGACTGAATTAGACAGATAAAAAGTATTGTTTTATTCGAACTGAATATGCACTGAGCATATGACTAATGTAAATATTATTGTACAGACAAAAATGATACAGATAGTTTACCTGAAATCCGCCTATTTCACATTTTATAAAAACACCGGCGACGGTGGCGCCACCGAACACTGGTGTTATGGCAGCTATCGCCGTGTAACTGGGGATACGGGGACAGTTCTCCAGGACCTAAAAATAGGCATATAGCTTTGAATCAAATCTGACTAAAGTTCTCGATCTTCCTAAAAGTTAGATATAAAAACAGCCTATTCAAATTCATCTTCTGTATAATCGGATTTCCAATGTTGCTATTTTTTATTTCCGCCAAACAATTTATATTTAAACCAATCAGACGACGCGTTTCAACTAGCGTTTGGCTAACTCAGAATCTGGCTAAAATAATACTTCTTACAAATATACGTTTCGTCATATTATGAACATAAGAACATGAGATTTTGTTTCTAAACTATCTGGTAAAACCGAATGATTCTCCCGATCCATGTACTTGTTCCAATATGGGAAATAACGTATTAGAAACCAAAAAAAAAAAAATGGAGATAATAAAAAGTAGAAAATTGGATAAAGGGAGATAATTCAAAAACTAGATAAGGTAGAGTTATGGTTCTTTGACATTGCACTTTTCGTAAAAGGCCTCTATTATTTCATGACGTTTCAATGAAATGCCTTAGATACTTTCAAGTAATGTTCCGGACAAGCCTTATTTATTATGATAAAGAGGGCGGGGGTAAAACAAGGGTTATGATTCTTTGACACCGCACTTTGTCTCAATGCCCTCTATTATGTGAAGTTTGAATCAAATGCCATTAACACTTTTCAAAATATACGCCGGACAAAAGTGTGACGGACAGACTGATGGACAGACGGACGGAAGGACAGACAAAGCGACAAGTATATACTCTACCATCAGGGAGCATAAAAATGTGAAATCAAGAAAAAATTATGCTCGAGTCGGGAATCGAACCTGTGCCGCTTCGGCAATAAATATTTTCCTCACCACAGAAGAAATAACGTTGCTTTAACATCTGGTTCAAAATTACAGCACATGAAGCTACTTTCTACATTTCGAAACAAATACTTGTACATAATTCAGGATGATTTCTTTAAGTATTCATGCCCAGAAATGATATACCTTTTCTCCGGGAATCCAGTTAGTTAAAGCCGGAGCACCACAATATTCTTGAATTAGGGCCTCGCTGGGCTGGTGTACACCGTTCGGACATACTGGGGTACCAGGATGAGATACGCTGCTCCCCTTGACTAGTCCTGATATCACATCCATGTTGTTACAGCCTTTAAAAACAAGGGGGGCTACAAATAAAAAAATATATATATAATTAAAGTGCACCACGCAGGGTGGGCTTATCACAGAAATCACTAAAGATACATTGAGAAGTGAACGTTTCTGTACCTGTCCCGACAGCGTTAAATACGGCAAGTATTTCGAACTACATTTGAAATAATTACGTCTGAAAAATGCTTCAGCAGGTGAAATTTATCGATTATTCCCTTTGATTCTTTAATGACTTTTAAGAGGGTTATCAGTCAAAAATACTGAAACTTTTTTCTATATTTTGTCTGTTTTATTATGAAATTTATTCTGTGACAGAAAGTAAAGCGCAAGTGCGAAAATGACGTACAGCGCGTTTGATTAATTTTTGCTGATTTTGCGAAAACTGGACTATAATATTAATTACTTAATTTGTTAGTAATTCTTCACATTGTTAAAAATTGAATGCAATAACTATGATTGCAATGAGCAGAATTTATTGAAATCTGATGTAATAATATATTATATATTATATTAAGCGATTAAAAAGTAATTTCCGCTATCGAACTTAGAGGAGTATTGAAAGATACATTAAGTACAATCTGACTAAAGTACATCTCCAATTACGCTACGCTTAGGATCTGAAGACGTGCTATTGATAGCCTCGTTCTGTCTACCCTTCCGCTAGCCAATCAGAGCCTTGCTCTCAACATTTTGTAAGTGAAAGTAGAAGTTTAAAAATCTATATTTAGCCTGGGTTTTTCATATTTACAATTCTTATGACAAACACATCGCGACTACGCCCTCGTATTTTGAGAGAAATCATATATCACGGTACGAACTTTGTCAGTCAGCCTGATAGCTCAGTCTGTAGAACACTCGCCCTGTAAGCGAGGGGTTCCGGGTTCGAGCCCCGGACTGACTGCACATTTTTCTCGCCCTTTGACATTCGACGCTATTTTGATAGTTCAGCCAAATGCTTTTTGAAACGAGCCGTTGATAAGTTCAAATAAAAATAGATTTGCGAAAATAAAAATAGCAATTTCGGAAATCCAAATATACAGAAAGATGAATGTGAATGGGTCATCCTCAGATCTTCGTTTAGAAGATCAAATACTTTAGTCAGACTGCATTTAGTATGTCTAGCGTTTTAATAGGATTTGAGATGGATTATGATCACCTTGAGTAGTAACTTTAGTTGTTGTTGTCGTTGGTGTTGTTGTTGTTCTTGTTGTTGCCGGTGTAGATGTTATTGTTTTTGTAGTGGTAGTAGGAGTAGGAGTTGTTTTCGCTGTTTCAAAGTATTGAGCTGAAATAAGAAACCACCATTTCATTTCAGGAATCTCAACAAGAGAAGAAATGGCTCTGAGATTCTGAAACTTGGTTTGGAGGTTATTCTAACCATACATCAGTGCGACTGACTAATTTTAAAATTATCATCAACCAATCAAAAGCTGCACGTTATATAATTATATATTTACCCAGTTGCATATTATTTGGGAACCCTTTTTCACATGATATATATTATGTACACTGGTCGCACATAATAGGATGTTTTTTTCTTTATGGTATTTAGAGCAAAAAGTAGTTTTCATGAAGTGGCTATTAGTAGATTAAGTCCACCTATACATGTATCAAAAGAAAGTTATAGAAGACATCTGATGGACTCAATCCCAAATATAACCCCAGATGCACAACTTGATATGCTGAGAAACGTTTAATTAACGTTTCATGACTGTAGGTCAAATACCTCTTGAGATTATTGCCACTAACTTTTAGGCCTTTAATTTTGACAAAATCAATGGATGTCGTAAGTAAGGTCTGGCTGAGTGAAATCCTAAACAAAATATCAAGTACATAATACACATACTGTATAACAACCTCCTAATGTGTCATGATTCTAGGTCAAATACTTTTATAAGGTATGTGCTCCTCAAATGTTTAGGACCCTTAAGCATATTTTGACAAAGTCATGGACCATAACTTTAGGCTGGCGGAGTGAAATCACAAACAAATCCCAGGCGCGTAATTTCACATGCTTAATAGTATTCCTATAAGTTTTAATGATTCTAGGTGAAACACGTTTTAAGATATGGATATATTTGGCACAAACTTTCATGCCGTTATTGTTCATACTTATTAGACTAAGTCTGACTATTTTATAGACTCGTGGAGAATAAAAATGTAAATAGAATGCATTTACTTACATATCCAAAAAATGTACCTAGCATGTTGTGACTGAGCATATACTACCATAAATCCATGTATGACTTATCCTAGTCTTTAGAACTACTCAAGATTTCAAACTGTAGACAAGATATGAATGTCCGTGTGTACTAGTAGTATGTGTATATGTATTGGTTGTATGGGATAGAACAAGGTTGCACATTTCCAGATATGTTCAGAACAATTTAACTTTGAACCTTACCCTGTATCCTTCTACGATAGCACCTCAAACGCCAGAGCTACCATAAATGTCCGATCTAGATATCAAAGGGTAGTCATAATTTTATAACTACTAGTTCGTTTAGGGTATGTCTATATTCGCTTGCCATATGGGCTGAAATGCGGTTGAAAACCTTCCTCACTTAAACATGGTTAAAAAGCGAACACTGCCCAGTCTTCTTATAAGACCCTAATGGCCACTGAGGAGCCTAAGTGCCAAGTATGTGCTACTAATTAACTCGAATTTTGAGTTGAATATATCTGTAAATTCCAAGGGCTTACAAAAACTTAATAACATGCACATACCTAAGATACCACGTCCGTATATGGTAGTTTGATAGTTGAAATTTCGAGTTAAGGAATAAATTGAATATACTTACTTGAAATTTCAAGATGTGTTTGTCAAATATATATACTAGATATCAAAATTTCGAGTAATGTATCTCAAGATACGAGGAAGTTCTACTTACAAACTTGAAATATCGTACAAAAATTATTTTTTGAAGTGACGTTTCACATGTTTGATTGATAAAATACTAACAGCATGAATTCTGGTCACAGCCCGTATGGTGACAACATTCTCGACATACAACTGGCTCATTATTATGAAGATGATAGTGGGCATCCTTCGAACAATCCTAAACATGAAAAAAATGAAATAATTCTATATGGTAAGAAAAACGCCTTTGCATTTAAACAATTTGATTATTCATAATATATAAGTCTTCTTGATCAATGAGCTGAGCATTAAACAAATTTCACTACTCCATAACTAGAATAAATTAGATGATGCAGTCCTAATTATTACATGAAGATAACCAGTAAGATAGTTAATAAATTAAGCCTATATACTGCATTATTTTAGAAGCCACGTTTTTACAATATTCTTATCATCTCTTTGGTCTGTAGCCTCTGCATACTGAAACAGTTTATCAGTCACGTCAGTACAGTCCTGAATATGAAGTTTAGTTATCAGTCCTAACCAATGAAAACATTTTGACAGTCAAGTTCGTACGAGAGGGTCATTCATTCAAGATATACAATCTGATTGTTACAGTTTCATGAGCACTTTATTTTGACAACGTTTTTTCGTTGCCAAGCAACAAAAATAATTACTGTATAACATGTCTAGACGTGTGCATTTTAAGGGGTTCTGTAGGAACCCCTTGAAATAAGAAAAATAGTTTCATTGTTAACTAAAACAGCAAAAAAGTTATATAAAGTGACCAGAACAAAATAAGGAAAATTTAGAATTTTTGAAAATGTTTCTTTACCGGTATCTGTGTAAAAATGCAAATAGCAAACAAAAAAAGTAATTGTTTGCAGTTTTTTGTTGGGTTTTTTTTTTTGTTATTTTGTAATGCCTGAATTCCTTTAAGCTAAGTTTTTACTAATGTCTGGCATTGCATGATTGCAGTTCTACATACACAGTTTTAGAAGCTAAGTTAAATCTTTTCAGTTATAGATACACATGGTGTATCTTAAATTAGATTACCCAAGAAGAAGTTGCACCATTCAGATTACTGCAAAGCTTACTAAGATACTCCAGATTTAAAGATTGTTTTCATGCAGTTAAGGTATTTAGGCCCATAATGGAGTGCCTCCTTTTTGAAGAGTATTCAATTCCTACCATAAACCTACTTTGACCGCAATTTTCATGGGGGCGTAGGTTCAAACCCCACTAGGACCAAATTTTTTCCCTTATTTTCCATTTTTCTAGTAAGATTTTACTTCTTTCAAGACTTGTTATTGATTTATTGTACAAAAATGGAAAAAAACCATTTGATAAGCGATATTTCATGCTGTTCAAAGTGAATTTAACTCTGAAACAGAAGGGGTAGAGTAAGACATCTTTAAAAATACTGAGTTACATGCGGTAAAAGTTCTCTATTTTGCCTTCGTTCTTTAGATTACATATTGTGGAAGAAATGTAGGTAGGTTTTACTTCTGCCCCAAGGTTATTTTTGAATGAAGTGAGCAAAATTCAAAACAGACCCAGAGGATTCGACCTTAATTTTTCAACGTTGGAGCAAGAATTCTGACTCATTAAATCCGTTTACTCAAGGCACCCTAGAAAAATGATATTGACAGTTTTTATTTTAAGTTTTATAATTGTTTACCAATAGTTTGATGTTTCTTTCATAAAAAATAATGATATAATGAATTCTCTGTAAACGTTTTGGATAAAGGCCACCACTTCGAAATTTGTCTCTACTTGAGCTTGAGGAAATGCCATAAATTACACAAAATTTATAAAAAAAAAAAAAACGGCATGGTAAAAGTTTTTAAAAATTTGCAGTTAAGTGCGAAGCACGGTCAACTGTAAGAATATACCCAGCAAATGCATTTTTTAAACATTACTTTTACGGGCCTAATACCTTAAGCATCACTCAGTATATTCCTTAATGAAAAAGAAATCACCAGTCAAGTAAGAACAAACCTTAACGATGAACGTATTTCATTAGTCAGGTTAGTGCATTCATAATACTTAAAATGGTTTTCAGCAGTCACTTAAATGCTTCTGTCAGTCAGTTTCTTATAGCCATGAACATCAAATAAACTGTCATTTGCGTCGTTTCCGGCAACGCGGAATTATGATATAATATGAATAAGTGATATATGTTTATTTAAATGGGATGGACTCGATATGATGAAACTTCATTTACCTCGTGAGGCCCGCAGTGATAACTAAAAATGTATTCTCCGCCGATGTCTTGCACATTTGTTACACAGAGCTGAAATGAAACTTACCAGTTACAACCAGCTTTTACATATGACATATCATATAATCTAAATACTGTCATTATGTTTTGTAAAGAAAGAGAAAAATGCTCTTTTTGCATACGCAACATCTGACGTCGTTCACAAAATTAAGAAAATGGCGTCGCTTGAAGAAATCTTTAGAACTCGAACAACAAAGTTTCAAAATGAGGTTTAAATTACAGATAAACATTGGGTCTTTCTGATTGCTCCAATAAGTGGTTTTTTGATTTTCGATTTTCTGATACTCTAGAAAAGTCTAATCATCTATGAGCCGCAGCTCTTCTTCGATGAATTACAAGAAATAGAAAATGTGAATTAGCCAAACTGCTTACAACTTATTCATTTGAAATGATGAGCAATATAGAGTCTAACTGGACTATCAGAATATTACAAGAGTGTTTTTTTTATATTGAAGTCATTAAACAGGTTGAATAAAACAAGAAAATACGAGACACTGTCGAGCATTTTATCAATTTTATTCAACGAATTTAATAAATGCATTGTGGAAGACACAAGTGTAATATTCTATTTATCACATGTTAGGTTTTCCAGCTGAAACATCAAAGTTTTATTCTTCTTCACCTATTATAGACGAATTCATTTCGACTAACATCTATTATAACTAAAACGACGTCAACGTCAAAGCTTTATTACACTAGTGAAATACTAAAATTATATAATGGCTTATTTGACTCCGGACAGCGACGTGAAACATATGATAATATTGTTTTCTCCATATATCCTAAATGATTTAAAAGACCCGACCTCAATTAATGTTTAAAGACACATGTTTCTTGAGCATTTATCAAAAACGCTTGTAAAAACAAAAATGATGAATACAAGATATCTCCAGTCGAAATATAAAGGTGCAAAAGATCTTTTTCACATAAAAATAATTACATTATGATCGTTAACCATAATGTTAAATGGGTAAACTCCATTCCTCCGCGCAGCCTATCAAATTTCTTTTATTAAAACTTGTAGCCGCCCGCAGCATATAGGCTTAAGCTTTAGAGAAAATCAGATCCTTTGATATTTTTCATAATTAAGAAAGAATGTCAGTTACGTTTACAACAATAACAAGCTTTACCTCATCACAATTTTTAAAATGCCTACACTCTTTTGGTCCTCTAACACTATCACAGTGTCGGCATAGTTTTGTTCCTCCTACTACTGGCACGTGAGCAGTCACTAAAATTTAACACATTAACTTTAGCATTATTCACAATAGCATTTTATAATTAAATTTTCTTTAATTTTAATTTTAATTAAAAGAAATTAAAATCGTTCCGTTTGCCATATGTTACCCTATATGTTATCTCATTCTTGCGGGCTGGTGCATTTATAGGAAGCCAAAAAGCCAATACACAGAACAACAAATAAAGCAATACCTGCTATTTACGCTAAGTCATATGTTGGCAAGTTGGTGCGTATTAAATACGCCTGACGAGATGATAGAATTTGGTCGTCCTGTTCCCACCAAACTGTCGATGATTTTCTGTATGGATTTGACGAAAAGTGACGCAAACTGTTGCAAGATGTAATTTTTCTTATTTGATTCGTGCAAATGAAATTTAAAATAAACTTACTGAATACTGTAATAAACTTACTGAATACTGTAATAAACAAGACAACAGCCTTCATCATTTTTCTAATAGTGTGATTTTATCTGTAAAAACTTGGCAATGATATCATAGTTGACCTTACACTAACCTAAATAAGTCTTTGTTTTATGCCTACATGTATTTAAAGAACGTGATTAAAGCCGTCGTTTTAAATAATGGCTTTCTTTTTTCCCAGTAACGTCTTTAAAGGATAGTTCAATTTGTTTCTTACTTTATACATCATTTCTTTGTTTCGAAGTAACTTCGGCCCTTTTACCTTTACCCCTCCCCCACTCCACCCCAACCCCTACCCCCACCATTTATAATAGTAAAGCAGATAAATAGTAATAAAAATTTACTTGTTGTTGGATTTTTTAAGCAACCCGTATACAATATTTCTGCGCTACAGATTCTTCTTGTTGTGAGCTTACTTTGCCATATCTGGCTATACGGCTGTGTTTTGGGTGCTCTGTGATTCCGGGAAATCTACCTTACTTTTTATTTTTCAAAGTTTAAGGAAATTGGCAATAAAATTATTTGTAAATCGAAAAATGTTGGCTTTTGTTCAGTCTAAGAACATATGAATTCACAACGATTTTTGTTTGTTTTTGTTATGTTTATCGTCGCACCGACGCACTTACAGGTCATATGGCGACTTTCCAACTTTGATGGTGGAGGAAGACGCCATTAATTTACCACGAGCGAGCACCTGCGTAGAACCACCGACCTTCCGTAAGCCAGCTAAAATTTTTCAAAATGTCCATTACCACCAAGTTTGCCATAGAATGTAAAACGACACTGCAAAATAAGAATGTGGGTGAGAAAGAAAATTACATATTGCTAAAAAGAATAACTCGTAATGAAATATCTCTTGAAATGTAAGTTTAACGTCCTTGAAAACGCGTATTACCTTCAATATTCAAACTTTCAACATTGATTTGGAAACAATAAAACTCAGATTGTATCGCAGAAATACTAAGTTATCGGCCGATATAATGGTAAAATGCAATAAAATTAGACATTTTTGTAAAGATTTACCTGTAAAATTTCATTAGAACGCATAAACATTTAAACGTGAATGTACTTGATACCACGGACGTAAATATTGTATGCGGTTTTTAAATAAGCTTTATATAAAGTTTTAGTTGTTTTAATTCTAATTAAATAACCTTTTGCTAGCTATAATGTATCTAAAAATCATTATCTTTAAAGCAAGTGTGTCTTAAAGATGGCGACACAGCCTATTCAAATTGTATCCCCACTAATTATAAATGCTCGTCTCATGATAGCAGTGGAAATAATAACTAACACGGGTTAGTTTGTTTGTATTATTAGGTTATTTAACATTGTTCTGTACAATACGGATATATAGTTGGACGAGTACCCAGCTGAGAAAACCATATTGGACGAGCCGCTAGGCGAGTTCAATATGGTTTTCTCAGCTGGGTACGAGTCCAAATATATCTCGTATTTTACAGTACAATGTTAAATAATATTTTTATTCTATATCTATTTTATCTTACTATGATAATAGTTTAAATTAAAATGTTTCAATGAATATTGTATTCCTGCCTTTTCTAGTTTTTCCCAGCTTAGTATGAGTGCAAATATATATTATACAGAACAATGTTAGACCTTAAATAACCTTTTTATTCTATATTTATTTCACTTCATAAGTAATTTACTTAATTCATTGAATGTTTTTTTTTCTGCGTCTCATCATTAAAAAAGTATATGGTGCAACCTCCCTACAACAGCCATTTGGCGATTTGGGTGGCAATAATACTTGGCTGAGATATTATGCCCACAAACATTGTCAGCAAGTTTGGTGAAGATCGGATGAAAGCTGTTCGACTTAAAAGAGCGGACAAGGCTAAATTCCCCGTTTTTCGAGTAATTCAAGGACTATAATCAAAGAGTGCCTGGTACAATTTGGCTGGTTATCGAAATTGGCCGAGATGTAATGCCCACAAACATTGTCAGCACGTTTGGTGAAGATCCGACGAAAACTGAATTATAGAGCAGACATGTTTTGGGTGCTGACCGCCCGTCCGCTGCCATTCATAATCTTCTCCATTTTGTTTCTTAACCGTTAAATAAAAACTGCTGAGGTAGCTATTCAGACAGTTAGGGCTGAAACCAATTTCTAGCTTTCGTCCAGAACGGCTTCTTTTATCGACTTTTCAAATATTTTAACATCTCATAATCCTTTTTACAGTATCTTTAAGTTTTTGATTATTAACGAACGTTTCAATATCTAAATCAAATAGCATTGTTATCCCTTGAATCGTTTTGTGTGTTGTAAACAAAAAAAAACTCAAAGTAAATCCAGATTTCAAGACGCATAATCAAACTCTGTACGTAGAGCGCCTACTTCATCCGATTTACATTCGGAACATTTTCACGCGTTTCGGACTGTATCGTATTTTTAACATGGGACTGTTGAACCGTCCAAATACAGAAAATACAGGATTTGAGTTTTAAGTATTATTGATTGTATTCATTTTGAATGTTCTAGGAAAATAAACGACTTTTCGAGTTTAGATTATATCACTTGTTGATATTCGAAAAATAAGGGGAATTCACTGCCTGTCGTCCGTCCGTTCAAAATCTTCTTGAGAAAAATTATTGGGATAATGTTTTAAACAATCTCACTTGAATGATACATGGGTGACGCACATACAAATTGCTAAAACAATTTCATTCAATGCAGAAATGTGGTTGCCATAGTAAACGAAAGGAAAAATATGTTTAAAAATATTCATGTGTGAAACAGAAAGGCATAGTAATTAGATATATGGTGTGTGGCATTACCTAGCGGTCTTCCAGTATTAAAGGTATTCAAATTATGCCACTGGATTCAAAATTATCCCATGTACAGTGATGTAGGGACAGTACTTTTAAACGGACTTATAAAGGAAAATCTTTTTAATATCTTCTTCTCGTACAGTATATTATACTCTATGATATTCATTCAAATTACGACCCTGGTTTCAGAAGTAACTCAGCCATAATCATTATTCTACTTCATCATGTCCAATCTCGGTAATCCCAGGTTGTTTCAAAAATAGAAAAAAGCGCCCGAAAAAGACTTCACATTTCAAACTTCAGATTTCACACTTCAAACTTCACACTTCAAACTTCACACTTCAGACTTCACACTTCAAACTTCACATTTCACACTTCACACTTCAGACTTTCCTATTATTTGTATGTGTATTAAGAATTATATATATGAAGTGTGAAGTGTGAAGTTTGAACTGTGAAGTATGAAGTTCGAAGTCACCACCGTTCTTTCGTAAAATACCGTAATATATTGTACGGTCACGTGTTGCAAATGAACGTTTGCGATTGGATAGATAAAATAGGTATAGAATAAATAATTTTATTTATAGCTGTTGTCACCACTGGTAACCCAGAAGAAGACTGTTAGTAATGTGTTAGTGGCAGGATAGTGCAAGATACAGAAGATGCTAAGATTAAAGAAGCTCCACTGTTTCTTTAATACCCCAGTCACACATACGGCGCGGATAGCAACGTCTAGTCATGGACAGAAACGTAGTAATCCGTATCGATCCGTACCTGAGCCATACGGATTGGTACGGATTGATACGATTTACTACTTCAAGGAGCGGCTCAGGTTCGGATCGATACGTATTACTACGTTTCTGTCCGTGGCTAGACGTAGCTTTCTGCGCCGTATGTGTGACTTGGGTATTACGGGTCAGGTGTAAAGCACCCATACACGGTACGCTTATCCCAATGTATGTCTTTTATTTGTTCTCGATTTGACTCGAACTCACGACCCCCAGTTTAACATGGGATAGATACTGTGCACAGTTGGTATAGCCTTCCATGACATCTGATTCCTGCAATGCATCCTTGTTAAAAATTCATATTACTGTATTGTTTTGCAAAAAGAGAATGGCGATGGTCACAACATTTACTAGAAAGTAAATGTTCACCCAGGTTTTGTTACCTGTTAGCAAGACTATAACAGCCTTTGTATGTTTTCAAAAGTTCCCGGGTACATTTAATGCGTTGTTGTTTCTTTTGCTCCTCAGTGCACAAATGAGGTACCCACATAGAGCAAACCTTTCTCATGTCCAAACGCTTTTTCAGAATTATTTGCACACTGCTTTCTGACATGCCAGTTCAACTGGCTAAATCATTCACCGACAATTACGCATAGTTTTTACAGCAGCGATGTTTGCCTTGGTAACAAAGGTTTTAGGCCTACTACAATATACAAAAAAAAGTATGAAGAGACGTTTAACTATAATGTTTTAAACACCCCATTACACAATACAATTGTCTATACGAAAATAATGAAAAATCGCTAGCAGTTTCAGCAATAGTAGGTGTGTTCAAAACAATTTTTCACAAAAACAAGCTTGGTGACGCAATGTTTTTATTTGTTCATTGTTTTTAGAACAAACTTTTCTACAGTTCGTTTTCGTAAACATCATGTTTGTAAACATTAAAGATTGCGTTTTGTAACCTAAACTCAGAGTTCCATTTTTTAGTGTGTCCCGTATAAGAAAAACGTGTGCTCAAGCTATAACAAAACATAATAAAAAAAGTAGAAAGGTCATTTTGTAAGTAGAGAAAATTTGGTTTGTATGTCACGAATGACCTAGTAATCGAACTATAATAGCATCAGATATGTAATTTTGAAAAAAAAAGCTATAGGAATTCTCTTTAAGTTTTCTGTAAAGTTAAATCTAATCCCCACCTCCTCCCCGCTTTCCCTCCCCCCCCCACGATATTTGATTCATTGCTTGTAAAAAATACAAAAGAAAATATGACGACACCTACCTCTGTTGGCTTTCGCGACATGTACTACCACGACAAAGCGATTTACCGTAAACCTCTGCAAGAGGTGTGTGTGTGCGTGTGTGTGTGTGTGTGCGTGCGTGCGTGCGTGCGTGTGTGTGTGTTTGTGTGTGTGTGTGCTCGGGTTTAACGTCTTTTTCAACAGTTTTTCAGTCATATAAACGACGGTGTCTACTTGTAGCAGTGAGCACAATGCCCAACTTTATAGTGCTGCATCACTGGAATATCACGCCGTAGACACGTGGCATGATACCCCACCCAGACACATTATACTGACACCGGGCTGACCAGTCCTAGCACTATCCCCTTAATGCTGAGCGCCAAGCGAGGAAGCTGCTAGTACCATTTTTTTACGTCTTTGGTATGACGCGGCCGGGGATCGAACCAACGACCTCCCGCACTCGAAGCGGACGCTCTACAACTAGGCTGCCGAGGCGGTAGCTCTGTTGTTTACCAGGCGTGGGTACCGGAGGTAAACTGCTTTAGTTATAAAGCTTTATATTTAACCGTGTATAAGAACGTGTTTCTCTGTGGCGTAATGGTCAAGAACACAGCACAATTTTCTTGCCGCGGCGGCCCGGGTTCGATTCCCGACTCGAGCGTGTTTTTTTCTTTTTTTTTTTTTTTTTTTTTTTTTTGTTGTTTTTTCTTGGTTTCACATTTTTTAAAGGTAGTTCAGAAACAAAATCGAATGTTTTTTGTTCATAATATGACGGGATCTTTTATCTTTTAAACTTAAGAAAACAACTATTTTAGCGAAAATCTAAAGTCCAGTACCTTTTAGCAAAACACTTTTTGAAACAAGTCTACTTGGTTCAAATAGAAATAGATTGTTGGATGTAAAAAAAAACAAGAATGGAAATCCGATTATACAGAAAGATGAATTTGAATTGGCTGGCATCAATCTAACGATCGAGTACTTTAGTCAGATTGCTGGTTCAACAATTTCTAAACTGATTTGTAGTTTTTCACTCGCTTGTACAGGAAAAAAGAAAAAAAGAAAAACACTTTTTGTAGTTTGGAGTGTACTACTGATCAATAATAAAAATGTAGTTATGTAAATGGGATTTAAAAGCAATATTTCAACTTAAAAAGGGCAAACCTGTTAAAAGAATTAGAGCCTTCTACTGGAATTGAAGCTATTTCTATTCTCTCAAAAAGTTCATATCTGGTTTTGAAACTTGAGAAGTCAGGATAATACTATCTTAAATCATACTCCTTTCACAGTGTTTGAAAACAACTAGTCGTTAAGTCTTTTGCGGAAATAACCACTTTGTACAGGTAAACTTGTCATTTTAGAAATGTAGCACTGCTGAGACATTTCTTGAAAAAAAGTCTAATGTAACAAAAAAACTTTTAAAAAATGTTTGTCAAGAAAAAATAATTGCGCTTGAATAATCAACGTAAGCTTCAATCATCAAGAAAAGTTATAGGTCTTTACTTTCAAATTGGTGAAATTGGCCGGTAACATTATAAAGACATAAAGTTCTACAAAAATGTTGTGCATATAAATATTTGACGTCCAATTCAATCAGTAAGTGCAGAATCCTTTATAATAAAACAATTGCCATATATTTTGACAGTATCAAAGTGTTGCATGAATTCGTGAGTTTTAATAATCATTTCAGTTGATAATAATTTTATCTGTAAATGCAAATACTGGCTGAAATCATAGATGATCCTTATGTGTGTATGCATAACATTCCATATATCAAAACTGTAAATTCATACATTTAAAATAAATAAATTTGTACACTTTTACAGACTTTATATATATATATATATTTACTGAGTCTGTATGTGCGTGTGCCATTACATAAACATGTGCGTGTGTCCAGATCGTACGACAACAAAAAGTAGAAACATTTTAGATGATTACCAGAAATTCATTGCTATACATGTATTTATGGAAAAGGATTTTGAAACCGTTAGTTACAGATAGGTTATATGATATGGAAATAGATGACGATTAGTAATTTTAACAAATTTTTGATTCAAAATGAAAACGCGTTGGAGATAAACTGCTTTAATTATAAAGTTTTATACCTCACGGTCGTTTGGTACGTATTCGTGAGTGGTGTATTGGTCAAGCACTCAAGTAATTTATTCATTGCCGCGGCGATTCGTTTCCCAACGCGGAAGTGATTTTTTCTTATCTTGGCATTAAGCTTATGGTAGCTTGGATTTCTACAGTTTATAATACAAGGGCGTAACCTGGGGCGGGGGGTGCGACGGGTGCGATCGCACCCCCCTTTTTCGGCAAAGCTTGCATTTTTCATTACACCAAAATACCCTTGAAAGCCCAGTCTTTGATTTTTTTCGGCTCGCTGCGCTCGCCAATTTACATATATTTTCTAATATTGACGCTGTAACCTTTGTAAAAAGTCTGTTGATTATCGTCTAGGCCTATATCTCAAAAATCAATGGATTGAGCACCGGCAGCCTTTTACCTAACGTTTCAATGTTGAATCTGGTGATTTTACAGAAGGCTGGATGTATCTATCAACTAACCTGATGAGAAATAAATCTAACATAAGTTATTTTGTAATTTTTACATGAACTGCATATGAAATCAAATTTTACAGCTGTGCCTTTCCCTTTCAGTATATTTTTTTAATTGTAGATAAATTGTAAGAAAAATACAGTGTCATGCTACAGCTGCTAAAACAGATTATCGCATAGTGCGGCAGTTTTCCTTTGATCTTTGCAGTATGTTAAACATGGTAACACACATTAATACTAAAAAATCTGTGCTTATATTTTACAAAACTGTTACGATATATATCAACACAGAAATCTCTATAGAGTTTCATTAGAAGAAGACTGTTGTGATATATATCAGCACAGTAAAACTGTTCCGATATAATATTATATCGCAACACTTTTTCTCTATCGAGGTCCTATTGAGGGAGTATAATTTTTTCCTTTCAAAGAAAAGATCGATGATCTTAGCTCCAATTTACAGTTCACAGAGAAAGAATTGTCACAAACACCTACATTTATAAAGTAAAGAATAATTAAACTAGAATATTTCAAAAACTCGATAGTTATCGCCAAATTCAGAAATACATGGAATATATGAAATTCTGAGATTTCTCAAATGTTTCTTTTTCTTTGATTTTTTTTTACAAACAAAACAACAAGTTTTACAATATGTTTGGCCAATGAAATGCAAAGATTTAAAACCAATGCAGAAATCTGTTGGATACTTTTATCTGGGGAACACATTTTCTAAAACAGAAGTTTTAGTGTTTCAGTCAGCGAGACGCTGAAAGGGAATCAAGAGTAAAAATAATAATAAACAAATTTAAATGAAAATAATATATAAATTTTAATGATAAAACTATGCGATAAAACAGTTATAATATGTAATGCTCGTGTGTTACGAGGATATATCAGAGCTAGGGGTACATCTCGGTATTTTTCTCTGCACATATCTGTCTCGGCCGACCGGCCTCGACGATATGTGCAGAGAAAAATACCCTCGATGTACCCCTAGCTCGGATATATCCTCGTAACACACTCTCACACATACTATAATTATTACAAATTTATTTTGTCGTGCGTTATTTCTTTTCTTTCTATAGCTGATACCTAATTCACATTTAACCCGGGCGGCGCGCGATAATTCCTTGCGGATTTTTGGGCATCGTAGATGGCTGTGGGCTACGGCGTATGTGTTCACATTATATACAAGCATCGTGCCATTTTTGTACTGGTTCTATGTATGGAAATCGTACGAAGCCCGTACTGCTTCCGTGCATGAAGAGGCTGCGCGGAGAAGATACAAGGTAAAAGCCTGGACGGCAGTCTACGTGCTTAGAAATTCTGGGGGTCAGTCTGTCTACCATCTCCCTAAACATGGTAGGCTCGATTATGAGGTAAGCTTAGAAGTCCCCATAGGATTCCGGCATCAACTCCTGCATCAGGGTGTCCAAGTGTCCGAGGGTGGCCCGTCTCAGCAGCAAGGGTTTCACGTATACCGTCCTCTTCCTGTGCCTCTGTCGGGCCTGCTGCTCTTCAAGAACGACCAGGCTTGTAATCATCTGCTCTCTTCTCCTGACCTGCCTCAACTGCAACCGCAGGTATGCCGCTGTGAGTCTTAGGAAAACTATCATTTTTTTTGACAAATAATGAAAACATGTCGGAGATGGCCATTTATATATAACCATCTGAAAAATGTGGATGATGTGGCCGCTGTAGGGTTGCCGAACGATGATTGCTTAGTATTTGTGCGTTTTCATGGGTACCGCACGGGCAGCAAGCGACAACCTTGCGGCTGTGCGAGGGTCGTGCAAAGGTCCCACGAGTCTATAATCTCCGTACGATTTCGTTTTGGCAACATATCCACGAAAAATCGCGCGTTGGCTGCACGATCAGCCAGTGCAGGGATTTGCAATGCCATCTGCAACACGTCTACGAGTTACGGGCTTTCGAATTTTCTAATTTGTATAACTTTTCACTAAGCAAAATCGTAGAGGCTGTGGAGCCCTTGAACAAAAATTGTTCTGCCGCCTCCTGCACGGAAAGGAGGATACGGGCAGTCTACGGGCTCCGAAGACACATCGCAGGCCAAATGTAAACTAGGCATTACTTGCCAAATATTCTCAGCTGTGTACATATACATGTAATTATTCTTTGTATTATATGATTTTTAGAAACCCAGAGGATTACTTTTATGCAAAAATGATTATGTATAGCTTTATACCTTTTCACAATAGTGGAATGAAATATATGAAAATAACAGTTTAAGTTTACATTAATTTCTAATAGATGGTACGATGTAAACTTTGTTTCACAAACAACAATGACCTTATTCTATACACATCACATCTGTCAAATATTTTTTTTTAAAAATAGTGTGTCTTTCTTGATATTACTTTTGTATTATTATCATTATCTTAACTTACTGATCTGAACTTAAAAGACATTATGTACTATTCACAGAAAAAAAAGCGAAAAAAATAAGTCACATATCTACCCATCAGTAAGCTTTCAAATACAAGCCAAATCGCACGAAATGACTTCTTAATTTAAAAATTTTCTGGGGGAGCCCCCCCCCCCCCCATACCCCCACCTGCGGGAACTTAAAAGACATTATGTACTATTCACAGAAAAAAAGCGAAAAAATGAGTCACATATCTACCCATCAATAAGCTTTCAAATACACGCCAAATCGCACGAAATGACTTCTAAATTTAAACATTTTCTAGGGGCCGCCCCCCATACCTCCACCTGCGTGAACTTAAAAGACATTATGTACTATTCACAGAAAAATAGCGCAAAATGAGTCACATATCTACCCATCAGTAAACTTTCAAATACACGCCAAATCGCACGAAATGACTTCTTAATTTAAAAATGTTCTGGAGGAGGCCCCCATACCCCCACCTGCGGAAGGGGGTTACCCCCTCCTACACCTACCCCCCTTGTCAACTCGCACCCCCTCCGAAAAATCCTGGTTACGCCTATGTAATATGACCAAACTTTAATTTTGAAGACAGATCTTTGTTAGCCAAAATCTGGAGGTGAGTGCCTTTTCACTTTACTGATAAAACATGTTACAAAGATTTTGATAACGTTGACCTTGGTTGAAATTTTGAACTTGGGGTCATCTGATATATGACAATTTTTTGACATACGTGTTAATTCCGATGGACAAGATGGCGTTTTATGTAGTCATTTTGATATTAGCGTGCTGTAAGTAGTTTATTCGATTATTTCAGATAATACTTATTTGACAATATTCTACACATACTTGGTCTAGTTTTTGGCGACTTCCGTTTGGGCGTACAGAGAGTCTCTACACAGTGTTCCCTCTCATTTTCACGATTATTTCAGATGATTTGAAATTTGCTTCTTAGGCTTTGGCTTCCTCGTGGGACAGGCATGATTGTGACGTCAGCACTGATGACGACACATTAGTCCGGAAAACGTCGACAATTTCCTGAAAAAGTTAAAGGATCTTTAACAATAATCGAAAGTCTCACATTCGCTAAAACTAAGCTGGTCATTTGAGAGGAATTTAACCATACTAATTTTAACTGAATGAGGTGAAAATTTGGATATGATTAAGAAGATCAATGGGGTGGAGAGATTTTTCCCGCCTTGGTCAGATAGAGCAGGGGCAGTTTTATCTTAACTTCTAACATTAAAGGTAAGATTACTTTACAGTAAGTTTCAGATTTAAACAATGTTTAGTCATAAGTTTGTATAGATCTAATTTTATACACATCAGTTTCAAATTTGAAAGCAGGATTTTGGGTACACGAGTGTCTTTTTTTTTTTATAAAATACTGGTGTGCAGTCATCACTAAATCCATCAGCACATAGGCCTAATCAGATATGTCACATTTGACATTATACAGAGCTATACGTTCTTGTTAGGTTAACATTATATTTATCCGGGCATTGCCATATAATCGCGTTCTCGTTTTCATCTCGCGAGATAAAAGTAGACCGCGTAAAAACTTGAATTAATTCATTAGTATCTGTCTGTGAATGTCGTATCAATAGAAATAATTTTACTAATCAGGTATAGTTATGTAAATAAAGAATGGTATAAAATAAAAAAAACTCATCGATTTAGAGACTTCCTGCTGAAACCAGTAACTTTTTATTAACAATCATTTATTTTTTTTACAAAATCAAAAATACAAGAATAATTTTATTGAATATAAAAGAAATGCTTCTAAATCCCGCAGTATATTATATGAATTGTTGGTTGATCAAAAACAGGGAATTTAAGGGTGGCAGAAGCTAATAGCAAAGTTAAGGGGAAAAGAGCGGGAGGATGACGCGGATCTTTGCTGCTATCAACATGCTAATTATGTTTAAGATATTTAAAATCTATTCTTCAAAATTCACGATGAAATTGACAGTATGACAGTAGCTATAACAACAGGGACAGTAGCAATACCAATAAGCAGTAGATGAAGCACCAGTTTCAGCAGAAGCAGTTAGAAGTAGCAATGGCAACAGTTGCTACTGCTATTGCTACAACTAATTTTACATCTGTCTGCTACTGCTGTCGCTGCTACTAATGCTACTGCCAGTTTCACATTTTTTTATACTGCTAGTGCCTGTTCTTCTTTACTTCTGCAACTATTGTTACAGTCAATTCCACAATTTTGCTGCTGCTTCTGCCAATGCCATTTTTGCAGTGATGATGCTAGCTTCGACATATCTCTGCTGCTACTGCTTGTACCAGTTTCATGATTTTCAACCGCTATTGCTTATACTTCAACTTCTACTGCTACTGTCAATTTCACTTACACATTTTGCTGTTGCTAATGCTGATTTCGCAATTTTGTATTGCTGCTACTACAAATGCTAATTTTGCTGCTGTTGCTGCTGCTGCTCTGTTGTTGTTGCTGCTGCTGGTGCTGCTGCTGCTGCTGCTCTGCTCTGCTGCCGGTGCTGCTGCTGCTGCTGCTGCTGCTGTTGCTGCTCTGCTGCTGCTGTATTGCTGCTGCTGCTGCTGCTGCTGCTCTGCTCTGCTCTGCTCTGCTGCTGCTGCGGCTGCTGCTCTGCTCTGCTGCTGCTGCTCTGCTGCTGCTGCTGCTGCTCTGCTCTGCTGCTGCTGCTGCTGCTGCTGCTCTGCTCTGCTGCTGCTGCTGCTGCTGCTGCTGCTGCTGCTGCTGCTCTGCTGCTGCTGCTGCTGCTCTGCTCTGCTGCTGCTCTGCTCTGCTCTGCTGCTGCTGCTGCTGCGGCTGCTACTCTGCTCTGCTGCTGCTGCTGCTGCTGCTGCTGCTGCTGCTGCTGCTGCTGCTGCTGCTCTGCTCTGCTGCTGCTCTACTCTGCTCTGCTGCTGCTGCGGCTGCTGCTCTGCTCTGCTCTGCTGCTGCTGCTGCTGCTGCTGCTGCTGCTGCTGCTGCTCTGCTGCTGCTGCTGCTGCTCTGCTGCTGCTCTGCTCTGCTCTGCTGCTGCTGCTGCTTTGCTCTGCTGCTGCTGCTGCTCTGGTCTGCTGCTGCTGCTGCTCTGCTCTGCTCTGCTCTGCTGCTGCTGCTGCTGCTGCTGCTGATCTGCTCTGGTCTGCTGCTGCTGCTGCTCTACTGCTTCTGCTGCTGCTGCTGCTGCTGCTGCTGCTCTGCTCTGCTCTGCTCTGCTGCTGCTGCCGCTGCCGCTGCCGCTGCTCTGCTGCTGCTGCTGCTGCTGCTCTGCTGCTGCTGCCATTACAAATGTTTCAGTTTTGTCATTGCTACTGCTGCTACCGCTAATTTTGCCATTTTTCTATTGCTACTGCTGATGCTACTGCTTGGTCTTCTATTACAGCTGCTGCAACCAATTTACAGTTATTTGCTATTGCTGTTGCTGCTACTTGCAGTTTCACAGTTGTGTCACTGCTACTTATGTATCTACCAGTTTCACGATTTTTGTACTGCTTCTGCTGATGTTTCGTCATATTTCCACTACTACTGCTACTACCAGTTTCATGAATTTTCTACTGCTACTGCTTATTCTTCAACTTCTACTGCTACTGCCAATTTCGCGTTTTTCTGCCGCTGCTGCTGTTAAATTTACTGCCAGTTCCACATTTTTGCTACTTCAACTCCTGATTTCGCAATTTTTGTACCACTGCTGCTACTGTTTGTTCCACTACTACTGTACTACTACTCCTGCTGCTGCTATTACACACTTTATATTTTTGTTGCTGCTAGTGCTGCTACTGCTTCAGCTTGTTCCTCTACTTCTGCTCTGTTGCTACTGATACTGCCAAAACATTTATATTTTTTCTACTGCTACTGCATACTTCACCATTTTTCTACTTGCACTGCTGCTGCTGCCACTTGTTTTTCTTCTGCCACTGCCGCTAGTCCAATTCACCTCAATTGCTGCCAGCTTTACGTTTTTGTCACTGCCACTATTGCTGCCACCGCTACCGCAGCTACTGCTGCTTCAGTACGCGTTTATTTATTTTTCTGCTGCTTACTGCTACTGATGATTTTACATTTTTTCTTCTCCTAAAGCTACTGTTTCTCTGCTTCTACTTGTTCATCTACTTGTACATTCAGTACTTATTTTTGTATTGCTACTGTTACTGCCAATTTTACGTTTTTACCTCTGCTATTGCTATTACTTCTACTGCTACTGATGCTTCAGCAAATTCTTTGCTTTTTATTTATCTACTTCTCATTGCTGACTTCATATACATCAGGTTTTTATTTTCAGTTTTGGTAAGCGTTTAATATGTCAAAATTATTTTAAAGCGATCACACGTATAATGCGGTTTTATTTCAGTGCAATCAGGGATGCCAGTGCACGGTAAAAAATGCCGAAGTTGCCCTCATCTTGTCAGAGGTCCAGACGAGTGTACGCACTTCCAGAACTGTCCAGATGTAAGTAATGTTTTAATTCACGCAAACCTGAATTACTGTACCATAAATCAGACAGAAAAAAAGACAATACAAGTTTTGCCTCGTTTAAAGCTTAGTTTTCAAATTTATTTTTAATTAAAAAGACATAAAGATTCTTTACAAGATACGAAAATCAATCGTATACTATTGAACAAATCAAGGTCGTGTTAACAAAAGTGTACCAGACTTTTACATTTTATCGGCTGGGTCGTCCGCCATTATTAAAAGGAAATCAAAATCAAAATCCTTAACCGGATGGTGTTGCAGCCACATTGATGTTGAATCACCGTAATGCTATATCCCAAATTATTGATGGTCATTCCTTTTGACCGGTTTATACACTTCTATCATATCTCTTATATAGGCAGGTGACTGATTGTGTAGAGCCTTAAAGTTATGGGTCAGAACTTGTACTGCATCCTGTATTTTACTGGCAACCAATTGAGCTCCGTCTAAACCCGTGTTATATGACTGCGACGGGTTGTCTTATTGAACTGCTTTCCGGTTAATAGTATAAACTATTTGCACGATGTCCAAAAGACCCTAGGGCTAATAGTTTTAACTACTGACCAGCAAGCCAGTCGATAAATGTATTACTACATGGGATGAAATATAACTTTTAAAGTTTCTTCTTCAGTTTCTGCTTTTAGCTCAGCAAAATTGTTTTGAGCTATAAACCCGGTCAAGAGCACAGACTACGGACCGGCAATATATAAGCAGTCGTGTAATAAAGGACGCTATAAATAACGATAAAAACATGCCTACACATGTACAAGAGACATACGTATGTAATGCCATAGCCCTAGGTTCAATGACGTTGATTGTCAGGGACTGTCAAGTCGGCTCTTCTACTTCTATGTTTGCTCACATATAAAAATTCGATATTTCCCATTACAGATCTGGTGCAGCTGTTCTGCGCATGCCCGGAATGATTATCAGTTGGAGCGCATGCAAAATTACGCATTTTTTTTGCATGTCCACACAGATGTAGTGTATAATATGCATAATATACTGACTAAAGGTTAGGGAGTATTTTCGTTAAAATTGCTTGAATCCGGTATATACCGAAGTCTGTAATATATCAAAGTCGCACCAGATCTGTTTTAGTCACAGCCATAAAATTTGGCCTCTGCTTTCCACGCTGGTCATTTTAACTAGTTTTGTGGATTAAACTGAGCAGGAGACGCAAAAAAATGTAAATAATTCAGAATAGTTATTCTTTGTACGTGTACGTTTGTAATGAATCTCTATGTCTTTTATGTAAATACTGTTACCTGTGACTCTATTTGTTCACACAAACTCTGAGACAAAGTAACTATGATTTTCTTAAAAAAACGCTGTGCCAAGTAGTCCTTACTCTCCTTCTGGTGGCGCGATCACTGGGGATTTGCCCAAATAACCACTCATTTGATGATTCCCTTAACATCTGTCGCTATGTATTGAGTGCTTTCAATCTTATTGTACATTCATCTATTTTAGCTCTGCTTAACGTTGGTCATAAAACGGCTTGATGATGCAAAATTTCAAATTTTAGTGAGGGAGTATCCCCCTCCTCTCCCCAACACCTCTCCTTCCCTAGCACTAGTCCCCGACTATCCATGCTTTTAGATCTGGATCTGGAAACAAGTAAAGTGGCATGGAGTTTCCTTGTGTCCACGAGATAATACAAATTTACTAAGTTCGGGCCTATAAAACCTCACGCTGGCGGCAAAATCAAAGAATTCACAATTGCAATAGAAAAAAAAATAATATTACGATTCACACATGTAAGTAAAAAATACCATCCCTACTTTTTGCCAGAAGAGAAATCCTGCTTTAGCCCTACTTTTTTTAGGAAACTTAACAATAACATTTTTCCCTATTGTTTTGATACGCAGCCATTGTCTTACACCAAGGTAATTAATATATATGCTCACATTTTAATTATATTAAACATATTTTCAGTCATGTATAACTGAAGTTCATCCTAGGAATGGGCAGTACCGGTTCATATACCGCTGTGGACCTGAGGACGTAAGTGTAGAAACATGTATAAAATGTATTTTGTCCTTCTCATTTATGTCTCTTTTTTATAACTGAAGTTCATGGCGTCACACTTTATAATACACTCAAGAACTTTCTGACTTCTTACCTGATTCTTTTGTTTTTTATTCAGCTAAATCATGGCAGATTTGAATAAAATTTGAACATAAAGTTTACTTATAAACATAACAACGATAACAACCGGAAGTAAACGTATTTAGCCGTAAAGCTTAAAATAAGGTAACCTTTAAAACAAAATAAAACACATAATAAGTAAGTTCCAAATGACAGTAGTACACTCTGAATCTATCCAATTTATGAAATCCGAATAATTATACACTAATTTTTCAACTCTGTTTAGTTGAAATGGAACATCCTATTATTAAACCTGTTTGGCTACCTGAGAGTTTATTAACTCTTTTGTTCTTCAAAATATTGAAAAAATTTCTTTAAAACTTGATTACCTCACAGACAATGTTAGGGAAGTGAGAGTTTCTTTAGATTCTTTAGATGGAGTAGTTACTGATATCTCTAATATTTTTGCAACAGTTGCAAAAAAAATGTGTTATGTTTAAAACTGTAAAGCCCCACCCTTCTTAGGCAAATGTCTCCAACAGAAAGAAAATGGAACAACCCTGGTTTGATTTGGAATGTCAAAATAAAAATATTTGCTTTCATGAATGCAAAGAAAAATATATTATATACTTGTCAATTCTGATATTTGTTATTACCACTCTCGTCGCCTGAACAGTTCTGACAATATGTTTTGTTTCGTTTTTAGCTCACCTGTCACTTAGTGACAAGGTGAGCTTTTGTGATCACCCTTCGTCCGTCGTCCGTCGTCAGTCCGTCCGTCCGTCCGTGCGTCCGTCCGTCAACAATTTCTTGCTGCACGATAGTGGTTTCATTTATGATTTTATTTTAACCAAACTTGCACACAACTTGTATCACCATAAGATCACGGTTCCTTTCTTGAACTGGCCAGATCCCATTATGGGTTACAGAGTTATGGCCCCTGAAAGGGCCAAAATTAGCTATTTTGACCTTGTCTGCACAATAGCAGCTTTATTTATGATTTGATTTTTACCAAACTGGCACACAACTTGTATCACCGTAAGATCTTGGTTCCTTTCTTGAACTGACCAGATTCCATTATGGGTTCCATTTTGACCTTGTCTGCACAATAGCAGCTTCATTTATGATTTGAATTTAACCAAACTTGCACACAACTTGTATCACCATAAGATCTCGGTTCCTGTTTTGAACTGGGGAGATTCCTTTATGGGTTCCAGAGTTATGGCCCCTGAAAGGGCCAGAATTAGCTATTTTGACATTGTCTGCACAATAGCAGCTTCATTTATGTTTGAATTTAATCAAACTTGCACAAAACTTGTGTCACCATAAGATCTCGGTTCCTTTCTTGAACCGGCCAGATCCCATAATGGGTTCTAGAGTTATGGCCCCTGAAAGGGCCAAAATTAGCTTTTTTGACCTTGTCTGCACAATAGCAGCTTCATTTATGATTTGATTTTAACCAAACTTGCACACAACTTGTATCACCACAAGATGTTGCTTCCTTTCTTAAACTGGCCAGATTCCTTTCTGAGTTCCAGAGTTATGGCCCCTTAAAGGTCCAAAATTGGCTATTTTGGCTTTTGCAGCCATATAGAGACTTCATTTATGGTTTTATTTGATACAAACTTCCAAAATATCTTCAACAACGATAAATCTTGGATTCCATGACAAATCAGATCCAATCCATTATTGTTGTTAGTTTGACTGAGACAATCAGGGTAGATAAGTATGGACTGATTTTATGTCGAATTACCTCCCTTTATTTCGAATTAAAATGGGTATATCTCCGTAACTAATGAAGATACTGATCTGAAATTTCATTTATGTCAACAATTTATTTGGCAGATCCTTCTTTTGTTCACTTACAATATTTGTTTTAATTACTTCCCTTTAACGATACTATAAATAGCTTATTTTTAATAACTTTTTTATGATTGTCCGTAGGGAAAATTCGAGACCAATTTTGTGTGGTACAACATGGATGGTCCCTCCAATTTTTAGGTGTATTTTGACATATCTATACCTTGTAAGATTTTTTTTTCTTTTTGGTTAAATTTCTTCCCTTTGTTGTTCCTGTCCTTTGGATTTAGATATTTATGAGGACCTTCTTGTCCTCAAGTGCAATGATAACAGGTGAGCGATATAGGGCCATCATGGCCCTCTTGTGTTACTATAAATAGCTTATTTAAGAAACTGTTTTATTATTGGCCGTAGGGAAAAATCGAGGCCACTTTTCTGTGGTTCAATATGGATGGTACCTCCAATTTTTAGGTGTATTTTGACATATCTGTACCTTGTAAGAATTTTTTTTTAATTTTGGTTAAATTCTTCCCTTTGTTGTTCCTGTCTTTTGGACTTAGATTTTTTTCTGAGGACTTAGATTTATTTTTAATTTCTTTCCGTTGTTGTGCCTGTCCTTTGGGCTTCATCAGTCAAAATTTTGCTCCTAACCTCATCTGGTTTAATCCTTCAGGCATGAAACTACTGGCCTAATTTGAAAATAATTTTATTTGAAGTAACTTTAAGAATATTTCAACTATATTTTCTCATAATTCTTTTGATTGATCTTGATTATGATTTTTTGACCTTCTTGTCCTTAAGTGCAATGATAACAGGTGAGCGATACAGGGCCATTTTGGCCCTCTTGTTTCGCTTTAGCGGCCTCCCGGTCACCATAGATAAATATACAAATTCTTCGTTAAACTTAAAAAGATAGGTTACGGTAGGTAAAGCAAATTTATATATTGTACAGGTGTATCTATGATGAGGTAATATGTTTTATTTGATGATACCTGTTTCTGTACAAAAGCAATTGTGAGGACACTACCGGTATTTCATAGTTTAAAAGTTAATGCAAATATTTTGATGTTCAGGAATGTGTGAAATTTGAGTACGGACACCAGCACATTCATGTTATTTGCAAGGAATGTTGTCACAGCACGGGATGTGATCAAACCACGTGCTGTAAGTAATTTTAGATAATTTTAATAATTTCACATCATTTTGGCACCAAAATGATATTTTATTAATTTTTTTAAAACTATATATTTCTTTTTCTTAGAAATCCTTAAGATAAACATTATGACAAAGTTTCATGAAGATGTGGTCATAAAATGTGGCCTCAAGAATGTTAACAAGCTTTTCCTTTGATTTGACTAGGTAACCTAGTTTTAGACCCAATATGACCCAGTTTCGAACTTGGCCTAGGAATCAACGAGATGAACATTCTGACCAAGTGTCATGAAGATAGGGTCATAAATGTGGCCTCTGGGTTTCTAATAAGCTTTTCTTTTGATTTTACCTAATGACCAAGTTTTTGACCCGACATGATCCAGTTTCGATCCAGGCCTAGAGATCATCAAAATAATTATTTTGTGCAAGTTTGTTTTAAATCAAAGCATAAATGAAACTTTTATATGGCTGAAAGGGCCAAAATAGAAATTTCGCCCACTTCAGGGACCGTAACTCTAGAACCCATGACGGAATCTAAAAGGTTTTCGAAAGAAAACGAGATCTTATTGTGACTTAAGTTGTGTGTAAGTGTGGTTAAAAAAAGATATAAAATGTCACTTCTATCGTCTTCAAAAGGTACAAATTAACAAATTTTGGCTCTTTCAGGGTTCAGTCAGGGACCTTAACTCTTGAACTTATGATTGAATCTGACAGATCTGCAGTTTTCGAAAGGGACCGAGGTATTATGCCAATACAAGTTGTGTGCAAGTTTGATTAAAGGTGATTGCAAAATGTGGTCTCTCGTGTCCACAAGCCAAAACTAGCAAATTTTGGCCCTTTAATGAATATATTTTGCAAGTTGGTATCAAATCAAACCATAATTCGAGTCTCTATATGGCTGCAGAAGCCAAAACAGCAAACTTTTGTCATTTAAGGGATTATAACTATGGAATCCGTGATGGGATCTGGCCAGTTTTTGAAACGACCCGAGATATTATGCCAATGCAAGTTATGTGCAAGTTTGATTAAAGTTGATTGCAAAATGTGGTCCCATCATTCTCACGAACCAAACATAGCAAACTTTGAAACTTTGATGGGATCTGGCCAGTTTTTGAAAGGTACCGAGATATTATGCCAATACAAGTTGTGTACAAGTTTATTAAAAGTTGATCGCAAAATGTGGTCTCTATCGTGTTCACAAGCCATTCATTTATCCGGATGACGTAGAATAGGCTAAAGCCTGGATTCGGCGTACGGAAATGAAAATTATTTATGAATGAATGGCAATCGGTTAGAAAATTTATTACAAAGGCAATTTTACTATTTTTCTAAAGTTATAATATGAATGTTAAACATCTGACATGTTAAATAATTCCAAAAACATGAAAAAGATATCTTAAAATAGGCTTGAAATGCGCGGATCTCCGTAATTATTGGCAAATATCTCACTGAAAACATTATTTCACCATGTTATAGGTCAAATTTTTATATACGACTGTGAGAAGTTTCATTACAATCTACATTTTGGAAAAAAAATCTATTCGCGAAAATGTTATTAAAATTGTGATTTTTCCCATTGACTCCCATGAAGAAAACTTGGAAGAGATCAACATTTTCCAAATGAACCTTGCAAAAAAATGAGTGCACGACGTTTACCTTTTTGTTTGCCGAACTTTATAAGTATATTCTGAAGTTTAAAAAAATCAAGGTTTAATCCGATCCTACAACGTGCAGAACTATTTTAAGCCTAAACATGGCTTAGTTTAGATGCGCAAGAATACAAGGGCGTTAACCAAAGAGATTGAATACCAAAGCATCTCAACGACAAAATGTGGATAATTAAGCGATAAACAATAAGAGGACGTTTCTTTATTTATTTTTTTCATTTTAACATGCTCATTGAAATATCGTGCTAACATTATGATCAGTTTCTTATGGAACGGAAGTCATGTGACAAGTTGATGTTTAACGTTATGTTATTTTCTCAACGGTGCGTCAAACATTGTTGATCGTCGAATTTCATGTCTTGACTTCCGTCTTTGTTTTACTGACAGACAAATCGAACCTTTTAAAAATTAGCGCTAAACAACGATTGAAACATGAATCTGTGAGAGAATATTGTGATTATGACGTAAAAAATTCACATGGCATTGTATTTATCTCTAGTTCAGATTAAAACATTGCGAAATAAGCAAGTATTTTCGTGGTTAAATGTCTGAATTACCATGGTTACAGATGCTTGGATCTTAAAGCAGCTCGTGTCATCCGAACTCTGAACCGTGGTAAATCAAATGATTAACCATACGCGCGCCTTGATTATTTGATATTTACAGCCTGAGGATAAAACTGCCATAGAATAAGAGATAGAACTAAAAACATGACATAATGTTGAGTGATTGATTTCTAAGTCATTTTTATTGCCAAAACATATCGTGCAAACACGCATTTTCTTTAAAAGAAATATATAGTAATTTCATCAACATAACTCACATTTTGAATTTCTGTGGGTTAACTTAAAAAAAAAGAATTGTTTTGTTGATAAATTTCACTACAGAAAACTGTCACACTTGCCCCTGGAGCATCTTGATTTCATTTCGGCATGTCTTTCTTTTAAGATAATCGGTCATTGACAAATTAGCGGCTTTGATCAAATCGATCAGTTATAATTCTGCATGCCTAATACATGCTAAGAGGTTATAATTTCATAGTTTTCAGGAGATAAAATATACCTAGTCACTTAAGCCTACATTAAATTTTGCTGAGTAGTCTCCATTTTTTTCTAGTTCTTTTAATCCAGGATTTTCTTCTTCGATTTTTTTAATCCAGAATCATTTGTTTTCGACTGAAATAAGAAAATGATTCTTTAGATTGTACACTTTGATGCAATTAATTACAAATATCTCTAGCAGAATTAATACCGCCTTGAAGTTTGCACTTTAGTTCGACAGTCTATCACATGACTTAATTCAAGCCCTTGCAGTTGTGGACGACCTTCAAATATGCCTTTCAACAGCTAAGCCTGTAGGTAAATTTGGCTGGTTCCTACAACCCAAAATCTCCAACAAAGGGTGAAAATGGGTTTTAACATTGCATAATATCGTTTTTGACTGACAAAGTGGTTTATGATTACAGCTAAGTACTTTTCAACAACGACTCATAAGCCAAGGACTACAGTAGTACATCATAAGCCTAGGACACATGCTCATACAACAACAACAAAAACACCACGAACTACAGCAGTACACCATAAGCATAGAACCCATGCTCATACAACAACAACAAGAGCACCAAGAACTACAGCAGTACATCATGAGCATAGAACCCATTCTCATACAACAACAACAAGAGCACCAAGAACTACAGTAGTACATCATGAGAATAGAACCCATGCTCATACAATAACAGCTACCAGGACAACAAAAGCACCATCAACTACGGAATTATCTACGATGACAACACAAACTACATTGCCTGACGCGTCTGCAACAACAAAAAGTAAGCTCTGTTTGTCTATTTCTCTGTTTTTTCTACTCATATTTAAGGGAAACATGCACAACCCCGCTGATGTCTTTCTGAGTAAATATGCATGCTACACAACATAAAGGGTCATTTACATTATAGTCTTCCTTTAGTCAATTAAGAATTCACCCTAAGACGTGTATTTACTCAATCTTTATACATTATATATAGTTTACAGATCTAGGATATCTTTCTACTGAGAAAGGAGAGAAATATCAGGGCTTCATAAATTGTTCCGTTTTGAGACTTTCCGATGAAAAGAAAATAAATACGCTTTAAAAGGGATCTTAAAGCTTTGAAGTGATATAATATTTACATCTGTATATGAGTATTTATTTCACTTATGTGTAGAATTCCTATTTCAGTAAATTTCATCAAAACAACAGCAACGAAGACAACGATGTTAGCTTCTAACCATTCTAACAGTAGTCCGATGGCAACAACAAAATGTAAAAGGCTATTTCATCTTTAACATTAATATTTCTAAAGTTTCAAAGTCGGCCTCGCCCCTTTTCCTTTCATATTGTTTAACCATTAGCTTTATGGCGACAAGTGATTCTGCCTTTGCGACCAGTGCAAACCAAGATCACCCTGCACATCCGTTCAGTCTGATCAGAGTGTATATCAAAATCCCCTTGATCAAAATCCCCTCCACTGAAAAATGACTGTGTGTTACAAAATCCCCTTCACACATTTGCAGGGGGTATCATAATCCCCTCTGTGATTAACATTATAGATATATAGATATTACTGCTCCAAATTATATTATGTTTGCTAAAGGCATTGTATTTACGTGCTTTATGCAATAGACTTTTAAGTTGTATATAGTTGTATTTGAACTTGATGAAATAAGTAAAAATCACAGAGGGGATTATGATACCCCCTGCAAAAGTATGAAGGGGATTTTGTAACACCCTATCATTTTTCAGTGAAGGGGATTTTGATCAAGGGGATTTTGATTGTCTCCCGTCTGATCATGGTCTGCACTGTTCGCCTTTCAGTCAATATTTTTGTGTATGCATCACTTTTAAAGTAATGGACCCATAATGATTATCAACATTATGTGTTTAATTCCGTATTCCACGTGTGTAATTCTGCCAAGGTGAACAGGAAAAGTCGTTTTACGATACTAGTATACGTTTTCTCATCGAAGTTTCCTATGATTATTATTATTATCATAATCAAAAGTATATTCCTGTGCTGTTATAAGATAAAACAACAAAGGTTTCCCTTACATCTTTTTAGCCCAAATTAACACGAGACTATTCCTGTTCAGTACGTTCTTATTGATTCAATGGAGAGTTTGAGATTTCAACCTTCGCCTTCCCCTTCAACGTCTCTTGCGAAGTTAACGTATGAAGTTGAAGTTCGATTAAAATTCCTTGAGTTTTCAAATCTTAGAATGAACCTTACTTCCTTTAATCCGCCTATTCAATTTATCCGTAATTATGATCGTTTTTTTTTTTTTTCGTGCATTTTGATATTAATTGTCCAAAAGGCACGGCAAGAGGTTTTAAAAATGAAAATTTAATAAAAACATTTCAATTAATATAATTATCGCATGGATATTAGTGCGATTACGATAAAAAGCGAAACAATGTGAACAATGTAAAAACTCGTTGTTGTTGCTCCAAACATTTAGATTTTATATAAAATGATGTCATTATACAATGTACGATTGTAAATCATACATTAGAGGAAACAAAAATGATAATCATATCCAGAATTCTTCTGGAGTATCAGACAATTTCAGATCTATGATATCATGATGCGAGAAGTTTCCTGTTAGCCGTATGTGATAACTCCATTCTTTACATGCACGGACCCAGAGCCTGGCAGAGGGGCATTGTGGGTCAATCACCCCTTTGATTCTTAAATTTTATATGCATATGCCAACATGTTATTTTGTGCGACAATTTCCGTCTCCACCTAACACTTCTTGACTGTTTCGCTAGACACATGGTGACTTGGCACGATTATATGTCTGAGAGTTTGACATTATACAGTGCCATGCAGAGTGTCAAGATGCCAACACGTATGATATGACGAGAGTATCTTACATTTTGTTTCAATGCGCTTGTTACATGTATTCATAACTTGTGTTTATTGACTCATGTTATCAACATATCTTATAAAAGGTTAAACATTCATCAGGTACATTAATTATGAGTGTCTACATGTAAAACGCGTCTTTTAAGGAAATCGATGTACAAAGTACCAATTCAAAGTGAAAAAAGCATTTAAGAAAAACTATGAATAACTCAATAGCATGACGGATGAATCTGTCCTTTATATTTTATGGTCATGCCTTTTGTGTTTGCTTTATCGCATATATTTAACTTAATTTCAAAGTATTTCGACAAATGCATTTGAAATAGTTGGTGTTTCATGTTTTTGTTTGAAAAATATTTAACTGCATCATCTTTCAAGAACACCATCAACAATAAAGTACGTCGATATGATTATCATTTTTGTTTCCTCTAATGTATGATTTACAATCGTACATTGTATAATGACATCATTTTATATAAAATCTAAATGTTTGGAGCAACAAGAACGAGTTTTTACATTGTTTACATTGTTTCGCTTTTTATCGTAATCGCACTAATATCCATGCGATAATTATACTAATTGAAATGTTTTTATTAAATTTTCATTTTTAAAACCTCTTGCCGTGCCTTTTGGACAATTAATATCAAAATGCACGAAAAAAAAACGATCATAATTACGGATAAATTGAATGGGCGGATTAAACGAGGTAAGGTTCATTCTAAAATTTGAAAACTCAAGGAATTTTAATCGAACTTCAACTTCATACGTTAACTTCGCAAGAGACGTTGAAGGGGAAGGCGAAGGTTGAAATCTCAAACTCTCCAATATTACAAGGAAAACTTTAGTAGCAACGTCTTATTTAAATTAAATACACGCATATCGGTGACGTTTTACCCAATATAAATATATGAGAGACGTTGAAGGGGAAGGCGAAGGTTGAAATCTCAAACCCCCTATTATTTAAGAAAATGCTTCGGTCCTCTGAACTGAAATTGATGAAAAAACATTGAATCATCCCCGTTCCTCACCTGCACCCTAAACAAAGGATATATTTTAAATTACTATTACATTCATGAGTGTGCGATATGGAAACACAATAGAATCATAATTTTTCGTAATGGCCTCTCTGATATGCAACATTTTAAATGGTACTTACTTACATTTGTAGAAATACGATTTTTTTACCATTCTTGCAGCAAACATTCTTCCGAAAGGTTGTGACAATTTGAGTGTATTATCCAGCGTTGTCACAGGAAGTAGCGCATCTTATCCGGGTACCCCAACATGTTCCGATAGTACATACCAACCCAGTGAGGCACTGGTTCAAAAATACTGTGGTGCTCCTAATATTACGAAGTGGATACCTGGAACAAAGGTATTTTGGTTTGTTGTCCTTAATAGAACAGTCCTCTAGATTTATCGTGTCGTTCGTGACCTACATTAAACATCAAATATAATTATAATTTAAGTAGATATTCAATAAGCATCATAATACCGTTCTAGTTGTATACATTTTTCAAATAAGAAACCAACACATTAGATAACTATGTTATATATTCTACGGGCTATAAGGATGTTTAAACTGTTGTTGCTTTTCTATTTGCAACTATAAACAAATGAAAGTATTTTCTTAGTTTCGAAAAATAACTTTTTTTTTAAAGGAGTCTTTCTAAATCGCATTTGCAGATTAGACTACACTGAGTACTCGACTAACTGCCTCGAAGAGAAATATTATCTTGAGCGCTTAGATAAATAAAAAGCAAAAGAGTCGATATGTCGATGATCATGCTAATTTGTCGAGCGCTCGTTATATCTTGTAACGTTTAATAACAAGATCTCTAGCTAAGGGCTGTGGGATGTTATGGACACACTCTCTTAGAAATCAAGTATCTTGAGCGCTTAACATATTATCTTGTCCTATAATATCTGACGGAAAGCTCAAAATAATAAGTTAAAGTATAGGTATGAGAGTGTATCTTAAATTTAATGACGTATTTCGAAGTTTTTTAACAGACAAATTACAAATTGTATCAATTTTGCGTCAGTCGATCTGCTTATTTAAAGGTCATGGAAAACTGCTCAAGTGTACCCCACTACACCGCTATAGCTGTGTTAACTACAGCGTTCGGGGGCTCCGCCGTGGCCGGTGTCTTTGTAAAATGTGAAATGGGTGGATTTCAGGTAAGCCATCAAATGTAACAATAATTGTGGTGACTCATTCCTTCAGTCGTTGCATTTCATTATGCCGTCCATGATAAATGCATCACTCCGGGATAAGGAAGGAATTCTATTTGCCGTGGTTATTTAGTGGAGTCTCTTCGCGGATAGCAATATTTTGCCTCAAAATGACGAAAATATTGGGCACACTTCAGTGTAAGAAACGCATCCCTTAAGCGTCCAGTTTAATTTTGATGTTGTTAGATGACCTCTTCATCTGCACTACAGAAGTGTTGTCAACTACATAGTCTTTTAGTGGATATAGGAATGAGGGACGTCTTTGTCTGCAGGTCTCCTAGGAAGATTTTAAAAGATAGAGTACTCATCTTATTATTTGGACACAAACAATACCTGATCTGTCATATTTTTGACAATATATCAGGGAAAAAAACTAATTTAAAATAATTATTTAAAGAGGTCTTTAGAAAATATATTTTGGTTATGTTGAATCTATCATCCATCAATATTGTTTGTGTTTGTCTATTTAAGGCAGCTATACAGACATGCGGATCTCAGCTGAATGTTTACCATGTGTCGGCAAACTCTTCTTCGGATATCCCAAGTGCTGATAAATTTGTTTTACTGGATTGGAAAAACTAAATTTCAGCATTTTATCTGTAAAAATCGGTTTTGTGCATTTTATTGATATTATTGTGTAAATTTATTTTATCACTTGAGTACAGTTTTCGATGCCTTTCTCAAGTTTTGATAAACACAGTTCATGTACTTGTTTTTCCTCATATTGTGCATGCCATGGGTTGGTGGCTTTTGCGTGTTACTTTACATGGCTTGCGAGAAACATGAATCAGGAAATTTCGCCGTAAAAAAAGAACATTTGGGTATTTTTTCTTCCATGTAATCCTTTTCTTTTACAGTATGCCACATTTTCAAAAGTTTCAGTTTGCTACTATGATCACTGTTATCTTCATTTATTGTTCTTTCGCCCTGAACTTCCTTACGTTTATAGTTATTCAGTCTATTCCTGTCGTCTATTTTAGAATTTTTCTAGCTATTCTTCTCCCACCATGTAATACGTTTATTCTTTGTACTAATCCACCTCTTCCTAATCATCAGTCCATATTTTGGCTATATTGATAGCTAACAGGTTATTTCTACTTGTTTTTTTTTTCTATTTTTTCTCCTATCCGGTAATTCTCCATTACGTGTGTTAGAGATTCACCTGGAGGGGATTACTTTTATTTACACTGTCCCGTGTCTTTGGAACATGGTGGGGGTAAGAGTGAGGTTGGGTGCGCACCATAAGCCGGTTTAAGCTCCCCAGTGGTGTTTTTGCCACTGACCGTTCCAAGGCGGTGCCCCACTGTGTTCCTTTGTTTGTTCGTTTTGTCCTCTTGTGTAGGCTTTGTGTGTGTACGCGTGTATGTGTGTGTGTGTTCCTTTGTTTGTTCGTTTTGTCCTCGTGTGTTGGCTTTGTGTATGTGCACGTGTATGTGTGTGTGTTTATGGTATGCACGTCTGCGTGCTGTAGGTTTCGTTTTGGGGAGGCTGCGATTTTGGTACGTGGCATTCCCTGTTTGATGTTTGTCTTTGTTTTTCATCGTTTCAATAGTCTCCGTATACCTCTGTCATAACCATCGGGCTATCATCACTTATTTTCTCTAGCCCTGTATTTTTTTCTTTTTATAATCATCGGCCTCTTCACGAGCCTGTGTCTATCATAACAATTAGGTCATCTTCCCCGCCCTGCAATCTCTCTCATCTATTCATATGTCTGTTCCTGCTATACTAACAGGTTACTGTTGCTTTCCACAGTATAAAGGGTGTTAAAATGCCTGTACCTGTTAAGCAAATAGCTAAATATTATTCTGCCAATCTTTTTGGTTTTAAAACAGTACAATACAATACGATATGGTGAATATGTTACTTAGTACGGTTAAAGCTTTTTTGCCGGTTAGATTCACTGAATTTCTTGAGATGTTGGACACTTGAAAGACTTAATAACACCAATGTGTGTTAAATATACTTATATAATTATTGGTTTTAAAAGTATTAGTAGTTATCTTTTAATTTCACAAACATTTATTTGGGGTTCTACATGGAATGTTAATGTTATGATAGATGAATGTAGATATGTTCGTTCTTTTTTCAACAATGGGCATGTTCTTAATGTAATGAAACAGAATAAACGGTATTTCCGGAGAAAGACCCTGGCTGGGTAATATGTCTTGTGGCTTTGTTAATTTTAGCGAATACTCGAATGACTAGTTTCATTGAAATGAAACAATATTATTCTTTAATTTTAACTAACTTTAATCGATGTTACAATTGCAAATCTGTGTCACTGTTGTACACTGTGTAAACTTACGGTTTGGCACATTGACGCTTCTGGGTTAAAATATTGGACTCACTATAGTCACTATTGTCGCTCTTATCGGTTATTTAGCTTTCAACGGAAAGGATGGAATTAAGCAAAGAAGTCAAATTATATATTATTTTCCAAGTTCATATTATTCACTTAAGGTAAGAATGTAACATATTTGTATTGATCTATTTCTTACAGTTCAAACGCAGATGTGAAAATGTGTGCAATATTTTAAAACTTAAACATTTAGATATGGTATAAGTTTTATAGCGTACATAATAACGATGATGTGATGATAATGACGATGACGACGAGAATGATGATGATGAGGAGGAGGAGTCTAACCATTTTGTTGATAGTTATAATACAAGACAAAAGTTAATGATAACAGCGTGCTCTGGGTTGTTAATTCTTTGCGTAATTACATGTAGCATTATAATCATTTTATTATTATTACCTCGTTGGAAAGCAGTTACGATACTGTATATTAAATGTAATGAAATGAAATGAAAAAAGAGAGGCATTACAAGAAAATAGTATGAGATCAATGATTTTGTCAAATAGGAATAAAAACATTTACACAAGTTTGAAGGTTTCTGATCGTGTTCTGCATATGAAAGTATTTTGTTAAAACGTTAATCTCTTATACATTTGTACATTGTAAAGTCATAGTAAATCGCTTGAGACGTCTTTTAAAATGATGGGCAAAATCAACAGTTTAGTTTTATTTTTCATATTAGTTAATACCACTTCTACTTGAGAATTGACATACATAGCTTTAGTTTACCCCATTATTTCATACGTTCATTTGACCCATTTTATCTGTTTGTTTAAAGCTACCTATTCAAACAAATTAAAGCACTGTTTCCATTTCGACCATTAACCTAGCTGCCGACTAGATAATTTTTTTAGGTAATTTCTCTTATATATTCTGACTTCGTCAGTTTTGGATCTGATTATTTATGTTGAGACGGAAGAAAAGGGACATATTTATACAAAATTTGAATAGTCTCAGGAGTTATCTCCCGTGAACAAAACTTAGGATCTGAACAGACAGTTAACCAGTTACTCCAAAATATAAATTTTCCGACTACGGTATCCACAAGTCGCAGTCCACACATGTGTTTATCATGACACGTAGTGACATTTTAACTTAAGTATATCAGTTTATATTTAAAAAAGGCAATGACTGCGGCCACGTTGCACGTTTGATCATAAGCAGCGTCTATTAAAGAAAAGAATAGTTTCGACATTAATTGCACTAAATCAGTGTCTAGGGTGATACAGCTGAGTTTTGAGACCAGCATCTTAATGGAATTTTTTTTTTCATGACTTTGTTGTTTTTCACAACACAATCTTAAAATTGACCAATGGCAAAGTCACATTCTGAGACTGCTATAGAATGAATATAGAATGAGAACCAGCCTTAATATATACTAGTATATTGTAGTTTTCGACATTTTATGAATGGAAGCTGTCATTGTCAATATCAGTACAACATTGGCAGTGGCGAAAGCTTTACAAAAAGACATATCTTACTTGTAGGCACTGCTCGCATTATATGAAAAGGATGTACCATTCGAAGAACATGTTGTAAACATTCGTGCAGGAGAACAAAACCAGGACTGGTACTTAGCTATCAACAAAAATGGAGAAGTTCCAGTTTTGAAAATAAACGGAAAATGTGTCGCTGAGTCCGAAACTATTATTGACGTCATCGATGAAACGTTTCCTTCCGGTAACCCATTTGTGCTTTTTGTTTTTATTAAAATCACTTAACATTTTGTGATTAATGGCAGAAATTGTATGTGTTTTGTTACATTAACATTTCATTATAATAAAAACTAACGCCGTATTTCATGTTTTTCTTAACGTTTTTGTTTCAGTTCTATTTACAAACTCAGTGCATGTGCATAGGTGTATTATTTGAATTCCTAGACGTAAATGTTTAATTTAATGATTCACTGAAAATAAATTCTGTCAATCTTTTGGTCTTTGTAACGTGGTAGCCCACATATGTTCGATTGCCCAGGTTCACACAATATATGTTAAACTGGAGGCAGTTCCATTGAGCTGGATATTCAAAGGAAAAATGCTGATGATAATTATAGGAACGCAACAGTTTCCTTTCTTTACTTTTAAGCTGTCTATTTCTTAATCTGTACGAAATTCCTAGGATCTTAAACTGAACAGTAATTTATTTGTTAATTGCAGATTCAAAACTGGTACTAGATGTGGAAACTGAATATGGGAGTGACGTCAGAGATTTCCGGAAACTGCTCCATGATAAACCTATCGACCTAATTACATTTGGAATTATATGTAACCGTAATTTAAAACATAAAGACGGAGTCATCGAAATGTCGGCAATGTTTACACGTGAAAGTGCGGGCAAGTATATAGTTAGACCTACAAGTTGAAGGAGGTCTGCGTGGCCGAGTGATTATGGTCGCTGACTTATTCAGGCCTTAAGCAGCACCTGGGGTTTTCCAATATCAATAAAATCTGAAAAGTAGATCCCTCGGAAGCACCGAGAACAAGGCAAACAGTGAAAATTGCAGACTCGGTTTGACTGAGTCTGTTCATGAGCAGTAATGGAAAATGCAACACTGCCCACGCCCCCTAGCACCGGCTTTAGCAGTATTCAATCTTCAACAATATTGTATCGGTCTGACGTTAAACCCAACAAAAATGTGATAAAAGAAGTGTTTCCATAAGTAATCCGATCCTACCTAGCCAAAGCCACTGCCATAGAGAGTAAACCTGTCTTAAGCAGCCAGCCAAGTGAGTGGGGAAAAGTGGCTACTTACAGCAGGTGGCTGCTTAATGCAGGTAATTTATAGAATGAATACCCATTTTAGGAAATGAGACACTGGCTGCTTAAGACAGGTTGGCTGCTTAATAGAGGTGACCACTAAAGCTGGTTTTACGGCACTACATTTCTATTGCAATATTTGCTAGCACAAAGGGAGTTTTAAAGGGAATAAATGTATAGAAACTAAATTCTCTCATGTTTTCTGTTTATTACTAACAGTTATCTTTAACCTCGGAATTTGAAACATTTTACAGAGGAAAAATTAAATGTTATCTATCAGTAAACTTGTATGAGAAATATTTCATTGACTTTTTTTATATTTTCTAGAGAAAAAGATTTCTGGAGATATAGTCACTCTGAGGAAGAAGCGAGGAACTAGTTCACTGGAACTTCAAGATGCCATTGACAAAAAGATCGTCAAGGTGTCAGAGAGGCTTGCAACTATAATGGACGAAAACAAAATCAAGAAGTGTTTAGATGACCTTGAACTCATATTTGATGAAATCGAAAAAAGGTTGAAAAAGACAAAACAAGGTAGATAATGAAATAGAATAAAATGAGTATATTTGGTACTGATCATTATTTTAAGAGTTTGACGCGCTTTGAATCAGCAGTAAAAGCCCAAGATAGCAAGACTAACGATATAAAATCACGTGATCAATTCTTGTGTTAGGCAAATCTCTCAGTCACAGTTTAAAAGAATAGAGTACCACATGCTTATGTTAATAGTAGAATCTGGGTTGGGTGATCGCCCTAACCTCTCCTTATATTTCTGTTTGACAGAAAATATTTTTCATACATGTTTATATCAAAGAAAATCCCATTCTCGCATATATAGTACCAGAACTACGATTGCTTCCAGTTCGCCACAGAGACTATGTCGAACCATTCTAGATAGGAATGACAAAAGCACTGTAATTATGTTGACTTATACATTATAAAACTTCATCCAAATTTAACTGGAACCAAATGATTTCGGTGTTTGTTTTTCTTTTATTAATCCATTGCTTTGGATAAATTTTCAGAACACGAAGGAAGTCGAACTACCTGGCTGTTTGGTCCGACATTCACTGCTGCAGACATCACGGCGACAACTTTATTTTTCCGTTTAAAGTTTGTCGGAGTCGACACTCGTTATTTCTCAAGCACAACTAGACCAGTGGTATACGAGTACTATACTAGATTAATGAAAAGACCCTCAGTGGTGAAAATGGTGGCTAAATTTGCCAGTTATAAAGGCATTGTGGTAAAAATGATGCTCAAAACATACGGAATAAGAGCTTTAAAATTAGGACTGATTGTGGGACTTGTCGGTCTAGGATATGTTGGGCTAAAGGGTACTTTAAAGGCACAAACATACTTCTGAAAAGCTAAACCACTATTTCTTTAAAAGAGAAATATATTGCTAAAATAATTTCTTCATCTAATATAAAAGAAAAAAGAAGTTTTGTGATAACATAAGAGGGTGATATTCAGTTTTGTCCAAACAGAAATGAAGCATTAAAATTATAAATTTGCAGACTATACATGTTTTCTTTATTACTGATAAGTTTTATCATTGCGAGTGAGAGCAAGGTGGGGGAATACAACGCAAAGTTCAGAACTTTATTGAATCGCAATTTGGGTCATCTGTTTGCTTGTTGTTTCTTTTGGGGGTTTTGTGGGGGGGAGGGGGGGGGGGGGGTTGTTGTCTTTTTTTGTTTTTCTTGTTCTTTTTTTTGTTTTTGTTTTTGTTTTGTTTTTTATTTTTGCTGTTCTTATTTTTCAATTCTATCATATTGATGATATCATTTTGTAGAACGTAAAGACACTTATTACATTATGCAAATTTTAGACACCGACGACGATCCACAATGGTTTTCATTGGTGGACATATTCCTCTTTGTTAATGCGATACATTACCCGTAATAGGAGATGTAATAATGTGTAGTATAGATATTACAGCATTATGTTTAATTTCAAGTTGTACCGAGTTTCACAGCAAAGGGAAGCGATGACATAATAACATGGTTTGGTAAAAGTATCATTGAGAGAATTTGTTCAAGAATAAACTATCACCAACGTTAACTGAAAAGTTGGTGACAGACTACGCATTCATTACTGATAAACAAGACATTTGTGTCAAGTATCACAGACGCTTTTTCAGGAAATAAATGTCCAGTTTACACATTTTAAGCAGAAATCTGTGACATAGAAAATTGTTTTGTCATGAAATCTTTGAAATGCAGTAAAATGACATTATGCTTATTTTGCTTTTAACCAAATTTGTTCAATGATAGTCACGTATCTGAAGCAAAACACCACTGTATTCTATCACAACACGATTCGTTTCCCTAATAAACAAAGAAGACTGAAACTATGTGTTATTTTGCAACACATAGGTTACAACATACTAAATAGTTGTTCTTCTTTATTCTATATAAAATTGACATATTTTCAATGGCTGTAGCACACATCAGGACCCTCTTTAAATGTCTGTAACTTACATTTGCTTGAAGCATATTGTCAGTGCTGAATAAAAAATCAAAAGAAAAGTGGGGGTCATGTTTGATGCAAGAAAAATATTTTCAGCCAAACAAACAAACTGCAAATTATCAGCTAAAAATGAGAATTGTAATGGTGGTTTATGATCTAAGAATCCATGACAAATTCTTCCATGTTATCATTTCATTATGAAAATGCCACCTACATGTCAAGTATTGATCTGTCATGTGATTTAAGCAAAAGATTGCAAAGAGAATAAGGAAAAAAAACTCTACAGAGTAAAACAATCCGCTATTTTTTCGCGCCATTTTCATTTTTAGTCTATGTATGCCCATAGCGGAGCGCTAGAAAAGAAACACAAACAAAACAGGCAAATATTTTGTTGATGTCGACAAATTTGAACATTCATCTATGATAACCTGTTACAATCGAATTAATAGATCTCAGACAGTGATATGCTCCTCTTGAATAAAATCAAAAACTGTTTGAAACTCGAGGTCCCTACGCATTTTTCAACAAATCTGCCATTGACCTGACTTCCATACACTCTTTTCAGTTAGCCCACCAATGATTCCACTTTCGTACGCATTTTCAACCATTCCCACCAATGATTCGCCTTTAATACACACGGCTCACCAAATCTGCCATTGACACGGCTTCCTAAACATTTTAGCCTATTCGCCAATGACTTGGCTACTCTATACATGTTGCTGCCAATCCATTACTGACATGGCTTCTCTGCACACTTTTCAGCCTATACGTCGCCAATACGCTTTTCAACAAATCCTGCAATTATTTTACTTCTATACACGCTTTTCACCCTGCACGCCAACACCTCGGCTTTTCTACACACTTTTCGACCAATCTGATGCATCATCACTAAACAAGGGCAGATGAAAAAGTGTTTCTTGAATGATCAGGAACACTTGATTTCTTGTCTCATATTTTACAACATCTCATTTTTAGACATCAGAATTTCGGTGTTTAAAACTTTATGATTTGTTGTACATACTTATATTATTATAGAACATCTAGATCTTCATGTATGTTTTTCATAATTTGATAGAAAACATCTGGTTTTGTACTTAAAATTAAAACAGACTTTGTTCAGATATGTACGCTATCATCCGCCACGATACAAATTGCTTAAGAAATAATATATCTCATTTTGAGATTTGTCGCTGAATAAAACCATTGTTTGGAGTTCAGATGCGAAGAAATTATATCACGAGGGCACAGCCCGAGTGATATGATAATACGTATTTGAACGACAAAAAAAATTTCATTCACGACCAAATCAGTAAATGAGATATAATATTATTTCGATTCTAACATGTCACCAAGCATTTTAAAGTATATGAGTGTTTATTTCACTTACGTGTAAAATTCTTATTTCAGTAAATTTCATCAAAACATCGGCACATGCGCCTTCTACCCCTGCTCCTACCACTACAACAACAACGAAGACAACGATGTAAGCTTCTAACCATTCTACCAGTAGTCCGATGGCTACAACAAAATGTAAACGGCTGTTCCCTCTTTAATATCAACTTTTCTAAAGTTTCAAAATCGGCCTCGCGGATTTTCCTTTCAGTTTGTTAAAGGTAATGGATTCGTAATGATTATCGGCACTAAGGTGTCGGCCCGGTACAATTTCTCCTTCTTTGCTGTATAGTAAAACAAGCACTTTTGGACATGGATTGTGAATTTCATAACAAAATTGCAGCATTGACAGCTCTGTATTTCTGAAGAGTAATACTATCCCAGTCAATATATCACAGAAAAACACCACCATCAACGATGAACTTTTTTCTACACGTCAAAGTATCTAGTCCATGTTTAAATTTCCCACTGACATCTGTCATGGCCACCAGTCTGGTGTAGTTTTTTAATCCTTCCGCACAGAAATATAATCTGAAAAACACACCAAAAAAAACTGTTAAAGACTCAGAATCAAAAAATTACCAATTTTAAAAAATCATTTGGAAAATAAAATGCCCAAAAGGGATAGCTTAAATTGGGAAATTAAAATTCAAGAACTCTTCTAGGGAAAAACAACCCGGGAATACTTCTATACCGGGGGACACCCAAAACTTTTCAAATTTTTTAAAATTTAGCCAAATTTTCCCAAAAATCTTGAACTTAGGTTTTGCGAGAAAAAGTTCACAAAGGGCACGCAAAGTAATTTTTGTCCCGCAGAAAAAATTCAACATTAAACCCCTTTGCGGGAAAATTGGGTCGAACCTGAATTTTAAGAAAAAAAGGCACATTACAAAATTTGCCCTTTCCCTTTTAAAAAATTCCATCGTTTTTTATGAAATCCTGTGATTCCTAGTTATGCTTTTATTTTTTTTTTAACTTTAAGCTTATTTTTTTTGAAAAATGATGATCAAAATGATATTTACTTAAAAAAAAAGCAAATTTTTAGTAAAAATGGGGTAATTTACCCACTACAATTGAGAAAAATGAAACTTTTAATGATTGAAAGCCAAACCCCCCAAGCAAAGACCAAAATTTATTATATTTTGAAATTCTGGGGAAATAAAACAATCAAAACATCATAGCCTATCTTTAAAAAGAATTATTTTTTCGACTAAGCCCAAACAATCCTAAACTCAAAACAAAGCCGATCCGCGCCATCTTTAACGGCATGCGGGGGTCAAAACCCCCAACTGGACCGACCCACTCGGGTACCCCTGAAACTGTCAAGCAGTTACGACTTTTTTGGGTACATTCTGACTAAAGACAAGGGCCGAGGAAAAGCACCGTGGAACTTAAAACGCGACCCCGAAAAAAGCCGCTTCTGCGGGGTTTTCATTGGGGAATCAGCTTCTGCCCCCGACGTAAAAGGTTGGTCGGGTTATGGGGGAGCTGCTGACTTTTTTACATTCTAAATTCCTACGACATGGGAAATTTATCGCCCGCAATGCAAAAAAAAAATTGTTAAACCGTGTGGCCTTTTTGAGAAACAACTAAATGTGTGTGTTGTTCAAGGTGATTAGGAACACCTATAGAAAAAAATCATAATAATTTCCCGATTGGTACCATCTACTTCTTTTTCATTCCCATATAAATGGCGGGAATTTTCGGAATCTTATTAAAAACCCCGCAAGAAAAATTTTCTACTTATGTTTTGGCTGAATATGAAAAAATTTAAAATAATATTCCAACAAACCCCTTTTTAGCACCGCCAACAAAGTTCTGAAATGCACATTTTAAAAAAATTTAAACCATAAATTATGAAAAAACAACATACGAAAAAAATAATAAAACCCCAACGGAAATCTATCTAAAGAATGAATAGAAAAATCGACAAAACTGAAATCAAAAACCGTCAGTTGTTTTCCTCGGTACCGGACAAATCTATTAAAGGAAACTGCACGAGGCACCAGGAATCAGCCCCGTTAAAATTTCTTATAAAACAACCTCATTGTAAACCGAAAAGCAACAAATAAACATCCCTTCAAGCAGAATGATTGCGACGGCCTGATGGGGCTGAAGCTGAAAGCTCGGAAAATTTTCAAACTGAAAAAAAAAATGAAAAAATAAAAAATTTCCAAAAACCCAACCCCAAAAACAAATATTTATCACACTGAACCAAACCTCCACATAAATGCTATGAAAAAAAACCAACAAAAAAAATGATAAAAAACCCATCAGGGAAAAATCCATCTAAAAAATAAATAAATAAAACGGCAAAAAAGGAAACAAATACCGCAATTTGGGGTTTTCCAGTCGGGACCAGGGCAAAAACTATTAAAGGGAAAATGCACGAGCCGACCCGGGAAAACACCCCTTAAATTTTTCTTAGTAACACAGCCTGCATGTAAACCTGAAAAGCAAAACAGAAAAGAAGCATCCCATTCAAAGCAGAATGTATCTGACGACGGCCCGATGCGGGCTGAAGCGAAAAACTCGAATATGTTCTAAAAGGAAAAAAAAAAATGAATAAATAAAAAAATACACAAACAACAACAAAAACTATTTTTCACACTGAAGAACCTCCTGTAAATTCCCCGGGAATCAAACCCAAAGTCCTGTCTGTAAAAAAACTTGTTATACATTAAAATGCCGCAAATGCACTCGGCCCCCCCCCCACCGGTAAGCAAAGCCTTTAATGCCAAAAAATTTTATTTGCTGAATGGAAAATAATTATTTTGTGTTATTTTGTATGGGGTTTTTAAGCAAGGGAAAGAAAATTCATGGCAATTTCCCCTTTTTATCAAATTTTGCGCCTCTGACTGGCTTTAACTCAGTGTAATAAAACCCGTGACCGGTTTTGGACAGGCCCACAACATCAGTCTCTTCGACCCTGTTCAAACCGACATAGCCCATTTTAAAAAACCCTCCTCCAAAGTCAGTTCCCCAAAACGACACTGTTCATCCCCCGGTCTACTCGGCCTTGTAACTTTCACAATAATTACTTTAAAAACTTCGGAAAGAGACGCTATGCAAATAAAATTTTTTTTTTAAATTTAAAAATTTAATTTATATTTTTTTCTTAAATTAAAAGTGAAAACCTAGTCTTCTTTTTATTAGCCTTTTTTAAAGCTTTCCCCTTTTTTCATGTCTTTGCACAAGGAAAACTGACAAAACAAGAGGAACAACTATTTCTCAAATTTCAAAGAAATTCAACTACTGAATTTTTAAAAAATTTAATAAAAAATTTACAAACCTTTGGGAAAAAAACCTTTTGCCACTGTTTTTTATTTTTTCCGCTACTAGTGTGTGAATTTCTGACTGTAAACCCATGGTTTCTGAATATTCCTTTCTAATTTGCCAATAGGTGTCGGCCCGGTACAATTTCTCCTTCTTTGCTGTATAGTAAAACAAGCCTTTTTTGGGCATGGATTGTGAATTTTCTAACAAAAATTAAAACTTACAGCTCTGTATTTCTGAAAAGTAATACTATCCCCCCTCAATATTTAAGAAAAAAAACCCCCCATCAACGTAACTTTTTCTTAAACATCAAAGTATCTACCATGTTTTTAAATTTCCCCCGCATCTGTCAGGGGGACCTCTGGTGTAGTTTTTTAATCCTTCCCCAACCGAAAAGTATCCTAAAAAACACACTAAACACTGTTAAAGACATCAGAAATGAAAAAAAATGTACACATATCATAATACTTTTGGAATATAACATGCAAAGTAGGATAGCGTTAAATTGGGGAACTTCAAAATTTCAAAGAACTACTTTCTAGGATACAACAACCCGGAAGTACTTCTATACCGGGGTGACACCCTAACCGTTTAATTCCGTATTCTCATGCAATCCTGCCAAGGTGAAACCGTTTAATTCCGTATTCTCATGCAATCCTGCCAAGGTGAACCGGATATGTCGAAGTAGTTTTACAATATACGTTTTCTCATCGAAATTTCCTATTATTTTTATTATTATCATAAAAGATAAAAGGTAAGGGTAGATTTCCTGGAAGCAAAGAGCTATGCATTGCAAAGTAGGCCCACAACAAAAAGAAGATGTGAAGGAAAAATATCGTAGACGGGTTGCTTCAAAAATCCAACAACAAGTACATTATTGGGAGATTCAAGGTCAACTAATTGTCAAACAACAACACCCGACTGAAATCAAGCCTGTCAGTATCTTCGTTTCAAATGAGCGTTTAATTAAAACTGACATGCAATAAAGATTGACATTCATATTCATTTTATGCAGTATGCTTCACTCGGGATATTTCGTTTTTTTCACATCCAGTCGACCACAATTAAAGCAAGTCTGTTGTAAGTTTTATCACTTTATTCATAAAATTTAAAAAATTTTTCCCACGACTGTATTTGCCTTCTCTTTTGGTTTGGATATCTGGACATGGTCCCGCACTTCGTCATTTGACCCCACTAGGTCAACCAGTCACCGAACAAATTGTCTTTTAGGGCGACCTTTCAGCAATCCGTTAATGCCCCAAAAGGCAAATTCAAAAACTGCCAAAAAAGGGCTAATTTAAATAATGCCCCAAAAGGCAAATTAAAAAACTGCCCCACAAGGCTAAATACAATAAATTGCCCCAAATCAGTTTAACTTTTTAATAAGTCCGATAACTTCCGCATTTGCCAGAAACATTGATGACTGATCCTGGAATCAGGACCAAGCCATAAAAATGTCCATGACAAAAATTTTGGCCCCAAAAGGGTAAATTCAGTAAATGCCCCAAAAGGCTAAGTTCAAAAATTGGGCCTGCCCCCAAACAGTGAAACTTTTAATAAATCTGCTGAACTTTCCATTCGGCCATTAAACTTTGATGACTGATCCTGGGAATCAGTGACCCAAGTCATACAAATGTCCCTGACCAAACATGCTTAAATACTATTCACTTTTGCAGTCAAAGCGATTTGAATAATTAGAATAAAAAACCTAAGTATAGTAACTTCTGTTCGGATTTCGCTGTCTGCCATTAATTCAACACATAATGTCATTATATCTGGAAACCATGCCGTTAATGTCTGTTCTCTCTGACAACGATGTCCATTTGTCTACTCCAAGAGGGGATTCTCCAACGAAATATTCGTAACTGCAAAACAAAATAACAGAGCAGCGCCAAACATAACACTCTAAATTCATACCTTAATCTTCATACGTGGAAGTAAATTGATATAAATTCTGGGTGGGATGGGCGGGTGTTTGAAATATTTTTCAAAAAAATCTTGATCGTTCTTAAAACCGACCTTCTATCTTTTCTCGCAGTTGCAAAAGGAAGTAGCAAGGCGGTGTTCCCATAAATTCCGCCCGGTCCAATGATCTCACAGAATTTAATCGAACTCCAATAACAAACGGTTATTCACTAAAGGAATAACCGCAATTACAAATATATGCAAAATACAGAAAAATGGATATGGGTGGTAATTGGTAGATAAAAGGGTCGGATATTAGGGGAAGACGAAGCAAGGATGAATATTCAACAGTGAAAGCCGTATTCCTACAACGTTGCAGACACGCATGTACAAAAGACAAACACACACACACATGCGCGCGCACGCACGCACGCACGCACACACCCACAACTAACATACACAGATAAATAGACCAGCAAGAAAAAACAACACTTTGGGGCATCGCCCATGACAAACACGTGCAGATACACATACACACACACATGCAGGAACAAACAACAGTCGTGCACCGCCTAAGGACGGCCGGCGGACAAAATTATGTATATTAAGTATACTAGCAGGTATTCCTGTGTTGAAATAAGTACATTTACATATATCTCGGTGTTGTTATATTTTCTGGTCCTTTGGAATCACGGAGTGCACTTAATTTTACTGGCGCTGGGGGTGGGACGTAAAGGGTGTTGCACATTTCAGAACCTCTCATAAACAGACTCAGTCAAAACAAGTCTGCAATTATGTTGCTTGGTTGCGTTCAGTGCTTCCACGTTCAGGTATGATTTTTCTAAGAAAACATTCCTGGTCTTATTCATCAAAGTTTTCAGTCTTTCAGTTTTCATCTTATCCGGGTACCCTAAAATGTTCCGACGGTACACACCAGCCCTGCGAGGCACTCATTCAAAAATATTGTGGCGGTCCTAAAATTACGAAGTGGATACCTGGAACAAAGGTATTTTGGTATGTTGTAATTAAAGGAACATTATTCTAGATTTACCGTACATAAAACATAAAAAATAATTATAATTTAAGTAGATATTCAATAAGCATCATTCATACCGTTCTAATTGTATCAATCATTCAAATGTGAGACTAAAAGATTAGATAACTATATTATATATTAGGATGTTTAACCAAAGTATTTTCTAAATTTCGAAAAATAGAATAAATTTTTCAAACATGCCTTTCTAAATCGCATTTGCAGATTAGAGTACTCGACTTACTACCTCGAAGAGATATATTATCTCGAGCGCTTTGATGCCGATGATCATGGTAACTTGTCGAGTGCAAAAGACGCTTAGTCGAGCGCTCGTTATATCCTGTAACGTTTAATAACTAAATCTCTAGCTAAGGGCTATGAGATGTTAAAGGTACACTCTCTTAGAAATTAAGTATCTTGAGCGCTTGACATATTATCTCATTATACGATATTTAACTTTTTTCTCTGAGCGCATATTGCGACTTATTTCTTCATGTAATAAACGGAAAGCTCGGAATAATAAATAAAGTATTAGTATAAGCGTGTATCCTAAATTTGATAACGTGTTTCGTCCCTTTTTTTAACAGATAAACTACAAATTGTATCAATTTTGCGTCAGACGATCTGCTTATTTTAAGGTCATGGAAAATTCCTCAAGTGCACCCCACTACACCGCTATAGCTGCATTAACTACAGCGTTCGCGGGGTCCACCGTGGCCGGAGTGTTTGTAAAATGTGAGATGGGTGGATTTCAGGTAAGCCATCAAAGTTAACAATAATTGTGGTGACTCATACCGTCCATGAAAAATGCACCTAACTCTATTTGGTGCGTTTTTGATGGCGACTTTTGCGGATAATTATATCTTGCCACAAAATTACGAAAATATTCGGCACCAAAGTATAAACGCATTCCTTCTGCGTTGTTGAACTTCTTACAGTTTGATTTTGATGTTGTCAATTGACCTCTTCATCTGCGCTACAGAAGTGTTGTCAAGTACACAGTCTTTTAGGGGCACAGTCTTTTAGGACTGAAAGACGGGTTTGTTTCAGAGGTCTGGAGGTCTCCTTGGAAGATTTTAAAAGGTAGCGTACTCATCCTAATATTTGGACACAAACAATAACTGGTCTGTCATATTTTTGACAATATCGCCCAAAACAACTCTATTTTTAATGTTTAAATAGATCTTTAGAAAATATCTTGGTTATGCTGAATCTATCAGTCATCAATATTTTTGTAATTTTTTAGGCGGCTATACAAACATGCGGATCTCAGCTGAATCTTTACCATGTGTCGGCAAACTCTTCTTCGGATATCCGAAGTGCTGATAAATTTGTTTTATTGGAGTCATAGCACATGACATGAGAAAATCGGTTTCATACATTATTATTGACATAACATTTTCAAAAGCTTCTATCTACTCCTATGATCTATTACTATTACTATTATCTTCAGTTATTCTTCTCCCGCCCTGTATTTCTTACATGTATAATCATCCGCCTCTTCACACATTTTTCAGTCTATTCCTGTATCACTATCGGGATTTTTCTAGTTTCTAGTTATTCTTTTCCCACCCTGTAATACGTTTCTTGTTTGTTATAATCCTCCTTTTCGTAAGTCCATTTTGTGAACTGACAAGTTATCTCTAGTTGCTCTTTTCCTGACCTGTAATTCCTTTCTTCTGTAGTGGTCTATTATGTCATCACTATCAGGTTATCTGTAATTATTCCTATCTCGCACTGTCATCCTTTTTTTTTCTTAAATCATTTACCTATTCAAAAGTATCCGTCTATTTTGTCATTACTATCAGGCTATCTCTAATTATTCTTATCCCGCACTTATCCTTTTCTTCAATAGTCATCCGTCCTCTCATAAGTCTCAGTCCTTTTTTGTCGTCACTATCGGGTTATCTCAAGTTTTTCTTCCCATTTCTTCTATAGCCATTACTATCAGGTTATTAGTCCTCTACCGGTTGAAAATCAGTTTCGGGGACTATCCGATTGCGCTTTTCCGTCCGTGATTCCGTCCGTTCCGTCCGTCTGTCTACAATTTCGTGTCCTGTTCATAACTCTGTCATTCATTAAGGGATGTTACATTACTTGGAAAAATTGTTTTCCATGATGAAACGACGTGACGTGCGAAAACTCCGGACTCCTAGCTCAAAGTTCAAGGTCACACGTGGAGATCAAAGGTTAACAGGGCTTTTTTTCCTGTCCGGTCAATAATCCTTGAAGAGATTTTAATATAGCTTGGCACAAATGTACCCCATGATAAGATGATGTGTCATTCACAAGATCAAGGTCACACTTGGCAGTCATGGCATGAATAAGGTCTGTTTCGTGTCCGATCCAGAACTCTGTAATCTATCAAGGGATTACAATATCACTTTGCATACATGTTTCCCATAATTAGACGATGTGTCATGCGCAACACCCAGGACGCTAGCCCAAAGGTCAATGTTACAATTGGAGATCAAAGGTCAAGAGGGTTTTTCCAGTCCGGTCCATAACTTTGTTATGCAAAACAGGATTTAAATATTAGTTGGCAAGTATTTTGCCCTGGATGATACAATATATCATTTGCAAAATCCGGACCGCTAGCTCAAATGTCAAGGTCACACTTGGAGGTCAAAAGTCAAGATGGCATTTTCTGTCCGGTTTGTAACTCAACAATCCAAATTAAATTTTAATCCAAACCTTGTGTTATAACATATTGTATATATAGTACAATATTGTCTGTACATCGTTACAGATATATATATAGAGAGAGAGACTCGGTTGTTATCAAATAGGGGACTTTGCATTGCATGGTAATACATCATTCATTTGTTTCTCATTATTTCTTTCCCGCCATCCAATTCTTGTCTTCTACCTGGTCTCATTATCTAGTTTCTCTTGCTTTTCATTGAAGGGTGAATAAAATGCTTGTTTCTGTTAAGCAAAAAGCTTTATATTTTCTTACCGGCATGTTTGAGTTTTAACACTGTACAAGATATGGTGACTATTCCATTTACGGTGAAAGTTTTTCTGCAACCGTATAAAAGCGGTTATTTTCACTGAAAGGTTAGCCAATTGAAGGTCCTTACAACATCAGTATGTTACAATATAGATATTGGTTCGTCAAAAGTATTAGTAGGTATGTCATTTATTTAGGATTCAACATGGAAAGTTGGAGTTATGATAAATGAATGAAGATATATTCGTTCTTACAATTGGCATGTTCTTAATTTAATGGAACAGAATAATTGTATTTCATGAAAAAGACCCTGGCTTGGTAAGCCAAACGAATATTTGAATGACTAGTTGTATTGAAATAATATAACATATCCGCTAACTTTAAGGTAGTTCTGCACGTTTTGATCGAATTTTTTTCTACAATATAGAATTTGATAAAACTGTGATGTTTCAAAACTCCAGAATACATAGAAAATTCAGCAAATAAAAAAGATAGGCTCGTGTGCTTGGTTTTTTGCTAGACTGATTTGAAAAATTTGGACCTCAAGCAATATTTCATAATGGGAGTCTATGGGAAAATCGTTACTTTCATAACATCTTCGCGAATAGAATTTTTTCTACAATGTAGATTTTGATGAAACTTCTCACAGTTGTAAATAAACACATGGTCTATAATTAAGTGAAACAAAATGTATAGGTCCGTGTGCTTATTTTTGAGATATTTGACCATGATTAAAGTGAACCGGACATTTCACGAAAATTTTAAGACATTACTTTGATTGTTTTAACGTGTGATATGTTTTAATATCAAATTTTGACTTTAGAAATATAGCAACAGTGGTATTGTAATTTTACTCACAGATTTCAATTATTCATGAAATGATTTTCATTTCCGTACGCCGAATCCAGGCTTTATTCTACGTTTTCCGGATAAATAATGTTTCGCCATCACTTCCGGTTTATCAAATGTGCAGAACTACCTTAAGCGGTGTTACGACTGCAAATCAGTATCACTATTGGACACTGTGTATACATACTGTTGGACACGGTGACGCCCCTGGGTTAAAATATAGGACTGTTGCTCTTATCGGTTATTTAGCTTTCAGGATGGAATTAAACAAAGTCAAATTATACTTTTTTCCCAGTTCGTATTATTCACTTAAGGTAAGAATATATCATTAATCTTTTTGTCTCATCTAAAACGTTGTTAAATTGTGTTGATCTATGTCTTTCAGTTCAAAGGCAAATATGAAAAGGTTTGTGTGCCTTATGTTAAAACTGAAACATTTAAGTATGATATAAGTCTTATAGCGTACATAATAATGATGATGCTGATCATAATGACAATGACGACGAGGATGATGATGATGATGATGAGTCTAGATATTTTGATGGAGATTGTTATGCAAGAAAAAAATCAAGTTGTCATTGCATTACGTAATCACATGTAATATTAACATTACTTTATTACTATTACGTCAGCTTAGGAAAACAAACTTTGTGTCTTTTGTACATTATAAAGACATGGTAAATCACTCGAGTTATATTTCAAAATGATGGGCAAAATCAAGAATTTAGTTTATTTTTCTGTTTCAGAGTCAGATATTCAGCGTTGATATCACTACATACAATTGTTGACACTTAACTTTACGTGACATTTATAGTATGCCGCGAGATATTTTTATCCATTATTTACACACATTTGACCCACTTAATGTCAAATGGTCAGTCTGTTTAAAGCTACCGTGTTGGCCATATCTGTTCAAGCGAATTAAAGCACAGTGTTTCATTTCGACCATAAGATTTTAACTATTACTGCAAAACTAACTTTTTCGCTGACCGGTATCTTGAGACCGTAGTGAAACTCCACACACGTGTATATATTTTGACACGTAAATCAAACTTCTTACTCAAAATAGGACAAAAATATGCCTGTTTTATACTCAAAAAAGCAATAATTGTTAACCAGAACCTCAGATGATAGAGCTTAGTTTTGAGACCGGCATTTTAATGGTTTCTTCTTTGTTTTTTTTTCTTGTCATTGTTGTTTTTCACAACACAATCTTAAATTTACCAAAGTCACATTCTGAGACTGCAATAGAATGTGAACTAGCCTTAATGTATACTAGTATATTGTAGTTTTCCACAGTGTATGAAATGAAGTGGGTCTTGTAATTATCAGTACAACATTGGCAGTGATGAAAGCATTATAAAATGACAAATCTTACTTGTAGGCTCTACTAGCATTATATGAAAAGGATGTACCATTTGAAGAACATGTTGTAAACATTCAATCAGGAGAACAAAACCAGGACTGGTACTTAGCTATCAACAAAAATGGGGAAGTCCCAGTTTTGAAAATAGACGGAAAATGTACCGCCGAGTCAGAAACTATTATTGACGTCATCGATGAAACGTTTCCTTCTGGTAACTCATTCATAGTGTGCTTTTGTTTCTATTAAACAACCAAACATTTTATGATTAATGGCTGATTAGGATGAGAAAATGTATGTGTTTCGTCACGGGGCATCACATCATTGAGATTAGATGTTAACTCCGTTTTTGTGCTTTTCTTCGGTTCTGTTAACAGATCCAGTGCAAGGTGTATCATTTGAATTCCCAGGTGAAGGATTTTTAATATAATCATTCACTAAAACCTGATTCTTTCAAAACATCTAATCATATGGTCTTTTTTAACGTTGTAACCCACATATGTTCAAATTTGCATAGTTTCAAGCTAGGGGCAGTAACTTTGAATTTGATATTCAACAGGAAAAATCCTTCTGATCATTATAAGAGCGCAACATTTCCCTTTCTTTACTTTTTTAGCTGAACATTTTTTAATTTATACGAAATTTCTTGGATCTTAAACTGAACAGTTACTTATTTATTACTTGTAGACTCAAAACTGGTACCAGATGTGGAAACTGGATACGGAAGTGACGTCAGAGATTTCCGGAAACTGCTCCATGACATACCTATCGACATAATTACATTTGGAATTATATGTAACCGTAATTTAAAACACAAAGATGGAGTCATCGAGATACCTGCAATGTTTACACGTGAAAATGCGGGCAAGTATATGTGGGTTCAAAACGTCACTTGTGGTATAGAATTCTTCAGAGGAAGCCATACGAATGGCTTACGGAAGGTCGGTGGATCTACCCAGGTGCCCGTCTATGCCTGAAACAATGCCTGGAGCAGCACCTGGGATTTCCCAACATCAAGTCACTTTATGACCAGATTGTATCGGTGTGACATAAACCCAACAAAAAGAAAATAAAAGAATAAGTAACCCAACCCTACCTAGCCAAAGCCACTGTCTTAGAGAGGTACTCCACTTCTGTTGCAAGAACTGCTAGCACAAAGAGAGTTTTAAAGGGGAATAAATATATAGGAACTAAATTCTCTTATGCTTTCTGTTTATCACTAACTGTTCTAGATTTAACCTCAGCTACATTGACAGTAATTTAATCTCGGAATTTGAAACGTTTTACAGAGGAAATAGTAAATGTTATCTATCAGTATACTTGCATGGGATATATTTCATTGACTTTTTTTGTATTTTGTAGAGAAAAAGTTTTCTGGAGAAATATCCAATCTGCGGAAGAAACGAGGAAGTAGTTCACCGGAACTTCAAGATGCCATTGACAAAAAGATCGTCAAGGTGTCAGAGAGGCTTGCAACTATAATGGATGAAAACAAGGTCATGAAGTGTTTGGATGACCTTGAACTCATATTTGATGAAATCGAAAAAAGGCTGAAAAAGACAAAACAAGGTAGATAATGAAATAAAATAAAATAAGTATTTTTGGTACTGATCATTTGGAGTTTGTCGTGCTTTGAATCAGCAGTAAAAGCCCAAGACAGCACGAATAACGGAGTAAGATCACGTGATAATTATATTCCTAGGATAGGCAAATATCCTCAGGGACAATTTCAAAGAAAATAGTATCACAGGCTCATGCGAATAGTGGGATCTAGTTGAGCGCCCTAACCTCTACTTATATTTCTGTTTGACAGAAAACATTTTTTCATGCATGTTTATATCAAACAAAACCCATTCTCGCATACGTGAACTGCGACTGCTCCAAGTTCATCACGGAGACTATGTCGAAGCATTGCTTGATGAGAATGACACTGAATCGTTATATTTGAGTTAATTTAAATATATCATAGAACTTCATCCAAATTTAACTTGAACCAACGATTTCAGTGTTTGTTTGATTGTTTTTGGATAAATTTCCTATTTTCAGAACACGAAGGAAGTCGAAATACCTGGCTGTTTGGTCCGACTTTCACTGCTGCAGACATCACGGCGACAACGTTATTTTTTCGTCTGAAGTTTGTCGGAGTCGACACTCGCTATTTCTCAAGCACAACGAGACCAGTGGTATACGAGTATTATACTAGATTAATGGAAAGACCCTCAGTGGTGAAAATGGTGGCTAAATTTGCCAGTTTTAAAGGCATTATGGCAAAAATGATGCTTAAAACATACGGAATAAGAGCTTTAAAATTAGGACTTATTGTGGGACTTGTCGGCCTAGGATATGTTGGGCTAAGAGAGTATTTTAAAGACACAAAGATACTTCGGAAAACCTAAACCATTATTTTTTTTTTAAAGGAAAATATTGGTTAATATAATTTCTTCATCTGAGATAAAAAGCTTTGTAAATAACATTTAATAATATAACTAAGAAGTATTTAATATTGAGAAAAAAAAAGAAAAGAGGTATTATACTTGTAACATTGAAAATAATAAAATTGCAGAATTTACATTTTTTCATTATCATTGGTAATATTTATCATTGGGGTCAGGGTAATATAAATTTTATTAAATTGTAATTGGGTATTCCTTTTTTTACGATTGCAAGAATTCTTTGTACTGGTAATATTATTTTTTAGAAAATAAGATCAATTTTAGGCGTGAGAAGTATTACATTATACAAATTTTAGACAGTGAAGAAAACCAACAATGTTTTTTCCTTGCTGTGTATGGCATTGGTAGATATATTCCTCTCTGGAAGCTTATTTAGGACATCTCGTTATGTCTTTTATAGAACATTTCGTTTTATCCTCCTGGCGCCCGCGCCAATGCGCCATAACGAAATTTTGAAAGTTTTGTGTGTCGTTTTGGTTGGCGCGCGCGCCAAAACGAAACTATCAAACGGGACAGAACGAAACATAGAACGCGACAGGATGAAACGGTTTTATTTTGCGATTGCATACGTGCCATTAATAAAGATTTCTTTTTGGCGTGTTTTGGCGTACCAACACGAAACTTTCGTTGATGGTGCGCGCGCCAGCACAATATAAAGCGTTTTGTTCAGTTGCGTTCTGTTTCGTTATGTCGCGTTGTAAGTTACGTTTTGTCGCATTTGTGCGCGCGTCAAAACGACAACAAAACTTTCTGTTATGGCGCCTTGGCGTGCGCGCCAGGACATCAAAACGAAATATGCTATAAAAGACGCACGCACGCTAACGCGACATAACGCAATGTCCTAAATCAGCCACCATATTCCCCTTTGCTTCTAACTTTACATAATGAAATACATTACCTGTAATAAGTGAATGTGTCTAAAGAGGCATGAATGTAGTAATTGGTCGGATATGCCTCCGTGGTCCACTCGAATGTAGTCTATATCAATATATAGTGCATTTTTCCCCGCCTAGTAAAGGCCATTTTCATGCCAGATATATGCCAGAGGAATGTCTGTGGATGATTTTAAGCTACGTTATATGCTTCAAAAGGTAAGTCGAAGCTGTTTTGTAAAGCAGGCCCGGGTCCAGGGCCGGGCCGAGGGGGCCCGTTCCCCCCCCCCCCCCCCCCCCCCGCGCCAGTTGGCTGAGAAGTGACCTATACTCATCAAAGATGCAACTACTATTTTGGCAAAGGAATATTTTTTTCTCAAAATTTAGACCCAGAAACGCACCAGAGGCCACCATTTCATACCTGTATGCCCCCTGACCCCCACCTTCCTCCATCAAGAGGGAAGTGACTCCTCCATTACCTCAAAATTTAGACCAAAAATGCACCAGAGACCACCATTTCATGCCTGTATTTCAAAAAATTTCCAGAGGTAGAGCCCCCTGCCCCCCTAAAATGAAGGGAGTACAGCCACCAATAAATGCGCCAGAGGCCACCATTTTAAAAAATTTCCTAGGGGAGACCCCCCTGACCCCCCCCCCCCCCTCCCAAATACGGGCAAAAAGCACCCCTCAAAAACCTCGCTATGTGCCTCGTCTTTGACATCCTTGTTCTAGACCGGTGCCCCCCTCCCCCCGCAGTCAAATCTTTCTGGATCCGGGCCTGTAAAGTGAAAGTAGGTATTTTCTGATGTCTACCTACGCAATATTAGTGTCTCAGTCACGTGACCATGGTTTCACTGCATTAAAGTCGATCCCATATTTTTGATATGTTTTGATTGCCTAAAGACAGACCTTCAAGACTCGGATAGCTCGCAGGAAGTGAAAGGCTAGAAATGCTGATAAAATATGTTATAAATTGTTATTTTTACATAGAAAATAGTAGAGGAGGCATGAAGAACATGATAATGTGTAGTATAGATATTACAGCATCATGTTTAATTTCAAGTTGTAACGGATTTTGGAGTGAAAACTAACGAATATCGACACGACAGAAGTATCTTTGAGAGAATGCGGAGGGATATAAACTGTCACCAACATTAACTGGAAAGTTTGTTACCAAAACGCATTAATTTACTGAAACACGAAACGTCTATGTAAAGTTTTCAGCGAAGGAAATGTCCAAATTACACATACTTCTAAATTAAACACTGTCGTCATAACTGTTACATTTTAAACAGGCATCCGTGTCAAAAAAAAGTCTCGCCGAAAAATCTGTGACTTTTATGAAAAAATGGCATTACGTTTATTTTGCTATTTACCTTATCTGTGATATCCTTGAGTGGTATGAAAATAAAATATTTCACGAGTTGTGTAGCCAAGAGGGAAATAATACCACGAGATGAAATAAACTTGAATTTTCTGTTTATATATAAATATACAAATGATTAAAATCGTCGTTCGTTTATTTACATTTAGAACTTAGTCTAGCGAAAACAGCAACAGTGCATTTTCGTTCCGCCGAAATTTAGTCTTTATTTTGGAAATATAAATGATAAACGGTTCCTTTATAGCATTCGCAATGATATTAAATATGAAAGTGTAGTTGTACGAGTTGCATACTAAATTGTTTCACTTAAAACTGAATGCATTACAAATCGCAATCACTCAACTGGAAGGTGTTTCCGGCCGATAAAAGACGTTATCATTTACATTGTTACAACTTTCAATTTATTATCCGCATGGAAGGTAGACTGAATTGTTATCTAGGCGCATGAAATGTGTAATTACCAATTTGAAAAATGTAATTTAGCAATTTGTATTGTGATGGATTATAGCCTCTATACAAAAAGACAGCAAAATGTAATTAAACACCCTTCACCGTATTGGAGAGGATAATGATACATAGTTTCAACAATTAAGATCTACCCGAAGGATCGTCCAGTGTATCGCAATTTATTTATTCTTAACACCTATGGAAGGCCGGTGCGCCATGCTAATTTCCAAAATGCTAAATGCCTAATAGTTAGTGCAAAATGCTATTTGCCAATTGCTTAATGTCAAATATTGATCTGTCAAACAAACGATAAATGCTAATTAAAAATTGCGAAATACGAATAAATGTCAAATGTTTATTGCTTATTGCTTATTGCTTATTCAAATGAAGAAATGAATATATCCGTGACTAAACGCATCCTTTGAATAGTCATTGGCCTTTGTTACATAACTTTGTTTCTAACAATTTTTTTCTAAACAGTTTATGCTAAATAGTTTCGGAACCATGTTTCCATGACCGGTAGAAAATGCTATTGCTTCAAATCAGACTGGAAGAAAATTACATGTTCTCAAATAATTTTGAAAAATGTATTCATAAGTTTAAAAATTGCAGATTATTAACTCATGAAGTTAAAGAATTCTACGATTAGCATTTATCATTTTGCAATAAGCGTTAGTTTTTTCTTTCTTCCTTTTATATCTTTTACAAAATGTATTTGAACAGGGGAGGAAAATTGTGTTAACAAGGAGATCGCGTGCTGTAAACATGCTCGTTGCATGGCGAACGTGGTTAAAGCGCATGCAAACGAAATAATAATAATAATAATAATAATAACTTTATTTTCTGAAGGTGACATACTAAGTGTACAAATACAGATATTTTACAACTTATTTCCAGTATGGCCTTCATCTGATATACATTCACACATACACACAATCATACAGTCAATTTATAATTTAACATTTATACAAAAATACACATATCAGAATTACTTAAATTTTCTCAAATTAAAGAAGTCTTAAATAAACGTAATGTAACAATAACTATGTTTTAAAAGAATTACCATGCGTCACAAAGATTATACATGACAATTAAGATACATACAAAAAAAAAAAAAAAAAAAAGAAAGTCTGTCCCATAAGATAATAAATAGTTCCAGATTCGAATAATTAGATAGTATGACTTAATATTCTTTTGATGTAGGGCTAACGCATATTTCCTTTTATTTTAACATCTTCAAAACCCAATGCACTAACAGAATCATGCGTTAATGCTATTCTAGAGTAAATGAATGACTAAAGTTGTACATTTACGTTTTGCCACGGAACGCGCATATATAAACGGTGTGTCATTAGAACGTGCTATCCTTTAACAACTTTAGGTGGCAGGGGAGCGGTTTCGTAGTTTTTTGCCCCTGTCGATTTTCTGTATAAACAGGACAGGGTAGATATAAAGGCATATCTATCTTACTGGTTATTTATCGTTATTAATTCTTTAATTTACCTGGGGAATGTGGAACGGTTAATGATTCTACATGGCGGGTGTTTTAAAATTCCTAGCTTCGTCATTCCGGTTGAGGCTAAAGCAAAAATATCAGAACAAAAAGTCGGCCAGACGCGCGGCTGTCATCCATCCACTTTTTTTAAAGTGAAAATTAGGGAAATAAAGTGGTGGTAGGCAGACACATTTCACACCACCCTGGTATGCATCTATGTTCGAACTATAGATATATGCTACGAAATTGGATTTAAAAATAAAAATGGATGAATGGCAGAGTTCAAAGTGAGGCCCGGTTAGGCTATTTTTGGTCTATAAAATTTGGATGCTTTGGCCGATTTTCACTACATCTGGCGTGGAAAGCGACAGGTGCATAGGACCGGTGAGGCGTCTTTATGTAGTCTATAGTATCTGCAATGATCCATAGTAGTTTCAAAGAAAAATAAGCAAAAACGAAATTTCTATGGATATTTCAACACTTACCAACACGTCAATGTGGAATTCGCAAATTTGCACTCCCCTGCCACCTTACTCTCTTGATTTGGTAGAGGACCCATAATGCAATAGGGCAATTTCCGTTCGAGTACGTGTTCTCCTCGTGCGATTTAGGCATTTCCTCTCCTCATGCGATTTAGGCATTTCCTGTCCTCATGCGATTTAGGCATTTCCAAACTTTACGGAACTCCATTTGCTTGTAACCGCGATAGTTTCGAATGAGAACACGGAGATTACGTAGACTCACGGAAATTGCCGAGTCGTCCTTTGTTGTTTTGGTACATATAATTTGTTTGGAAAAGAGGGAAGTGTATTTAATATAATTCAATGTCAGATATATAAAAATACATAGTCAGAGGCAGATATAATTATTTAAAACAGGGACAAACTTCTTTAATTTTAACAGAAAGCATATTGTTAACTTGAGTTGGCCATGTAGTTCGCTCACCTCTATTTAACTTTATCCAAAATAATGCTGGTGTTTCCTTTTCAGCCCCCTTCCTTCCCCCCCCCCCCCCCCCCCCGCCCCCATCCCACGACCTTGTCTTATCTATTGAAGAACACACAATTATAAATGGAACTAAACAACTAAACGTTTATCTTCCAGTGAGAAAACAATAAACTTTCGTTCATCTTCAATTAAATGCGCGCACGTGCGAATAATTCTTCTCATAGTTTCGTACTTGATAGCATGACAAAAAAAAGCCATGTCACTCTATATATATTTGGTATGATCGGAAACTAGGTCAGGGTTCGGACAGCAGATTACAACACCAGGAATCGAGGATCGATTCCCCGTTGCTCCAACTAAAATAAGCATTTTCATCTCAAATAGGCATGTGGGTTATTTTCACCTGGCTCTTGGGGAGTATTTTCTTATTTTGCTCCATCCTCCCAAACCTCAAATTTCTATGTTGCACTTTGGGTAACCTGAGGCTAATTTCATCTTTTATATATTTGCTCGAGTGGCGTTCCATTGTATATACAACAATGTATACTATAGACAGACAATACGTGTGTGTCACTTTTAAACTCTACATCAAGGAGAAGAGATGTTCTTAAAAATATTTATAGTTGGATTATACGTTGGTATGTGATCTTTTCTTTTTATTTTGTCCAGTTCAAATTGAACATGCAAATGCCTGTATATGATATTTTTACCATATATATTCCATAAAATGCATCTTTAATGTAATGTAAATATTTGTGAAAGATTTATGCTGAATAGATTCGTACTTTCAGCTACATCCTTCAACATAATTGCATCTTAAAAAACTTATTTACCTTTTATTTCTGACTCTGTTGACATGAGCTGAGAGAGAAAAGCGGTTAGCAAACCAACATTTTAAAAGATTTCTTGATCTCAGCAGATTTTATAAATCAACAGATATGATAGTATTGTACAGATCAGACATGTTTTGTATATACAAATACAAAACAATGCTATTAAAGCGGCGGGAACGTCGTTAAGAGAAGAGAATACCATTTATTTTCTGTTGATTTCTGAAAATTTAATTTTAAGACACTTCCTTCCTTTTAAATCAGAATATGTCGACTTAATACGAGCGCTCGCCATACTTTCTCTACCACCAGATAAATTGGATCTGGCGTTTTTTTGTTCAAATAGTCTCCGTCATACGTGTCAATAATTTAGGCGCTCGAGATAATTATGTCGAACGCACGAGCTTTTTTAATTGTTCTTAACTCACAACGGTATATTCTCTGGCCTACGGACTAGAAAGAGCAACGTAGTTTCAATAAGTTAATTTTATAACAGAAAAAGTGTTTATAAAATTTAATTAATCAATTTAAATTTGTGTCCCAGCTTGTTAGTATAAACCCGTAAAATCAGCAAAATGTGTAATGGGTCTTATTTACACAGGAAAGGTATTAAATTTTGTTTAAAATAACCAGCCAGTATGATAGCTTTTTTAAAAAAAATACCGACATTCTATCAGTTAAAAACTGTTATGTAAATAGAGTTTAGAGTTCATGTTCTTTTTTTGTTAATGTCGTTAATCGGGTGTAACATATAGGTCCGCTTCACCGGTTACTTGGGCCTGTTCATTACTCTAATTCATTCTCTTCTTTATATCATGTTCGCTCGTTCACTATAATGTCTTCGTCCTCCATAAAAACTAGAATTTCTCCATATATCTCCTAAACCGTGCCACAAAAATAGCATCCAGTGGAAAGCATATATTTCGTAAAACGTGCCAAAATAATTCACAGCCTATAGAAAGCAAAGTATCTTGTAAACCGTGCCAAAAAATCGCAGCCTGTGGAAAGCATATGAGCCGTGCCATGACAAAACCAACATAGTGGGTGTGCGACCGCGCAGTCTGGTCAGGCTCCATGCTGTTCGCTTTTAAAGCCTATTGGAATTGGAGAAACTGTTAGCGATCAGCATGGATCCTGACCAGACTGCGCGGATGCGCAGGCTGGTCTGGATCCATGCTGGTCGCAAAGCCACTATGTTGGTTTTCCCATGGCACGGCTCATATATAAACTTACTGCATATGGAAATCATAATAGCTTTTAAACCATGTCATAAAAATTACAGCCAGTGGAAAGAATATATTTCGTAAACCCTGCAAAAAATGCAGCCAGTGGAAAGCAAATATTTCATAAACCGTGCCAAAAACTCGCAGCCTGTGGAAATCATAATAGCTTTTAAACCATGTCATAAAAATGGCAGCCAGTGGAAAGCATATATTCCAAATCATGCCAATGGAAATGTAGCATCAACCAAGGCTCATGTTCATCCCAAAGTTATAATGACCACAGCCACCAGCATTTCAATAAGAAATTAACCAGTGGATAAAAGAAGGAGTTGGTACAGAAAGCGGTCAACAGTATATCGCCTGAGGCGCGATGTATTAAATCGAGCTGGTATATAATCAAAGATAATTAGGTTTGTAAACATATCAAGGTCTTATTTCTAAATAAGATTTTCATTCCTAAGGAAATGACAATATGGTCATCGGACCGCTAAACCAAGTGTTACCTATATATACAAGTTTTGCATGAAGAAAATGAGAAATAACAAGTATCTAATTACAATTTGACAGTGACATATATAAGGCCAAGACAATGTGTTTAATGTCTAAATATATTATTAAATTAATGTAGTAGTACACTTGATGTATAAAAGGCTTTGTTTCTACACTAGATATAGTTATTATTCTATGTTTATAAAACTATACTGATAAGAGAATGACTGAATAAGTTTGCAGAGGAAGTTGTGAAAACATCTATTCACAGAAGGCCTAAATTGTCCACCTATCATCTTGTAGAATAGCTGTATTATAACAGTAGTAACAGAATGATTTGCACGAAGTTCAGTAGGTCATCAGGTCGTGGGTGGAACTTTAATTAATAAGGATGTTATAAACTCATAAAGGTACTTATAAAGCAAAATAAAGGTTCATACATTTCACGCTATCATTTTGGATGAGCATCGCAGCTATTCAATCATATAGAAACATTGAATACATGTCTTTACATTTTAATGGATGCGTTGGTACCAACCTTACATAAACAAATGACGATTTCATTTCCGAGTCAGGGTGGCAGTTTAGCAGAAGACATTCATTGTGGTGTATAATGTAATTTTTTCTCATCCGCATCGTGTAGGGAAATTGTCAGTTACTTGTGGAGAGCAGATAAGCTATGCTATGAAATCTAGGAAAATTGAACTCGTAAAATGACCACTTTTACATTTAAAAACTGACAGATTGCTTAAAACTGGTTTTGACATTTAAGCCACGCCATGAGAAAACCAACATAGTGCGTTTACGACCAGCAGTGGTCCAGACCAGCCTGGGCATCCGCGTAGTCTGACCAGGAGCCATACTGTTCGCTTTCAAAGCCTATTGCAATTAGAAAAACCGTTAGCGATGCGCAGGCTGGTCTGGATCCATGCTGGTCGCAAATGCACTATGTTGATTTTCTCATGATGCGGCTCATTTTAGCGGCTGTATTTGGCAACAATGAGTTTGACAAGATTGTGGACGATTTTTGGGAATGGCGGATGAAGAACAATCCCGAATTCGCGTCAAATGTTGGAGACCAGAGATATACAGATAGACTGGAGGACTACAGTCTAGAGGCAATGGAAAGCAGAAAGGTATATCTTTCGGTCATATTCATTAGTAACGCCAGGTGCTGAATTTCATTATGTACGTAGTTTTCATTATTTTCAATTATAAATCTATATGCATGTTACTAGTATATACCTGTCTTAGCGGACCATTTAAAAGAAATAATAAATCCCATATCTTTATCACGATAACCACCTGTGCAATTTTACGGACAGCTATTAAGTTTTCAGTGTTGTTTACTGTTTGCATATCAGTAAGGTACTTTATCAAGATCTAAGAAAAGATTACTATTTCAGAAGTGAAGGACGGCTTATATTATTAACAAGTGACTCTTCCTTTTTGGCGCGCTTGCTAACAAAATGGCCCCAGACTCGAACCTGTGCTAACGGTCACCTTTAATAAACGATAACCTTTCATTAACACCCCCCCCCCCCCACCCCGCCACCTCACACACACCAGATTTACTCAATGAATTACTTACATTAAACGATTAACTCTTTATGCGATTAGTTGTCAACTTTATTAACTCTCAAATTCATAGTTTGATCTCAATTTATAGTCTCTTAAATGCATATACTGTGAGGATCGAAATCAAGCACACCGAGGGCCTGTAATATCATACAAAAATAAATAGACAGAGTCTCATGTTTTTGAGGTTTTTTTTTTTTGTTTTTTTTTGGAATTTTCAGACTGATATGGATAGTTTCTTGAAACGGCTTAGTAATGTTAACAGAAACAGTCTGCCGTCTGGAGAGCACGTGACCTTCGCAGTCCTGAATGATACAATACAAGCATGGGTAGATGGATACAAATGGCGATTGTAAATGTTTATTTTATTTCAATTTATTGTATACATTATTCGTAATTCACAAGTCGTATGCATGTGAGTTTCGTATTTACGTGTACACTTTTGTTAGTCGTGATTTCTGTTTAGATTTTATCAAAATGGCTTGGCAAATCGTTTAAAACAGAACGGTAGACCAATTATCCAAACGGTAATAAAAAGGTTACAGCAGTAATTCGGTCAAAAATGTGCTTCCATGGTGTAATCGAAAATCGTCCCCAATAGATATATCTTTAGCGTATTTGCGTGTAAATCGGAGACCAGATGGGCATTCTTTCACTCGTAAAATGTATTTTACATAAAATAAAACACTTTTCATGCTTATTGTCCGTTTTGATCAACCTGGCGGGGCGTGGTTTCGCGATGGTCCTCTGCACTATTGTGCAGGATATGTATTGTGCATTTTATTTGACCTGGCGGGGCGGGGTTTCGCGACGGCCCCTTACATTATTGTGCAGTGTATGTCGTACATGTAACCAATGCTCTACCTATATTGCTCGTTCTTTTTGAGATTACCATTATTTGCATAAGTCAGAGATTAACCCCGCCCCTCGTTAATTTGGTAAGATTAATGACGTCATAAAAAGTAGCTTTTTTTAAGGAATTGTTTACCTTGTTATTTTGATATTCGCCATTGGCATAATTTAAGATAAACTTTTTAATTGCCTTCAAATTGTATCCTAAGTACTTGTCTTCGACAGTGATATCAAATTAGTCTAATTAGTACCATATTAAAAAAAAATGAAAACATCAAATTCTTGTAATTTCAACTCTTTCATCAAGTTATGGACCGATGAACCCCGTTAGTTTCCTGGAAGGAATACAAACGAACTACGGTTCCCGAGCAGGCCAGGTCAAGTTTTTACGAGAAGACGACTTCAAAATGTTTGCTAAAAGAATTCTTAATTATGGTGTACAGGTAGGAAACAGAATGTTTAAATTGTACAAACATATTCGTAAGTATTTTGGATAATACATATGGCTTGCTAATGTAGACTGTCAAATTGAATACGAATAATACCCCAGATGTGATCATGTTAAAGATAAGATGTTTCTGGTTTTGTCTAATTTCATTTTCAAAGAACTATTCAGGAAAGAGGTTTTTATACAAGCTTTTAGCTTACTCCTCAATCCTATCACATTAATATATGTTTGTATGAAATGCATATTTGGAAAATAAATATTGTTTAAACCAAAGAACGGTTAGTTATTTTCGTTTTGATACAGTTGCAATAACGTTCCAGCACTGAAATTTTACTTGTAGATTGTTGGTAAAAATGTTGTTCGTTTACCAAATATTTCTTTGGTTTGTTGGTACATTGCAAAACCTTAATTTGACAAATTTTGCGCTCCATACATATTTTTGTCTTTGTATACTTTTTGTATATATATTTTCAATTACTTTGGTAACAGATAGATCAGGTTATTGTCAGGATGAGGAAAGCGATTGAAATGGGAACTACCAACCATCGAGCTTCCGTCGTAAGTTATTGTTTTAAAGCTACTCACTCATAGTTGGTTTGAGGATTTTAATTTTATTGTAAAATGTACATGTACATTAATCAGTAGAAAAAAGAGCTATAAAGGAGTTTTTTTTTATATTTTGTATAAACTATACATAAATTGTTTTTTTTTGTATATTGGAAAATATTTTCTGACGTTTTTTATCTTTCGAAACTTTTATTGTACAGTACATTGCAAAACTTCCGTAGTAAGTTTATACGAAATATATCTTTTTTGAAATAACATGTTTTAAAGGATACATCTTTAAGAAATGGAAGAGCGATTTTTTTAGCGCGTTTATACGTTTGTTTATACTTTGAAATTGCCCATGATGTAGTGAATTCACCAGTAACTGTCATTTGACATGTTGTAGGAAAGGGTTCCAGCAAAATTAGAAGAGATATATACAATGTTCATAAACAACAGGACGGCCTTTCCTATGTATATACCATTTCAAGAGAAGTTAGACGATCTTGTCTCCAATACAACAGCGTACGTAGCTTCAGTCTTAAATTTTATTTTTATTTGGCTTTAAAAGTCATTCTGAAGCATTTTGTGTCTTTTTGAGAAATTCTAAATGTAAGAAGGATGACGACTGGTTCGCGTAGGATTGTAAAATTTGTAATTTCTTCATTTTGTATTTTATTTTTTTTCAGGAAAATGGAAATTCGGAATGTTGCTGTTGCCAATATAAAAACGCTCCTTGATAAAATAAAGAATCTTGCAGAGTTTCTAAAGAATGTAAGTTTGTTTTGATTACATTCATATATCTTTGTATGTAACAATAATGTAAAAGAGTTAATATGGAATGCCTAGAACACTACAGACAATTTCAACTTCCCAGCTGCATTATTTGTCAAGAGATATTACTTTTAATTACTTCAACAGTTGAACCGACCACCTGTATTCATGGGCCATTTGCCTTAAGCAGCCAATTAGCTAACTTCCCATCTGATTTCAACCTGCCTTAAGGTACAAGACCCGTAATGAATATCAGGAATAGTGAGCTATAATGTATTCTCAGTATAGAACGTTGGTTGCATGTTAGAGCTACGTCAGAAGCCGGAGAATGCCGAAGTAGCATAGGGAGATTACGTAATCTCACGGAAATTACCGATTGTCATTACCGGCCCGTTACTGTCGTATGCAGATACATTTTGTCGCTCCATTGTCTGATTTTTTGTAAGTGAATGTATTTATGTTAAAGTCTTCAGATTTATATCACTTGATTCTTTAAAATTGCTATTGCTAATTATTACAAATAAAAATTTCCGGTGAGTTTACTTTCTTAATTTTGTTTTTGTAACTACTGACTTACAATATGTAGAAAATCACTCTCCTGAGTTAATAATACCGTAAAATGTAATGAAAGTAGCTGGAATATGGCCACTCTCCTATTGTTAAATAGCTTTTAGGTATGTCGAAGTTGCTGTATTTGTTCAAAAAAATGCACATCTCCTGGCTTGTCCTTTTAACAGTTATATGAATCACTACTGCCTATACTGAATATTTAGAAAATTGAAAGATGTAGTTGCAGTTTCATATATGAACAATCTCTGCATCTTTTTTGCCGGTTCAGCTCAGTAGATATAGTACAATGCTAAGAACCGAGTGGCTGCAGGTTCGATTCGTGGGCCAGACGAACATTTTCTTTGGCCGTTTTACAGAAGACAATGATTCTGAAGTTTTACGTTCTCCACTCCTGATATGTTTGAAGGTTGTTCAAATTTTCTGCTATTTCCTGAAAACAGCAAAACACTTACTAGATTATTTGACTGTCGTAACAAGATTAAATACTGTGAAATACTACATAAAACAAGCAAACAAACATTAGTTAGAATAATAACCATACATATAATGAATGCTGTTTGCAGACGTACATACCAAACACACGAACTACTTTTGGAGTCGGGGGATTACCAAAAGGAGCCGAATACTACCAGGCGTGCTTAAAATGGCAACTGTCTGTAGATATGACTGCGGATGAAATACACAAAATAGGAATTAGGGAGGTTAACAGAGTTTATGATGAAATCCAGAAGGTAAGTAGCTATGCTGATGAGATTCACAAAACAGGAATTTTCAACAAACTTTAAGTATGTGCGAAATATAAAAGGTAGGTAGCTTTCTGTAGATACGACTGTTGATAATACCCGAAGCAGGAATTAGAGAATTCAGCAAAGCCTTGTTGGGAAAATTTCTGTAGATATGACTGTTGGTGAAATACTCGAAACAGGTATAAGATTATACTGAAAAAAAAAGCAGAAAGTAGGTGGCTTTTCTGTAGATGTGACTGTTGATATGATACTCGACACGGTATTAAGAGAGTTCAATAACGTTTATTTTTTAGGTAAGAAGCTTTCTGCATGTAAGACCACTGGTGAGATACACGAAACATGGATTAGAGAGTTCAACAGAACAGACTCTATACTGAAATACAGAAAGTATAGGAAGCTTTTTTGTAGATATGACTGTAGAGGAGAAACTTCTCTTTGATACATGTTATATCAATACACGAATACGTGTTTCATTACAAAGAATCGGGTTGGAAATTGTACTGTACTCTTTTCATGCAACTTGCTTTAAACGTGACACGAATGGCAATAATTTCGCCTTAAATAATAAATGAATCTTTGTAAAATAAGACAAGCACCGCCACCAGAAACATAATGATTTTTTTTTGGTTAGGGACACATGGAGGATGAAAAACAAATGTTGACTAGATTTTGATTATAATTGATTAGAAACACTGACATAATAGAAACACTTAACGTTTATATGGATTTAGTTCCTCGTGTATATTATTGTAATAAAAGATTCTTTTCTATACAGATTGTGAGAAGGGCAAATTTCAATGGAACTGTCAGGGAATATAATGACTATCTAAGAAAAAATGACAGCCTGTTTATAACTGATGGGGTAAGTTTATTTTATGCTTTGTCCGTGTATAACATATTGCATATAGTCTAACCTATCTGTTAATTTAAACATATTTATTTCGAAAATTACATTACAATTACATTTCACAATTAGGAACATATTACAAACTACGAAAGGGATTAGAACGAAAGAAAACTTATAGAGCTTTTCTCCCTGAGTATAACAACGATAAACCTATCTGTTAAGACCACCCTTTTTAAATAAAACAAAATAGTCTTTGCTCATAGGCGGTCTCATTACAGTAAATTTACACTGTTTTTGTGTTAAACGGGAGGAGAAATGACGTAATAAATAACTAGATAACTGTTTAGTCTAACAATACCATAGATAATATCATAACAGAGTAGGCAGAGTATATGCATTGTAATTTCAAGACTGAAAATGTATTTCTGCAACCCCCGTACGCGTACGAAGCGGACCTGACTACTCGGGATTTCCGAAGTCAAGAAACACCAGACTGAAAGAATACATAAGTTTAAGAATACGGTGGTGCCTATATATCGCCACAATCTACTATGAGGAAAGGAGAACATACTTCATGCAGGTTAATAAAAGAAGATTGAAGCTGTTTATACTGGCTATTTAATGTTTTTTACACGGAATTGTCAACAGATAGCAGTCGTCAGTATTTTGAGGATGTATTTTGTAAAATGTCTTCATTCATTATTATTTATTATAATAAGCACATGAAAGTGACGTACTAGATTTAGCCTGACTTTTTATTGTTCGCTGTAGGATGTTGCCATTCAGAAGTTCAAAGACCTCCATAATGAAAGGATTGCACCAAAGTTACACGAAATATTAGAGAACATCCCAGACTTTCCACTGAAGTAAGTTTAGACCAAGTGATGATTAGAAATAACAGGACTTCGACCGATGTGTAGGATTTGAAACATTTTTAATTGCTACATAAATCAAATTAGAATTTCAGAAGTCTGTCTGAAAACTCGCAAAATTCGTTCAACTGGCAAACTTTCTTTGAAATAGTTACACTCAGTATAAAATAGAAAGGGGTACAAAGAATTAACATTTTGAAACTGACTCCCAAGTTGTTAGAAATTTCGAAAATTGATGACAAAATATGAAAATCTGAAGACAAATGTCCAAGTCTCTGTCGTGTGTTTTGTACAAAAATGGCGAAAAAATTAAGATTTGCAAATTAAAGATATTACTACGATTTTCATGCTTTAAGTGAAATTTTTGTTAGAAAAAAAAATAGCTTTTCAGTAAAAGTAAGGTATATTATATGTTGACATTTTTTCAAGGTCAGGCCCTGTGTTCACAAAGCATTTTTCGGTCTCAACTGAGTTTGAGCTTGGAATTTTAATATCAATTTTACTAAAACTTCAAGACTTAATTCCAATTGAAACTGACCATCAATACGGAAAAGTCATTTGAAAATAGTTATTAACTTAAAATTTAGTTTTAAACATGCTGTTTAGATATGAATGACACATAAAGTTTCATTATCAAACTCAGTTGAGACTGAAAATGTTTTATGAACATTGGGCCTGGGGTTTTGAAACACATGTTGCCTAAGTTAGAACTTTTACCTAGACATTCATGCTTAAATAAAATATTTTAATTTTCACAAAAGCTTTTGCCCATTTTTTAAAAATAAAGGACAAATAATCTATTCTTAACTGATTTATTCCAGAATTGAAAAAATGACGTACGATGGTCCAAGTGGCATATATAAGAACGCCGCTCCTGACGGATCAAGGCCCGGCGTTTTCTATGCAAATGTCAATTCAAAAGTGTAAACCATATTTTTTCTTTATTAAAATCTGTAAGAAGTTACTTTGGAAGTATGACTTGCAACCAGTCGAAATAATTTAAGACACGGTTTGACTTAGTCTTTTCACAAGAGGTTACGAAATGTGCAACACCCCTCACCGGCTCAAAAGGAATTCTGTTATACAATACTGATCATTGAAACTATATTTTAAATTGATATCCCTGAAAACTGTTCTGAAAAAAAAATAAAAGGTTATGTCATTGAAAAAAAAGTTCAATATAACACTGATACCACCGTGCACCATGTGTTACTGCTGATTGCGGTATGGTGCATTTTGTACCTGTTATACAGGAATCAGATCTTGTACTGGCAGCCGATGTGGTTTAGCTCAAATTAAGAAAATTGCTCATAAATGCAATATATCTCAATTCTATAGTCTAACAACGATTAAGACAGAAGCTCCCATGTTCTTTGAAATCAAACGAGCAGTATTTTTCAGAATAGGTAAAACTTTTTTTATACATTGAAACTGTAAGATAGTTTAAAAATAGAGAAACTGTTTATGATTGTTTTCATCGATTGAGTTGATAATGAAGTAGATTGTTTTTATTTTAAGGCCCATGTTCGACATGCCTGCATTACTCCTTCACGAGACAGACCCAGGACACCATCTACAAGATTCTTACGCCCAAACATCCAAGAATATACCAATGTTCAGGAAAGTGACAGATTTCTCCAAGTACTTTGCCGTGCCACTCCATTTTCCATTCTACACCGGATACTCCGAGGTATGGTACAAATGACAGTTAATATTTTTTGAGACACTTAACAGCCTAGAAGAGACATTGCTATCGCAAAAAAGTCTTGGAAATTCTATTTTATCAGCTAAAATTCATCTCACGTCGAGAATTCATTGGTCGACAAAGAACATTCGGTACAAATGTAGTTCTTTTTACACGAATTTTTAAAATTACTTCACTAGGTTTACTTTTGGATAAAATATTGTTCAGCCGTTAATTAAAATGTTACTGCAAAAAAAACAGCTGAAGAAGTTTGTCATCCGTTGTAATGTGTATCGGATTTTATGGTATTTGTTGTGAAATGTTTAGCTGCAAATGAATTCATTTGCGCGCTCTAGCAAAAATTCAGTGAATTTGCGGGGGGCTTCTAGTAAGATGTCTGGTGAGATTCCGTGCTCGGTTCGTGATTACTTGCCCGGTAATAGGCGAAAGTCACGGCGTTTGTGTCCATTTTATTACTGTGGACATTAAACCATCCAAACTGCGGATACTTTTCTCAAAGACTCAAACTGTCATTCTATAAAGACGGAGTTTCATTGACGGTGAATTAACTCTCCCAGAACAAGAAAACCTGTCAAACTAACACATTTTCGTCTTTCCATCAGTGTTTACTCTAAAGATACTATGATTTTGGATTTGAAATCTTGTGACATACGAGAATGGTTTATTAAATGATTTGTTCTATCCTGTGCTAGAGCGTGGCATCTTTTTTATTTTATTTATAGGGATGGGGACTTTATTCAGAAGAATTAGGTGAAGAACTGCATACTTATAAAAATGATCTGGAACAGTAAGTCTTCGTTAAAACTACATGACTGTATAAATAATGAAATAATTAAAATCATGTGATGATTCCTTCTTCTAAAGTAATTCTTTTGCGAAGTGATTAATAAACAATTAAACTTAGGTGGTGTAAAAATCGAATATGTTTGTGCATTTATGTTCATTTTTTTCCTTGAGGCCGTGTTTAATAGAATTATTTTTTTATCAAAAGGTTTGGAAGATACGGCTTGGAGATATTTCGTGCTGCTCGGCTTGTTGTTGATACAGGTATTCATGCTAAAAAGTAAGTTATTATCGTTTGTTACCGGTATATTTTGTAGATAAACGCAACATGTTTTTATTCTTGCTGGGTTTGTAAATCACACAGCACTATTTATTTCATGAAATTATGCGGCCTCTAAAATTCTAGATTCAGAGAAAACTGACTGCATACGACTTACGTCTAAAGGACTTGAATAATTTTGTCATTTTTGACACGTGTTGGAATAATGAATTTCATGGCATATAAAATATTTTGATATTTGTAATTTGCAAATTAGAAAAAAGACTTGATGATGAAGCAACGTAGTATTTATGAACGAGTACTCCTAAAATGTGATACAGTCCTATTTTCATTGAACGTTTTTTATGTAACTTTGGCTGACTTATTTGTAATTATTTTATCTAGTCGACCTATTTTAAACAAATCATATCTATTGCTAGAAATTACATTTTAATTCCGCAGTGCCGATGCAGACGTCAGTATTTTTGCAATAACTATATATAATATGCTTTCATTTACAATAGTTAGAAAAAAACATCTTTTCTTTCAGTTGGTCACGTGATCGAGCTATTGAATACATGGCAAACTATACCGCATACACTCAGGAATTTATTGCACGGGAAATAGATCGTTATTCCACGTGGCCGGGACAAGCGACAACTTATATGATTGGAAAACTGAAGATCATGGCACTAAAGAAAAAGGCGAAGGACAGTCTATGTATGTACCAAAGAATTGTTTTGTTTTGTTTTGTAGGAAGAAAACTATTATTGCAACTGTGAAGGAACACCGTCTGAGCGTTCTTTCAGGCACGAGTTTGCGTATGTGTTCGTTAAGTTTGATGTACGGCTTACTCACATGATAATATACGAGCGTTTGCAGGATTAGAACGAGCATCGACGTTGACAAGTGGTTTGGAGCCAAAAAATCTCAACCACTAAGCCACAGAGTACTTGGTTGTATCAAGATGTTTGCCTTTAATAGCCCCATTTCATCATTATACTTATCCGTGTTACTTATTATCCCCACGCCAAAGAACGACTTGGTAGACTGAAGGTTATCCACCTTTGCTTTTGAACTTATACATGTACCTTTCTACGTTTTATCTGTAATAATGATCCGAACTAAGTCTCACCCGACTGTGCTTAAATCTTACTAAAGACCACGCAGTTATGTGTAGTTTTTGTTTTCGTTAGGCGTTAAGTCAAACGTACTCGATTCAGGTCATATAATTACTTTCAAGTTTTAATTTTGAAATAAGACCCTTGTTGCCCATCCGAACATAGTTTTAGAACAGAACAGAACAGAACAGACTTTTATTAAGACTTATACATAAGTATATCGTCTAAACACATCTTTAAACAATTTTAACATGTCACGTGTATATACATGGTAATAGTGTAACATACAAATGAAACATTTAGTAATATGATAGAGGAAATATGGATTGAACATGTACATACTTATGGTAATAATATGAAGCTAGAAGTATATGATATGGTAACAGAGGATGAACATATTAAGCAGAATTATTTAAAATAGCATTACGAATACATAATGCTTCCTTGACATAATTACACAGCTTTATCAATTCAAACTTATTATCAGAGTTTAAAAGTCGATGGTATTTGAACACAGATGGGTGAATATAGTAATAACGCTTAATGTATTTTTGTCTAATAAGAGTATAACATGGGCATATACAAACAAAATGATACTCATCTTCAATATCAAGTTGGTTACAAAATATACAATAACGTTCATTACGTGGGGTATTGTTTCTAGCATATCTGCCCGTTTGGATCCTTAAAGGATGGGCAGACATACGCAGCTTACAAAAATATATACGATTCTTCTTTGGTAACATGTTCAAATAGTTTTCGTACTGAAATTCGTTTTTAAATATTTTATACATATCAAGAACAGTACTATTGCTTAAGGATGCAAACCATTCCTGTTTAAATGTATCTATAACTCTACATTTAAATACTTGCACAAATACATTTATTTTTACATTTTGTGCATCGTTAAAGATATCTGCAAATCCATAATCAGACAGGAACGTACACCTAGGTAGAACTTGAGAATTTCTGCAATCCAACTTGATAGTTCACTCATATGAAAGGCGTTTACACCCGTAGCTGTGTTTCGAACCAACATTGTTTAGAGTCAAGTGATTCGGCCACAGCGAGTTGATCGTACGTTCCCACTGAAACATAAATGATTTAAACTTTTGTACATATCAGTTCTGTCAATGACGTGACATTCATTTGTATAAAGCAATATTCTCGGTTCAAAGGCATCATTATATTCGTAATATATTCGATAATTTCAAATCAGTACCGAGGCGCGCATTGATTTCTGTGCTTTCAAGGATAAATATCTAAATATCAAGTATTATCTCATTTGATATTTTGTTAAAGTATTCCGCAATCGTGAATATGCATTCATGTTCGAATATTCAACACAGTTATACAAATAAGCATTTATTAGATGATTTTTTGTTTGGAGAATAATTTTTTATTCTTGGTTGCATTATTTGCTTCCAAAGGATCTTTTTACAGATTTTATTTACATACCATCTCTTTCAGGTAACTTTGAAAAAGACAAGCTGATAAAACCTTTCCATAGCATTGTCATAGGCAGTGGAGCCATGCCGTTAAATGTTTTGGAGCATGAAGTTGATGAATGGATCAGGGTGGAGTCCGTGAAGAACGTGCGAAAGGGCACTTGCGGGGTGACGGACGGCGTTGAACAATTCCATAATATTCAGTCTTTCACCATCTTTGTTTGCATTACTATAACTCTATTGTACACGTCTAATGTTTGAATCATGTATATCATAATATCGTAGAGATAGTACCTAAAATCTTCATTACTTTTCTTTTAAACTTACTGGACAATACTACCAATATCATATATTATCATCTTATTATTTTGTACGCACACAATTTTAAAATGACTCTCGTAATCTTCTGTTTATTAGTTTCTTAAAAATCGACAAGAATAGTTTCATGTAAATTTCAGTCATTTTGAACTACGATGTTACTTTGATTCCTTCTATTGCCGGTTTCCCATACAACTTTCAGAATATTTCAGTTGAAATAAAAATTGTTATTAATTTTTCTGAAGTTTCATGGACCTCAATAAAGCGTCACCCCTAATCATTCAGTATTTTAAATGCACTGACCTCCAGATCGTACAACAAAACTTTATGTTTAGATAACATTACAGATTGCTATACGTCATATAACTGCTATACTTGAAACTTAGTTACTAACAGATTATAAGTTACACAATTATTAAATTGTTTAGAACAAACGGGAGAACCCATAAGAGAAATAAATGTTATATTAGAAAGAAAACTTACATAGATTTGCACTGAAAAGAATATCTGTTAAGGACATTTCTGGGAGTTGTTACTTACACAGTTGCCGATCGGTTAAAAAAAATTCTGGTTCTCATTTGAGGTTATAGATCTATATGAGGTTGAATAGATGCGGGCGGTATCGGACAATTCGAGTTAGTTGAGTGAAAATGTTTCAGCAGGTAAAAACTTTAAAAAAATCCGGTTTATATGTAATGGAATTGGAGAATATGAAAAACAAAGATGTCTGTTTACAAGTAAGATGACGGAAAAGTATTGAAAATGCAGGATATGGTTGTTACTGTTTCCTTTTTGCAAGATGTACGCATGTTGGAATGAAAGTTTATATTAATATCAATACATGTATAAAGATAGGAAATCATATTTAATAATATAAGCTATAAGAAATAAGCAAAAGAAAGAAATATTTGTTAAAATATTTTATCTAGAAATTAGTCAGTTTTTGTAAATATCAGTCTAAATTCAAGAATTTTATCTAGATGACTCTGAAAAAAAACGAATACACATGAATAAAGTTTAGTTTTCATTCTGTAGCGTATGCTGTAAGACACTTATACAGTAAAAATGTCAAACAAGTTGTGATGAAAAATATTTTCTTTTACCTTTTAGTCTAGTATACGAGAAATTTTCATTGCATGCATGTTATTTTTGGAATTTATCTAACCATTTTTATCAGTTATGTAATAATGTTCATACTGAAATAAAAAGAATTAAAAAAAAAAACATAATCTAATTTTTATTTCATTTGTCATGAAATTTAATTCTTTAATGGTCTCAGTCCTTGGTTCTCAAATTTGAACTCAGATTCTAACTGATCATTTTTTATTTTGCCTAAACTTAAACAGAGCAGAGTGACAGCTGGACAGAAGATGCGTGAAATTGTTTAATATTTGGTTGGTTTAACGTCCCACCGACACAGTTATAGGTCATATGACGACTTTCCAGCTTTTCGTGGCGGAGGAAGACCCAAAGTTCCCTCCGTGCATTACTTCATACGGACAAGCACCTTGGCAGAACCACCGACCTTCCGTTTGCCGGGTAGCTTCCTCACATGAATAATTCAACGCCCCGAGCGAGTCTCAAACCCACATCAGTGAGGGCCAAGTGATTTGAAGCCAGCGACCTTAACCACTCGGCCACTGAGGCCCCAGTAGATATGTGTAAAATTTTAAAAAATCTGTCCGTAGAAATACTCTGAGAAATGTTCTTAAGTGTAGACTATTGTTGTGAGATAATCAAATTGCACAAATGTTAAAAAAAAAAGAAACACCAGTTTATAATCTTATAAAATCCATATCAATTTATAATCTAATAAAATCCATAAAACATAATGACGCTTTGCATGGTATCTTTTTGTATTTGATGCCCCTTCGAATGTCTCCGTGACGGGTATAATAAGGCCATAGCTTTACCAGATCAAGTGGTTCCAACGTTGTTTAAGCGGTGAATTTTACGCAGAACAGATGGTGAAATATGGCCGATTGTATAAATTTCCGGTCTTGTAAGTATGATTTAAAGGAAATTCTACCCGTTATATAATGAATTGAATGAAAACGACGAGCGCACCTGGAGTGCACATGTCTCCGTTTCTTAGCACATGTGTCCATTTAGCTGAGATTTGTGTCGTTTATTCAAACACTTCTGTACAGTCCGGAGGGGGAAGGAATGTTTTGTAAAAGTTCGACAACATCGCATCTTATATAGTGCTTATAGGGAACAAGTAATTATCAAAACAATTCTTATGTAAAGGACTATCTCATTAAAACAAAAACTCATTAGAATTATCCGGGTTTGTTTCAGAAAAATCGGCCGAAAACCTAACGCAACGCAGTTTTAAGTGGGTCGCTATGCAACGCAATCAAGTGGACACCGTTCTATGTCTTACTTTCCGGGCCTAATTTCTTATATAAAATGTCGTCCATGTTCTACGTTAATATATTTACCATAAATGCACACTTAATTTCATGTAAATGTAATTATAGTTGTTTTTCCTTCTAAAATCAAGTTTTCCGCTCAACTAGCTTTAAGTATGGTTTTATCTGGAACTTTTCCATGTGCCCACAAATTTGTTAATTTGAGATAGTAAAGAAAAACCTGTGCTATAAATGACCGAACGGGTTTTCTTGGTATTATTCTTCTCCTTGGTGTTAAATTATAAGACTATTTCACTGATCGTAAGAGCAGATGGAACTATCCTGCTCGGGGATAACTGTTTGGATGAAAATGATGCTCCGTAGAGTTAACGCGAAACAGTTACCTAAGTACCGAATATTGCAATCAGTACATACAACCAGCGATTAGATTCCTTTTTTGTATGCCATACTCTTCAGATTACCTAAAGGAAAAATATAACGAATGTGTTTCTTTATGGTACTACTTTACTAAAGTAGCATATTTTCATCCATGAGTCATCCTACACGAAAAATGTATTTATTCTGTACATATTTCATTTTTAAAGGTCCAATACTAAGGCAATTGAACATTTTAATTTCTTTTAAAAAGCACAGAAACTATTTCATTTTATTGGAAAATGAAAGTTGGTATGTAGAAATTTGAAATAAATCGCAGTATATGTACAATTATTTTTCTATGAAGTATGAAGAAAGTTAAAAAGACCTGGGGGGTCATTCTGTCGATTCATTGAAATTTCAACATAATACACATACATTTCTTTGAGTTCCAAAGACCTTCTGTAAATTTTGACCTGCCAGTCTTCATTATTTAGTGTCTTGCAGAAGTCTATGCACTGGCTATGAAAAAAATTGCCAACTCACTTTCCCTTAGTAATGGACCTTTAAGCCATTCAGTTAAAACGTACTCAGTCAATTATCGATTACATCAGATATACCAGGTAAAAAGTGAGTTTTTTACCTACTAGTAAATCATCAAAACTAAGATGTTAGTCCACTATCTTTCCCGAAATTGATTATTTTTACCCCCGGACACGCCGTAGATAGCTCGATTTTAAGGCTGGCGATTTATACGTGTCGTTGTTGTTTGATTGTTTTTTTTTATTTGTTAATCTTGTATCAATTATTTTTTTCCTCCAGCTGAAACAGAGACAAATTTCAAAGCCATTGCGCAAAACGATCGCACAGAGAAGTCATTTTACCTCATATTTTTCTAAATGAAATGTCATAGTGGGGCTTGAACCTACGCCTTCCTGAAAAATTAGTTAAAGTAGTCTTATGGTAGGAATGGAATACTCCTCAAAAAAGGAGGTACACTATTACAGGTCCGTCAATTTTCCTAATCATCGTATTAGGGAAGGAACAGGACTAGACCATGATCATTAACAGTCCAGTTTATAGCGGGTTTCCCTCATACCGACAAGAAAATGACCCCATCTGATCAGATTCATACATTCATACATGATGTGTTTGTATGGGGGGTGAGGGGGGGGGGGGGGGGGGGGGGGCTTTGCATATCGAAATATAGATGTTGTGTTTGTTACCTTATACTTTATCTGATATTATGTCCCTCAATGTTTATTATTGCTTCTTTATAAACATATGTAAACGGTTATGACACGCCAATTGCCCAATAATAACGCGAACCCAGGTTCATGATCGAAAAACTAGAATTAACAATAGATAAAGTAGATATTTCGAACGTAAAACCAAGTTTTTCGAATATTTACCCATATTTTCGAGCGAAACATAGAAATATAAAATAACGGGTGTAGACCATAGTTTACGCCCGTGAACCCAGGTTTAAACTAATTTTTTTTTCTTCTTTGTTCGAGAAACCAATTTTACTGAACGTAAATCTAGGTCCACGTTCGTAAACTATGGATCATCTCGTAAACCCAAGTTCATGGTCGTAAACATAGGTTCACGTCCGAAAACAATGGTTCGCGGCGATCCAATAATTACATTCTTGGTCGAAAAACTAAAATTATCGAATACTTACATATATTATATAGCGAAAACAAAGGACAACAGGCGTAAACCATAGTTTACGCTCTTGAACCCATGTTTACGTTCGATAAACTAGGTTTCTCGATTGAACTTTGACTTGGGTTTACAAACGTGGACCTATGTTTACGAGTGTGAACTATGGTTTACGACGTTATCCTTTGTTTTCGCCCGAAAGAATAGGTTTACATGCTTTTAAGTTTGAAAAACCTAGTTTATCCATCGTTAATCCTAGTTTTTCGACTGTGGACCTGGGTCCATGTAATTATTGGACGATTTCCATACATGTCACTCTGTAAACTATGGTTCAAGATCATAGACATAGGCTCACGTTCGTATATAGGGGTTCAAGATTCGTAAACGCAGGTTCACACCCGAAATTCATGGTTGATTCTTTAATCCTAATATATCGACCGTAAACCATGGTTTACATTTGATAAACTACGTTTCTCGAATAAATTATGAATTTCGTTCATTATCCTATGTGGTTTGATTAGATTACGTTCTCGGAACCTGACTTTTTTGTAAGATATTAGTGGTTTCAGATTCCCAAGTGAGCATTATGTGCCGTTTGTCTCACTAATTATGTTATCCCCACTGAAGCAAACACAATGTATTTTTTCACCATCTGTAGTCTGTAATATCCTTACACTACCTTCACAAGTTAATAAAGGTGGTTCATCACATCAATACCCTATGCTCGCCTTAGTTTGATATGGAAAACCCATAATATCTAAGATTTTTCAAACATCTTTCCCGCACAGATTTCATGCAGTGTTTTGTGGTAGCCAGCCTTTCTGTACTTTCAGTACTTTGATTCCTTACTGAGCTGAGCTATCAACGAAAAGTCAAACGTATACTATATGGGCGTCTGCAAAAACGATGTAGGTATTTTGCACTTTTAAGTACGTAACTTTTACATTTGCATTTTTTTTTTTCAAATTTTTGTGTGTACCTGAGGGAAATATTACACGCCGTAGATTGTTCGATTTTTCCTTACTGAGCTGAGCTATCAACGAAAAGTCAAACGTATACTATATGGGCGTCTGCAATAACGATGTAGGTATTTTGCACTTTTAAGTACGTAACTTTTACATTTGCATTTTTTGTGTACCTGAGGAAAACATTAATTAAACAATGGCATATCATTTTAAGACAAATGTAATGGTTGTTGGATTATATGTACGGTAAATGCTTTACTGAAGACAATAAAAAAAATGGCATGTTGAATAAATAGAATACCGACTAAATAACGGTCAGCATTGAAAACAAGCTTATTACGGCGTTTTTGATTCATGGGCGACAAGTAAAATATTGTTGTTTGTTTTCTCTCGTCATTTTCAACGTTCTTGTTTCTCTGTGATTTATCTCTCTGAAAATAGATGAACGCTACATCAGGCATATGGATGAAAACATATACAGACAACTGATCAGTACTTTTTACCATAGATCATATTTGATTTATTTTGTACAAATATATTAAATGCACAATATATCAGTAATGAAACAGCAATGCATTGTTTTAAGGGAGTAAAAATGAGTAAAAATGAACGAAATGTAATTAAAGAGTTAACCCACTTTTGATTGTTTTGGTACGCTGTTCAATACCATACGTGGTGGAATTACATCCATTAACTGGTTCTCGTTTTTTACTAACTAATATTTAGTTGATGATATTGTTCGATATTCATTTTTGCTTAAAGCTGGAGGGGTTTACAATGTCCGCAAAAATATATGTCTAATATTAAGCGAACATAACAATGAAACAGTGCAATATATTAGAAATGGCGGAATTAGTATAATGATATAGAACGTTCTAAAGTTATTCTGTGTCAGATTCTAATGATTTTTTTATGACGGATACGACTTTGTAAATAAGTCAAGGAACGGTATCCACTTGATTGCGTTGCGTAGCGACCCACTCGAAACTGCGTTGCGTTAGGTTTTCGGTCGATTTTTCTGAAACAATGAAAATACACATGCTTTGTTTTAAGAGGTAGTCCTTTAGATAAGAAGTGTTTTGATAATTACTTGTTCCCGATAAGCACTATATATGATGCGATCTTGTCGAAACTTTTCTCTCCGCGTCGGACTGTACAGAAGTGTTTGAATAAACGGCACAGATCTCAGCTAAATGGACACATGTGCTAAAAACGGGTGAGATTTGCGCTCCAGGTGCAAACATCGTTCTCATTCAACTCGTTATACAACGGGTAGAAAATCCTTTAAATCATACTTACAACACCGGAAATTTATACAGTCGACCATATTTCACCATCTGTTCTGCGTAAAATTCACCGCTCAAACAACGTTGGAACCACTTGATCTGATAAATGTATTGCCAGTGTATGATCTGGGAGCCATTCTTTACAACATGTTTTTCCTTATTTCATACTCCTCTCACATTCGGCTTTTTCTGTCTGTAACTACGTGCTATTTCCTTTATACTGCTCTCACTGTATCTAATTTGTTGTTATGTTTCTGTTGTTGCACATATAACATTAATATGCTTCTTGCCGCAGGTGACATATAGCTAAAAAAATAGACTGTCCTAGATTTACACCTATAAATTTATCAGTTCATCGACCGCCAGTCCATGCAAATAAAAGGTCGATAAACGAGAACATGTATTTTCACTCGTCTGGAGATTCATTGAAAATGAGATCGGATTAAAAAATCATGTTGTGTTGCAAGATTGACCTAGAATATTAATGAATATTATCCGCAACAGACCGAAACACAGCGTACACTTATCGCAAGGGTGTTTAGAAAACAAGATGGCAGCTGATACAGGCAAATCTGTAACACTGTATTATTTCCCAGGTTCCTATTACAGTTTAAAGGTAAGTTTTACATGTATTTTTCTCTGTAATGTTAGTAATGTTAGAATAGCGCGTGCATATTAATCACTGTAATTAGTTCGTATGGCAAGGTCAACAGATATATTGTAAGATTGATAGGTTCGCCATTCTTAATGTACTTACGTTAAAAACTTGAATATTTGCGTTACACAGTTTGACACTAAATTAAAGATAAACATTTCAGACGTGAAAGCTGATAGATTCTATAATGTATTTATTTTAAAAAACGCGGCCATGCGAAAAGTTGACTTTACTTTAAACACTTTTTAACTGTAAAGCTTACAGAAATAATTTCATGTGTCTAAAACATAAAGCATTTTTCAAGTTTTAACTAGTATTTAGAGAACAAGTTTAATATTAAGAGATATTTGTACAGAAAACGTGCATTTCACTCTGTAACTAGTAACGAGAAAATAATGAGGGCGTACTTCTGAGCAAACACGTGAGTTAAAATTGACCGCAATTAGTTTTTCAGTCAAACGATTTTTTTTGCTATAATATATAGCTTTACATAAGTATGGAGGACTTTAATTTAGACTCTATTTAGAATACTTTTAACCCATAACGCATAAATACGTTCATCGCAGATGCATTGTGTTTTGTCAAAATTGTACATGCAACAGCTACAGTATAGTGCTCCTTACTTATTTTAACGGGAAGTGCTACCTGTATTTATTGAAAATTAAGAAATATTTAATAGCAAAAGAATGTTTTAACACTTATTATTACACGAGTACCTATAAATAGTAACAACTTTGTGCTGAAAATGTTCCTGTTATCGTATTGCCTCATGCATTATCACATTATCATAATTGGCCCCGGGGCCATTATCGATAATGGCCCTGACGTTAGCGCGCGAAGTTAATGTCTGTAAACAGAAATGACGTCATCGCGTTTCATGGAGGTAAAACAGCGTATATTTCAGTTTAAGGATGTAGGATCGATTTTTTTCTAACGTTAAGAATTTTTTCATACTCTGTGAACTTGAAGAACATTAGTTTCCAAGACAAACAAGTGAATAAAAAACACAAGTCACCGAACTCGTTTTAATTTTATAGGGCATTTTCTTCACCCACTGTGTAAGCATTTCTGAGATTTTGTAAAATTGAAAAAATGGTGGTACTTTATAAAACATATAATACCCCATTTAATGTTAGAGGGATTTCATGTCTTACAGGTTAATATGAATACAAGGTGACGTCAGTATTATATAAGCATAAATGTCACAAACACTTTCGTTTTTGCATGTTGACATAATTACCCAGCCCACTTTATTTTCAATGGAAAACATGTATTTAGGTCTACAAAAAAATTCTGATGGTAAGATTTTAAAAATATTTTGCAGCTTTAATGACACACAAAAATGCTTCAAAATGGAAAGAAAAAAGTTAAGGTCAACTTGCACCTAAGAGATTAATTAAAAAAAAAACTAAACAACTGGTGAATTTTGATATTTTTTGTTCTTTTTGTTTTAATATATAGTTTCTAGATAAAAACATGTTTATTTCAATTATAGCTTATCATTATCTGTATCAGTCAGGAAAATATCAAAACAAAACGTGGTCTACTTTCACAGATATTTGAAATTACCTGCCCCTATCCCATTAAAAACGTGTGTCAATTTTAGGCAAATGCCAGCCAAAAATAAGAGTGAAAAAAAATTTTCGCAAAAAGCAGAGTCTATTTGGTTAAATGGTACATTATTAGCCATATTTTAATTATTTAGCATTAGTTTTTGGCAAAACTTTTGTTAAAAAGCAATATTCAAAGAAACATTTTTCAAAATGGCAGATATCCTGAAAAAAAACGCTCGTACATCCTCAAGTTTATCATCATTAGCTCAACGTCGTGTATTCTTCGTGAAATAACTTATTTCCATCCCTAAATTATGCAAAAATAAGCAAGAAAGTACAACTATCAATGCGTTTGATTTTATACGGTTTATAGCCTCTAATACGAATAGCATAGAAACTGAAAAGCTGAAATTCGTTTGCCAGTAGATGCTAAAAATCTAGTACCTATAAAAATGAAACACTAAACTTTTCTTACTACATTATAGGTGATCATGTAATAAACAGGTAAATACATGGGAGAGCAGTGCCTTTGAGTGATAATGGCCCCGGAAGAAGATAGTAGCCCTCGGGCTATTATCACCTTGCCAGGGCCATTATCACTCAAAGGTACCGGGTGCGCAGTGTTTTAACAGAGAAAAGCATACTAGTATTAGAATGCGTATTAAATGATGATATATTTATTGAGGACATACTAATATCTCTTCAGGTTTTGCATGCTCTTTATGAAAAAGACGTATCTTTCAAGGAGAAACATATATTCATTGTTTTGGGGGAGCAAAATGAAGAGTGGTATCTGAAAAAGAATAATATGGGGGAAGTCCCGTGCCTAGAGATTGATGGGAAATGTACCTCCGAATCCGAGGCTATTATTGACGTCATCGATCAAACCTTTCATTCCGGTTGGTTGGTTTGTATGATCAATACAATATAACATAATTCAATAAACGATTGAAAGTTAACCAGAATTCATGAATACCGTATAAATACTAGTTAACATGTTCATTTTAACCATTTGTCAACTCCTTCCACTTCAACGGAGTTAGTGGGGCTGTATTGACGCTCGGTATTTTCCGTTTGATTTCGTAATCTCGTATGAAGTTTCGGCATTCTTCGGATTTTAAGTAAGCTGATATTCCGTTCATATCCAGGGAGTGCCGAATCGCATATGGAACGGAAATTATCGATTGTCATTTCGGTTCCACGACATTTATAAGACGTGGACACGGTCCTTTAGAACTATTTTCCTGTTGGACGTTCGGGATATGAACAGGCAAGTCGTACTGATATTGATTCATTATTATGAGTAGATCAGAGCATTTCTTATCGATATTACTTTGTTTAAAAATATGTTGTGAAAAAATAGTTTTTGCCTCGACGATTTAAAGAATAAGGAGAGCTTTTTATTGAAATCCGATATCTTCTTCTTTAGTGACAATTTACATTAATGCCATACCCCCTGCATACTCCTTGCAGTATTTTTACAATTATGTCAGTACTGATTTTATGATTATTCGGTTATGTGACCTGTTTTATCCATATGCATATTATAATTATGCCCTGGATTAAAAATGAAACTGAAAACTGAAACTGTCAATAGAGCTTCTGAATTGAAACTTAATACAACATCTCATGTTTGATTTATTATAAATTAAGGGTTCGTCACATAGGTGATTTATGCAGCTATTATATACGCAGGTGGGAAACTTGTACCGGATGTCAAGACGGCGGTCGGAAACGAGGTTAAGACTTTCCGGAAGTTTCTTCATGACATACCTATTGATGTCATCACATATGGCGTGTTTGCAAACCGCGAATTCTGTGTTGACAGGAGCTATCTTGATAAATTACCAGCTAAGGTCACAGCAAGGGCGGAGATCAGTCAGTATTATTTTGTTCTTGCTTTTTTTCATTGCATCGTTTTAAGCTCACCTGTCACGTAGTGACAAGGTGAGCTTTTGTGATCGCCCTTCGTCCATCGTTCGTCCGTCCGTCCGTCCGTTGTCTGTTCACAATTTCTTGCCAACAAGAGCCAAAATTTGTTAATTTTTACCTTGTGAACACGAAAGAAGTGACATTTTATATTTGATTTTAACCAAACTTACAACTTGAGTCACAATAAGATCTCGGTTCCTTTCGAAAACGAGCTAGATACCACCGTGAATTCTGGAGTTACTGCCCCTGAAAGTGGCAAAATGTTCTATTCTGGCCCTTTCAGCCGTATAGAGGTTTCATTTACGCTTTGATTTTATACAAACTTGCACACTTATCTTGATGATCTCTAGGCAAGGATCGAAATTGGGTCATGTTGGTTCAAATCAAAGGGAAAGCTTGTTAACAACCTAGAGGCCACATTTATGACCCTATCTCTCAAGAAACTTGGTCAGAATATTTATCTTGATGATTCCTAGGCCAACTTAAAAGCTGGGTCATATGGGTTAAAAAAACTAAGTCACCCGTTTAAATCAAAGGGAAGGCTTGTTACCACTCTTGAGGCCATATGACCCTATCGTCATGAAACTTGGTCAGAATGTTTATCTTGATGATTCCTGGGCTATGTTTGAAACTGGTTCATGTGGGGTCAAAAACTAGGTCACCCGCTCAAATCAAAGGAAAAGATTGTTAACACTCTATGGACATTATTTATGGCCCTATACCTTCAAGAATTTTGGTAAGAATGTTTATCTTGATGATTCCTATGCCAAGTTCGAAACTGGGTCATCTAGGGTCAAAAACTAGGTCACCACTCAGATCAAAGGAAAAGCTTGTTAACACTGTAGAGGCCACATCTATGACTCTATTTTCATGAAACTTGGTCAGAATGTTTATCTTGGTGACTCAAAAGCCAGGTTTAACAGGTGAGCGATATAGGGTCAACATGGCCCTCTTGTATTTATTTACGACCGGTTAAAGTTGTTTGTAATCCAGACCAAACTTTTTACCTACACGTGTACAAGAGGACCAGCACGTGTTACGACTAATCGGATACGTTTACCTTGAAATTGTCTTCGACTGTTCATGTAGGCTCAACATTTTAATATGTGCGCATTGGGACTATTTTTCCGAAATATTTTCCGAAACGGAGCTCTTGAACAACTTTGTTGTAGTGTTTTTTTCAATATCATTTGTTTTTTAATTTTCAGGTAAAAGATTTTCAGGAGAAGTAACTCATCTTATAAAGGTCAGTGAAGCGTTGTCACCGGAAATGAAAGAAACTATTAATGCTAAGATTGTCAAGGTTTCGCGGAAGCTTGCAAACGTATTAAATAAAGAAGAGGTCGCTAAATGTCTCAATGAACTAGAAGATGTTTTTAACAAAATTGCAGAGCTGTTGGAAAAGAATACACGAGGTGCGTGTTGTTTAAATTGTATTGTTGGTATTTTTGTTGCTGTTGTTGCTGGTGCAAACAGTTCAACTTACTTTAAAGTTAAAATGTCCATTGCGGACTTACAGACTAACTAAAAATCGAGTTTATTCCAAATTTTCCGTTCATTTTTTCATTTAAGTGCAAATGTGCATGTACTAAACTTGTGCAAATGTGCATGTATTAAACTTGTTCAAATGATTTCGTGTAGTTTTTCAAAATTTGACACTGACATTATATAATGGTCTATTTCTTTCAGAGCATGGTGATGCAAATGACACGTGGTTATTCGGTCCAGCTTTTACCGCTGCCGATATTACTGCGATAGGATTAATGATTCGGTTGACCTTCATCGGAATCGCACCCCGATATTTTTCGATCGATAAACGACCAATTGTGCAAGCGTACTACACACGAGCGATGCAAAGACCAAGCGTAAAGAAAATCTTAGAAGTCATGGATGCTGCTCCAGGCGCAATTATGAGGAGTTTCATAAAAAGCAAAGCACTCAAAGTCCTTAAATTTGCTATTGCTGTTGGAGTAGTGGCTCTTGGGTATGTCGGATTCAAAAAAACTCAGACAGTGAACTTGTTGCCTGATGAGAAGGCTTGAACTTTGTTCTTAACAGGAAATTGTAGTAACTTTTGGATTGAAAACATTAAATTGGATTATAGAAATGGTTGACGAAAACAAAAACACACAATAAACACAGTATACGCTAAGTTGACAGGAGATCAAGCTTGCTCGTAGGAAGTTTTAATACAAGACCGATCCTTCCGCATTAAAAAAGTAAACACACTAATAAATGTTTTCTTTGAGAACTGAACTTTGCAGATTCGTTTGCAATTTAGACGTAGATGATTGTATACAGTTTTTACAAAAAAGGCCCTGTCTAGTAAGGGCCTGGGGAATGTAATTCTTTGCATGGTGACTTGTTTATCGTGAAATCGTCTTACCGTTACCGGAGCAAAATAATTTAGCATTAGCTTCACGAGAAAATATTTGGATTTTAACCGAAAGAACATTTTATTGTAGATATCATTTCAGGAGGTTTTTTTTAATCTTTTCCTCACAAAAAAGTATTTATGTGGCTATGTCAGTATGTGATGTGTATCTATATCTTGTAAAGTCAGGGAAATTAATACTATTTCAGTTATCCCGTTTGTTATCTCTGCCACTGTGATTGAAGAGCCATCCGCCTCTAATCGTACAAAATAATGTAAGAAACAGAAAATGAAAAGTACATGGTTTTTTTGTTTGTTTGTTTGTTTTGTTGTTTTTTTTGTGTGTTGTTTTGTTTGTTTTTTTTGGTTGGGTTTAACGTTGCACCGACACAATTCTAGGTCATATGGCGACTTTCCAGCTTTGATGGTGGAGGAAGACCCCAGGTGCCCCTCCGTGCATTATGTGCATTATTTCATCACGAGCGTGCACCTGGGTAGAACCACCGACCTTCCGTAAGCCAGCTGGATGGCTTCCTCACATGCAGAATTCAACACCCCGAGTGGGGCTCGAACCCACATCGATGAGTGGCAAGTGATTTGAAGTAAGCGACCTTAACCACTCGGCCACGGATGAATGTGAGATTATGACTTTTAAAGGACAAGGAAAGCCTGACAATAAGTTCATTTCATATGAAAGCCATTCTCAAGACTTTCATAACGCTGAATGAATTTTTAAAATCGTACCACTATCGAAAAAGATATGACAGTTTGAAATTTAGGAAAATTGCTGATCCATGGAGGCAGCCTTTTGTGTGTTTATGAAAACACTGCTGAATTCTTTATTTAGCAAATAACTTTTTAAACAGATTAATTGTAAATGTGTTTTTTGTAGTGTAAAACATGGTAATTTCTTTTATTATAGTTGAAAAAAAAGTAGAGAAATCATTTTACAGAAATAAGTAAATACAATTCAAATATGTGTCCAGAAATTTAATAGGTCTGCCATTTTGTTTTTTGTTGCCATGGAAACATAATGGCCACCATTTTGATCAACTATTTAAATGTTCATAACTTTCTCATTTGAAGTCGATTTTGATTTTTTTTTGTCTTCTTTAAATGATTAAAGACATGCCAGCAGTCTGATTTAACATAAAAACAATATTGCCCTTGTCCTTGAACATTTAACCCTTATCATGCTGGAAACGATTGATTGTGCCTTTGCGACCAGTGTAGAGCATGATCAGCCTATACATCCGTGCATACATGATCTGCACCGTTCGCTATTCAGTATATTTTGATGAGCATCTGACAGTGAAAGAAGGACAAGTTCATTGTAGAAATTTAGCAGGGTAAGGGTTAATGTTTCTTTAGTCAGACTGTTTGCAAGCGGCGGAACCTACTCGCAATTCCTGGATTGTTTCTGTCTGAAAATCAAGTTGTTTATTCAGACAATCGCAGACAGATCAACCCTGTGCTTAAAATCATCTTCCAAACAAAGGCTTGATTCTATAATGAACCCTGCCTCAGAAGGCATGTATGGTTACTGTTGTTCAGCCATTAACAATGTATATTTGAGCCACGCCATGTGAAAACCAACATAGTGTGTTGCAACCAGAATGGATCCAGACCAGCCTGCGCGTCCGCGCAGTCTAGTCAGGGTCATACTGTTCGCTAATAGTTTCTCTCATTGCAATAGGCTTTGAAAGCGAACAGCATGGATCCTGACCAGACTGCGTGGATGCGCAGGCTAGTCTGGATCCATGCTGGTCGCAAACGCACTGTGTTGGTTTTCTCATGGCGCGGATCATTTATGATTCAGATTGAGAGACAGCCTCTCAATAAAGACCACGTTTGTTTTAATTTCCAAATTGCATTCTTTGCTAAAAGATTTTTTACTGTATCTGTTATCACCGCAACATTTCTTCTCACGTTTCTTGGGGGGGAAACAGCATTATATAAACACAGTTAACTTTGACAGAAATAGAATAAACAATTTATAATTTGTGCTGGCAAGTGTTATTACATAATCCAGGTTTGTTTATAAGTTAAGATTAGTTTTCCGTTTTTAAGTTTAAACATTTGATGAACTTCTTCAGATACAAACGGCTTGAAGAAAAGCGTGAACTGCGGATTTTTTTAATGTGTATTTGCTAGATTCAAAATTATTTAATGGACGTAGTTTGCACAGTATTCTTTAAATTTTCTGACAAACACTGCGAATTTTAGAAACATATAAACATAAAAAGACATTATTCCACATATATAGTTTATACTCACAACGTTATAGAAGCGGTAAGAAATTGCTGGATAAGACAAAAATGAAATCTACAGCCAAAGTCGCCGTGGTGTTCCATGCAATGCTGAGTTGTTTTGCTGTTGGTGCTGCAAGCGCTCTTATGAACGAAAGCGTTCTTATTACTAGAAGTAACGGTACAGCAATGAAAGATCTTGATGGCCAGAGTCTCTACGACATGGGACTAAATCTGAATAGGCCATTGTTGATGTTACTTGGGCAGACGATTAAAAACTTTGAAGAGAAAGTAAACAGCCAGATGTGTCACCTTTATCCTTGTACAGAATGGACTGTGTGGTCAGTGTGTAATGCACGAGCGAATGAATTTGGAGCGAGATACAGATCCCGGAAATGCGGTATGAATAAACTCACGTGTAAGTTGGAATCCGAGCATAGAATCGAAGAGGAGTCGAAAGTATGCGTATTTCTATGTCCACATGACTACAACATAACAGAGAATGGGTTCTGCATTAAATTGTATGCTGACAAGGATAGAAGTCGAGAAGAAGCAGAATTACAGTGTCAGGAAGACGGCGGATACCTGATAAATATCGATTCCGAGGCGAAATACGGAGACGTAAATGGTATAGTAGAGGGAGTTTCGTCAGGGATCTGGATAAACGGAAGGCGAAAGAATATTAAATCTGCGTGGGAATACAAGTACGGATTGAAAACCGGATTTTTCAAATGGTACTCGGGTCAGCCGGATAATGACGGGTCTGATTTGTGTTTAGTTGTCGTACATAAAAGTGGCGGTGTCGTTTGGCACGACTTCACGTGTTCATACAAATATCTTGCAATGTGCGAGATACCCCAAACGTGAATACGAAAAAGTTAAAATGAGCCGCGCTATGAGAAAACCAACATAGTGGATTTGCGACCAGCATGGATCCTGACCAGATTGCGCATAGCGCGGCTCAGAAGTCTTTACAGTTGTGAAAAAAAATGATACGTAGAGATTGGATGATGTAGATTTAGTTATTTCCAGTTCGCATCGTTTTCTCGCAAAATTCACGGAAACATTTTAATCTGTTTAATTTCAATAAAATTGTACAAAGAAGTTCATTTGTCTTGACAAGGCTCCTTTAAACTACAAAATGACCTGTGGATTAATAAATTTATTTAAAACCATTCATAAAATTATTGATAAAACTGTATACATTCGTTTTTATCTTCATGTTGTACTATGTACAAATCAAAATGAAACGTATGTTCTATTCAAAATAAAAGAAGATTCCATTCACTTATAAAATGTTTTTTTTTATTCTAAATCTTATTTGGAAAGTGAAGATAAGATTAAGATAGGTTAAGATTTCTTTATTTCCTTCAAATTTGAAGAGTCACATACAATGCACAATATGAATACAATAAATCTTCGCAGAAATGAGAGAATATAAAGGCAAATTTGGTAAATATTCAGTAATTATTATGGTACACAATTATTTAACAAGTGAGTAAATGTTGTATACATTTTTGTATATACATATGGATCTTTCATAGACATACAACGTTTATATTGCTTTGAATAAGACTTCATAGAAACACACTATAAACAGATTATACAAAATGGTAATTACATTTGTACATGAATATTATTATTATCTTATATATTGTATTGCATGATCATGAGTCGTACATGAAAATACAAATGTACATCTTTTAATGGTATCTTAATCATACGGATATCTCTCCCTTATCAGTATATGCTTACCGAAACGAAAAAGAAAGCATCTTTTTGAGGAAAGCCATATAGTAAATGCGTTGCGGATAATGTCCCTTTCATGCAAAGTAAAATTAAATATTGTTTTGAAAATTTAGATACTTGATATATTGCACATAAAATGTAGTCGTCTCAGAATCATTAGCTCGACTATACGAAGTATATGGAAAGCTATCCTACTCGTCCCGGCGTCGGCGTCTTTCCGTGTCCCCACCTTGGTTGAAGTTCTTTTACACTTTCTTTTTTACCTTATCTCTGTAATTACTTGATGGATTTGCTTTAAACTTAAACTAGTTATTCATCATCATCATCCGCATCATATGACACAAGAACCATAACTCTCACACCAATGTTTCATGAATTATCCCCCCTTTTTACTTGGAATTTCAGGTTAAAGTTTTGATGCACTTTCACTCTATCTCAGTTATTCTTAAATGGAATTGATTCAAACTGAAAGTAGTTGTTCCACATCATATGACATCATATGACACAAGGCCCATAACTCTGGTACCAACATTTAATGAATTATCCACCTTTTACTTAGAATTTCAGGTCAAGTTTTGAAGCACTTTCGCTCTATCTCTGTTATTACTAAATGGATTTGATTCAAACTTAAAATAGTTGTTCAACATCATCACTCACATCATATCATACAAGGGTCATAACTCCTGCGCCAATATTTCATGAATTATCCCCTCTTTATTTAGAATTTCAAGTTAAGTTTTGATACACTTTCACCCACAGGCCCCATCTAACGGTATCCTTATGGTATAGCATTTATATAAGTAAGAAACTTCTTTTCTTACTATATAATGCTATACCATAAGGATACCGTTAGATGGGGCCTATGCTTTCACCCTATCACAGTTATTATGTCTCCCCAATAAAATGTGGGAGACATGTTGACTTTGCCTTTACCGTCCGAACGTCCGTCCGTCCGTCCGTCCGTCCGCATTAAGCTTGTCCAGCTTTTACAGGTCAAACTGCTGACCAGATTTCAACATAACTTCTCAGCAGTGATCATTACCGACCTTAGTTGTGCATATCGCTGCCACGTTCCGCTTCGCTGAACAAAATGGCCGCCAGAGCTAAAAATAAAAAAAAATCTTGTCCGGCTTTCACAGGTCAAACTGCTGGCTGGATTTCGATGAAACTTCACAGGAGTGTCAGTACCAACCCTAGTAGTGCATATTGGCGGCAGGTTCCGCTTCACTGCACAAAATGGCTAAGCTAAAAAAAAAAAGAATTGTCAGTCTTTCACAGGTCAAATTGCTAGCTTGATTTCGACAAAACTTCACAGAAGGGATCAGTACCAACCGTAGACATACCGCTGGCACGTCCCAATTCTCTGCACAAAATGGCAACCAGAGCTAAAAATAGAAAAATCTTGTCCGGCTTTCACAGGTCTAACTGCTGGCTGGATTTCCACAATTTTATAGTGACGAAATCTCGGGGTTTCGACAACAGATATTAATCTCGGTCAAATGCCTCGATAAATAACCTCTTTGGAACCCTGCATTTTATACCTCAAATATGATCTATATATTTTATCCCCTCGGTGTCGCAGATATGGAAACATATAACTCCATCCCTGACACTTTCTTGTCCCTTTTTGGACTTTGAAATACTGCTCTACAACTACACCAGCCTACCTGGGTTGCGTATGATCACAATATTGGGGTATGTGCCGACCTCCCCCCTCCCTCTTACATAAATGAGCAAGTCGGATTGGCTGCAGTTTTAAAAAAAAACATTGCTTGGTATTACAATTATAGTAATTTATTTTGGCATAGTCAATTAAGTGCAATTCATTGTTTTACGTACTATCTCATCTAAAACATTCTATTCTTAAGTGTAAAATACTTTACAACAAATTTTGACTAATTTTGACTATTATTGTATATTTTTTGGACACTGTACCTCTGCTTTGGGAAATAAACTCACTAAGTTCCAAAAGAGATCTGTATCATTTATTATGAATAAAGATTATGACTTACCATCTGCTAAACTGGATGACATTGTCATGGAGCGTTGTTATTCAAAAACTATGAATAATCAGGTACCATCAGACGTCCATTCTCGAACTTTACGTTCATATTCTGATCCCCCATCTTCGTATCTGCACGGTTCGCCATTCAGTCAGTATCTTTTTGACAAGCGCCCCTTTTAATAAATGCTACTGTCCAAATTGAAAGATGGACAAGTTCATTATAGAAAGTAAGGCGGTACCTTATGCAACTATACATCAAAAATAGTAAACATTCTTATACGTACTTGTTTGGTCAAATATGTATTCAACTTTAAATAGTAGTTTTGCCCTTTAGCTGTAGATTGCTTTTGCGCAGATTTACTGTTTGTATACAAGTATTGTTTAAATTGTCTTGCTTGACTTATTGATTTGTTTGTTTGGGTTTAACACCGTTTTTCAACAGTATTTCAGTTAAGTAACGGTGGTAAATTAACCTAACAAGTGTCCTTCGATTCTGTACGATTACAAACCTGTTATCCGCAAGTAACTGCCAACTCCTCTGCATGAATCAGAGGTGGAGGACGAACGATTTCAGACACAATCGAATCGTCATGGAGAACATACGCCGCGCCCGATGATCAAACTCACAACCCCGCCATCCGTAAATCTGCACTCTCCCTAGTGAGCTAAGCGGGGCGGGTTGAGGGCCTCATGGGAAATTGGCATATAGTTCAAATGAATTATGTAAAATAGCTTTATCATTATTAAAATTAAGACCCAAAAATTGCTACCATTCAATACATGAGCCGTGCCATGAGAAACCCAACATAGTGGCTTTGCGACCAGCATGGATCCAGACCAGCCTGCGCATCCGCGCAGTCTGGTCAGGATCCATGCTGTTCGCTAACGGTTTCTCTAATTGCAATAGGCTTTGAAAGCGAACAGCATGGATCCTGACCAGACTGCGCGGATGCCCAGGCTGGTCTGGATCCATGTTGGTCGCAAAACCACTAAAACTACTATGTTGGTTACGTTTGAAATACACGTGAGCCGTGCCATGAGAAAACCAACATAGTGGTTTTGCGACCAGCATGGATCCAGACCAGCCTGCGCATCCGCGCAGTCTGGTCAGGATCCATGCTGTTCGCTAACGGTTTCTCTAATTGCAATAGGCTTTGAAAGCGACCAGCATGGATCCTGACCAGACTGCGCGGTGGTCGCAAAACCACTATGTTGGTTTTCTCATGGCACGGCTCACGTGTATTTCAGACGTTTTCAGAAGGAGTCACCTGACCCTTAGCCTAACAGGAGTGAGCTATGACCTCCCGTTTCTACACCCAGAGTTTCACCAGCACTGGGGGTTCTACCGAAACGATATCTGAAGTGGGGTCGTTCTTTGTCTTCCTGCGTACAGATTAATAATATTTTAGTAATCAAAATTTAGACCCAAACATGCTCAAGAAGAAATTATTCCATTCTCATATTCCAATGCAGGGAGAAACCCCTCTGACCAAACCTTACTTGGCAATCGTTTCCCCACTCCACATACCATTATAAAACAGGATTGGGTCTGCATAGTCGCAAGACAGGCCTGAGGGGTAATTAAAAATATCTAACACGTATTGTTTTTGTGAACGTAAATCATTTTGGAAGATTCATCAGAAACCGCGTTTCGACTCGAACGTTGCAACAAATGTGAGCAAGCCCCTTTAACAAAATCACTGATCCGCCCCCGAAAGTATGCATCTTTCTATTTTTATACGCACTGATAACGATTGGTTACACACGGTCTATATCGACATAAATTTCTGAAAAGCTAAAGATAGAATCTCGCGGTTATTCCCAGCACTAAACAAATAACCTTTCTTTGTTCAAATTGTGAAATTTAATTCTGTTTTATTTGAGTAAACTTGTATCAAATGTCAGACTGCATAATTTACCTACAGTACATGTACATGGCACACCACGTGCTATACATCCAGGATGAGGATACGACATAATGTCAAAATAACAGAAGCTTAAACAGAGGACAGGCACAGAGGTAAGATATTTTATATTTTTGATATTCCAGATTTTCTAAGTTTGTAAAATGTCTATACAGTTAATCATGAATTTATATTGCTTAAGAATTTACGCTTTCCTAAGGTCTTGATTCTGTCGCCAAATTCACATTCTTCACCTGTAACATGCATTTTGTTATTTAATGCAACAAGGAAGATAATCAACACAATTTTCAGAAAATAGAGTGCGTAGATCTGTTAATAGCAGATCCCGTGATAAATATTGTTATTACACATTTCAGAAAATTATTTAGATCTACCTGTGGAACTTGTGTTTGATCAAATATACATGTATATATCACCTATTGGGATTGTGTACAATTTTATTTTAAGCGAGCTGTTTTGGATGTAGGAAGTTTAAGGTGTTACACGGAAGATACGAATCACGTAAGTGACGTCTTTATTATCTTATATTATTATAACATGTATAATTTTGTAAATAATTCACATATATCATAATATACAGTGGCGGTAGACTGTCCTACTATAGAAGGAGTCTGATTTTCGATGTTTTTTGTGTCTAGGGTACTCTGCGACTGGACATAAAGCCCCGCCGTGACTGACCGTAATTTCTCCTATTTGAAGTTCTTTAGCTTTGTAGTCACCAAATTTAATTTAGTAGAGTTGACAGGTATTTAATTCTTCCTTTAAAAAAAAAAAACAACTGAAATTTCCCTCTTGGAGGGTACTGATAACAGTTTGTTTTACGGTAGCATACACGCAAAACTGTATTGTATAATGTATATATTATATTATATTATAATTTTTTATGTACATTCAGTATTGCATCATGAAGCCTATATTCTTTATTATTAATTATGTACATTCTTTATTATGCTATAAGTTAAGTATTATAAAAAAATATCATATTATTTGGACAGTTTAATAAAATGCTTTATTTGTTGACTTGTTATCTGATAACGTTCTTTATCGTAGTTTTACATATAATCGATGTTATGTAATACAAGCCCCCCCCCCCCCCCCCCCCCCCACAACACACACCCTTGTAATAACCCAAAATGCAATTGCATTGAAGGTCACACGTCATTTGATTTACGGTTCACTTTATATAATAAGGAAATCACCTGTAATATAATAATTAATTATATGTGTTTAATACATCATATAAATACAGTGATCATCATAAGATATAGTCGTGGCGTTCCATAATGCAGTGGCGTTCCATAATGTCGTGACGTTCCATAAAAATGCCGTGTCGTTCCATAATGTCGTGGCGTTCCATAATGCCGTGGCGTTCCATAATGTCATGGTGTTCCATAATGTCGTGGCGTTCCATAATGCTTAGCGTTCCATAATGCCGTGTCGTGGCGTTCCATAATACCGTGGCGTTCCATAATTTGATTTGTGAATTTCTCATGCAGATATATATATATATATATATATTAAAGAAACGACTACCTACCTACTTCAGCATTCTGGACAACATTTATTTAAAGATGGCCTTACTATGATATACTGTTTATGCAGTGAATGTATGGAGACCATAGCCCAGTCTCTCGTCTTAAATACAGTTAATGTGGCTTCTGCTCTTGTTGAAAGAGTTACTTCTCTGAACATTTTCGTGTGATATAATACCTGTGTTTCTTTTTTACTGAGCGCCGTTTGTCTTCATTTCATTTCATAGATTGTTATGCTTTTAAGAAATGGATTGACAATATATTGATAGAAAGAGTGATCCCTTATAATCAGGCTCTCCTTCATATGATATTGCAAGTTTTGGTGGGTCGGGCAGAGCACAGCAAATATTTTTAAGGCTTGCCTTAAGGTTCATCAAAAGTGTCTGGGGACCACCCCTCAGGTGAATTATAATTTTGGACATTTATACCTCATAAACCATTACCGTTTATGATAAATATACTGAATTGTTCTGAGGAAGTAGGAAATACTTTATTCAAAGGTAAGCTTCTTTGGGAATAAGTATTTTGTTTAACATCACATGTACTTCGACTGTAAACGTTCTATTTTGAAGAAATTTCAAAAGTAGTTTTTCTTTGACTGTTTTGGTTGTATGTGCAACGTATTTATCTAGGTACTCTCAGTAATGAAATATGGTTAACTTGTATATTTTCTTGAAAATAGCAGTATTTTGACAGCTCTGCTTTTACGTTGCAATGTTTTGAAAAACAATGGCCTATGAGGCCGAAAACATAAAACAAAAATTCACCCGTGGGGCAGTTTCAAAACACTTTACATGAACCTTAAAATCGTTTATCAGGAGCAACAGATATAGATATATAAACTCTATCCCGTATGCAATTTTTTTTTTCGAAAAATCCTGAGTTCACTAAGTGTATTGATAACATTTAAAATAACACATATCAACTAAGGTCACATATTGTTTCGATTTGTTGTCAGATATATATAACTTGTAATGAGTAATATTCAAACATTAAGGAAAAAAGTTATTTTCCAGGAATTTTCCAGGAATGTCTGAGTTCCGTGTGACCCTCGCTAGACAATATCAATATGACAGAATACGACTAAAAGAAGAAGACATAGATATGCAGGGACTTGATAAAAAATAATGTTTAATACTTCTGAAAAGGAATAAAATATTTGAAGTTGTCTGTATGCATTACTACACCATTACTTGGGTGTACCAGAATAACTACAAGACGTTTTAAATTACTGTAGACCTATACCATGACTGTCTAAGTGCATTGCTTATTGATTTGCTCAGTTTAAATGTTTATTTTTCATTGCATTTACTTCCTTTGTAAATTGTTAACTGCACTGCATGTAGCGTTTATTTCAACACTAAAGAGAAACTAAATATAGAAAAAAAAACATTAATATTTGCATAAATAAAGTACAAGAAAAAAAATTATAGAGATTTTAATATATTTCTTGTTTTTAGGCCTATACAAAAATGTGTAAGATTTTTATACTCTTTACTTTACCAAAACATGAAATTAAATATATAAGATCAGTTATACCTGGGGTTTATGTTGTCAATAAAAGGATTTTTCTGTTTCAGTCGACAGTAACAGATACAGTACAATGTTCAAGTGTACATAGGACATTATATTTCCGGAAACTGCAGGCAGTTTGCCATATACGTGCATGAAATGGCCGAAGGAGTAAGTTTCCCACTTTCAGTTTTTGAAAATTAAAACATGGCTGCTCGTGGGGCAGCCATTTTAAAGCACATGACGTCATTGTTGCACTTTATTAGTTTGAATAATGTAACTTGCATAATTTTCATAGGGTTTAAACATGACGCAGTATTGTGGTTCCTTACTCTATGACTAAAATATCGATGAAATTCTTTTTTTTTTTTTTAGCCATTTATTTAAAAATAATAGATTAAGTCAAACATTTGTATTTGTCATAAAAACAAAAAATCTGCAACTCTTGCCAGATTTTTAAGATACTCTTAACTTTTATTGTAAGGGCGATTTAAATCATTTTTTTCACAACGAGGATCTAACAAATAGAATGCATGATAGAACAATGTTGACATAAAATCTTGTTGTATGACCAAAGTAGGTACGATTGAAGCATACGCTTTTTTCAGGGTCGAGGATGGCCGAAGGGTGATGATGAAAAAGATCGAGATTTCCCCAGGCTTACAGATTCCACTCACAAGATTCAAGGTAGTTAGTTTGCATAGTTGTTGAAATTGTATTATTAAAACTTGCTATAGTATACTTGTTTGAAAATATATAGCGAGAATATTTTTTTAATACTTACCGCTAGTGGTGCTAATGTAACCACCCTTTTGTCTATTACGTAAAAAATGGTAATAATATTTAGAAAGGGAATGTCTTTTTTTCTCTAATACACATATGCTAACAAAGTCTTGTTTGCATTTTCGTAACGCTGGAAGAAATTAGAAAATGTTACACATTGAAATTTTAGAAAATGGTGATGGTCATTTTTAACTTCATGACGTCATGATATGTTTTTGAACTTTTCGTTAATTGTTGTCATTTTATTAGAGAAAGTGTTATTCATTTAGTTTCTTATATAAATATTCTTCAGCAAAGGTGTAGTCTGTATTAATATGGTCGATAACAGTCAAGAGCTATTAACTTTATATAAATGTACCGGCACTTTATTTGTTTACAGCAAAAATGAAACCGAAATTGCCATCAAAGAAAGAAATAGAGTCTAACCTTGACAGTCTGAAGCAAATCGTGGTTAGTATCTTGAAGAAACACCCTGGTGGTGTGAAAAAAAGTGTGATTTGGAATTTAGTTCAGAAAGAAACAAGACAAACGTTTACATCAGCGGATTATGGCGTTCCTAAAATGAATAAGGTGTTAGAAATTTGGTCCGATACCGTCACCTTCACAGGTTCAAAGGATCCAAAAATTGTTTTACGGCGTGGAGCCAGCTCCGAGGATCGTAATTCGAGTAGATCTTCTGGAGTACTATTTAACGAAAGCAACTTTCCACCCCTATCAAGAGAGTGGACACCTCCAAGAGGGCCCAAAGCTCCGGCAGTTACATCATTAAAAGATGCAATAACTGATAAATTAGGGGCAAGTGATGACAATGGAAACATCGCAGAAAATAAAGAAAAAGTGCGTCCATCTGGTCCTCATCTAACTTCAAAAAATGTGTTAAAAGACGATGGGAAAGCGCCTCTTAGGGCTACTCAAGTAGGAGCAGGAATTGGTATTTCACAAAAAGACATAAACGCTTCGAAGAAAAGATCTAATGCAAGCGATAGTGACAGTGTAATATATACAAGAGAAAAACTTGCTTCACCTGCTCCTCCACTGGCTAAAACGAAGTCAGGAGTCAATGGAGATAAAGCACTACATAAAGAGACAGATTCATTACCCGCTGCACCTTCTGCATCCACGAGAGTCATCAAAACAGCAAAGAGAAAATCTAGTAAAAATCCAAATGAAAATGTTGCAGAAGCAGAAGGAAAGCTAGCACCTCTAGCTTCTCAACCTGCTCCTACAATGTCTGTATCAAGTACAGAGAAAATACCTGTTACTGGAGCACAATCCCCACTGAGTAGTCTTTTTGGTTTCCAGTGGACTCTATTTGGTCAGTACAAAACGCCTGATGTAAGACCTTCGGAATTAGCTCTTGAAACCGGAGACCCGTCAATAATTGGAGGGAAGTTGGGGATTATAACTCAGAATGTGGATCCAGTCATGGCTCAGACCCCATTCAGCAACCAAGATGCATTGAAAACTACTGGTTTTACAACAGGACCAAATGTTTTCCCAGAAAATCATATAAATACAATACAAGGAAGTGCGCATCATAATTCAGTTACAAGTGCTTTGGAAGGACCAAGACGTTACAAAGGTTGGCAAGATGACGCGAAAGCCAAGACAGTTACACCTATTGATAGAGATGACTTTGAAACAAAGAAGATTGATGTTAGACCAGTTTATGTAGCAAAGGGTCGAAAACCATCCAAAGAACAAGTTAATAACGTAGCCAAAGAGTGCATCGAAATTTTAGCTGATGCTGATTTATTTGTCACCCAGGAGCGAGTTGAAAAACTAGTTTGCCAAAGATTCGGTTGCCACAGAATTCAAGAACTTGGGTTTAGATTTGTAGATCAGATCGAATGTGTGAATGAACTGAATAGATTAGTTAGTAAGATTAATGTATATATTATCGCATTTGTGAAAACTCGCTCAATATGCACTCTACATGAACTAAAAGATGCACTTAAAGAGTATGCAACGGATGACGGAGACTTTAGCTCTCTTAAAACTGGACCATTGCAGCGGTTTCCAGTTGTATATCAGCAGTTTCGGTTCCCACCGGATCAAGCGGAGATCCCGGAGATAACTAGTATGGACATTTTAGACCACTTCAGCGATTTTCTCAACAAAAATGGCCTCTGGACGAAGAAACTTGAGCTGGAACCGTTCATGGATTACTTGGTCGAAAATTACAGCGCCGAAAATGCATACATGTTAGGTGTAAGGATACGGTCATTGGCACTGGCAGTCACTGTAAGTTAGTTTTTGGTTCCGTTCATATTAATAAGTTGTTAATGAACTGTTAAATTAGTTTAAAGAAAAAGACTTTAAAATTGAATGTATTTCTAACCTTGTAAATAAAACGAGTAATCATAGTATTCAAGTTATTGCTATCCCACCGCTTAGCGCGGGAGAGCGCATATCCACAGATCGCGGGGGTTCATATGTTCATGACTTCGATTCCAGGGCGAGACGTATTTTCTCCGTGACGATTAATATAAGACATTGTATCTGAAATCATTCGTCCTCCACATCTGATTCAAGTGGGGAAATTGGTAGTTACTTGCGGAGAACAAGTTAGTATTGGTACAGAATCCAGGAAAATTAGCTAGGTTACATATCTAAACACTTCGGAAACATCTGAATTTTTTGAAAGATCAGACTTTATTGATTTAGAAAGTTACTTGGTCACGTATACAGGTTTTTATCGACAGTCGAAACTATGGCAATCCTTTGAAAGATTTGGGAATTGTATCAAGACACTGGAAGCTAACGTAAGCAGTAAAAAGGCTCTTTGAAAATATTTCAGAAGTTTTGTTAAATTATAGAATAACGCTTAAAAGCCACCAGAATTACATGTATTGCAAGATCACGATTTATTCGCTTAACGATAGTCTAAGTTCACAAAGGATTGAAATGGTTTTTAATTGCAACTGAGAATTATTTCTAGATGACAGTTTCAAAAAATTTTGAAAAAAAATGAGAATTATTGCCAGATCGCAATTATTTGATTAATCAACAGTGCAGACACATTCTGAGTTGTAATCCTCGACGTAATTGTTGAACACAAACTAAGTTTGTTTTATATTTATTAATTCACTGATACATTTTCGTATATTTACCACATGTTGCTGTAGACTTTGAAAAAAGCTCACAGAGATTCAGCTTCTAACCGCAGAGCTATAAGAGATCATTTTGAAGATGAACTTAGAAATGAAATTGGAGAAGCATTCAGGTAAGATATTATCGATCAACAAGAATAGATGGTAAAAGATTCTTTAATAGTGAAGATAGTCGGGACTTTATCATTTTTATTCTTATTTTTCTTTATTAAAAGAGTTCAAAGGATTTCTGAAAGTAACATTCTCAGCAGATTTGGATAGAATCTAGCATTACACTAGTTGGGGGAAGGACAGCTTTTGTTCGCCCCTTTCGGAAAAAAATGGTGATGTCTGTTCGTCCGTCCGCCAAGACTTTCGTTTCCGGCGCTTAAGTCAAACATTATAACAGCTACAGCTTTCAAACAAAGCACCACTTGAGAATGATCACTATTGTTTTGGGGTGAAAGGTCAAGATCACAGAGAGCTTAAAGGAAATAGTTTCCGGACTCACAACACAGTATATAAACGAACTGAACCCCAACCGGATCTTGCGGGCATATTTCAGGATCCAACTGACGAAAATAGGTGGGACTATCTAAATAATTATAAACAACTTGTTGCAATGATGCTAAGGCGGTATGTAAACGATAGTATCATATCAAGAAATACTTTATCCTTCCTGATAAATTCAGTCTTTACCAGCTTTCGTCCTATAATTGCCGATAAAACGCTGTACTCTTCTCAACGTGTTACGTTTATTATAAACACTCGCCGGTTACACAAGGAATTTTATGCATATAATCGTTTATCTATACCAATACTAGTGTTTAAGGTGTTGTTTAATGTATTTCCTTCACTAAACCGGCGACATATATCTACCAGGCCATGTTTGTTATGTAGAAAATTATGGAAAGAAAACAAGGCAACCGTTTGAATACTGAACCCGTCTTGCAAATATCAGTCTAATGATCTGTACCTCACTTGTGAGTTCACTGAACCATATCTTGCGAGTCACGTAGGGGGATTTCCATTGCCTTTATATCCACCTTTTGTCTTTTATCGTACCGAATGTGAAGTTATATGGCGCATCTAAAGTTGTTTTCGGGTACTACCGTATATGTACTATAGGTAATGTTAAGCATTTAGCTGCACATAGAATGACTGGTTATTGCCTAAACACATCCCTACCTGGAAAAAAAATATATACATGAAGCTGATAATTAATTATGGAAAGAGAAATTATGTCTTGATATTATATAATAACTATTAGTAACATGTCTCCTTTGCGTTTGCAACAGTTGTTCTTTTGTATTTTAGCTCGACGATTCAGTGAATAGTCTGTTCTATTCTACTCAAGTGTTCATGCATCGTCGTTGGTGTTGACGCCGGCGTAATGCTTTGCTGAATGTTTTGCATGAAACTTTATCTCTCAAAGAAAACTGAAGGTATTTGGTAGAAACTACGCACATGTTTTCGGGGGTCAACAGTACACGGCTACTAAACGCTAGCGCCACCACCAAATTGTGGTGATAAGGAAAAGAGCTATCGACATTTCCGTGGTGCAGCTATCGCCCGTTTCTACTTGTAAACACGTGAGTAAAATTTATATTTTATCTTATATTTTCATTGATAGAACTTGTTTCGAAAATCGGAGAATGTAGTTCCGTGTAATAACACTTTTACTACAGGTTGGCTGTAATTTAATTAAAATATTATGCAAATTGTGGTGCCAGGAGCTTTTCTCCTGAATTTGACAGTGGCATACTTTCATATCGGTCAGTATTCGAACACTATTTCGATGATTAGACACACTGTAAGAACATACCTGCGCATACAAATGGTGTAGAAATGAATTAAACGTATTCCCATACATCAAAGAAATATGAAAAACATAGTAAAAAGTTAAAACACGACTATTTTTGAAAGTGGTGGCGCTATCTCTCAAGTGGTGGCGCTATACAGTAGTGGTGGCGCTGTTGTATATGATTAGTGGCTGATATATTCAATTTTAATATATGAAAATGTCTGTCTGCAAGCCACGGAAATTTCTACAATAATCGATGTAATCAACCTATCTCACACTACACCCAAATTACGTTACTCAACAAAATACATGCAGTGACCTCTACATGACCGCAAACTAATCTACATGTATATGGATTGAGATTGTACATCTAAGCTTTACTGATTAATCATATTTAATCGTTTGGAATTGAAAATGTACTGTACTCGCTTTTCAGAAAGAATTGTGAAAGTAAGGTCTTTTGTTTACAATGACATGCAAACGACGTATAAAAACAAAGGGAAGTAACTTTCAGAATCTTAATATAACAAATAAATTGTACACTATCTTCAAATTATTTCCTGGACACAAATCTTTGTTTGAAATAAATGTATTGCTACTATTTTTCTTCACCTGAATTTAAAGTAAACTTACGTTTGTATTTAAGTAGAATATTTAAAGGTTAGAAATAATTCTACATTAACATTTTAAAGAAAGGAAAATATTTACTTTGACTACAAGAGTCCCAAGGTTCTGTATTTTGTTCTTTTTTTTTTCTTTCTTTAATAACATAATTCCTTGCAGGAAAATTATCAATTAGAGAATGTTGGTGTTTGTTTTGTTCCGATGCGTCAGCAGTTCGTATTATTGAATGCCGTAACAGCGCCACCACTACTGTATAGCGCCATCACTAGAGTAATAGCTCCACCACTTTTAAAAATCCTGGTATATTTTTCTAACCCGAGATTCTATTATTCATGGTGTGTGCGTATATAATTATTTATCATTTCTACACCATTTGCATGCGCAGGTATGTTCTTACAGTGTGTCTATTCTTCGGAATGGTGTTCGAAGACAAGCCGATATGAAAATGTGCCACTGTCAGATTCAGGAGAAAAGCTCCTGACACCACAATTTGCATATTTTTTTTAATGAAATTACAGCCAACCTATAGTAAAAGTGTTGTTACACGGAACTACATTCTCCGATTTTCGAAAAAAGTTCTATCAATGAAAATATAAGATAAAATATAAATTTTACTTACGTGTTTACATGTTGAAACAAGCGATAGCTGCACCACGGAAATGTCGATAGCTCTTTTCCTTATCACCACAATTTGGTGGTGGCGCTAGCGTTTAGTAGCCGTGCAGTATCTTGCCATCAAGGCCCATAGCTCCAGCATTTGATTGACTGATCCCCTTTCTACATAGAAATGCTGGTTAAAGTTTTGCGTGCCACTTTATGTCTCCGGTACTGCTGAAGGTAATTCGTCGAAACGATCGTAGGGCAGTGTCATACCATTAAGACACATAACTTTGTCAGGCATATTTACTGAATTACCCCGCTTTTTCAGTAATAAAATATTTATCCGAGGATTGCTTGCAGGTTCATATATTAACGACAACTGCAGGCTTTGTTTGGACGACTTTGTTTCAGTTTTTCAGCCAAATGTGATATATTTCTAGACAAGTCAGTGATGCCCAAGCGAAAGTAATGACAGAATCTTCTGGTCGATGAAGGAATCTTCCGTTCCGCCAGTAATGTTGTAAATTTTATGTACATTTCCATTTGATTTTCTGTTTAAAGGTAGTCTAAAACATTCGGGATCTGTTGAATAATATTTTCAGTTGTGAACATATCAGATTCTTCGCATGGGTCTGTGCTCAGGACAAAGTAAGGGTCTGTTTGCGCTGAAGATGTGGATTCTAGCAAAGTAATATTCTGGAAAGCAAGCTGAACTCTCAATATCCTCAGATTCTTCCAGCAATTTGTGAACATCTTTCACTGGTGTTTTTGGTTTTGGAGCTTTTTAATAGGCTAAACGTCTTCTAGCCTTGAAACTCTCACTGTTTTTGTGTCATCATTTGGAATTAAAGTCCTTTTAGAGTGTTTTAAATTGTTTGGAAATATCGAGTATGAAATAATTTCCTTTCTTTTTAAGTCGAATTTTGAAATTTTGAATTTAGGTTGTTTACTTCATGGGTTTCCAAATTGTGAAAAATGATTTCGCCAAAGTTTGTTGTCCGGAACTTGCAGTTTATGCAGCTGAATTCTTCCATTTTGCCAGAAAATAAACAAAGAAAAATGATTTAAATAATAAATTTCTTCTCCCAAGAAACGTAAAGCATCTTTGAAAATACTCCCAAGGCATGGTACAGATAGATCGCGTAAACTCGCAAGTGAGGTTCAGAATCACCGGCAAGAAACGTACAGTATGCCTATTTTACACCCTGTCTTTAAACCTTGATTTTATGTTCAAAGTCGTTCCGTCATATAACAAATAACCATAATACCTTTTGTAATTACATAATTGCAGCGGTACAAACTCAGAACTCCGTCTTCAACCAATCTAAACTTGATAAATCCCAATTTTCTTTCGTATGTAGTGCCGATTTCGTTCTAGCCTGCGGCGAGTTTCATGAATTTTATTGTCTTAATGCTAAAAATGATAATGTTGCGTATCATAGGTCAACAATAAAGTTTGTTGGCTACAATATACATACAGATTGACTTACTTACCGTTCAACAGTATCCTCATGGACACGAATTTTTAACTCAACTGTCTCGACACAAAATGGCTAACACTGAAATCCGCTGGCAAGATCCAGTTGGGGTTCAATTCGTTTATATACTGTGCACAAGCCATAAAGTGTACCACTAAATACCCCATCAATTTTGGGATTAGTGGCTAAAAGGTCAATGTCGTAGGGGTGTTTCTTAATTTCTGGTATTTTTCCTTTCCGGGCTGTAAGTCATGAAGTATATCAGATACAGCTGTCTTCTTTTACAGTATGACTAAGCACCACTTGAGCAGGATCCCTAGAGTTTGTAGGGTCAATAGGGCGAAGTACAAAGTCAGAGTCCTTAAGATTTAAAATTGTGTCCAGACTTTATGTAATAAAGTTTAAAAGTCACAGCTTTTAAACTTTACACAGTGACTAAAAACCACAAGAGGAAGATCCCTATAGATTTCGGGGCCAATGACTCATATGTTAAGCTAACAGGGACCTGGCTTAATTTTTGGATTTGTTTTCGTTTGCGGGTTCTGAGTGACAAAGTATACCGTGCCCATAACGAAACGATATCATTCTTCTTTTGGTAATCATTCAAACAAGCATATGTGTTAACAAACATTTTTTTTCTCTTGTTATACAGAAAATTCCGAACAAGTATTCTGCAAACAGGTGAGGGTGAAGGAATGGAAATAAGAAAACATTACCTTAAAATGAAACCAGAGTTTGCAATCATGGAAATATTTGACAAGTTCAATATACTACATATGGTTGTCCAAGCCGGGGAGATAAAACTGAAAAAGGCTACAAGATTCAAGAAAGCCATAGAGGTAATTATGAGTCAGTCGTTATTATAGTCGTGTTCGAGGTACCTCAGAATGGAAAGGATATAATATAGATTGTTCTTATCTGTGGAACGCCTAGACTGTCTTATGTTGAGAATAACTGATATGCCTGGTTAAATGTCGTTCTGTTGAATCCGAGATACAATATTGAGGGTGGAAATCACAATGTGTCCAGTTAATGAATTGTTGTTTGCTGATTACATTTTCTTCAGTAAAGTCATATATTGTTGGGTGCTATAGACGTTATGTTCAGTTATTGAAAGAAACAGGCATGTGGTGACAAAATTATTTTCAGTTAAAAAGATGCAATGTTGGGTGTTACATTATTATGTATAGTTATAATAGGCTTTCAAGTAGTCCTACATTTTCCTACCTTTTAGGTCTGTTCCAACTTTTTTCCTACTTTTTTTAAAAAAAACTTCTACTATTCCTACTTTTTAATCTAGAGAAGAAAAAATATGTTAATAAATGTTGTTAGTCTATTTGTTTAATGAATTTTGTTACATAATGTAAGGACTGATGGTGTACTGGTGAGGCTCTAGAGACCTTTGATATGCTGCTGGTGACCTCTTATGCATGATGAAACCTGCTGACAGTTCATTAAGTGAGTTGAATACAGACCTTGATATTGGAGCATAAGAGGTTGCAGGTAGCTATGTACAATGGGGACCTCAAAGCATCATGAAAATAGAAGACCTTATAGATTGTGCTGATGTGTAATTGTGAGTAACTGGACAAGATTCAGGCCCAGATCCAGGGCTGAAAAGAATGTGCTTATGCACTCCCTTCCCACAAGTTTGCTGAGAAGTGATCTATACTCATCAAAGTTGCACCCAACTATTTTGGCTAAGAATAAACATTTTCTCAAAATTAAGACCCAAAAGCGCACCAGAGGCCTCCATTTCATACCTATATTTCAAAATTTTCCAGGGGTTGAACACACTGACCCCCCTAAAATTAGGAAAGTACCCCTCCCAGTACCTAAAAATTAAGACAAAGAAATGCACCAGAGCCCACCATTTCGTACTTGTATTTCAAAATTATCCAGGGGGAGAGCCCCCTAAACCCCCCTAAAATGACTGGGATACCTCTTCCTACACTATACCTCAAAATTTAGAAACAAATGCACCAGAGACCCACCATTTCATACCTGTATTTCAATAATTTCCAGGGGGACACCTTAAACATTATATCAAAATAATTCAGGGGGAGACCCCACTCATCCCTCCCCCAACTTGGGCAGAGGCCCCCCTCCCATACCTAGGCTACCCCCTCTTGGTGCTATGCACTTCGCCAGTGATGCTTTTGTTCTGTTCGTTGTAAAGGTCGTTATGTTCAGTTCTTAAAATAAACAGGCATGTGGTAACAAAATTATGTTCAGTTAAAATGATCTGTTGTGGGGTGCTACAGTTATTATGTTCGGTTATAATGATATGTTGTTTGGTGCTCAACTCATTATGTTCAACTATGAGAATAAACAGTTGAGTGGTACCATCATTATGTTTAGCTGAAGCAGTGTATTATTGAGTAATACTCATATTATTTTCAGTGTTGTTCGGTGTAAAGGTCGTTATATTCCGTTCTTAAAAGAAACAGGCATGTGGTAACAAAATTATGTTCAGTTAAAATAATGTGTTGTTGGGTGTTACAGTTATTGTTGAAAATTACGACCTTTATACCTACCGAACAACACATTGACGTGACTGAATAAAATATAATCAGCACACAACATAATGATAATACCATTTAACAGTTCTTTTTCACGACTGAACATAATTGATATAACACCTAAGAGCATATCATTGCAACTGAAAATAATGATAGTAATACTCAATAATACACTGTCTCAGCTAAATATAATGATGGTACCACTAAAGTGTTTATTTTCATGGTTGAACATAATGAGTTTAGCACAAAACAGAATATTATTATAACTGAACATAATAACCATCTTTTTTAACTGAAAATAATTTTGTTACCACATGCCTGTTTCTTTCAAGAACTGAACATAACGACTATAGCACCCAACAATACATTGACTTGACTGAAGAAAATATTATCAGCACACAACATCACACTTCAATAACTGGACACATTGGGATTTCCACCCAGCATATTGTGTCTCGGACTCAAAAAGAACGACATTTAACCAGGCATATCAGTCATTCTAAATATAAGACAGTCTAGGCGTTCCATACTTATCTGTTCACGGCGTTGTATAGTATGTAAATGAAAGTCTTTCAATCATATTTGTGCAAAACGTGTTCTTATTGTCACAGCTGGTATCCGGTGATATAAAAGCACCAGATGTAAGCGCAACGGTGTGCGGAGTTGTAACTCTTATTGAAAAAAAATCATGTTTAGACGTGACTGGTGTTGAATATTTCATTACTTCAAGTGAACATTTTCTGTGTTGCGATATATGCCTCCATAGGATTTTATAGATTTTATTTTATTTATCATTTGATGCAAAAAAGTTTAAAAAATGCAGAAATACAGTTGATATCCATGTACAGCCAATCCGAAATGTTACTATATTCTTGCTTTTTGTGAAATGCGATTAGATTGTATGGTTGAAATGATTGCTTTGTTACAACTGTGTTTTCTTTATAAAATTGTTTAAATGATTGCTATATAATTTTTCACTCAAATCAAACGATGTAACATAATAGAACGACACGATGATGAAGCTTTTTGAACTTTTACCCTACTAAATTTCTAAAATGGACTGGCATATCATTCAATTTGGGCAGTACCATTTGTTATTCGAAGGGTGTTGACTGAAAGTTTACTGACTGAATAGCGAACAGTGCAAATCAAGATCAGCTTGCACGGATCACAAAGGCAGAATCACTTGCCGCCAGCAGTCTAAAGGTTAAACATATTATTGAGTTATGAGCCATAAAATTAACCAATTACATCTTTTTGTAATATATCTTAAATCAAATACCTCATACTACATATATTTATGAAACATTTACAATTTGGATTTTCTGATGTTGGCTTAGAATCACAACCTTCTTGCTGTAAGTTCGAACTTTACCAGTGATCGAGTTATTTTTTACTGGAAACCATCGAACTAGCTTAATGAAGGTCAGCGTGTTGGCCTGCGCCTGAAATAACTCTCAGAGATGAACATTGGTACTTCCTCACTTGTCAAATAATTTCTTAACAAGACCGCACACTCAAAACAAAACACTACATTTTTAGGATTTCTTAACATGCATGAGAGACAACGAGCTAGGTAAAAACCTATTGCACCTTGCAATTTGCATGTCAAATACCACAGTGGAAGAAACGGTCAAAGAGATTTTCACACCTGTCAATGATGAAACTAATGAAGGAAATGAGACACCAGCCCAACAGCAACCTCCGCCGAGAAAAGGTATCAACTGATTATCATTTAATGTGTGGTTATTGTTAACCGCTGTTTTAAAAGATGAAGACTCCAACCTGTTCTCATGGTCCAGTTATGGATATTGTTTTACCAGTTCCAGTATTCAGTTTCTTGAGAGAGTTTGCCTGCTTAGCTCGACAGAGAGAGAGAGTGCAGATGTTTGATCCCGTGCAAGGCGTCTGTTTGCAATTGAGACACTGTGTTTGAAATCATTCGTCCTCCACCTCTGATTCATGTTCACCTCCGGAGAACAGGTTGGTACTGGTACAGAATCCAGGAACACTGGTTAGCTTAACCGCCTGCCGTTACCTAATTGGAATACTATTGAAAAACGGGGCTAAACCCAAAATAAACAAACAGACAAAGATTCAAATTTAGAATACTTCTTAGATATTTAAGGCTTTAGAAAACAGAAAGGAATGGATTTTGTCATTTCCTCTGCTTTGCTCACCGTTTGTCAATGTATATACAGATATTTTGACACTATCCAATACCTTTTATCCTTGAAAATTACTATAGTATGTTAAGAATTATTTTACCTCAGTCTATAATTCTACTTTTTAGTTGATTATAATGTAGTGTAAGACAACCATATTTCAAACATGATCTAATAATTTTGTTGATTCTTTCGTGAAAAACAACTCTAAGGCTACTGTTTACTATTATAGATGTACTTCTTGGGAAGTTGAAAACCTATATCGAGAGATGTTTGAATGCTGGAGCTCTCAGTCTTATTCATCTGGACAGGATTGAGGAGAAACTTCTAGAAGACTTTGACTTTCCAGCATTCAGTAAGATGGGATATGGAAGATTTCTGGAGTTCCTGCTCGCAGAAACAAAACAGGTAAAACCTCATTGTGTGTGTTTAAGATAAAAATGGGTTAAATGTTGGTTAAATGTGAAAGCGTCGGATTACTTGATTGGAAGAAGCCCGAAATCTTGTTGGAGAAATCAATACTTATACCAAGGTATATTTTTAAGAAAACAAGATCAGTTTGTAAAATACGTATGCCCCCAATGATGAGTTGTCCCATTTTTATGCTATCATGTTTGGAGGTTCTGGGTCAAGTGTTTCTAAAGTTATTGGGCGGAAACCGTTTTCAAGGTTCAGGCCCCTGTGGCCATTGGAAAGTGTTTTCAAGTTCAGGCTCCTGAAACCATCACCTTTGATCTATTGACTCCCTAAACTATAGTGGGCATTTACTTTATAAGCCCAATCATGCTACCAAGTTTGAATGTTCTGGGTCAATCGGTTCTAAAGTTATTAGGCGGAAGCCGTTCGCTCTACCGTCACACGGACAGACGGACCGACAAACCGACTTGACTGAGAGATGCAAAGCAATATACCCGCGCTTCTTCGAAGGGAGGCATAAAAATGTGTTAAAAGATCCTTAAGAAGCATAGCATGCATCCAATCGAAAAAAATTAATTTAGTTTATTCCGTTGATGAGCGGCAATGAAATGTGCAACATCGCTCCAGACGCCTTAGCACCGGCTTAAGTGGAATTCTATTATACTGATATAATGACTGACCTCCATGTTCCCAGTGAACCAGAAAGTATACAGCACTTGAGTCTAAGTACTGGAATACTTTACGGCTGCAACTACCTTAAAATGTGGTCATCCTAAGTCGTTTATGTTGCAATGGTGCCATTTGACTTGAGATGCCATATAAATTTGTGAAATTTTATTTGCAATAATTTACAAAGTTATTGTCCTTTTCATTATATTAAGAAAATATAGTAACCAGCACATTTTTGAAATGTTATTTAAATCACTGAGTCATAATGATTAAGACTTTTTATTCCGTTCAGTGACATATTCTTGCGCACAGTCAAAAGGACTATGGTCAGTTTTGTTTTATTTGTTTAGAGATTTTAAGACCTTTAAAAATACTTTCTGAAGTTAATAGAGAAGATACAGTACTTTGAATATTTTGGCGAATATGATTTCATGAAGCTTTATATACGTTCCACCTTAAACCAACTAAAATATACAAATGCAGATATATTCAAGTAACTATATTTGATTATTGTTTTGTTTAGATGTTGGAGGAAGGTGGGGGCTTGACTCTTGGTTCTGTTTCTGGAGGCGGTGGTGAGAGTGACACGTCTTTTAAACCCAGTCAGACCGACCTGGTTGAATTCATCAAACAGTTCAAGCAACATGAGAACATCCAGGTCAGAAATATTTTCCTATTTTATTAGATCACGTTAAAGTTACTGATATTACGATTATTGCCAAACCTTCGGCTGTCTACTTTTGATATACATATGTACACCGTAGTGGTTCGAAAGGGCGGTGGTCTAGTGGTTAAGGTGTCGGCCGGTCAACCTGGGGCTCGTGGGTTTGACACCCACAGGTGTCAGACCATGACTTCTCATATGACACCAGTAATGGTTTTTCCAGGAAGCGGACTCTAGAGTGGTTAAAATAAGCTTGAAGTTTTCATCACTGTCGAGCTCAAATAAATTATTATAAACTAAAAGGATTTATTTTTTCCAAAGAAAATAGGAATGTCTGTCAGTAAATGTATAAAGTGTATGCCACTCACATATTACTATAGTTACAAAAAGGTTAAGATTTCGTGCATGTACGTGATGGATTTTAGACTTTATTGCATTAGGTGGATGTGGTATCAAAATGCAGAATATTGCAGGATAATTTCACTATGTGTGTAAGAAAGGATTCTTTCTTGGAAATTTTAGCCTGAACAGATTGAGGAGGCTCTATGTAGACAATACAATGTTACTGATGTGCGGCATCTTGGTCATGGAAATATTTCACGCCTTCTAAGTTACGCTGATAAACCATCAAGACATATGTATGACGACTTTACAGTGTTTTATGAGTCAGCTTTCCTCCGCTCTATAAGGTAATTTGAAAATTTCTAATCAAAATTTCAGGGTGTATATTCACCAACATTATAAGTCTGAATTTTAGAGTAAGAACGTCAAATATTCACCTAGCCATAACTTTGTTTACAGCTGAAGAGAAATTACTTGGTAGAATACGTGACAGTTAATAAGTCTAATGTATTTCCTCTTATGTTTAGCCCATTCGTAAAGAAAGAAAACATAGCTGGTTATATTTAAGGGGGTCGTCAAATTCAAATTCAAAGGTTGGGATTCTTGGTCACCAGTCCAAAGATGCCGCAAGGTTTTGTCTGCATAGCTGCCCGCTCCTGGAAAACCTGGCAGACTGGAGTCAGTGGAGTCTTGTGTTTGAACCCGAACTTGGAAAACTGAAGGACTTTGTTCAGAGATATGGAGGCGTTACAACAAAAACTGTTGAAGGTAAGGGAAAATATATGAGCTTTTAGTCATTCCGGCAAGACTGAGGTTATTTGGCAACTGTCCTGCTTTATTGGTGACAGAAGACGCAAAGGTCCCTTCTGACATTATTTCAGGCACGAGCAAGCTTCTGGGTAGAACCATTAACTGTCCCCATATAAGGTTGAAATCTTTCTTAATAATGAAGAATTATCAGTCCTACTCGCAGACATGAGAGGCAAGTAGTTCGAGGCGGGTGACTAACTACATGGCCTTGGATGCTTCGAAGTATGTACTTCGAATATTTTCCTGAATTCTCATAACTTCTGAGTAAAACCAATGTCATTTAAAAATATCCACTGTTCCCTTCGCTATATCGACCAGTTTTATCAGGCTCTGTGCCTCTGAATTAGCTAACGAATTATTATCAGCTTTAGTCGTTTTCATATTGTTCTGATCAAAATTTGTAATGTTTACAATGTATTTCTTTGTAAATTTTGCTTTCTGTCATTTTTAGGTGGAAAAGTTGTCACGCTTGATTTCCTAGCATTGGAGATAAAGCCGGGCGAATTGATCAAACTTGTTTCCACAACATCTCCAGACTGTGTTGCCGAAGCACTGAGAAATCATGATGTTGTGTCTACCGCTGGTCACTTAGTATCAATGGCAATAGCATACAAGGGTGTTGAGAGTATGCCCATTGCCTTGTTGTCAGGACACGTGAAAACCGTGCTGTTACAGATGCATGCCAGCGAACCAACTATTGAAACAAATGGTGAGCATATTAAGTATGCACAAGCTTTCGTATAAATGTATGCTGTTAATATTAGATTAGTGCTAACCAAATAATACATTGATTTAAAAACAGACGGAAGTAGATCAAATGAACGGAGGTGGTATTGAATGGTTAACATTTCTGTATCTATTCTCAGACTCCATGCAGACATACGCTGCATGTTGCCTGAGAGCTAATAAAAATAAAAGCGCGTTTTCTGGAAATTCAGAAATGTAGGGCTTATCAAATTCTGTATATTTTCAGCTGGCCCTGCAACCCTGCACTCGGCAGCAATGTTCGTTTTACAGTGCCTACTTCGCATTCCCACCAATTTCTGTGTCGCCTTTGCCAACCAGCTATTTCTTGAACCTTTGGGACAGGTTGTTGGATCAAGCAAATCCAAACAACTATTGATACAACTCTGCTCATCCTCTGAAGATCTAAACAAGATGATAAAGTTAGGCTGTTTACTAGGAATACACGAGTGGACAGATGTGATTCAACAAAAATGTCAGCCTCCAACTGCTGCTGTACAAATTTCAGCAAACGAGGCGGATGACTTCTTTGAAAACGATAATGAATATCAGGTACAATTTACGTATAAATGCCATGTGGTAGCTGGACGATGAATATTTCTGGCGACTTCCCTAAATTCTAGGTACTGCAGGAATGAACAAAATTCCTTAATTAAGAAATTAAGCATGGGTGTTTCTTGTCCTTATAAGTGGTTTTGTTAGCTCAGTGGAAGATTAGTTTCCAGTCTAAGGTTGTTGATTGCGGAAAGTCGTTGGTTCTGTGTAGTTGATGTATATGCCTGAAATAATATTAAAAACACCTGGGTATTTCCCCACTATCAAAGCTGGAAAGTGTATTAGGTATATATGATTTAAAACCAAACTAAACCAAATAATGGACAGTATCGTGTCTTTTCCCTATATTTTACTAGGAAGATGAAGAATTGGTTGATGAATATGATGCAGAAGATGTTGATGAGATTTTGGCTGGTGAAGAAGATGAAGAAGTTATGAACAATGAAATGGACATGGAGCATTTAGATAATGAACGTAACCACAGAGAGAAAAAGGATGGTATTTCAACTGAAGGTAATATTCCCGATTGTTTATCATGAACAAATGTAATATTGGAATTTCTGATTCACTGATGTGCTATCCTGCCGTGCCAATGAATGTGAAGTTGATTACAACGTTAGATAGGATGATGATTCAAATCTCTGTAAAATATGCGACATTTGTTAGAGTACAACAATAATGAAAAGTAACTGATAATGATGCTCGCAATTACATATTAAGTCCCCATGTTATATCATGATTCTATCTTTCAGATGCAGAAAATGAGGATAATGAGAACTCTTCATTGGTAGTAGACACTGACAAGCCTGTAATTTCATCATGTGAAGATATTATTAATCAGATACGTAGAGATGAGTTTGGCGTTGGTGTGCATCTTAACGAGGATGGGGAAAGACTTATGAAGGTGACCTTATTGTAAAGTGTTAGCTGGATTAGGAAATGTGGTATTTTTATTGTCGAGGTGAATTTAAGGTAAATGTGCAATTGGCTAAAAAAAGACTTGTTTAATATTTTCAATCAGTTCCTGTATTTTCCTGGTTATTACATATTCAAGAGCGCGCCTGCATTTTATTGACAAATGTACAACGCCAAATATTAAACGTCAGAGTTTTATTTTTAATTCTAAAACTTATCAATTCAGTAAAAACGTGTTGAATATAATCTGTCATATCGTAGCATGCAATTTTCGTTGTTTCTCTTTTGTAGGTACAACAAGAAAGATTGGGGAGAAGTTTGGATCGTTTGTCTAAAGACTTGTACAGCAAAGATACACACTTTGTCCTGGAGTTGGTACAGAATGCAGACGATAATAGTTACCCCGAAAGCCTTCTTAACAGGACTGCAGATGGATGTCCGTCAGTGAAGTTTGTTATTGAGAATGATGGGATATATGTACTAAATAATGAACTTGGATTTAGAGAGAAAGATGTAAGGGCTTTGTGTGATGTTGGAAGAAGTACCAAAGGGAAACATAAATACGGATATATAGGTATGTACAAATTAAGTTCCAGAAATGTGGTTTTATTATTATTATTTTTCATTTCAATGTATCTTGAATACACTGACTCTTAAAACGCACATTTTATGAGGTTATGTCAAAACTGAATATGAATATTAGAATAAATATTTGATAACAACTTAATTTAGACCCATAATATACAGTCTTAATGTTGAATTTGGAGAGGCACCAGAGATCTTCCTCATCAACGAAAGACTTGAAAGATGCAATATGGCATATGAGTGTGTCTGCGTGGCAGAACAAAAACAGAAACAAAAACAAACAAAAAACAGTTCTGAATTTTAGTGCAAATAAACGTAAATGGTGATGTTAGGTTATCAATGTTTAATTAAAGTCTATGCTTCCAACAACAGTTTGTCGGAGGTATGTTAAATGTTTCAGTATATACTACTATTTGCTGCTCTAACAAAAACAAGGACAAAAGTCCTTCAGACTGAGCCACCATCAAGAACGATATTGCCCTCACAGAAAGGTATGTTACCTTGGCAATCTTTTAAACATTCTAGGTCAGAAAGGTATCGGATTCAAGTCCGTTTTCCGAATTACTGACGCACCAGAAGTACATTCCAATGGGTACCATATCAAGTTTGATGTAAACAGTGGACCTATGGGATATATATTGCCACACTGGGTACCAGAGGAGGAGAGGATCAGTCAGGATGAGTGAGTGAATTAATTTGTTCCATTTTAAGCAGAAAATACACAGTGACTGAAGAAAAAATAACGAACCACCTGGGTTTTAAGCTATTGAGTGAGGCGCCATATCTGAATGCTTAATGTTGTTCACTTTGAATCTGTTTCCACTTTTGTTTCTGATTAAGAGCATTGTTCGTAGTCAATCGATTTCTCTGATATGAGGAGATCACCAATAGGTTCAGCGGAATATGGATGGCCGGTGTCTGCCTACAAACAACATGATCATATGATACCGTAATTGCTAACATAAAGTGTTTAGGGGTAACTGGAATCTTTCTTCTGTAAAGCACGAGATTCTCATAATTTTGTTTATATGACTTGAAATCCAAGAACACAAGATATCGAAAGATTTGATGTTTTCAGATGGATGACACAGATCATTCTAAGACTGAAGACCGATATGAGGTTACAGACCCGAACGTTAGCAGCCAGGTTCAATGACCTTCACCCGTCGCTACTGCTGTTTCTGCACAGACTCCGCCAGATCACTATAGAAAACAAGGCAAGTTAATATTCTAATAATAAGACCTATTTTAATCATTCAGATTTAGTTTTGCATCAGTGATACATTTGTGTTGTATTATTGTGACCTAAATAAATGTAGAGATCGCAAATTGTACGTTTGATAGGTATGATGTCCGAAACACTGTGTCGGATACCTCTTTCATTTTAAAGAGGAATTGGTCTAAACTTTGCAGGTGATAGCTCATCATATGTTTAAAAAAAAAAGACAAAATTAAGGGCCATGATTCTCGGAGGAGTTATAGCTCTTTTGTTGCTTTGTGCATGTTATTTTAATGTCCACTTTTGTTCTGATGCCTTGAAACCGAATTAAAGAAAAACAAGACCAAAGATTTCATTTAAATTGTCACGAATAAAAACATTACGGCTGCAGGTTGAGCATTCGGTCCAAACAATGAAGCGGCGCGACGTTGGTGACAATGTTATAGAAATACAGCATTCAGACGGTTGTGATAGATGGCTTGTCATCAAAAAGATGCTGGATGCCAGTAACATCTCACTACAGACCAAATCTGGGGCCGAGGTTGAATCAACTGAGATAGCTCTAGCATTTCCACTGAAAAATCAAGGAAAGAAAAGTACTGTCCAGGTAAATGATTTGATTATTTTACCAAAGATTGGTAGGAAATTATTAATAAGCGTTTCGTTGACAAATGTCCTATGCTAGATTTAATATTCTTACCTTAACTGTACACCTGTCAACGCTTTTTCCTCCTGTAAGATACATATATTTCATAGTTCATGTATGTAGATATGGTCTTGTTGGGTGTGGGAAGGAGGACTCTTCCTTTGCCTAATATTTTCCTTCTTGCTTCATACTGTTTATCGTTGATTTATAATTCGAGTTGTTTAAACTTGCAGCTTTTGTTTTGATATCAATTTTGATAACATAGTAGTAGTATTTGGGATTATCATACTCTTAAATTGATCATTTTAGATGATGCCCCCAAAGCAACCAGTGTTTGCTTTTCTACCACTGAGAAGTTATGGTTTCCGGTTCATAATTCAAGGTAATTTGTGTGTTTTACCATGCAGATGTTCAGTGTAATTTGATATACTTTTATGGTTTGGTAATTATATTAAATTTATGCTAGCCTAACTTATGAACCCATCAAAATTATTTTTCTCCAGGCTTGCGGTTTTTGCATATGAATAAAAAAATAAAAACTGTAAATAGATCCCTTTGAAGCATAGAATGCATCCAAAAAAGGATAAAAGTAGACTTCACCGCCGTTTGAATACATCTGCGGATGTCTCTAAATTGCTTTTTGTACTTTTAACATGTGTAAATGTTGAGTTCTGCTCAACCCGGGGCTAGAGGGCGTTAACGGTAGCATGCATTTCCACTACCGTCCATGAACAGGCTCAATCAAACCGAGCCTGCAACATTTTCGTTTTTGTCGTGTTGGTCGACCTGTGAAGTTTCCACTTTTCTCTATTGGTTTGATTGAGTCTGTTCATGAGAGGTAATGAAATGTTTTGTTTTCCTAAATTCATAAGAAAGTGTGCTTATTAAATTTACACTTGTCTGTTAATGGTCTGTATTCTCTAACAGACTGTCATAATTATGTTCTACTGACGTTTATGTGTTATATCATCGGCTGACTTTGTTGTGCATTATATTAATTTTGTAGGTGATTTTGATGTGCCATCGAGTCGAGAAGATGTTGACAGGGACAGCTCATGGAACCAGTGGCTTAGGAATGAAATACCAACTGTTTTCATAGACACACTTGAGATCTTCAGGGTATGTTACTGTCCTTTTGACAATTTTCAGTTATTAAACTTCATCTGTTATGTCTAAAACTTCAACAGAATTGGGTTATTTTCACATACTAAAACCCGAATCTGTATGTTTTATATCTGGATTGGCATTTATCATTGAAATGGGTTATAACACTATAATTGAATTAATTTGACAGTTTCTGATAATGCAAGGTAAGATATCAAATATGAAAAAAAAACTTGTTTCCACAAATGTTATTTATTTCAGACCCATTCAGAATTTAGCAGTATGGAAGCAGTATGTGCATTTCTACAGTTTGTACCTATGGAGGATGAAGTCATGGAGTTCTTTAAGCCTGTAGCTTCGGATATACTTAAGAAACTGAAAGCGAAGACATGCATTCCTACACAGCCAAATAAACAAGGTTGGTTAATCTTTTAACAATGTTAACTTTTTGTAAAAGCTAGTCAACGGACGGCTCATTTACAATGCTGCTTTTAAACATAACCGGAGACTGAATGATCCGTGTGATACATTTATTTGTATACCAGTGATCATTTACGAAAAAACTTTCATTCAGAAAGAGCTTATTGTAATAGCTAGTTCTCAAGTGCATTTGCCATTGCTCACTCAAAAAGCTAGGCGAAAAATCGTCCATAGTTTTCGAAAGCTTCGGTCTTTTCCGTTGTTTAAATAAATTTTGTTAATTTATTTATTCTACTGATCCAACGTCAGTTCTAAAAGTCACATCAGTACACACAAATGTTTAGAATTTACAAACAAGTGAATTCATTGTAAGTGATGAAAACAAAAACAGAATAATTTCTGAATCCTGTCATGTACTAGTAACAAATTTGCATCAGTAGAATTTACAAACGAGCGAATTCATTGTAAGCGATGAAAACAAAAACAGAATAATTTCTGAATCCTGTCATGTATTAGTAACAAATTTGCATCAGTAGAATTTACAAACGAGCGAATTCATTGTAAGGCATGAAAGTGATGAAAAAAAAAAACAATAATTTTTGATAGTAACAAATTTGCTTTTGGTGTGATATATGACCATATTCCAATGAAAAGTCATTATCTGTACCACTGTATCCTAATATATATATACATGTGTATATTTGCTTGTTTTGTTTAGACACTACTTGCATGTGAATTTTTGTGACTTGAGGAGGTAAAGTAAACGAAATAATGTCCTGTGAACTATTCGATTTTATTGAAACTTTGCTATCACAGACATATAGCTCTAAATGTGTAAGACATTTGTAAAGTATACATTTAGAATTGCAAAATATTTTCAAGCGACGTTAGAAGTTTCGTTTAGTATGTAATGCACTTCCGCTGAAGTCGGTGAAGAGACTCGATTGTCTATCAACCATCGCGGTGCACCTGCTTTGAGTGCAGGATGTGAGGTCGCGCCCTGGCCGCGACATTCCATAGACGTGAAAAATGATACTAGTAGCTTCCTCGCATGACACTTGGCATTGAGAACGTAGTTCTAGGACTAGTAAGCACGGTTTCATTGTAATGTGACTGGGCGGGGTATCATCTCAAATGTCTTCGGCGTGCAATTGCAGTGAGGAAACGCTATAAAGTTGGCAGTTTGCTCACTCCACAAGTAGACACAGTTGTTTATATGACACACACAACATACACACATTTACCTACATTAGCACACACACAGACACAAATTCAATCATCTATCAGATACCGTTTTACTACTTTCGTTGTGTTATAAAATAGATTCAATAAACTTAGATTTAATTAATTAATTAATTTAATTACCCTGCTAAATTTCTATAATGAACTTGTCCATCTTTCAGTTTGGACAGTACCATTAACTGTTAAAAGGGGTGCTTACCAAAGAGTTACTGACTGAATGGCGAACAGTGCAGATCTGCAAAGGCAGAATCACTTGCCACCAGCAGGCTAAAGGTTAAATACTCTACGGCGGTCGTAAAAACGCCATATTCTTGGACTCATTCTGATCCGTGGAAATTATTCATTGTTTTTGATGATAGAGATCTGCTCGCACCAGTATTGCAAGTATGAGGAGTGTTGCAAATGTAATTGTTATTATTTTGCGTGGTTGTTTTCTATGCACCAAAGGCTCATGTCAGATAGATGAAGTCCTAATCTATATGTATTTTAACTATAATTCATTTGTGTTTTATCTAGTCATCATATAGCTTTTCCTCTCTCTCTTACAAGGAGTGATTAGCTGGAAGATGCCATCCCAGACCGTGAGGGTTCGAGATCCTCTCGTGCGTAGTGTGATAACAGCGGATCTACTTGAGGCGCACCTGAATCTGTTCTACCTGCACCTTGATATTGCTTCCGTGTTGAACCCGGCCTTGACCTCTTGTCTTGGCATTGAAACCTTAACATCTGACCACTTGTTCCAGCTTGGCAAAGCTCTCATTGTGAACATGGGAACACACTGTGAGTTGATTTTCTTTATCTTATCATCCTTAATTAAAATTTGAAGCACTGCTAGTGAACATTTTCATGTTGTTGTTTTTTACAATTTGAACAAAGTCTCGTGTTTTGACTATCTAATTCGAACAGTTTTGTTGTGCGGGGATGATACACATTTTCGGTGGTTCTGTCCATATGTAATTGTATAGGTATGCAGAGGCAAGTGTTTTCCTGTTAAAACTGCATCCATTATTTATAATAGGCAATGCTCTATACTAAAATCTTACCAAGATTATTTGAATAATACAGGTAAAGATGAAGATGTAATCCTTATATCCAAATGGATGGCATGCTTGTACCGCAGCCTGGATGAATTCCACCATGACGATACCATACTTCCAACATTGAAATTACATCGTGTTTTACCACTGTCGAATAGAGAATTGGTCTCACTGCAGGACAAAACCGTGTTTCATCCAATACCGAACTCTAGTGCCAAAAGACAGAAAGGAAAAGGTGAAAAAGGTGATTCATTTCATATCATTAGATCAGAATAATGACTATTCCACTTCATCAGTCTGTCTGTCACATTTTCTTGTATACTTAACATCTCCTACAGTTATCATTCAATGCAAATGAAACTCGTACTTCGGCGATATGAAGTGGACATATGCGTTTGTTTCTCTTGCCGATGTTTTAAGACATGGTCCTTTTTGATCTTAACAGTATAACCTTGTGTACTGAACACCTACAGTTTCCGTCACGTTCGTTATTAATTTTCTATATTTATATTTATATAAATAATTTACATCATCAACATGAAGTACAAAAAACAAGGAAGAATATCCAACAGGGAAAGCCACGTTCTAAAACAACTCCGCTAAAAGTATCACTCATGTTGAAATGAAACTTAATAAACATCAGCAGCATCAAATACAAGTGCACAGTTTCTTTGGAATTTTTCATGTCCAATATTTTATATATGCCACATTTTGGACTTTATGAAATTATTCTATCGAGCATTTACAAGGGTGAGGTGCTTGCCTCGTCATAAATATTGACATCATTGTTGTTTTTAAATCAACTTTAAAATTATACGCCAAAACAAAATAGTGTAGGGCAAAGTATGTAGCTAAATCATTTTAAAAAGCAATCTAATTCCTTCAGTTTTACTTGATTATTTATGATGAGTATTTCACTGCCAGGTATTTCTTAAGGAGCCTATAGTTTTTTTTGTAAAAACTGTCTGTGTAATATATTTGTCGCCTTAAATCTTGATACCATGTGACATAGTAAATATATATGGCTCTTTTTATTACTTTATGTACTTTTTACTTTCAGACCCCATGTACTATCTTCAACAAGATGTGAACAGTCTTCATCCTTTGCTGCTAAACACTGGCGATGTTGAAGTTAACAGTCAGGTTCACAAACTCTTGTTGAGATTGGGTGTAAAGCAGTTGTCTCCCTCTGATGTGATCAATCATCATATAATTCCTGTTTTAAAATCAGACGCTTGGCAGGTGTGTTGCCTTACATTTAATTAAAGAAATATGTAAATGTTTCCTCACACAGCAACCTCGATGTCTATTTTTTTCTGAGAAGAAAACCTGCGGTTTTCCAACCTTTGGTCGAGTGGAGTTTCCTGACAAATGCATATGATTAAGGTTTTGGTCTAATCAAGTGGAGAATGTGTTGGGAAACGTCTGTCTTCGACCAAAAAGGGTTAAATGATTTTAGTAAGTTTATAAGGAAACATTTTGATAACCATAGATGTCTACATAGAATTTGTTTTATATGAATAATTATTTTGCACTTGTAAAAAAGACAAATTAACTACTAATAAAACAATAAATAAAATGTAAAACAGTGCAAGGTGAAATAATGTACACTTTTTGGTCGCTTTTTATTCGCATGCATGTATTTTTTTCAATCATATTAACTTGTTGAAGACTTGCCGCAAAACGAAAAGAAATAACACAATTTGTTTACTCCTTTTGTAGTCCAAATCGAAGGGTACTCTTGTATCCTATATAGTTTACATCAAAGAGCAAACAGACAAGCAGACATCAGTGTGTAATATAGATGAGGTTAAGGACGTTGCCATGGTGATGACAAATAATGGTTACAAGAATCCGTCAAGGGAACCAGTGCAGTTTCCACCGCAGTATGGGAACCAGATAAACCTACAAGAAATCTTTAAAGGTACAATCAGTAGTCTTTGACATTAAATTGGACATACAGTACACTTTAAACCATCAGGAATTGCTAGTATACGTTTGATTTTAGACCTGATGCTTAGAAACTGGTCTTGTCTAAAACAAAATGCATTTAAAATGACAAATGTGCTCTTCATCAGCATTTGAAGGGAAGAATGCTCTTTATCAGAGTAAAATTCTAACAAGTACTCGTTAGAACTAGTACTATGCAAAACATATAGTGCTAACACTGATGCTTGTTTATATTGGTGGCACAAGACACACTGTTGATGCTTATGCAAAGAGCATATAAATATCTTTTTACTTCGTGTGCAAAAACGCATATGCCCGACCAAGGTCTTCTCGGTCCGTGAAGTTACGAAATATAATTAAAATAATTTCTACAATCTTTCAAATCAGTTCATTAAATTTGATTGAGCTAACACCAGATCTTAACTGAATTTTAATATCTGTGATTTGAATGTTTCAGGGTATGAGTGGACGCTTCTGGACCCATGTTACCTTCCACACACGTGTTCACAGCCTATGGTCATAAGTTGGCAAGAGTTCTTTAGGAAACTTGGAGTTGATGATTTTCTGTCTGTTAGAAAGAAAGATGTTCATATCAAAAGAGACGACCTGGTACGTTCTTAATCATGTCTTGCTTTATGGTGTAAATGGTTCGTGTCGCAACTTTGATGGAATGTTATTTAAAACTTTTATTGAAAGATTAATGCTCTCGATAAAGTCGAAAACAAAGACAATTTTATTCATAATGACCAATTATACCCCTAGATACAAAGTATATGAAGGATGTTTTGAGCTCCGCATGTCCGTTGGTCCATACCTTTTGAACCGCTTGAAAAATATTCATAAAACCAGCATCTGCAGTTAGATTCGTCATGACATGGTGCAATGTCAAAGGTTAATGTCACACTTGGAGGTCAAAGTTAAATAGCTGAATGGAAGATTTCCATAAAACTAGCACCAGTTGTTAACATCATCAAGACGACTTGCAGGGCAAACAAGAAAGGTCAGTAGGTCCAAGGTCAAGGTCACACTTGGAATCAATGGACAAATAGCTTAAATTCGTGTCCCCTCCACTTGGAAGACTTTTGAAACTGACATCAGTTGTTAACCTGACCAAGACGACGTGCAGAGTGCACAACCCAGGTCAAGGTCAAAGTCACACGTCAAATAAGCGGCGTAACTTTGTGGCTGCTCCGTTTCGTCTAAACCGCTTGAAAGATTTTCATAAAACTGGCATCATTTATTAACCACAATATACAGTGCATATGAAACGGGTCAGTAACGTAAATGTCAAGGTCACACTGAGAGATAAAATATCAAATATCTTGAATTCGTGAGCTACATGTCTTCTTAGCCAGTGAAAATATTTTCATGACATAAGCATCATTTGTTAACCATATCCAGACCATATGCAGAGTGCACAACCCAGGTTATAAGGACCAATGTCATGGTCACACTAGTAGTCAAATGTCGGATAGCTTAAATCTGTGTCGGCTCCAATTGTTTTTTATAAAACTACCATCAGTTGTTAACCTCGTCAAGAACAACCCAGATCACACTTTAAGATTAAATGTCACGATCGCACTTTACTTATCCGGTGTCGAAGCGGCTTTTGTAAGTATAAATTAATCACCTTTAGTGATAGTTCTGGTTTTATAAGATTCAATTTTGCAGCCTTTAAATATTACGTTCCTGTTATATGCAAATGTTTTCTTTTCCAGGCTAATAGTTACTGGAATGCCAGCAGTTTGCTGTGGCCAAAAGATGAGCCCGAATATATAGTGCAGGATTATTATAGTGTTGAACTAGAGGGGCTGATTAAAAACAACAAATATCCGAGTGGTGAACATTTTGAGAGACAAATGCGACATTTATGTACACACTTAGATAGAAATTGGGACAGTCGTTTCTCGAAATATTGCAAAACACATGTCGTTGATAAGGAAGGTAAGCTCTTGAAAGAAACAGACACTTCCCTCAGTATTTTGTTACAAACTTGTCAGTGGTTGCCAGCCGAGGAAGCAGAAACAAAAGAAGTTGATGGTCATTTGATGCGTGAGGTACGAATAGTGATGAAAGAACCGAACACTCTATACCTGAAGTCAAACGTGGTCCAAAATCTGTTGTCAGATAAAGTACTTTACTTGGACCAGAACCTCACTTCAGGCTCATTCCTTCAGTTCCTTGGTCTGAAAAATTATGTTTCATTGGAAACTGTAAAGTCGTATTTATTACAGTGGTGTGAGAGGACAAAGGATGATTTTCCCGCGAGCTTCTTTACGTCACTGGAGCACATGAAACATGTTTATGCATACTTAGGAAATGAATTGAAGAAACACGACCTGCAGGATTTGCTGCGGAACAATCCAGTCTTTTTTGTTCCTGATGCAAGAGTAACATATGTTGTAAATCCTGGAGAAATTGTTAAAGGTAAAATGATGAACAGGAATGAAATCTGGCTAATGGAAAAGACAGGGTTGTTTGATCAACATAGGCAAGTACTTGAAGACTTCCATTCCGATCTTGCCCTCAAGAGAAATATAATAGGATTCTACCATGACAGACACGATGTCATTGAACTCTTCAAACAGGAAGGCAAAATAGATGCACAGCCGAAGGTTGAAGAGTACATAGAACTTCTGTGTCTCCTGTGTAATACCTCCTCTCCGAAGGATACAAAGATATTGTCAGATGTGTTGTATATCTTTTCCACTGTCGGACAAGCACTTGTCACACCACCAGAAGGTATGCCAGACGAGCAGACGGCAAATATGGTACAAGAAGCAATGAGAACGACTGTTAAAAAGAAGCTTCAAAGGGAAGAGGTAGGATTTTGTTTCCTATGTAGAAATTCAAAATTGTCTATTAACATTAAGAAGTCAATTAAGTTTACTTTTTGTGAAGTGTACACGACTTCCCATTACAGCTAGATTGTTTCCCGACAGGGAGATTAATCTCCTTGGCGAGTTAGCAAGGTACAGTCAGTAGTTTTTCATCCTCCATCTTAATGCTGAGTCAGTACTCTACCGGAATTAAGGAACTATATTGGCTAATCTTACCGCCTTCACAGAACTCAAAATACTTATGAAATACTTATGAAAATGAAGTTAAATTAATATTTCTTTTAATGTTAGATTTACATTAGTTAATACAATATCAAGAATTTGGTCAACAGAAATTATGATTAGGAACAACATATTTTTTGATTACCTTTTTTGCTCACCTGAGCCAAAGGCTCATGGTGAGCTTTTGTGACCACTCAATGTCCGTGGTCCGTCGTGCGTCCGTCAACAATTTCTAAAAAAATCTTCTTGAAAACCACTGGGCAGAATTACTCCAAACTTCACAGGAATGATCCTTGGGTGACCCCTTTTCAAATTTTTTCAAAGAATTGAATTCCATGAAGAACTCTGGTTGCCATGGCAACCGAAAGGTAAAACTTTAAAAATCTTCTTCTCCAAAACCACAAGGCGTAGAGCCTTGATATTTGGCTTGTGGCGTCATCTAATGGTCCTCTATGAAGATTGTTCCAATTGTGCCCCTGGGATGAAAAGAGGCTCCGCCCCGGGGGTCACAAGTTTTACATAGATTTATATAGGAAAAAACTTTAAAAATCTTCTTGTCTGAAACCACAAGACCTATTTGGTATGTAGCACTGCCTTGTGGTCCTCTACCAAAATTGTTCAAATTATAACTCTGGGATGAAAAGAGACCCAGCCCCGGGGAGTCTCAAGTTTTACATAGACTTATATAGGAAAAAAACTTCTAAAATCTTCTTGCCTTAAACTGCAAGACCTAGGCTTTTGATATTTGGTATGTTGCATTGCCTTGAGGTCCTCTACCAAAATTGTTCAAATTATTACCCTTGGGTGAAAAAAGGCCCTGCCCTGGGGGTCCCAAAGATTTAATTACTAATAATTTAAATGTGCAAGATGGTTCCATGGAAGCATAGAACGTAGCCAAGCAAACTAAAAGCAGACTAGGTTTGATTCTGTTCTTGAGTGGTAATGAAACGTGCAACACCCCGCATGACCCCTAGCATCGACTTTAGCGGAATTCTATTAAAAGTAGAATTGAATGGATTACATGATCTCAAAGGACCATAAAATATAACAACATTGAGTCCAAGTAGGGAGAGACGTTTTACATCGCCACACGGCACTTAAAGACTGTTGTTGTGATAGCTAGTAAAATCTTGAGTCTGTTTATGTGAGGTAATGAAATGTGCAACACTTTTCATGCCTCTTAGTGTCGGCTTTAGCTGAATTTGATTAAAGTAAGATTGAGTGGACTCCATGGTCCTAAAGGATCAGAAAATGTAACTACGCTGAGTCCAAGTACGGTAAGACATTTTACAGCCGCCACACGGCATTTGAGGACTGCTAGTTTGATGCTTAATTAATACAAATTAAAGAAGTAATTTTATCATAAGGACTGCAATAGATGTAGGTGTTCAGTTGCGAAATGCGCCATCGAACATTTGTTGCCTAACAAATGGTTGCAACACAACGTTAATCTTTCATTTGAAGTTCACGTAACTATTTTTAGAACAGTTCAGCTGATAGTGGAAAGGGTCTCATAGAAGGGGCCTCCATTGTCAAGTGTTTATATAAACGTGTTTGAATTACTTGTCCAATATATCACTCGGCTTAAATTCTTTCTGGATTGTTAATGAAAGGTCAATGGTTATCTAAGTTATTCCTCTATGACTTGGCCAATAAACAGATCTAATCAGTGAGAGTTAAGGTACTGCTCTACCATATAATTGTCCCATTTGTCTGTATGTGCATTTGCAGGTATTTCCAACAAACAAACAAATTTGGGTGAGTTTAGCAGACCATCCCATGATACCTGACAATAGAGATTGGGAAAAAATGTTTGCTGACAAAGCTGGAGTTCATTTTCTAGATATGGAAGACAAATCAGACAAGGTCAAGCGTACAGTTAGAGGCGGCATAGCTCAACGAGGACATAGGAATAAAAGTATTTCTTTACTTAATTTAGAATTTTCTAAAGGTTTTAAGTAGCTCTTTATACAAAACCGAAAATTTCTTCCTGAAAGTGAGCAATGTTTGTTATATTTTCGTAGATAACATATACCTTACGAACACAAATTTGCTTTAAGTTCATGAAAAAGCTCTTCTTAAATTTTAATTTTGCGATAAAACTTTCCTTTGCTGGATATTTTTTCTAGACTTTTCTTTTGTTTGTGATACACTGCAGTGAAATTTAGAAATACAAGAAAGTATTAAAATCAATATGGAGATATTCAAACAAGTTTGATAAACAAAGTGACACTACAGTTTATTGTCTATTCAGTTATAGAGAGTCGTGTTAAACCAGATATGATTGATGTGGTAATAGAAGTTTGTGGAATTAAGAAATTAAGTGAGGCCGTAGATATAAAACCAACACCAGAGATGATAGAGCCATGCCTGCCACTTCAGGCCTACTTCAGTCAGATAGTGTCTCCAATACAACAGTATCTGATGGTCAGATTTGATAAGATCTATCAACAGTTGGAATTGTGTAATACTAAAGAAATGTTGGCAGAGGCCAAATTCTATCAGGTTTGATATTTTGATTCGGGACTTCACTAGGTATTTTTAATCTAAGAGCAAAACTTTCATATAAACAGTTTAAACACTTTCAATATCCGCTTACAGTAAATATTAGAAGTTTGATGAGAAATCACAAAGAAATGAAAGAGGATGGGGTGAAAACTCAATACATTAAGTACATTGTATGTGTAAGTACCTATGTAAGTTATCGAGTTGACCATAACTCAAAAGCACACAGTGTTTTGAGCCTTTTGACACATGTATTTATATATTTAAACAGCGCAATGCTTTTTCACAAATTCAGATGCCACCATTGATTCATTTCTACTCGAAATTTACATTTTCCATATTTTTGTCTCTTATAACAGACTAGCAAGCTCGAAGTAAGTTACTGGCTGAACTACATGTCTCAAGACACGTTCGTTATTCAGGAAGAGAAATGTGTCATTCATCCGCCAGAATTCTACTTCCATCGGGAGCATCTGAAGGCACTAGTTGAGATTCACAGAGAAATAGCCAGATACTTTAGCAGAGGGAATACAGATTGCAGCAGTGCTTTGAGGTATTAATTGTTTCTATTAATTCTGTTTTGTAATGTAAAAAGCTGAATCTCATCGGTTTTAAGACAATAAATAGTTTTTTCAGCATCATAAGTCAGTAGTGAGAGCGTATATCTACGGATCACGGGGTCATGAGTTATATCCACGGGCGAGGCTTGTGTTCTTCGTGAAGAATTGATAGAAGACATTTTGTCCTCCACCTCTGATTAATGCTAAGAAGTTGGCAGTTACATAGAGAATAATAGGTTAGTGCCGTAGATGAGAAAGTTTATCTGGCGAGGTGGAGGAGGTTATCGGGAGAGCCGAAGGCGAACCTGATAACGTCCGGAGCCGAGCCAGATAAACTTTCTCCATCTTAGGCACTAACCTATTATTCTATTTATTTTGTCATAACTTCATTTTCCGATATTTAGCAATTTATTTACAAAAAATAAGTGTGCGAGGCAAGCCGTTTTAAATGAACCCTCCAATATTCGTAATGACGTCACTTATATAATAACGTAATCATCGACAAAATCGCAATAACTTCTTCGTTTTTGAATAAAAATTCATTATTTGACCACTCATTTTCTTAATTCGGACATTTCCAACACAATGGTAATGGTTTCAATGCAAACTTTCTTATGACAACAATATCGATCATAAGGTCACATAATCAACTGACCGTATATCACTGGTCACGTGTCAACTGACGGTATATCAAAAAAGATATACGGCACCCTGATATCGGGTCGAAAATACTGCAAGTGACAGGATAAATGCGAATAACAGGTTAGTACTTGTACTGAATCCAGGTAAACTGGTTAGATCAGCTGCTCGTCGTTACGTAACTGAAGTGCTAGTGAAAAACGGTGCTAACCCAAAAGGAAATTAAGAGTTTCTTGGAGCAGGCAAGTATGCTGTTGTAGTTTGCTATTTCTTTAGTGTTTCTTTATTTAAATACAGTTTCAATAGTTTCGCGTTTTGTCTGTATTGCGATTTGGAAACACAGTGTAGGAAGCTTGACTTGCCTATATTCACATCACGCACACATAAGAAAGTGGGAAAATGTAATTGGCATATTTTCTCTCCACAAATTTGTTTTGCTTTGGTAGATTTGTTCTTGGTTTATAGTCGCTTTATGCATTTATGTTTATATATCCACTGGCAGCCTATGTGAATTACCAGTGATGTTCTTCCCTTCAGATCGTTCTTATCTGAGTTATATACCATCGTGTCTGGAGAAACAGATGATACTGTGGACGAGCTGCTAGAGAGACATGGTGCTGATGGTATAGAAGTGACGGAGGAAGAACAATGGATGGTTGAAGCTCCTATATTACCGGAGCCGGATTTACCTGAAGAGGCGGAACAAGGTGGATACATTAGTGACTATATTAATACACATTACAGAAGCACTGCGTTACATTGGTAGATATCCTTACGCCTAACACGGAGGTCATGGGTTCGAATCCCGGTGAAAGCGGAATGCAATGGCAGTCTCTTAAATCCCTTTATTTGGTACTTTGGCAAGGATCAAGGTCTAAAGTCTAGCAACAGTAGGGGAAACTTTCCGTTCGCGAAATCAGTTTATGTTTTTCCCTACTTCCCGAACGGGAAAGCTGTTACTAAATATAGTAACTAGTTTCCCGTTCGGGAGACAAAATTTTTGGCTTTGTTCCATCAAAAGGCCCGGTGCATAAGAGTATACATGGTGTCATTAAATGAATTATGCCGATTTTAACTTTATCTGAATTTCTACCGTTCATATTTGTTAGTGTGCAGCCGAGTGGTTAAGTTCGCTGACTTAGAAACACTTGCCCCTCACCGATGTAGGTTCGAGCCTCACTCGGGCGTTGAATTCTTCATGTGAGTAAGCCATCCAGCTGGCTTACGGAAGGCCGGTGGTTCTACCCAGGTATGCCCGCTCGTGGTGAAATAATGCTCGGAGGGGCACCTGGAGTCTTCCTCCACCATCAAAGCTGGAAATCGCCATATGACCAATACTTGTGCCGGTGCGACGTTAAACCCAACAAAAACAAAACAAAAATAGTCTTGTGCACCGGGCCTTTTGAATGCAACAGGTTTAAAAAGGGTGATTTTACTTCCCGAGCGAGAAGCAAGTTACTATATTTAGTATCAAGTTTCCCGTAGTTTTTCAAGTAGGGAATAAACGGTGGTTGACTTCCCGAACGGCAAATTTCCCCTACTGAGCATTTAGTCATCTGCCTTAGTTAATATTTCTCTACAGCCGACCAAAAGTTAACGGATACAAGATGACATTCTGTTTGCATTTGATATGGATACGGATCATTGTTAAGCTGAACTATATGTAGGGGCCCATGTGGCTGAATAGTTAAGGCCACCGATTTCGAATCACTTGCCTCTCACCGCCCCGTTTGAGGTTTAAACATTCTTTTATGTTCGGAAGCCATCCAGTTGGCTTACGGTAAGTCGGTAAATCTCAACAGGTGCCCGCCCGGGTCTAAAAGCATACCCGGAGGAGCATATGGTCTTCCTCTACCATCAAAATCTGTTAAGTTGCTATATAATTTTTGTGTCGGTGCGACGTTAAACCCAACAAAAACCAAAAACCAAAAAAAGACTGCATTATTAGTATACAGTATTGTATTTTGTCTTTCTAAGACAAAATCACCAAATGACTACTGAAGATATTTATCCAAATAAGGACCTTTGGCAGCAAATTAACTGGGCCATATTTTGATTATAGAAGAAATACCGTCTGATGAAGAGGAGGAAAGCGAGTTAAATGTGGCAGATCAGGATGGAGAATTACAGTTGAGGGCGTGGCCACCAGTTTCCAATTCCAGTAAAACACAGCTTAGAGGTTAGAGAAATGTTTCATTTATTTATTAATCAATAATTTTCGATGATACTTGTGTTTTCATTTAATATCCGGTTGTTCTAAGGGTAGCACATTTGATTGTACTGTCAATCCTGAGGTCCGGGGTTCAAATCCCTGTCCAGGCAGTGGAAATGTCTGCGATGTTCTTGAGTGTCTACCACTTAACTAATAGTCCAATACTGGTTCTTCCCAGGAAAGACAGTTTCGCGTGTATTTGTGCTACACTCGAGACAGTTTCGCGTTTATCTATGCTACACCATTGGACACGTTAAAGAACCGGACTGTCTATTTACAAAGAGCTAGTCTAAGTTAGCAGGACAGACCTGTTATGAATTTCTCGCTTTGTCCCGCTGTCAGATAGCTCTGGTCAAATCGCTCTGTGTCTGTACTCGTAGAGGATAAATTGGCGTCCTGACTGGCTGCCTTTGTACGTAAAGCGCATTTGAAAGTGTTTGTCATGAAAAAGTGTTTTATGTCGTGTTATTGGTACTGCTTAGTTTCTCAGCATGACCGTTTCGGTCTGGGTGGTCCCAATACTCCAGGTTTCATAGCCTTGGGAATTGTATAATCACCCCTTGGATATGGTGCCTGCTTTTTAATTTTGTCTTTTGACAGTTCCTGTGATATGCAGGCTCCATAACCTCAGATCTATCTTCTAAATTCCAGTTTGTTTAGTTCTGTCCATTGTTTTCTCGTTTGGGGCAAACCCATTATTTTATCTGGGGACCATACGCCGCTTTTCATGGAATTACACGCCACAACACGTGTATCACTGAAGGTTCCATGTGCACCGCCGTATGAATACATCTGCGGATGTCTCTAAATTGTTTTTTGTACTTTTAGCATGTGTAAATGTTGAGTTCTGCTCAACCCGGGGCTAGAGGGCGTGGACGGTAGCATGTATTTCCACTACCGTCCATGAACAGGCTCAATCAAACCGAGCCTGCAACATTTTCGTTTTTGTCGTGTTGAACGATCTGTGGAGTTTCCATTTTTTCTATTTTATATAAATTTTGTATGATATTTAGTAGTGTGCTTGGTAAAAAACAATTACATTTAACCTACGCTAAATATGTATTAAATTTTGCTCATATATGTTCGTTTGTCTCACTTAACACATTCATAGGTTTTCCCACTATACAGATATAGGTAAAACAGTTTGAAGGAACAGTAATTTCTGTTGTTGGTCCATTACTTTTTAGCTCACCTGTCACATAGTGACAAGTGAGCTTTTGTGATCACCCTTCGTCCGTCGTCAGTCCGTGCGTGCGTGCGTGCGTCAACAATTTCTTGTCTGCACGATAGTGGTTTCATTTATGATTTTATTTTAACCAAACTTGCACACAACTTGTATCACCATAAGATCGCGGTTCCTTTCTTGAACTGGCCAGATCCTTTTATGGGTTCCAGAGTAATGGCCCCTGAAAGGGCCAAAATTAGCTATTTTGACCTTGTCTGCACAATAGCAGCTTTATTTATGATTTGATTTTTACCAAACTTGCACACAACTTGTATCACCATAGGATCTCGGTTCCTTTCTTTAACTGGCCAGATCCCATTATGGGTTCCAGAGTTATGGTCCCTGATAGGGCCAAAATTAGCTATTTTGACCTTGTCTGCACAATAGCAGCTTCATTTATGATTTGAATTTAATCAAACTTGCACAATACTTGTGTCACCATAAGATCTCGGTTCCTTTCTTGAACCGGCCAGATCCCCTAATGGGTTCCAGAGTTAAGGTCCCTGAAAGGGCCAAAATTAGCTGTTTTGACCTTGTCTGCACAATAGCAGCTTCATTTATGATTTGATTTTAACCAAACTTGCACACAACTTGTATCACCACAAGATCTTGCTTTCTTTCTTCTACTGGCCAGATTCCATCATGGGTTCCAGAGTTATGGCCCCTTAAAGGTCCATAATTGGCTATTTTGGCTTTTGCAGCCATATAGAGACCGCATTTATGGTTTTATTTGATACAAACTTCCAAAATATCTTCAACAACAATAAATCTTGGATTCCATGACAAATCAGATCCAATCATAAGTTCCAGTTATTTTATATCTGATTACCTCCCCTGATTGTAATCAAAATGGATTTATATCAGTAAGTACTTACAGGACTTATTTGAAATTTCATTATTGTTATTAGTTGGACTGAGACAATCAGGGTAGATAACTATGGACTGATTTTATGTCAAATTATCTCCCTTTATTTCAAATTAAAATTGTTATATCTCCATAACTAATGAAGATACTGATCTGAAATTTCATTTATGTCAACAGATTTATTTTATAGATCCTTCTTTTGTCCACTTACAATATTTTTTTATTACTTCCCTTTTACGTTACTATAAATAGCTTATTTTAGTAACTTTTTTATTATTGGCCGTAGGGAAAACACGAGACCAGTTGTCTGTGGTACAACATGGATGGTACCTCCAATTTTTAGGTGTATTTTAACATATCTATACCTTGTAAGATTTTGTTTTTCTTTTTGGTTAAATTTCTTCCCTTTGTTGTTACTGGCCTTTGGACTTAGATATTTTTTCTGAGGACCTTCTTGTCCTCAAGTGCAATGATAACAGGTGAGCGATATAGGGCCATCATGGTCCTCTTGTATGAAATATCCGGTTCAAATGTTCACATCCTAGTTTCGATGAATTTGGGCAGATGGTTCTTAATTATCTACTGTCTGAAAATATTACAGAACCGACTGAGAGACCATCGTCCAATATCTGGCCACCACCGCAGGCAAAAGATTACATGAAGTCGGTAAAGGATCTACCTGCTAACGTCAGAATGGTTGCACCTAGTCAAGGAGATACAAAAGCTGGCGGAGACAGTGATACAACTGATACAGCAGAGTCGGCTGGTGCTGGAAATAGAGTTATAACGTATGTCATGCATCCGGATGAACGTTCCACTAGACAAATTGATGGACAAACACTCCAAGAAACATTCCCCACTGAAATGTTAAATAACAATGCACTAGTTCCGCACGTTGAGCAAGATAGTAAGTCTGTTTTTCTTGTCATTTAAAAACATCTAACCTGGCTCGACTTCGACAGTTTGTCTGTATATTCTGTGATAAACAGTTGACTCGCAACCTTAGGAGAAACCCTTATGACGGCAGTTGTGACCCCGGTTCGTACTTTGATATTTGACCATTTTGTCTAACGCATTTGTGGTTCAATTCCTATGCTTCCGAACATCATAAGACCATAGGCAACATGAAAGCATTGATTATTTTCTATCAAGTTGTTACACGATATATTTGCGCCAGTAGATCTTTAAGTTTGCAAAAATCGTTTGTTTTGAAGACTACATTCATGTTAAATATTACGTATTTCAAAAGAGTATAAACTATCATTTTATTCTATTCCAGAAAAGACCGACATTCCTAGGCCAGATGATGTAGACATGAGAAATTCAGATGACATTCCAGAGAAAGATGATAAAGACAGGACAAAATCTTATGACATGGAAACCAGGAACCTCAAAGGGTTGGACGAGAACAGGCCAGCACAATATGAACAAGAGCAACTACCAGGTGGTGATAATTTAATACATGTATTGAATTTGATTATCATCTAGTTTGAAAGACGTAATGTTTTATGACGTATTTGAAACTATGTTCGGGCTTACAGCTTTTTTTAAAGAACTGATGGTAAATTGCATCTTACTGTAGAAAGTGGTTTATTATGTATCTGATATTTATAGCAATTAATAACGTACATGTTAAACACCGCTTGCTCAAGCACCAATGGCTTGTATACCCGTGCTGACTCTGACAATTCATTTTGCCTCTGTCCGTTTTTCTTATACTTTTCTTTGTTTTGATAGCTCGAAACCCCGGATAATTCGAACATTTAAGCTAACCTCCTGGGGACTTCTGGTGATCGATGTTTTACTGTTTTCAACTTTTGGAGAGGAGTGTGATGTAACTTAGCAAAGCGGTTGGAAGATTTGGAGTTCAATTAAATTTTTTTCATGGCCAAGTCTTTACGTAGGCACCAATGCTTGATTGCAGTAATGCATTCATTATTTATGACAACTGTATGTCTTTTTGTCTGTTTTATACCGTTAAACAAAATTAATAAATCTTTAATGTTAAAAACTTTTACGAAACATGCAGGAACCCAAAGATCTGCCGGTGCATCAAGACATCATAAGACCGGAGGGCGATATCATTTCAGTAGAGGACAACCAATTATCAAAGGTTGGTTGTGTTTCTGTTTGTTTTGAGATATTAGAATATTTCTTTAGAACATCATTGAGAATTATCGATTGTCTTTGTTTCCCGATAATCTTACAATAAATATTACACATGAAAAGTGGAAACTACAAACTTGAACACGCATTGTGTAATTTTGATTGTTTTGAATAGCATACATTATTTCTTGTCAGTAACAAACACCACGGTACAGTCATTTAGTATCAGTCGTTGTTTTATGAAACGGAAAAAGAGATTTGGGTATCAGTTATGTCTACAGAGATGTCCAATGAGCATCTAAAATAGTTTGTTACTTAAAATGTAGAAATGACTATATAAACTAACAGTGTTTATAGAATTACATTCACAATTAAATGGCATGTACGACATGCATTTGTTAAAAAAATTCAGACTTACTGTGGCAGTAAACATTAAAACCGTGTTTAGCTATACATGAATTTTAGATGTGTTATTGACATACAGTACTGTTTATACAAGCAAACATTTAAATTGTGTGTTTACATAATGTCTATGAAGTAATTGTTCATGTTTTCAAAAATGAATTTGGTTCTAATGTTGTTTTATTTTAAGGTATGAATTATTTTAAGGTTATTCGTTTGTAAAGTCTTGAATTTCCTAGGTTTCTTCTTTCTAGGTGATCCAATCTGGACCTTTATGGCAACAGATTATATATACGATGAACTTGGCAGTGGTAAAGACCTTTGTGTAATCGACACCCTCACCCTGAGCGAAGATTCGGGTGGACCAGAGATTGGTCAGTGGGGTGAGGCGCTTGTTGCCCAATATCTTCAGAGACAAAAAGATCTTGGAAATATACTTGATTACTCGTGGAAAAATAGCGAGGAAGAAACCGGATGTCCCTTTGATTTTGAAATTCAGCTTACTGGCAAAAGCGGTAACATTAATAACTACATTGAAGTGAAGAGCACAGTAAGTGAAGATAAAGAAATATTTGAAATATCGCTGCAACAGATCCAGTTTGCTGACCATGAGAAGGAGAATTTCCATATATATCGAGTGTTTAATGCCGGGAATCCAGAGCGTGTCAAACTGATTCGTATTGCGAACTTAGACCTGAGACTAGAGAAGAAGCAGGTTAAGCTCTGTATGCTGATATAGATGACGAATGAGTTTGCCAGATAACGTTTCTTTACTTCGTTGTAACGTGCATGTTTACAAGAAAATAGTTCAATTGTTTTTTCCTACCAATGACATTGTCTCATTTTGGACGTTTGGGTTTAAGTATTTGTCTTTCAGAAGTTTTTTATCAGCGATTATGTTGTTTGTTGTGCTTATTTTTCTGAAATACTCGATGCATATTTAAATTAAAAGCTGACACGAGTGCCTGGGCTGACTCGAGCAATTCATGTAGTCCCCAGTCGTTGTCTTTGTATTTGCTATGTTTGACAGCTCGAAACCGCGGATAACTTGAGCATTTTGCACTTTCACTTGCGGCTTCAAGCTGTCAGTACTTAACTGTATTTTATTTTTGCTCTTTACAAAACTTGTGTATCTTTTTGGTGGATATTTGTTTCATGTATATTTTTACACCATCGTTTAACTTATAGAAACGGATCATTTATTCATACTAAAACGTTACACCAAAGTCAGTCCGCATTTTCAGTCATAGTAGAATATTTTCTCATATAGTTTAGTTTGAAAAAAGTGTGCCATCAGTTGAAATGTTTGGTATGTTAGTATTATGGATAGTAAAACTAATCCTAAGCGAGTCCGTATGAATTTCTTGTTATGCGATTCATTTTCACATTTTTCACTCAACTGATATACTCTGGTTTCTTTTGTAGTAATTCTTGGAATAATTTGTACCAAGCTTAGGGAGTGTAAAGTTTGTTATGTACTCTACATTATTATTACGGGAAAAAAAAAGGTTGCAGCTCGGGCTGAAATCGTTGTATCTGTATTTCTTTGTATTTGCTATTGCAAATATTTCGCTCTGAATTGATGAAATACTTCTATTTGTAAACTTTGAGTTGTTTAATGTATCAGTTCTATTATTCAGTTTAGTATGGTATCACTTTTTCTTTATTTGAACTTTATTGCTTTTAATCAAAATTTTATGAAGATATCGATGAAAATAGTTTTCCGAATGTGCCACATTGTGACATATAAAGGACTTCGGACACTTTCTATATGAATTTGCCTACTCCAAAAGTGAAAAATAAACCACTGAGAAATAAGTATTTAATTACATATACCATCAAAATACATATTTGAGATTATTTCTTAAAGTCAAATTTTTCAATTTTTGTTTCATAAAATGGTAATTTTTGCTCTAAATAGAATTACGTACCCTGTTATATACATATAAAAGCTATTTTGCTTTAAACAACATTGTTCCCCCCCGTGCATCAAAACCATATTTGGCCAGCATATGTAGATATTAATTATACACATTATCTGTGACTATTGTGTTGATGCAAGGGGTGGAGCAGTACTTTTAAACAAAAAATATAACTACAGGGTGTTCCCAAATGTAAAATAACCAATACTTTTTATATTCATTTTTAATAATTTGATAGTCACATATTTTTACTTCTGTTTGTAACTCAGATACTATACAAATGTTTGAAAGGGCACATATAGGCATGTTATACATGTGTAGTAGTGAGAGAAGCAAATACTGTGAATTCATTATTATTCGTTGGGTTAAATTTTCATTGGCTTATCCTGGTTGTTTGTTGCAGTAGATTGGCAAATGTGTGCTGTAAAATACTAGCAACACACCAGGTAATCTTCTGCATGCCCTCCTCGCAATACGCACGCCACTAGCGATGATGTAATTTGTTTTCCATTTTGTTTTTATTATTTTTTTTGTATTTTTTATATATTTTTCATTTCTTTATTTCTTCATCTTCATCTGTGCATTTATATTTATTTCTTTTAGACACATACTAAATGTTACACGCATTCATTACTTCATGTTCTTCCTACTGTGAAAACTGAATTGAAGCGGACTAGGCCTAAACACAACAAAAAAGAGGCAATATGTGCACAGCAGTTAATCTGATCCTGACTATAGTCTATCCAACAGAAATAACGCTTGGCATTGATATGCCTGTCATGCATAGGTCAAGAACATTAGCTTCTTGGCAGGTCATATCGGTGACGGTTTCACACACAGTGTGATGCCACGAAAGTGATGTGTCAAGCCGCTTTCCATGCAGATGGCATATACAAATACGGCTAGATGCAAAAACGAACTAAACGGTCCAGCCGAGTTTCAGGTGCAATTTTTATGCAGAGACCTGCTTCTACTTTAGCCCTACAGATGACACATTTCGAATATGTTTTGCCCACAACTTCAGCCCTGAATAGACAACATTATCTATAGATGGGTTGTTGTCAGACTTATCCCGATTTAACTTTTTCCGTTCCAGCTTGCTTAGGCAAGCCTCAGAAAGAACTGTCATTTCGGGTACATTTTTATTACATGTTTAAGCGATGTGAGCCGTGCCATGAGAAAAACAACATAGTGGCTTTGCGATCAGCATGGATCCAGACCAGCCTGAGCATCTGCGCAGTCTGGTGAGGATCCATGCTGTTCGCTTTCAAAGCCTATTGGAATTAGGCAAACCGTTAGTGAACAGCATGGATCCTGACTAGACTGCGCAGATGCGCAGGCTGATCTGGATCCATGCTGGTGGCAATTGTACTATGTTGGTTTTCTCATGGCGCGGCTCAAATATTATCTGTGCCACTGGTACTTATCCCAAGCAAGAACCCACCCTACGGCCTTGATAAGATTACTGCCTATTACATAAATATCTGTTATCACTTATAACAGAGCTATACAGACATGTACATGTACTTAAATAACTACCTGAACCACTGCAATAAAACTGACCGGTCACTTATACATGTATACCTATTCACACATGTAATGCATCAATAACTTTACATTACGGACAGTACATAGATAAATCAAGTACAGGTTGTTTGCAAAAATATCGTTCTCTTTTTTATTTATTTATAGGATTTTAATCTTAAAATGTTATTTTTTCCTTAAATAAACAGACTTTATCACTTTTTTCGACTGGAATTCATATATTTAAAACTTCCGTAAAGTGATGACATTATATTTTTACGGAAATTAAACATTATATTTTTTCAAGAAAATATACCCTGGCCCAAATAAAATAAGAAAAACATCTTGATAGGAACAGATACAAATCAGTTTCTGCTGTAATAAATTAACTAATACATTGGTTTATCATTGACTCGAAACGATTTGGGTATTGTTCAAATACTTAATGAGAAATTTGCATTTAAAATGTAGGCTAGAAGCATATGATAGTGTCCGAAGTCCTTTGGCTTTCTGTTTCCTTCGATGATTCATACAAACATGTGTTTATCGAGCTACTATTTCATTATCTAGGTAAATTTCGTCACAGGTTTTGTCCTTGAGGTAACGGGTCCGTGATGACAATCAGCAATTTCCGTTTCTTTACGTACTATACGTATGCGATTTTCGCAATCTCTGTTGATATGAAAAAAAATGATTTACTGTCATGGCCAAAGGATGGCGAAATCGCGCTGAAATTGCCGAGTGTCATTACGTTAACTACCTCATGCATGCAGTGAATTCTGTCATTTCAATACATAGCATACAGTGAGCTCTATTATGTTGAAATCCCCATAGAGTTCGGGCTTATTGTACTGAAACTTCGAAAGAAGTGAATTTATTACGCTTTCAATTTCATCATGTAGCCCGCCCGCTTAGCTCAGTAGGTAAGAGCGTTGGTCTACGGATCGCGGGGTCGTGAGTTCGATCCTCGGGCGGAGCGTATGTTCTCCGTGACTATTTGATAAACGACATTGTGTCTGAAATCGTTAGTCCTCCACCTCTGATTCATGTGGGGAGGTTGGCAGTTACTTGCGAAGAACAGGTTTGTACTGGTACAGAATCCAGGAACACTGGTTAGGTTAACTGTCCGCCGTTACATGACTGAAATACTGTTGAAAAACGGCGTTAAACCCAAAACAAACAAACAAATTTCATCATGTATTACCGACACAATGCAAACAACATCAAAGATATACAGAAAATGCATTTTTTTGTAATTATCACTTTTATATGGATATATTTTTTAAAAAAAACTAATATTTTGTAGGGGCGCCCATTTCGTGTTTTATTCTAGTATTATCTATATTAGCTTCTGCTCAGTTGGCGAGTATTGGTTTTCACTTTTTTACGCTGATTTTGATTTGATGGTTTGTATTAATATTTTGCTCAGCCGGCGGCAGGGTCGTCGGCAGTGTGGTTTCGTCGGGAAAGACGAACATACTATATACTTCATAATGAGCAGTGCGCCCTTAGAGCTTCATCAACAGAAATTTATCACCAAAGAACGTAAAAAGTTTCATGAAATTATATTGAAAAGTTTTATTTGGTACTTACTGAACATGGATATTGTAAATCATCTTTAAAATTTACTTAATAACACAGTATTAAAATCAAAACAAAGACATTTTAGTCCTTGTCGATTTCACTGTCTACTTAAGTGGAAAATCGCATGTTCTTATAAACCAATTGATACTTTGGAACACTTCAGTTGGTTATTTGATCATACCAAAGAGCTATAAAATATGTATTTTATACTTCTTTGATCATACTATGATTTTACAAGCATTCCAGAAATGGTATTTACTGTTTTGATGTGTGATTTGTTTTGAGATTTAGTTTTTGATTACTTTGATCTCATAAAAAATATCTAATTATATGAGAATTGAAAATAAAACGGATTATTAAAAATATTCTTTTCTCATTTACTGGTCCATGTCTTGTCCTATAGATTATTAAAATGATCACGATTTTTCAAGTACTCCAAATATGAAGAAAATGATATCTCGCAAGCTTTATTGATTTTTGGTCAGTTTTGCAGGATCCCCGCACCTTTAGCTAGTCTTTAAAGGGTTTGGTCTGACTACTCATAGTTAGCTGATTAGATAACAACCGAGGTCACCGATTAGCTTAATTATGGTGTAATTTCTGTTGTTCATTTTCTTGGGAATACTTTTGATAAAATTTGTCTGGGTAAGTTTTTCAGAGCCATACGTTGGAAATCGACGAACTCGCAGCCATTTATACCAGACTAGAAGTAAGCGTACCATTAAAGCTGGTATTGTACATGTGTCAGATCATAAGAATAATACAATGTAAAGAGTCACCAAATTATACATAGTGGTAGGGTATGACATGTACATGATTTAAGCTTTTATCTGGTCTGGTGTAGGTGCTTCCAGCTAAACATAGTTTAGGAAGCTTGTGTTTAACGTATTCATCTCGGCTAATGTATATTTTGAAACGGATGTTCTAACTGGGAAGAGTAAATAAAAAGTTCTTTGCAACAGGAAAAACAGCCAACATTTTTTTTCAGAAGTTGAACAGCTTATAAAATGACAGTTACTTTTCCTTTTATATCATATTTAATTACAACAAAGTTCATTACTAACAAAGAAGAAAACACTTCTGTTTTTAAATGAGCAGAGCTCAGTTTTTCCAATCCAGAATAACGAAATTATCAGCACTTGGGATATCCGACGTAGAACTTGCCGACACATGGTAAAGTTTCAGCTGCGATCCGCATGTCTGTATAGCCGCCTGAAAGAATAAAACATGCAGCCTATATGATATGTTAATTTCAGAACAGATAATTTCCACATTCCGGCACTACAGGTACATGTATATCCAAAGTTTTTTTCCCAGCTATTCTGTTAAATAGTCCAATGATTTTGTACCGTGCCTTTCCACATGGCGTATAACTTGCGGGTGACATGTCAGTCTCAATTCAGTCGATCTATTCACCTAACAGGTTGTTTTCTTTGCGAAAGAGCAAAATAACGAGATTAAAGAAAGACAGGCGTGAAAGGATAATGTTTCAAGGCGCTGTTGTCCACTCTTTGTATCCCGATGTTTCGTCTTTTCACGCAGTAATGCTGCTACTTCGTGCTTTCAACATCGGAAACGCCTCTTTTGAAACCACGATTAAAATACACATTGTCTTCTTTTTCACGTAGTGCTTTTCCTGCCGCTGTATCAACTTTGTTACGAACAAAAAAAACACTAGGTTTTATAGAAAACTAATAATGGATGACTTACCTGAAATCCACCGACTTCACATTTTACGAAGACACCAGCCAGAGTTGAGCCTCCAAATGTTACAGCAGCAATAGCTGTGTAATGGGGTACCTCTGAGCAGTTTTCTATGACCTGTAAGTTTTAATTAATTTGTATCTATGTAAGCTAGACTGAAATATATATTTTTTCTGAAATTACGAATAATTGGTTTAGATGGAATTATATATGTCCGTATATTATATAAATATCATATGGCAGCGTGTGTTACATTCAGTTTCGAGGGTGGACAATATCAATGTCACACACGTTGCCATATGATATTTATTTTATTATACTGAACAAAATTAAGTACATAAAAATGTTTAATTCATTTAATGTAACAGTTTCATCTTTAGCGCGATAATCGCCTGTGTACACATTGAATAGTGACGTCACTACAATATATGTACAAGGTAGGCAATCATTTTGGCTAAAATATTGAAGCAGTTAATTGCCCTTATATGACATTCAAAATATCAGCGCGGTCACATGACCTGACAGTCTCTTTTGCTTGGTCACATGTCAAAAACGTTGAAAATGTTTTTGATAGTCAAAATATCTCTTTCTCGGGTAATGGGATTTTATCATTGTAGACAAAAGAGAGGTATAATAATCGAGTTTTCCGCCTTTTACTCGCTGTCGAAGCAGATATTTGTCTGACTTTGGCGTTTTGGTGTATAGAAATGATCTTAGTAACTGGCGAAAACGTTTGGTAGAAATATGACATAATAATATTGCATGTTTTAAAGTTTGAATTCAGTTTTCAGATTTATAGCGGATTTTGGGCATTTTGGTTAGTGAATTCACTTAGTCTGTCTTTATTATGTTCAGAGTGGTTGTTTTTTCACGGAAAGTTAGTAATACTCTCAAGGTGCCATGGCTCTCCTCTAAGACCGGCAAGTCCTATGTTATCTGTGATGTCATAAAACACAACAAATAAAAAATGAAATACCTTCGCGCCAACTTTCCAATTTACTACATTAGGGGCGCCACAGTATTTCTGAATGAGTGCTTCACTGGGCTGGTGTGTACCATCGGAACATGTTGAGGTCCCAGGGTAAGATATGCTGTCTCCCTTGGCAACTCCTACTATTACGCCATACTTGTCGCACCCTTTTGTATCAATAGCTACAAAAAGAAATGAAATAAACGATATCTAAGTATCTTTACCGTTGGACTAAGACCTAACGTAAACAAAAACCGTCTGAACGGCGGACGAGGATACAAAATAGCTCCTTAATATGTCTTATTCAACACGATAATCCCTTTACACGATTATACATTTCGAACGTGAATCTGTAAGATATTTGGACAGATATACTAACGAGGTAATGTCGTTCGCGTTGTAAATGATGTTGTTAATGCCGTTGTCGTAGCTGTTGTTGTTGTTGTTGCTGTGGATATACTTGTGGTAGATGCATTTGTGACATAATATTGATTCACAAACTCCGTGGCATTAAACGCTTCTGAAAGAAATAACAATCAGGATTTAAAAATTGAAACAGTCTGTCTATATGTAGAAATGTAGTCAGTTGGGTTTAACGGGGATTACCGCTACTAGTTTTATTTCTAAAAATCTAATTAAACTTTTGCATTGTCTTTTGACTTACAAATAAAGACTATATGCGAAATAAAGGCCGTTTGTAAAGTAAGTGTTCTTTCAGTCTATGAGTAGCTCTAAAACAATTGTAACAGTCTCAGGAAAATGTGGAGCCTCGACCGGGATTCGAACCTCGGACCTTCGGCTTACCGTGCCAACGCTCTACCAATTGAGCTACCGAGGCCACCCGATACGAGAACCGCTACACACCTTCCCTCTTATTGCGAGACATTGGCACTCCTGGCCAATGTCTGCCGCAGACTGTTAACCGAATTCAGATGCACACCCCAGCCAAACTGCTTCGCCCCGCATGGGCTCCAAGGGTATGCATCCCGGACGAGCCCCCAAATGTAACAGTCTCAGGAAAATGTGCAGCCTCGACCGGGATTCGAACCTCGGACCTTCGGCCTACCGTGCCAACGCTCTACGAATTGAGCTACCGAGGCCACCCGATACGAGAACCGCTACACAATGTATGATTTTAAACTTACTACATGTATGACAAGTCTTTGAACAATTCGTTGCGACCTGAGGTAGATCACAGTATAAGTTTTGGTCTAGTCCCGCACAATAACTATCAACGTCAACACACGGAGTACCTTAACAACAGACAGACAAGAAATATTAACTGCTGAAAAGGTAGCCTTAAAACAGGAAAGTTATTATATAAAACGAATTGTCACCTTAAATACAGGAAAATACATTAAAAATAGGAAAGTTGTCAGAGAAAAAATGTACCTTAGAAAACGAAAAGGTTATTAACTTGAACTTGTGCAGGAAAGATGCATAGAAAACACCTAAACACACCATTACCTGAAATCTGTTTCAGTGAATGCCCACTTAGACGTACGTATTAATCAATATAAAAAGATATGTGATTAAATTACCATTTGTATCTGTTATGCAGAATAAATCAGTTGCCAATATCATATTACTTAATATTCATTATCAAGTTGACAAATTCACAAATTATTATTTAAGACGTTCTTACAAAAGTTGCAGTGCTTAGGACAGAACTCGGCCGCGGACTGCAATAAACGAGAGTTTGTACACAACAGCTGGTTCGAAAAAATCGTGCAGTCGGTGTTAATATTATCTTCGCACCCACCTGTTGTGACAAAAGAAAAAGTTTTAAGTACTTGTTTTAATGTTGTTTTTTTTTTCAATAATTGTTATCGCTTAACTTACTATAATCTAGTCACCATAACAAACAAAGTTATGCTTTACTATATACAGATTTTATTTAGTTACGATTTATGTTGTATGAATTGCACTTGATATCAAACCTCTTATAGTTCCTGAAAAACTTACGACAGATTCCACATGTTCGCGGACAAAATTTGGAAGCCTCGTCTGGGAAGGCGCGACAGTCTAATAACAAACAGTTTGCCTTCGGGGAATCAGCGCAGTACCGTGAATGCGTGTCTGTAAGCATAACGATAATCTAGGATAAAAACACACTCATTCTAAATCGACATACATTTTACATATTCTCTTACTTGGCAACCATATTTGTAAGGAAACATAAATACAATTGATAACAATTGTCAGCCACTCTTACTTGAAACTGGCCGCTCTTGTCTGAGTTTGACCTCTGTCCGCCATTGGAACTAAATATGTTGTCCCATAATTTGGCAAAAGGTTTGGGGGTGATAAACGAATATTACCTAGTCCATCTGTTAAAACAAAACATAACGTATTTCCAAGAAACATTATCCATAATAGTCCAAAATATAAACATCCTGACGACTTTATAAAACCACACATATTAGTAAAAGCACCGTCTTGCAGAAAGGGTTGATAAACAAGTTATTCTGTGACGTTTTAGATACTAGATTAAAAACTCGTAAAACGACCTCTGGTAAGAAAAAGGCCCCTGTGGATTTGATAACTGTTGTCAGAGATACTGGATTAGGACTCGTAAAACGAATTGTAATAAGTGAAAGGCTTCAGCTGATTTGATAACTGGTTTCAGAGATACTGGTTGAAGACTTGTATAACGACTTTAAGTCAGAAAAGGTCACGCCACAGTTGCTTTAACATCTGGTGTAATAGATGCTGGAAACGGTTACTAGTAAGGAAAAGGCCTCAGTGGATTTGATAACTGCTGTCAGAGATACTTGATTAAGAACACGTGAAATGGCGTGATGTGAGCGATGCTGTAAAACAGCTTCCATAAGGGTAAGGCCTCAGTTGATTTAACAGCTGATTTAACTCTGATGTCAGAGATATTGGTTTGAAATAGAAAAAGTTGAAACTCCAAAAGGTAGCTCAACACGACAAAAAAAACGAAAATGTTGCAGGCTCGGTTTGATTGAGCCTGTTCACGGACGGTAGTGGAAATGCATGCTACCGCCCACGCCCTCTAGCCCCGGGTTGAGCAGAACTCAACATTTACACATGCTACAAGTACAAGAACAATTTAGAGACATCAAGTGACATCAACATAGAGTGCACGTGGACTTCAATGATACACTAGCGTGTAATTCCATGAAAAGCGGCATATTGTCCCCAGTTAAAATAATGGCTTTGCCCTAAACGAGAAAACAATGGGTAGAACTACACAAACTGGAATTTAGAAACGGGATCTGGGGTTATGGAGCCTGCATATCACAGGAACTACCAAAAGACAAAATTAAAAAGAAAAGCAGGGACCATGACCAAGGGGTGATTATACAATACCAAAAGCTATGAAAGCTGGAGTATTGGAACGACCAAGGCCGAAATGTTCAAGCTGAGAAACTAAACAGTACCAATAACACGACATAAAAGTCATGCTGAACGTTCTGACTGAAGATCAAAATATAACAGCTCTGCTTGAATGTACGGGGAGACTTTTTACGGCTTCCACACGGCACAGACAAAGACTTATGGAAGGTCGCAACGTTAACAACAGCAACAAACAAAAGATACCGAGGAATGGACAGGTTGCATGAATCTACTCACAGAGAATGGTGAAAAATTAAAAACGGGTTATATTTGCCTTGAACATTCCTTCAATTTTGTGACTGCCCTTTAAATCACGATTACACGAATAATTGAAATTGCTTATCTGTAAATGACCTACATGACATGGATAGAAGTGGGTTACTTCACGATTATGAGATATATATATATATATATATCATTTCACCTATTTCATGATCGTGGGTATGTACATATTGAAACTGAGATGCTATCTTTAAACATGATTTCTTTCTCTAGCCGCCCTGCCACCCTCAGTTCCACCTCGAGTCATGAAATAAGACATATAATTGACCGATTTTAAAATCGTTTTCAGTTATGGTGACCAGAATGCATTAGACTTACTGTATCTATTAAATTAATCTATTAATACAGTAGTTAAATAGTGAAATTTAATTCTCAAAGAAGGCATCGAGGTGTTTTGGACAGACCATATTTCTTATCACAAACCTTCATATATTAATAGTATAACTACCGTCGAGGACATGAAGATAACGATTGACGCGCATGCATATTCTAACACGAAAACTGTCACGCATGCGTGATCACGTGAAAACTGACGCACATACGTGCTAACGCGAAAACGGATGCGGCTACTGAAACTGTCTGTTAAGGAATCCAGTTATTGCCATTGAATTTTGTTTTCATCATTCATAAAAAATGCGATAATAGCGCGCGAAGTTCCCTTCCAAATTTTCGTTTAATTCTTTTTTATCAAAAGATGTTTAAGGTAAAAGCAAAAAAATGTAAATTTGCAATTTCACACACTGCATGAAAACACGGAACTAAAGAAACGTTTTAAAGCGCGAAATCTAAGTACTAACTAGTATGTAGGGATAAAGCATGTTTTTTCGTGTAATAACATTTGCAGAATCCCGAGGGATGTATTGGTGCACGAGCCCGGTAGGGCGAGGGTACCAACGTTTCCCGATTCAGGGACGTACCGATTTCTAGTGTTGGCAAAACTTGTGGTCCAACCCTTTTATATTATCGCACCTTTGCATAGTTACCGAATATTTCTTAATGTACAGTAGTATTATATATGTCTTGATGTAATGATAGTTTGCTGTTGTATATATATGTACATATGTATCTGTATATTATTGTCTTGGTGTACATTTACGATAATGTCTTGTGTGATAATTACAATAAAATATGATTAAACTAAAACTAAATCCCGAGGGATTCTGAAGAAGTTATAATACGAAATGAACATGCGTTAACGCTATTCTAACATAAAATACGTAAAAAAATAATAAACGAATAAATTATCCCTGAACATCATTAAATTTCCACGAAACGCGCGGGAATGTCTGCGTTGTGTTGTTTTTTGTTTTTTTCACATTGACGCTGACGTCATTTCCTTTTGAATTACCCGTTTTTGGGCCGTAATGCGTTTACGCTTTGCCACGGACCGCAATTATATAAGAAGATGTTTTAACAGCACGTGAGCGCGAGAATCTCTCTGTTAACACACGTTTTCTCTTCTGTTAAAACACCCCAACAAGTGACAAGAACAGCAATTTTATGTTAGAATAAACTTCCAAACAGACAAAAATTATATAGGTTGTGCCTTACAAATCGCCCCTTCGATTTAATTTGTTAAATCAGCAATTTTATTATGCTGAGTGTCAAGAAAGAAGTAGTTTCTGTATTATTGAAATTTTAACAATAACATTTCATCAAAAAATAAAGAAATTCCTCATCCATTGTGTAAATAAGACCATTTCGGAATATTAACTACATGTACATAACGCTAGTATATTATCCTGATCGAAGATCGATTGAACAGTATGATACGTATCATATTTAATCTTATTTAAAAATCAACTGTATGTTAAATCCGCCATGAATTTAAATACTGAATGATCGTGCTTTATGTCAAAAGAGTGGAATTAATAAAACAGTCACGGTTTGTAATGTTGTTTATAATTATTAGATGGTAGACATTTTAATGATAATTTATGTGCTTTCTTTTAGTTATAAAATATGCTCTGTACTTCCTTGGTTATGGTTAATATTGGCTGCAAGTTTTAGAACTCTTGCATGTTTACAAGAAAACAATTAAGAGGTGGGTTGTGACTTTGGCTTAATATTCATAAAGACAAACAAATCTAAATCTAAAAAAAAAGAGACAAACAAATCTAAATTTTAGAAATATCAGATTTTAGAAATGGTCACACAAAAGACTATTTATATTTGTCAGAATCTGTGATTGGTTATTCACAGGAAAAGGAAGTGCATATTGTAAGTTCCATGCAAAGAAGTTGCCTTCACGGTGGAGTTATGGTTCTTGCGTTTTGTACGTAACTCTCGTTGCCATCAATTAATATTTCAAATTGCATTATTCAGAGAGAAAAAAACATGTGACAGACGGACAAAGGTCACTAGTGGACAACTAAATGTGTTCACTTTCCGGGAAGTATAAACAGTGTTGACTCAAGAGTCGCGAGTTTTAAACTTTTAATCCTTCAGCTGTAATATCTAACATTCTGAGCCCTGGATATGGGTGCTTTACACCTGTCATGCTATATTAGGAACCAGAGAAGCTTCAGGAAATGCCGTGCTTATCGTACCTTGCACTACCTTCAAGCTAAATCTGTTAACAGTCTTCTGGAGGAGTCGCCCGTATGAGTTACCGGTGGCGACTACAAAGAAGCTTATATAAAACAAACAAACAAAAACTTTTAACTGGACCCAAAGTTATAACGGTCTTCAGGCGATATTTTCAAATTGGTGGTTAAAAAAAATAAAGTTATAAAAACTTAAAACAGGGCTAAAATTCAAAATCATTCGTAAGTCGCTTTGATCTTTTATACGCAGTGGTAATTCATATAGGTCTGAAATTCAAGAGTTTGACACTTTCGCTGTCAAACAGATTACTCTTTTGATTAAAGTAAGTCTTGAATTACTCGATCTCTTTTAAATTCGTGATCCATGTCTCAAATACCATTTTGGGATATTGATTTATAACCGCCGAAAAACAAAAAAGAACCGTACTTTTGTATATCCTTAAACCAATTCTCATTAAACGCGCTTGGGTCAAATGTCTTTTTTTGTACGCGGGCATTCAATAGCGCAATCTTATCTACATTAGGTGCGCATTATTTTTGTTTAGTGTATAGCATTTGGGCCATAAAAATATGTAAATATTTAAGTTTTATATTGTGATTTAAATTTTTTGCAGACTCATAGTGTTTTTATTTACGAATTATATACTAAAATTGTAGTGTAATAACAAAAACAAACATGAACTTTTTATGAATATTTCAATTATATTTGAATGGATAGAACTGTATTTTGAGGTAAAGGTTTTAATTGTCAATTTAATTTATCTGCGTGTATTAATATAAACAAAACGTGATTTATTCATGAATATTTAAGAAAGACCTTTTCTGCGGATGAATATTGTATTCTTCCTATCTGGCACACCACCATATTTTTGGTTTATTGCCACATCAGTTAGAAAGGCTTTCTTCATTTGTGTCTTGTTTAGTTACAGATCAAAGTTAATTAAAAACTTGATGGTTGGTAAAGGGCACATTTTAAATATCTCAGATAGACACAATACTTTTTCTCTGATTGTGGTTCTGTAGTTTTCTTTATGAATTTTCAGCTGTCTTGACCCTCAAAATTTTGAAACTGGAGCTCTTAGTAACACAAAGAAACAAAAAATCCCACTACCACTCCTGAAAAAAACCCACTATTCCTGGTATTCAATAAGTGATTTTATGACGTTCTACTTTCAGATAAGGAAACAAACGATGCCATCCTTTTGGCGATATTTCTGTTGCATTTGTGACAGCACAGACAAACGCTCTTACAGCGCGCGCGATGAATGGACCAGCAGACGAAAAAATAGCCGACGTACCAAATCTGGTAAAAATACATGGGCACGACGAAGTCTTCTCGACAATGAACAAGTAGAGTTAAACGAAATCACAAGAGAGCAAATTCCATATCAAATGAGAGCAATCTCAACACCAACCTATGACACGGAACGCATGAGTGAAGACAGCTTTCAGGATAGATTACTAGAACACTTTGCTCCAAAGAAACGCCCAACTGTGCATGGTGTTTTCGAAAACTCTCTTGACGACAGTTCTGCGTCTAAAACAACTTTTCCTTGGATGGATGAACGCTTCGTTCCAAATGGGCGTAATGGAACTCGACTTGGCATTAGCGCTGTTCAAATGAACGCCAAACGCAGTGGAACAGCGGTTCCGCGAAGCAACGTCACGCAAACAACAAACATAAACAATGGAAGACCACACGCCTTCCCACCAAACGCGAAAAGTCACAGCTTCACGGAAGGACAGCATGCTGAAAATGTCCAAATTCATGCTCGACATGTAATAAACTCTACCAATCTACCTAAAAATGTAAAAAATATACAAAATGGACATGTTTCGCGGAATAATTTCAATACGTCACCAAAAGAAGTTACAGACATCAGAAGGCCCGTGCGATTAGGTGTATCTGGTAAATACAGCGAAAAGCCTATGGTTCTGAAAGCACCTACTTCAGACGTTGGGGTCAGAAGAGTAAGTTCGAAACAAGGTAAGATCCGACAAGAAAGAATTCCAAAACTTGAAGATTATACGGGAACCAGTGCTCCTTCAGTTGCGGCGGGAAACCAAGTTGTTGTCGGTCATTCTCGACCTAGTTTAATGGATATATTTCCAAATAGCGCGATGAATGACGCTGAAAGTGAAATTGAAGCAGACGTCAGTTACGCAAGTGAGATCATATTCCGGAAACAGCCTTCGGAGTATTCTGGGAGTGAAGTTTCATTAAAGCGTTCAGCAGAACCGGGTATGTTTTCCGCAAATACCAATAAATATGAACGGCTGAAGCCAGAAAGAATACACTCAGAGAAATCAAAACCCGAAAAACAGAAATCTAAAGGAAAGTATAGCAATTTATCAACTGAAAGTATGTACGGGTATGTTCCAAAGGTTGTTCAGAATGTTCATGCGTCGAATGCCCTGGAAGGAACTAAAATAGATGATTTCTTTATGCAAAGAATGCAAGAACGCCAACTGGAAAGTTTTGGATCACTGGATAACAATAACGTGAATAGTGATGAAGAAACCATCATTATAACTACTCTTGTTGAAAGCACAGAGGACTTGACAGCAACTGATAAGACTAATAACAGCGTACAGGTAAATGAAACATTAAAAACCGAGCAGGTTGCATCTTCTACCTGCGTTTCAAGTGAAAAACTTTCGATTAAATCTAAGGCAACTGACAAAGCAAACACTACGGAATCTTCCTCGATCAGTAATACACTGAAACATGACTGTATGGACGAAGATAAAACTAAACATTTAAAAACGAATGACGACAAAGTGATAATGATCGATTTCCCGCCAAATCTTGAAAATAACAAAAAGATTCCAATATTAAACAATTTAAAAACACGTTCATCAAATGAATCAAATTCAGAAGTGAGCAACAGATCTACAACAAGCGTTCAGACAAAGTTAATAACTGGAGAAGTGCTATATTGAGGACTTATTAACTTTTTGGAAGTTTTAGAGCCACATATAACCTTTGGTCAAAACGTGATGCACCGATATAATACGCAATCTTGAGTTACGAACATAAATTACGTCAAGCTGCATACATCTCTATCTATTTTTATCTCGTACCTTCTATGGGACTGACCTCCTGGACACTAGCTTTAACTCTATCTCTTCTACTCCCTATTTAAAGCCGGTATGGGAATGTTCTCCTGGACACAAACTTTATCTCTCGTGCCTTCTATTCAAAACCTGTATAGGACTGTCCCGCTTGGCACGAGCTTATTCTATTTAATATTGTACATTGATGAATGATACAGCTTTATATTTGTTTATTACCTACGATCCTCAACAACGCTGGCACTTATGCCAAATGTGTTTTGTGTATTTATGTTTGTGTTTAGTTTGAAATATTCGTGCAAGAAATTTTATAAGTGCTATGAAGTGCGTTGTACTTGTTTTCCTTCCACCTCACAGTTACGGCAGAGCTAAACATCTCTTATATGTAAGCTTCGTGTTTATACTTATATTTCAAAACTTACTGGATACATGTCAAAAGAAGACAAGAAAAGGTGTAAAATGAGAGAGAATTTGGTGCACCATTAAATCATGGTAAATAAGTATATGAAACTTTCAAAACTATATTAGTTTGATTTTTTTAATAATGCAAGCTTTTATAAAAGTTTGTTTTATCTTTGGGTTTAATACCACTTTTCAAAATGTTCCAGTTATCCCATTATTAAGTTATTCTCTGCAAATAACAGAACTTTCCTAAATGTAATAGCGAAAGAAGACAAATTATGTCAAACGTAAACTGTCTTGAAGAAAAATCCATCCTATCAAGTGACCAATGTTGTAACAGGCAATATCTTGGCTTGCCAAAGGAGATTTAACCATTTAATGGGTATACATTACAGAATACAGTGAAACCCGTGCTAAAGGCCACCTCAAAAAAGGTAAAAAGTATTAAACCTGATAATAAAGGCCACTGATGAAAGATTGCTCTTCCAGTTGTACAGTACCATAGTGTAAATTTACTTGTTTACAGGCTAAACCCACTTTTTTCACTTCTCAAGGATGGTCTTTAGAGAGAGATTTGACTGAGTATTTTTCCAAGGACACTTGCGGTCAGGACCCCCTACATACCCAACTCTCTTCCGCCCCTGGTTAAATTTAGCGAATATTTTTAGCATTTTAACATGCATTGAGCATAGGTGACGATCATAAAACGCATTTTGTAACAATTTCAGCGTTATTACCTTGGTGACCTTGACCTTGGGTATAATGGGCACAGCCCCTGCATAAACTTTGTTTGTATGCTGCACAATGTTTATGTGAAGTTACAGTAAGGTATAAGCAATAATAACAAAGACATGACAGAAAAACAAAGGTAGCCGAAAAACGTTAGCCTGAAAATAACCTAAGTATAACACCTTGGGTGACCTTGACCTTGAGTATAATGGACACAGGCCCTGCATAAACTTTGTTTCTATGCTGCACAATGTTTATGTGAAGTTACAGTAAGATTTTAGCAATAATAAAAAAGATGTGACAGAAAAACAAAGTTTGCCGAAAAACTTTAACCAAGAAAGCCAACGCCGAAGCCGGGGCGAGTAGAATAGCATTCCTATTCTCCGAATAGTGGAGCTAAAAACTAGAAAGAAAAAAAGACAAACAAAGTGTCCTGTCATACTGAGCGGAATAAATATATATTTTCATCGTATGTTAGCGGTAACACGCATATATGTTATATTTCTTGTCGAAGACAAGGACATCGTTCAACTTGGTGAAATAGAACAACTGCCGCAAGTAAAATACAATACAAAACTTATATTTATTAATTCAATGTGTGTGTGTGTATGTGTGTGTGTGTTCGGGTTTAACGTCTTTCTGAACAATTTTTCAGTCATATGAACGGCGGGTTTTAATTCAACGAGTACAGTGTATGGAGCTTATAAGTTTATAAACGCTTTATTGAATAGGCGTACAGGTTTTTGGCGAATAGTGGAAAAGTTTTATATCAAGTTTTGCGACTAGGCTGTCTGTGCATAATTCATATGCATGTTGATTTAAACAATATTTCAACTATTCAGGATTGTAAATGCATATTTGTATGTATAACCTCATGTGCATGAATTGATAATGAAACATTCAGAAGCGGTCCTGACATGAATTTCTTTCGCAATTCCAAAATAACAGGCATTTTTAGCCTGAATGCTTCGTCTTTTGCTTTGATTATCTGTGTTTTTGGTGAAAATACGTTTTAATTTCAAGCGTTAATGTCTATTTAACGACTTGTGTTGCAGAGACATTTATCATACACTGCAAAATATATACATTCAACAAGAATATTTATTTCAAACGAATACGTCGCATTTACGGCGGGTACGCGAAATATACGGTATACCATGTGGCAATCTGACTAAAGTACTTGATCTTCTAAACGTAGCGTAATAGGAGATGTACTTTAGTCAGATTGTATCATGTGGTAAGTCACAGGAAACAAGTATTTGTTATTCTTTAATCGCGGGAAAAATACAATTGCAAATTCGACAAATAATTAATAGCAATTTGTACGCTGTAATCGGAAGTTTTTTTCAAATTCTTTTTTTTTTCTCAGGAGTGATCATGAACTAAAATAATAAACTTAATTTTTTCTTCAGTATTTAAGACATTGATTGTGCTCATGGATTGTTGAATTCGTTCAGTAACTGCTTTAGTAAATAAATAACGGTAAGCCTAGAGGTCCGGTAATCAATATACATGTACTGTTATGTACTGTAATACCAGTGTATAAGGTAATAGCTGGTAAAAGTTCCGATTAGTTGTCATAAAAGTTTATTTTTGTAAATATTTTATGCATAATTAACTGTCATTCGGGTTCGAATTATTGAATATGAAGTTTTAATAGCGATTTCCGGTATAGTCACCGTTATTTAGCAGTAAAACGAATTCAACAATTCATGTCTTATATACTGAAGAAAACATTTATTTATGTTTATTATTTTCATCATAAGTCCCGATAAAAACAAGAAAAACAACAAAAGCTTCCGATCACGGCGTAGAAATTGCTGTTAAATATATAGCCGAATTTGCGATCGTAGTTTTCCCGGGATTAAAGAATTATAAATATTTGTTTTCTGTGACTTACCATGTATTTAAGGTCCGGTAATTAGCCACTTCTTTTTTTATTTTGGTGTACCAGGGACTCGGACGTAAGAAAACACCTGCGCCGGCGGGCTAAGTATTTTTGAAACTGCATACAACGGTGACCGATCTGTTAAAGTGGGTATATCGTACAGGTATGACGAAAATACGAGACATTTTAACAGTAACTTATCCATTTACAACGAGAAAATTACGGGGCGGTAGCCAAATAGTGTTAGAAAAAAATACAAATGATATGAAAATTTCGATAAATCACCATCAAGGCGCGTTCATTGTAGGTCATCCTGGGCCAATTCCCCATAAAAAACTATAAAAATGAAAAAAAAACTGCGAAGAAAACATCACCTTGACTGGTAAAACCAGCCCGGCAAAAAGCGCCCTGCCCGCACGTATTATGCCACCGGTCAACGCTTACGTTGAGACTCGGTGAAGAGGGTTTGCTAACTTTTCCCTATATTAGAATAGTAAAGTGATAACTTCAAAAAACTTCTCATCCAGATTTCAAAATCATTACACAGAAGATTTCATTTGTCTACCTAGTTGTGTGCTCATAAGACTGGTGTCCTATTTAATGTCACTGTACTGTCACATGTTCAAGGCTAACTGATTAAACTTTCATAAACCTTGGGGTGGGGGTAGGTTAAACATCCTAATAGATAATGTAACTGGTGAGTTTAATCTCTTTTTCAATATTGGTGATGAATACTTCCACCGCCACCCCACCCCGCCCCCGGACAGCAGCTTATTGTCAGAGGAACAGGGGTATTGAAAATATGATACATTGCATTTGTATATTGAACTGGGAGAAAATGTACAAAGATGCACAGAAAAAATGTTGTGCAAAACTGTATAAAATCACCAAATTTCATTGCTGTACCTTATTAACAAGAAGAAAGTAGGTCAATAGGTCAAAATCAAGGTCGCTGAAAGTCTTGTACAAGTGGTCCAAATTTTATGGCAATATCTTAAAAAAGAAGAAAGTAGGTCAGTAGGTCAAGGTCATGGTCAAAGGACCATTGTAATAACTAAGGGTCATCAACTATTTATACTAAACAGCATATGAAATATGTTAGAAAATTATTAAAGTTTTTTTTCCAACGTATCTGAAACAATTAAAGGGTCATTACTTCGTGAAAAATCATTCAAATGGAACGTGCTTTGCACATGCACAACTACACTTGGTACCGATGATAACAATAACAAGGTTTGATAAAAGTCTGGCATACATGGGCAATGACTGAGAAATAGCGCGGACAAATTTTTCTATATACATATGAAGAAAATATTGATAAAGGGCCATAACTATGTGAAAAATCATTCAAAATGAATGTGCTTTGCACATGCAAAACTTGACTTGGTACCAATGATAATTACAATGTTTGATAAAAGTCTGGCATATAAGGACAGAGAAATAGCGCGGAAATTTTTTTCTACATACATGTAAAGAAAAATGATAAAGGGCCAAGTAAAAAATCATCCAAACGGAACCCGCTTCACACATGCACAACTTCTAAGACCTGGTACTGATAATATATGTCTCCCCCAATTGCCTGGGATCGTCCGTCGTACTCAACTTCATTTCGTCAATATACTGAGAACATTGACTTAGAATCTTCAAATTCAATGATGGCCATGCTATGGAGTAGACGACCTATTGCTTTTGGTCACTCCATCAAGGTCAAGTCACAGGGCCTGACATGGAAAACTTTTCGATCAATAACTTAAAACCATTGACCCGAAGTTGAAACATTATAGTGAAATGTCTGCGAGTAGATGAACCTTTTTATTTTGGGTACAGGTCAAAGGTCAAGGTCACTGGGACCTGACATGGAAAGCATTTCTGTCAGTACTTGAACACTTGACCGAATGTGAAACTTCATAGGTGAAAGATCATACAGAGAATGACCATGATTTGGTCACTCTGTAAAGGCAGGCACAGGTGCCTGAACATTCCATCAATAACTTGAGCCCAAACTGACTAAATTAAACCTCATGGATGATTGGACTGAGTAGATGCCCTATGATTTTGGTCACTCTGAAAGGCAAGGCCGCGCGGATAGAAAATGGAAATCCATTCCGTTTATAATGTAGAACATTTGACTGAACCTTCAAACGTTCATTGGTCTAGGAATAAGAGTAGGTGTCCTATATTATGGGGTCCACTCCGTCAGGTTCAAGGTCACAGGCTGAATATAGAACATTTTCCAATATAACTTGAGACCGCTGTGACAAATGTTGAAACTTAATAGGATAATTGACAGCAATAGATGACCCTAATGATTTTGGCACTTGATCAGTCAAGGCCCCAGGCCTAACATGAAAACGTATCCAATTCATAACTTGACACTGGCCAGAAGTTGTAATATTTGGATGATGAATCCCGTAGGTGATCCCTATTTGCAGCAACCATTTTCTCTTTGACTTTCGTTTGGTCTCCAATTGATCTTGCATATACGACTAGCATGGGAGACTGCGCTTTTTACAAAGCATCTTCTATTATTAAGTTTTTGAGGAAATCTGCAATAATTGTCTAGAAATAGCGCAGACAATTTTTTTCTATTACATTAAAGAAAAATAAAGGCTCTTATTGCAAAAATCACGAATGGAACCCGCTCAACATGCAAACTAGCTTACTGATAATAATATGCAAAATAATTGCTGGGATATTGCGCGAACAATTATCTTTCCATATATACATATAAAGCAAAAATTAATAAAGGGCCATGACCTCGTGAAAAATCATCCGAATGGAACCGGCTTTGCACATGCACAACTACGCTTGGTATGATAATAATTACAAGGTTTGATGGAGTCTGGCAAATTATTGCTGAGAAATATCCTGGAGAAATTCCGTCTACTGACGGACAGGTCAAAAAACAATATGTCTCCCCTAGAGGGAGCATTCTTGATCTTGATCTTGATCTTGATATTTTACGGTGATACATCTCATCGACATTTTCTCACCGCGCCCGCGCCAAGTGTTGGGAACTTATAATTAGTCCAACTAATAAATAAATCCACTGGTTTTTCTGAGGTTCTGTAGCTCTGAATGAGTTCGCGTGGTAGAGAATTCCAATCGCGTAGTGTATTAGGTATGAAACTATACTCATAAACGTCTGTCCTAGCATATATAAGGTTAAAATGTTCCTCGTGTTTGTTTTTAGTGACACGTATAGGTTTAACTAGATGGTCCACTGGTACTGACGCGGTGTTATTTAAACCGTTACAGAATAAGATTAGACGACTCTGTTTTCTTCTTTCCTTTAGAGGTTTTAGCTTTAAGTCATTTAAAATTCCGGTCATGCTTCCTGGGTCGAAGTTGTAGTTTGATGTGATGAATCTAGCTGATCGTTTTTGTACCGCTTCGATTTTTTCTTGTAAATATTGTTGATGTGGGTCCCAAATTGTACTTGAATATTCTAAAACTGGTCTTATTAAACCTTTATACGCTTGAAGTTTGACATCCTGAGGACAAGCCTGTAGATTCCGTCTTAATAATCCCAATGTTCTGTATGCTTTATTACACGTTTCTTCAATATGTTTATTCCAAGTAAGATCACATGTTATACTAACCCCCAAATATTTGATTGACTTCAGAAATTCCAGGGGAGTATTTTTAAGGGTGTATTGATATTTTATGATTGATTTTTTTCTAGATAAGGTCATCATATTACATTTCACTGGTTGAAATCTCATCCCCGATGTTGTTGCCCACTCTCCTAATTTATCAATATCTTTTTGTAATTCAAAGCAGTCGTTGTCAGTTAGTATTTCCCGATAACACACACAATCATCTGCGAATAACCTGATATTTGATGCAATATTATCAGAAATGTCATTAATATGTATTAAGAATAAGATGGGTCCTAACACTGTTCCCTGTGGTACTCCAGATAGAACTGATGATACGTTTGATGATTCACCGTTAACAATTACACACTGACTGCGATTTACCAAAAATGAGTCAATCCAATTTAAAATATTGGGTCTTACACCGTATTTATGCATTTTAGATTTTAGAAGTTCGTGAGGCACGGTATCGAACGCTTTTTCAAAATCAAGAATAAAAATATCCACTTGTTTGTTTCTGTCTACTGAATATGCCCAGTCGTTAATCACTGTTGCTAGTTGTGTTTCGCAACTGTGATGTTTCCTAAATGCATGTTGCCTACTATTAAGTATATTATGGGCTTCAAAATGTTTCATCAAATTTGAACAAATAATGTGCTCTAGCACTTTACAACAGATACAAGTCAATGATACAGGGCGATAGTTACTGGGTAAAGATTTATCCTTCTTTTTATATAATGGGCATATATTTGCCATTTTCCAGTCATCCGGTATTTTGCCTACATTAATTAATTGTTGAAATAGATGTGCCAGAATATCTGCAATGCTTGGGCCGAGCTCTTTTAACACTCTTGGATGTAATGAATCAGGTCCCATCGCCTTATTTACATTTAGTCCTATTAAAAGTTTTTCTACCCCTTTCGATGTCACTATTATGTTTTCCATTTTGACATTACCATCCTTAAAAGATACAGGTACTGATGAATATTCAGTTTTTGTAAAAACACTTGTGATTTGTTTATTCAATGCATTTGCTTTATCGCTATCAGATTCAACTGTCCTGCCATCTTCTGTTTTCTGATTTTTTACTATTAATATACTTCCAAAAAGGTTTCGAGTCGCTCTTGATGTCCCCAATAAGATTATTTACGTATGAATCATGCGCGGTTTTTACTTCTTTTTTTACTGATAGTCTAATTTTTTGCCATTTATTTTTCAGTCTGGTGTTGCCTGTTTTTTTTAAAAACATGAATGAACACGATTACGTTTTTTAATAAGTGATTTAATCTTGTTAGATATCCATGGTACTGACTTCGCTCCCTTACTTCTTTTGCTAGGAATGTTTTTCTTTATAGATTCTAATACTGCAGTTTTGAATAGGTTCCAGTTCTTTTCTACACAACGGTCGTTCTGATATCCATTAAAATATCTATCATTACTAAAATTAGTCATTTCATCTCTCATTGTACTGTAATCCCCTTTGGAATAAACTAAAAATGTTCTCTTTTGCTGTTTTTTATAGGGTTTAAAATTTGTAAATGTTCCCATAATAACATCATGATCACTAAATTTATCAGGTGAATTAATGTTCTTTATCTGGTCAGGAGTTGTAGTAATAAACAAATCTAAAGTATTATTTTCCCTGGTTGGAAACATAATAACTTGCTCCGCACTATTCTCATTTAAAATGTCTATAAGTATTTGGCCGTCACAATCACTTAAACTTGACCCCGTTTCTTTATTAATTTTCTTTTCCCAGTCAATCTTCCTAAAGTTCAGATCTCCGAGTATGTGTATATTTGGTATTATATAAGATTTAACTTTCTCCTTAATTTTAAGAAATTGTTCTCTTAATAAGTTCATATGTTCCACTGGTGAGCTTGGTTCTCTGTACCAGCTTCCGAAGTAGTGATCTTTCCAATTCAGAGATACTTTAGACCAAACAGATTCCGATTCATTTTCTAGAAATGCTAACGGAGCTGAATTTAATGTTGTCTTAATAAGTAGCATTGTTCCTCCCCCATGTAGGTTCCTGTCATTTCTATAAACGTCATAGTTCAATGTTTCCGGTATAATTTCACTTGTACTAATTGATGAATCAATTTTTGTTTCTTGTATAGCAACAATATCTGGACTTTCTACCTCTAAAAATGACTGAATTTCTGATTTCTTTCCGCGTATTCCATTTACATTCATAGAAACATTTTTTATGGAATTTGCCTTAGCAGTTTTCTTTTGTGGTCTTTGGTTATTTATTTTACTTTCTGAGAGTATTTCATACTGATTTCTCGTTTCAACACTAGTCGCAAAACTTGAAAAAGATGTCGACAGATTAATTGCATTGCACTCAGGACACGACCAAGAGCAGTTAGTAGCCTGTATTACCATGTATTCCGCTTCCGACACTACGGCACAAGAATTGTGAAACCATACCTTACATGCATCGCACTCGATAGCGGGATCAGAATTATAGACACCCTCTGTACATATACCACACGGAGATACACAGTTTTTGCAAAACCAATTTTCAGATGAAGTCTGTAGTTCTTTATATTTATCATTACTTATTCCTGCACATTTAGCATGTGACCATTCATCACTTTCATCACACTGTACAGCCTTGTCAAGCCTCTTGACAATACGATCACATTGATTACAACAACTTCTGGTGGGCCCAGGGTTACTTTCAATATCCCCTGCTATAATTAATATCAGTTTAACGAGTTTAAGATTTGGCTTAAAAACAAAGGGTATGTTCCATCTTTTCACGTTTCCATAGTTAGTAAGATTCAAAAATATATGCATTGGGCTGTTCTGGATAGTGGGTGGGGTACTCGCTACCATGTGGCCTTCTAATTCTGCTTTCCATGCATTTTGTCCTTCTATAGCACAGCATTTTGATAAGACAGTTAAAAATAAAACATGAGGTTGCTCCAATACATGATGAATGATGCCAGTGATTAAAAATCAAATTGTTAAAAATAAAATTCAAGATGGCGCCGATTACACATGCGCTTGCTAAAACTTTAAAAGTTCTAAATTTGGATAAAAAGACGAATTCCTCTGGAAGATAATGGTCTTTCCGCATTTAAGTCACACTAATGTTTTAAAATATTAAAGAAGAATTGTTAAAAACACTCCTGTTTCACTATAAAACACTAAAAAAGGCATAAAAATTTTCTCCGAGAAATTTTCACGTCCAACACTTGACGCATGCGCACTCAAGTGCAGAAGCCAATGCACACTTTAAGCTACGAAATGTGCATGCACTCTGCACTTTACATACGATCGGATATTTATAAAGCAAAACAAAAATGTAGTTTTTAAAGTAAAATGTTCATGGTTTTTATGTACAACATATTTTACAGAACACATATTTTACTTCATAATTATATTAATCATAATCTAGGAAACTTTGACAAAAGATAAGACTAATAAGGAGGGTCCGAAAAGTGGGGGACGAAATGACCAATTTGAAATCGTCAAGGGATATTAAATGACCACAAGAGGGTCATGATGACCCTGGATCGCTCACTTTAGTAATATAAGCCACATGTTTCAAATGGAAAAATATTTAGAAAGTAGGTCAGTAGGTCAAATTCATGGTCACTGAAAGTCAGTTTTAAGATCGGTGTGCAAAACTGTACCTGTCATCCAAATTTCATGGCTGCATCTTAAAAAACAAGAAAGTAGGTCAGTAGGTAAAGGTCACAGTCAGGTGACCCCTAATTGCTTGGGGTCATCAGGGATTATAATTAAACAGTCTAGGAAATATGATCTGATAATTTTTGAACTATTTTTTCCTATATAACTCATATAACAAGTGACCCCCGGGGGGGGATCTTTTCTCGCGAGGGGCATAATTTGAACAATCTTGTTAGAGATCAACTAGGCAATGCTACATACCAAATATCAAAGGCCTAGGCCTTGAACTTTCAGACAAGATTTTTTTTCCCTATATGTCTATGTTAAACTTGGGACCCCCAGGGCGGGGCCTCTTTTCACCCAAGGGGCATTATTTGAACAAGTTGTTAGAGGAGCACTAGGCAAGGCAACATACCAAATATCAAAAGCCTATGCCTTGCAGTCTCAGACAAGAAGATTTTTAAAGTTTTTTTCCTACGTAAGTCTATGTTAAACTTGAGACACCCCGTGGCAGGGCCTCTTGTCATCCTAGGGTACTAATTTGAATAATTTTGGTAGAGGACCACACGGCAATGCTACATACTAAATATCAAAGGCCTAGGTCTTGTGGACAAGAAGATTTTTAAAGTTTTTTCCTATGCAAGTCTATGTAAAACTTGGGACCCTCGGTGCGGGCCTCTTTTCACCCCGGGGGCATAATTTGAACAATCTTCATAGAGGACCATCAGATGATGTCACATGCCAAATTTCAAGGCTATACACCTTGCGGTTTTGGATAAGAAGCTTTTTAAAGTGTTTCCTTTCGGTTGCCATGGCAACCAGAGTTCTGCATGGAATTCAATTCTTTGAACAATTTTGAAGGGCGACCACCCAAGGATCATTCTGTGAAGTTTGTTGTAATTCTGCCCAGTGGTTTTCAAGAAGACACACGACATTGAGCGGTCACAAAAGCTCACCATGAGCCTTTGGCTCAGGTGAGCTAAAAATGGGGACGAGTTGACTGTAAATGGTTTACAGGAGAGCACTCTGTAGTCAAACTCTGCCACAGTTTCACTACCGAGGGGATTCAGGTTTATGATGTAGGCTATTTCCACAGGAATCTTGCAACGGATTATACTGAAACAATGCAGCTCAGAGCCCCTGCACACGCCTTAAGAAAATATTATCTTTTCCATTTGAAACCCTGTGGAATTTTTCATCCACAAATCAAAATCAGCTCTTAAATGACTTACACCCCAGATATTTACAGGAAGTAAAAGTGAATTCAATACCAGCCTGTGGCCGAAAAAAAATCAATTTATTTAAGTAGTCATACTATGAGGATAACTTACTTGTTTTCACACTGGTATGTCCATTCTTGTGCCTACCAGTAAACAAATTTTAGAGGTCTACCGGTATATGGACCGTGGATGGACTACAACTTTCAAACAGTACTGTCTAAAATGTTCAATAAGACAGTGTTCAATGACTTATAACTAGATCTACAACTTTTGTATACACCACTATCATATATATACTGATCGAAATAGCTGACCCGCTTCTTCACTATTTGCAATTCTTTTTAATTTAACTGATTAAATTTCATCATCAAAATATACAAAAAACAGTAACTGACAGGCAGTATACATTTCAATACATTCATTTCTTGAAACTGCAATAAAAAAGACAAGAATGAACATTTTTGATTATGTAGAATTTTAATTCTTGTATATATCTCACTATAACATTACGCTGTACAAAACAAATAACAACTGAACATTAACTACCGGTACTGTAGAATAAAATATACACACACTTATCTTGTAACAAACAATATATATACACTCATAGACTTTTATAATCGGTCACTGTCTTAATCCAGCGAAGACACTTCTCAAGGCTTTACTTAGGTTTTGGAAAAGGGATAAACTTTACATGCCCCTCTAGGCGTTCTGGGAAGCGAATGTCGGACTTGCAAAGTCCCCACTGACACCTTTTTACCATTTCTAATCAGTTTTACTTGTATATATCATCATTTTCAAAAGGAATTTATCAGCTGTTTTTAGAGATCGCAATGTCGGACGGTAATATTTACAATAACACCGTAATACTATAGAGGTGTGCGTGCTTATCGATTTATTGGTTTGATTGACAGGCGGCGTTTGGTCAATTGCGATAACTTGGATAATATTTAAATTGTTCGCATATGCTATTTATTCATACATTTTCCATTAATATGGCTTCAATCAACCGTACGTGGTAAACTTTATTGTTTTATTTTCAGCGTAGTCTTAATGAAATATATGAAAATCATAGGTGACCGATTATAAATGTCTGTGAGTGTAGAATGAAATATAAATAGGCTTATCTAAAACAGATAATGAGTATCAAGGAACAATTTTACCACAAAAAAAGGAAAAAAATCCAGAAAAGCAGCAACATAAACTTTATAGTAATGATTTACCACAAAAAATAAATAAAAGAAATCCAGAAAAGCAGCAATGTAATATTTATATTGATTACCAATTTACAAAAAAGCAGCAATGTAACATTTGTATTGGTTAACAATTTACCACACAAAAAAAGAAAAGCAGCAATGTAACATTTATATTGATTACCAATTTACAAAAAAGCAGCAATGTAACATTTGTATTGGTTAACAATTTACCACACAAAAAAAGAAAAGCAGCAATGTAACATTTATATTGATTACCAATTTACAAACAAGAGCTGTCGGATGACAGCGCGCTCGACTATTCGAAGAATTGATTGAAGAATGGGGTCAAAATATTTCCATAGATTTTCAGACTAAACAAAAAAATGGATTAAACAAAAAATGTTCCTGTATTTGTGGATTTCGATTAGTCTTGCACTAAATGGCAATGTGTGACCATGATGGCAAATATGTTAAGTTATATGTTAGGCAAAACATGGACTTATATGAAAAATTTAACTTCTAAGTCCAAAAAGGGCCATAATTCAGTCAAAATAGTTGACAGAGTTATGTACTCTTGCCTACAGATGGAAATCATGTTGATAAACTAGTGTTAAAAGTTTCAAAGCCACAGTTCAAACAGTTTTGACAAAACCCTGACTTGTAAGAAAAACTGAACAAATTTCAAAGTCCAAAAAGGGCCATAATTCAGTCAAAATAATTGTCAGAGTTATGTACTCTTGCCTACAGATGGAAATCATAATGATAAACAAGTGTTTAAAGTTTAAAAGCCATATGTCAAATAGTCTTGACAAAACATGGACATTTACAAAACAGAACCAATTTCCAAGTTCAAAAAGGGCCATAATTCAGCCAAAAAAGAAGAGAGAGTTACGTACTCTTGCCTATTGATAGAGACTTTTATACTGAACAAGATATAAAAGTTTCAAAGACATATGTCAAACACTTTACACAAAATATAAACTGGTACGAAAAACTTAACCAAGATTTCTAAGTCAAAAGGGGCCATAATTCAGTCAAAATGCTTGATGGAGTTATGTACTCTTGCCTACAACTGGACATTGTGATGGTAAACAAGTGTTGAAAGTTTCAAAGCTTTATCTCAAAAGACTTTGTCAAAATGTGGACTGGTACGAAAAACTTAACCAAGATTTCTAAGTCAAAAAGGGGCCATAATTCAACCAAAATGCTTGATGGAGTTATGTACTCTTGCCTACAACTGAACATGGTGATGGTAAACAAGTGTTGAAAGTTTCAAAGCTTTATCTCAAAAGACTTTGTCAAAATATGAACTGGTACGAAAAACTTAACCAAGATTTCTAAGTCAAAAGGGGCCATAATTCAGTCAAAATGCTTGACAGAGTTATGTACTCTTGCCTATAACTGGACATGGTGATGGTAAACAAGTGTTGAAAGTTTCAAAGCTTTATCTCAAAAGACTTTGTCAAAATGTGGACTGGTACGAAAAACTTAACCAGGGTGTGACGCCGACGCCGTGGTGAGTAGGATAGCTCTACTTATTCTTCGAATAGTCGAGCTAAAAAGCAGCAATGTAACATTTGTATTGGTTAACAATTTACCACACAAAAAAAGAAAAGCAGCAATGTAACATTTATATTGATTACCAATTTACAAAAAAGCAGCAATGTAACATTTGTATTGGTTAACAATTTACCACACACAAAAAGAAAGCAGCAATGAAACATTTATATTGATTACCAATTTACCACAATAAAAATAAATCCAAAAAAGCAGCAATGTAACATTTGTATTGGTTAACAATTTACCACAAAAAAAGAAAAGCAGCAATGTAACATTAATATTGATTACCAATTTACAAAAAAGCAGCAATGTAACATTTGTATTGGTTAACAATTTACCACACAAAAAAAGAAAAGCAGCAATGAAACATTTATATTGATTACCAATTTACCACAATGAAAATAAATCCAAAAAAGCAGCAATGTAACATTTGTATTGGTCAACAATTTACCACAAAAAAAAGAAAAGCAGCAATGTAACATTTATATTGATTACCAATTTACAAAAAAGCAGCAATGTAACATTTGTATTGGTTAACAATTTACCACACAAAAAAAGAAAAGCAGCAATGAAACATTTATATTGATTACCAATTTACCACAATAAAAATAAATCCAAAAAAGCAGCAATGTAACATTTGTTTTGGTCAACAATTTACCACAAAAAAAAGAAAAGCAGCAATGTAACATTTATATTGATTACCAATTTACAAAAAAGCAGCAATGTAACATTTGTATTGGTTAACAATTTACCACACAAAAAAAGAAAAGCAGCAATGAAACATTTATATTGATTACCAATTTACCACAATAAAAATAAATCCAAAAAAGCAGCAATGTAACATTTGTATTGGTTAACAATTTACCACAAAAAGAAAGAAAAGCAGCAATGTAACATTTGTATTGGTTAACAATTTACCACAAAAAGAAAGAAAAGCAGCAATGTAACATTTGTATTGGTTAACAATTTACCACAAAAAGAAAGAAAAGCAGCAATGTAACATTTGTATTGGTTAAGTGATGTCCCTTTAGGCACTCCTTTTCCAGAATTCAATGTTTATATCAGTATACTGACACTTGTTTCTTAAAGTAATATACATGTTTTGCATGCTGTTCAAATTTCATGTCAAACAACTCTTTCTTTCTATGATTTGGTGTTGTTTGATTTTTGTTTCTCAAGGCCTAATTCTCAGCCTTAACAATTTACCACAAAAAAATCAATAAAAACAAGAGCTGTCTCCATAGGATGACACATGCCCCCGATGGCACTTTAAATGAATAGTTACGGCCGATGTTCGAGTTTAGGACCTTTGACCTACGGAGCTGGGTCTTGCGCGCGACACGTCGTCTTACTGTGTCACACATTTATGCGTAGTTATTTTAAAATCCATGCATGAATGACAAAGATATGGACCGGACACACCCATCAATGCACTATCATGAAAAAAGACCTTTAAAATCTAAGTGTGACCTTGACCTTTGAGCTACGGACCTGGGTCTTGCGCATGACACGTCGGCTTACTGTGGTACACATTCATGCCAAGTTATTTGAAAATCCATCCATGGATGACAAAGATATGGACCCGACACGCCCATCAATGCACTATCCCTTAATGTCTAAGTGTGACCTTGACCTTTGAGATACAGACCTGGGTCTTGCGCGCGACACGTCGTCTTACTGTGGTACACATTCATGCCAAGTTATTTGAAAATCCATCCATCGATGACAAAGATATGGACCGGACACGCCCATCAATGCACTATCCCTTAATGTCTAAGTGTGACCTTGACTTTTGAGCTACGGACCTGGGTCTTGCGCGCGACACATTGTCTTACTGTGGTACACATTCATGCCAAGTTATTTGAAAATCCATCCATCGATGACAAAGATATGGACCGGACACGCCCATCAATGCAATAACCTTTAATGTCTAAGTGTGACCTTGACCTTTGAGCTACGGACCTGGGTCTTGCGCGCGACACGTTGTCTTACTGTGGTACACATTCATGCCAAGTTATTTGAAAATCCATCCATCGATGACAAAGATATGGACCGGACACGAAAAATGCGGACAGACCGACAGACCGACAGACTGACAGACCGACAGACAGACGGTTCAAAAACTATATGCCTCCCTTCGGGGGCATAAAAATCCAGAAAAGCAGGAATGTAACATTTGTATTGATTAACAATTTACCACAAAAAGAAAGAATTTATTTATTTATTTATTTGGGTTTTACGGCGCACCAACACAAACAGAAAGAAAGCAGCAATGTAACATTTATATTGATTAACAGTTTACTACAAAAAGAAAGAAAAGCAGCAATGTAACATTTGTATTGATTAACAATTTACCACAAAAAGAAAGAATTTATTTATTTATTTGGGTTTTACGGCGCACCAACAAAAAAAGAAAGAAAGCAGCAATGTAACATTTATATTGATTAACAGTTTACCACAAAAAGAAAGAAAAGCAGCAATGTAACATTTGTATGTAGAAACAATTAGTCATATTAAATTAAAGGTAAGACATCCAGAAAAGCAACAACCCAAATTTGATCAGTACTGAGGCTTTACAGAAACAATATTGATCTAATTGTTGGTAAGGTCCTTATTTTGCCAAATGGTGAAATATACGTAACACCAAGGAAAATATCTATGTTAAAAATTTGATTTTTTAAATATTTGATTTGGGTTTTACAGCACACCAATACAGTTTAGGTTATATAGTCTCACATCTTATTTACATCAAAAATATAATCATGAGGTATGGAATCAAAACTTTGAACAGTTAGAATTACAGAGATACAGCATAACAAAGAATCAAACCCTAGTAGTCACCTATTCTGATCATGCACATGTAAGCCAATGGTTTCAATTATTTTCATACTCAAGTTGTCCTAGAACCATATGCAATCATAAGATTTCATATTTGTATAAGCCCCATCTAAACAGCTGCCTGCATGACCTTCATTTGAAGATTTACAACAATTTGGAAGAATTTTCTGCTGGGTTTATCCACATACAATATCATCAAAAGTATAATATTTGATTAAAGGTGCAGATTTCCAACCACAAGAAATATAAAACAATGTTAAAACCTGCATTGGAACAGCACTCAAAAAGGCCATATTTTTCTACTAACACCCTAAAGTGCACTATTTGATGTATATCTGCTAAATATTTTTAAGTAAGCTCACTCCCAGGACACTGGAATCTGCTCCCCCACCCCCCTACCACACACCTGTAACCCAGATTCCTAGAACTGCCCTTTAGTTTTTCAAGAAGGTACATGTAAAACTGTACAATTCAAGTCAAACTGTAAGCTATGAAGATTATGAAAATGTTCACTTTTTGTCTGCGAATGGTTTGCTTTAAAGGTATATCTGATAGTCTCCTTCTAATAGATAGGATTTTCTGAAATCTTAACTTTCTGTAAGTTGCTAACAGACTTTATCTCTTTTTTTCTTATTTTATTTTCTTTTATTTTTTATTTTTTTCGTTTGAGGCCCCAATGACAAAAATTTGAAACAATCAGAGGTCAAAATAACACGCTGAAAATGATTTAAAGGTCCAATACTAAGGAAAGTGAACATTTTAATTTCTTTTAAAAAGCACAGAAACTATTTCATTTTATTGGAAAATGAAAGTTGGTATGTAGAAATTCGAAATAAATCGCAGGATATGTACAATTATTTTTCTATGAAGTATGAAGAAAGTTAAAAAGACCTGGGGGGTCATTCTGTCGATTCATTGAAATTTCAACATGATACACATACATTTCTTTGAGTTCCAAAGATCTTCTGTAAATTTTGACCTGCCAATCTTCATTATTTAGTGTCTTGCAGAAGTCTATGCACTGGCTATGAAAAAAATTGCCTACTCACTTTCCCTTAGTAATGGACCTTTAATATCCTATTTTAGGTGAAAAAAGCTATTTCCTAAAGAAATGTATAGACAGATTTGGTTCAAAATAAATTTTTAGATCCAGTACACTGCAATCTTTTAAAATGTGTAAAAAAACCAATAGGTCAAAATGCCCATTTGGAAGATAAATATGACTGTTGCTTAGAATTTTAGCTTAAATAGCCAAAAAGATGAAAAATGTTTTTTCGACTTACAAAAACTACTTTTTACAATACCTTCTTGATATAAAATCTTAATGTTTGATCTACTGTAAAGCATGCCATCTGAAAACAAATGAGACACTTTGGCTGACCCCCCCCCCCCCCCAAAACTACCAGATGTGCCATTAAACATGTTAAAGGTAAAGAAGGTACAGTGGTCAGTATATATACTAGTATATAAATTTACAGACTATTATCAGAAAAGCAGTGAAAATGTAAATATAATATGTCATCTGATTAGTACTTTTCACTCGTTAGTAATGCCCTTCTATATATTAAAGTCATACTTCCAATTGCATTTTTATAACTATAATCTAGGTCTATCTTGATGTGTATTTTTAAAATTATCATGTTATTATCTGATAAAAACTAAGAAAAAAGTATATTTCTAATCTGACATTTATTAGCCTGTTTGCACCTATTTTCGCGGTACTAACGGAATAAATGAATAAAGGAAAGAAAAAGCAATATTATGTTGCTATTATTTCCTATTAACTTCGTAAACCGTTTCTTTTCCACTATTATTTCAAGCAGAAAATCATTTTTCTAGTCCTTGTTTACTTTTAAACCCATTATGTTTCCGGTGCATGTGACCTTCACTTTCGCCAAGGGAGTTAATTCTAATTTCGCGGTACGGCATGCGACTTGATACAGCGCTTCCTGTGAAAGTGTAAAATGTATAGGACCCCTAAATTTTCAAAATGAATTCCGTGAGTAAGACATTAACAATTAGTGCAATGTAAAATTAACACATTGGAAGGGTAATTCCGTCAAATAGTTGGACAACAAACAATTCATTACCAACTAAACTGAGTCAAATGATCGACGAGGGCATTTGAAAATAATTGACCTACGTTTACAAAAATAGGATGTGAAACGTAATCAGCTTCCAAAGTAGGTCAAATTTGTATACTGTAGAGGGTGCTGCACATTGTTGTTCTCGCAAAAATCAAATACCGCGAGACCAGATGTAACGGGAAAATAGCAGCAAATGGTATAAGAAATATCTTCTAGTTCCAAAAAACTGACAATGAGCGTTTTAAATATAATCTGATATGAAATTCAACAATGTCACTCTTGGCTGACATTTAATTTTTGACAATGTCACTTTTATCTTATACAGCTTTATAACAGTATAACAGCTTCAATCTGATATATCAAGGTAATGGACCTATAATAACATTCAGCAATTTACAATCAACTATGTATCTCTTTAACCTTTAGCCTGCTGGCAGCAAGTGATTATGCCTTTTCGACCAGTGCAGACCAAAATCAGCTTGCACGTCTGTGCAGGCTGATCATGGTCTGCACTGTTCGCTATTCAGTCAGTAAATTTTCAGTAAACTCCTCTTTGTATAATAAATGGGATTGTCCAAATTGAATGATTGACCAGTCCATTTTAGAAATTTAGCAGGGTAAAGGTTAAGCAATCATTTTATCCGATGATAAAAGTAATCTCTGTAAATATCACATATTACATGCAAACGTAATATATATGTATATTTATACATGTTCAGTTGATTATATCTTCAAAGTATACATACTTCAATTAAGCAAAATTAAATGAACCAAATCTCACAATAGAACAATCTTGGTTTCAGACCACATCAACAACTCACAACCATAGTAAACTAAACGAATAACGCATGAATTTCGAATACAGACAAAATAACTGTACAAATGTTCACGATTTTTATATAGGTGAACATAATCCCTGCCAGTGAAATTTTCAACAGAAAATGTTTAAAATACAAAATACTATAAATTCATGTAAAGAAAGATTATATTTCTCTTTCAGTGTACTTAACTGCTAAGATAAAATGAAAGGGGTATTATGTCCTGTGTAATGCTGACTGGAGGCAGGAGAATTTTGTCCTTCATTTTATGATACCATCAGTTGTCAGCATCTGAGGGATTCTAACACGCACACCAACAAGATAATCCAAAGATTGTGTTTGATCAATATTTACTAGGGCTGGGACGATTACTTGGTTAATCAGATCCGATTCAATTAGTGGATGAAACTCGTTTCAGTTTCACAAAACTGAAAATTGCCCTCAAAAAATAAGCATCCTAAAATGTATAATCAGTATCTTTATTTTTACATGAGTAGTCCCCGATTTGTGTGTCAAGATATTTTAACAAAGCTGAATGATAAAATTCAGCAAAATATGACTTATGACAGCTAACAAACAATAAAGTCTGTAAGTTCCTAATGAATTTGAAATCAGCGGCTGAAAGTACCTAGATAAGGTCGTCAGAAAAGAAAGGAGTACTTTCATACTGGCGGCCATTTAACCGGTTCGATTCGATTTCATGTAAGTGATTATCCGATTTCAAAATGCTAAAATCGTCCCAGTCCTAATATTTTCAGTATTTCCATGAAGAAAAAGTGCACCATATAGCCATATTACAACAGTAGTGTATCATTCTGAGAAATAAATAACAACAGATCTAATATTAATATATCTTAACAGGAGAAAAAAAGTCTATGTACATGCAGATGTAAAAATATACACTGACAAAAACTGGCAAAATCTATAACTGGCAAAATATCAAAATAATACTAGTTGCAGTATACATGTACTATAAAATCAGACATTTTTGCAAGGCTAAAGATTTGCTATATTTAAAATTTGACTTGATAAAACTGGTAGAACAACAGTAGTCACGATATACAGCCAACTTGTGAAAAATAAAGACTTTTTATCTACATTTTTTTTTAATATGGACATTAAGTGATATAGTTAATCCCTTGCAAAACTTTCTAACTTTACAGTATATATATCTTCATAATCCAGTTTGCAATAGTATAATAAATACTGCAAATACCTATGGGTTGTCCCAGCATTATATAGAGAAGCAGTGTATACAACCAAATTTTTAGCAGTGCAAGATCTTACAAAATTCTGAACTGACCAAATTTTTGAGCAGTGCCAGATCTTGCTAAATTCTGAACTGACCAGATTTTTGAGCAGTGCCAGATCTTGCAAGATTTTGAACTAACAATTAGTAATGACAAAACTGATGAACTTGCAAAGAAATGATAATAACAAACATCATAATTTGACATGTAAAAGTTATCACTTACGAAATGACACTGAATTTGAATGTCGATACTTGAAAATTATAAATAAAATTTAATCTACTGTTATTTATTTTTATAATAATTGCGATTCAGACACAGCCTGCTGGTCATCCAAAAGTATGACATTATGCCAAATCTCTTTTTCACTTTTTCTTGAACTGGTTATTAAACAAGTGAGAACATTTAGTTTTATATTTACATGCATATTTAAAGTATTTTGATTGAATAAATATATATCTACATTGATATTTGATAAAACAGCAAACAACCTGATTAAGTCCTTCTAACTGAAGCAAGTTTTGAATATATCTGTCTGTAAATTGATTCACAAAAGATGCTCATCGTGTTTTTAATGACATATTTAAATTAAAATAATCATAATTGTGGAAGCAGAAAAAAATGTTTATTAGAAAGTCATTCTTTCTGTTCAAAAATCAAAATAATATCAACAGATAAGATCATATGAGCTGTGCCATGGGAAAACCAACATAGTGGCTTTGCGACCAGCATGGATCCATACCAGCCTGCGCATCTGCGCAGTCTGGTCAGGATCCATGCTGTTCGCTAACAGTTTCTCTAATTACAATAGGCTTTGACAGCAAACAGCATGGATCCTGACCAGACTGCGCGGATGCGCAGGCTGGTCTGGATCCATGCTGGTCGCAAACCCACCATGTTGGTTTTCTCATGGCACGGCTCATATAACCACATTCAACTGCTAATGGCACACAGAGGACCCAAAATGCTTTGTTGCAGATTTTAGGCATCTGAGTAGTGACACCAACCCATACCTAGCCAACTGGATTGCTTCCCACACTAAACAACAATTAAAACACCTGATACTGTTCAAAATTTAGTAAGTTCTAGGATGAATTATTAAAAATCCAAATCTTAAAATATCAGTAGATGAAAGCATTTCTTCATATACATCCATTATGAATGATGTTTAACATTCTTAGCTATTTATATTATATATATTCTAATTTTCATTTAACAAAAATCAATCATCAGAAGTCAATACCTTAGTCCATTTATGCAATTTATTTTGTTCAAATACTGTCTATGCAATACGACTTAACATAAACATTATGCCATATATAATTAACTCCCCAGTTTCATCAACAGATCAAAAACTACCACATAAAAGCCAGACTGGACCCATTTGAGGATCTAGTACCTGTGCTTCTTCTTTCGGAATGCTGGACAGCCTCTTCATACGTTGGGGGTGGATCAAATTCACTGTATGGTGGTGGCTCTATTAAGTCAATACAATCAAACGATCCATTAACGTCACTTTCACTGAGTGGAATAAACAATTGTTCTAATGCTAGCCTTGGCCGCGACTGTGTTACAGGAAAGTCATTTTCAAAGTCCAGATCAAAATAATCAATCAAGCTACTAGCAGTTTCACTACTTCCTGTCACACTGTCATCATTTTCTTCATATAGTGGAGAAACTGGAGAAGAAGTATTTTCAATACTTAGTGGAGCATTTGTCGGCAAACCGAAGCGATGCAGATGGTTTTCTAACCAACATTCTGAAGAGAAATCCTCTACACGCTCCCCGTATAATATCTGAGAACATGGTAATTGACTTATACACTTTGGTGGAGATCCAGAAATAGGCTGTGTTGGTATAAAGAATGGGTGGGTAATTGATCTAATTCCAGCCAATGTTCTTGTTACTTCAGTCATACTGCCAGAAGGGGCATTGTCTGTGTCTTCATTTCTCAATGAATTTTCGTTTGATGTGGTTTGTGTCCGCCGCCTCGACCGCCTTCGCAAATTGAACCAATCCCACATTGTACTTGTCACTTTTATCTAAAACAGAATATGTCAATTTATATACATGAGGAAAAGAAATTTGGCAAAATTTCTATCTAAGACTTTAATTATCATCTAATGAGAATGTTTACTTCATAAACATATATATGATGTAGACAGTTATTTTACCGAACAGTACTAAGTATTAAAGTGGAACACTGACATTTCCCCACTGACATAAATTTCCCCTACCAATTTCAAAATGTTTGTCAGCAGATAGTATGCAGGTATTCTATTCTGCCCCCCTCAAATCACCCATGTTCAAAGACTTTAAACATTTTTACCAAGATGCGGGCAAGATCTGCAGTAAAGACGAGTCCCTCATACCCCAAATAACCTTTCAACTAACAACACTCAGCCTCATTTAAATGTGAAATGTGATCATAGTTTATACTAATTTTAGGTTGATTGTGAAACAAGTTTTGTTTGTTCGTTTTGTCCTAATGTGTCGGTTTTTTGTGTGTGAGTGCGTGTATGTGTGTTTGTGGTGTGTGAGTCTGCGTACTGTGGGTTTCGTTTTGGGGAGGCTGCGATTTTGGTATGTGGCATTCCCTGTTTGATAATTGTCTTTGTTGTTTTTTTTACAACTTATATTAATCACACTCGATACCTCATTCCTGATGGAATCCATTGCCACCAGGGTATGAGAGAAGAGGACAGTTTCCCTGTTAGTGCTGAGCCCAAGCAAGAGAGCCCATTTTTCACGTCTTTGGTATGATGCGGCCGGGGATCGACCCATGGCCACAACCTCGCACACTCGAAGTGGACGCTCTATTACCTTAGGCTATCGAAGCAGAAGTGTGATCATATATATTTTATATGTGTGTAACAGTACAAATGAAATATATATAAATTTATAACAATAATAATTGGCTGTTCTAGCTACTAGGAAGTAACCTGTTAAACAGTTAAAATATCCAGAATTCATTTGATTGAAATTGTTACACTAAACAAAAATTCATAAAATTAATCATTATCTTAATATTGATATACACAATACTCACGAAAATTTACTCATATATTTCACAGGTAAATACAGGTAAACAAACAGGTAATTACTAAAATTGGGTAACAAATTTTTCGGAAATGATAGTTCCCAGTTCCCGTATCGTACCGTACTACCGTACCGTACCGTATATTTGTCAATAATAGAACAATGGTGGAATTAATCTTCAAGGATTAAAATGGCATCAGCTAGATTTTTGTGAAATGCTGAAATGCTTTCCATACAACCGTTATGTCCCAGTCAATATAATTGTCATCCAATACGGGAATCATTTAATAGCTACGTGTAACCAATGATGACAATGATATTTGCGTTTTATGACATTCGCATCGGAATTAAGCCAACTGGAACAATAACAACAACAACAAAAGCAGTCCAGATATTCTTGCGGATGCGCTTGAATTTTGAGCAAAATGAAGCGAGAAATACCGCGTCAGCAGTCACTGATTGTTCCAGAAATCCAGAATCCTTTTGTGCACAAAATACAGTTGGGTTATTTGGATATGCTTCAAGTAAGTTTTTGCATTTTTTTTTGGACAGGGCTGATTTTTCACAAATTTCAGACACCTGTCAGTGTCAAACACATCCTTTTTTTAAACTGATATTTTGCTCATGCAGAAAGCTGAATATGGGGACTTGCATCAGTCTTTTGACTTTTTTCATTTGTACAGGTCAGAGGTTCAACATTGAAGATGGTCATGTGGTAGTTCTGGCTACCATGACTTAACTGGTCAAGGCTATTTGTATTTTCTGATGGTCGCATCCATTAAGTTATGGCAAAACCCCATTTGGATAACTAACCAGTATCAAACCGCAACATCTCGCACAGTCTCTCATGAGAAACTGATGACGTCATGCAACAGTTCAGAGCACGTGGTTATTTTTGAAAGGCAGTGGCTAGAGAACCAGAATCGGTTCCCTAGACTGCGAAATTATTCGTCCGGAACCGGTTCTCTAAGCAAAATACCGTGCATAGGCTAGGGAACCGGAATTTTATTTCTATGCATAATGCTGCCGAAATCCACTTTGTTACTTGGTAAGTATCATGTATATAAATTATTATCTTAATTAATTTTATCATGCCCTTGCATTTATCTGCATTACTGTCTCCAAAAGTGTACTCGCCGCATATTTACCGTGTCTGCCGTATTGGAATGATATAAACTAGTACGAATGAATGCGTGAAAACTACTTTGCAGTTTTTAAATGTTATTAAATTTTGCTTTAAACTTGTACTATGTTTAAATTATTTAAATATAAAATAATATTTGTTTGTAGTTGCGTCATTACATGTTTATAGACGAACAAATTAATTTAATTGCCCTTAAAACTTCATACAGATTCTTTGATCACTTTAAATACTTGTTTGTAACACCTCGGCATTTCACATTCAAAGATATGTAATCAATGCTAATTAACAGAAATTACTTAATTTGTTTTAATCGTTTCTTTTATTGTCTTATACTTTTTAAGTTTAAATTTCAAGTTTATTTCGGCTCCAGTGTCGACGATTTCACATTCATTCGTACTAGTTTATTTTATCATTCCAATATGGCGGACAGTAGGCGGCGAGTACACTTCGGGAGACACAGTAAACACAAATAAATAAAAGGGCATAGCTTGCTGAAATGGTAAAAATAATTAACTTATTAAGATAAGAATATGCACATGATACTTACCAAAAGAAACAAAGTGAATTTCGACAGTTTTATGCATAGAAATAAAATTCCGGTTCCCTAGCCTATGCACGGTACTTTGGCTAGAGAACCGGTTCCGGACAAATATGTTCGCTGTCTAGGGAACTGATTCCGGTTCTCTAGCCACTGCCTTTTTGAAAATCAAGATCAAAATTTTACCTGTTTATGAAGGCAGTGGCTAGAGAACCGGAATCGGTAAAATTCGGTTCCCTAGACAGCGAACTTATTTGTCTGGAACCGGTTCTTTAGCCAAATTATCGTGCATAGGCTAGGAAACCGGAATTTTATTTCTATACATAAAGCTGCCGAAATTCACTTTGTTTCTTTTGGTAAGTATCATGCATGTTATTATCTTAATTAATTTTACCATTTCAGCAAGCCATGCCCTTGCATTTACCTGCGTTTGCTGTATCTCTAAAAGTGTACTCGCCGCATACTGTCCGCCATATTGGAATTATGATATAAACTAGTACGAATGAATGCGGAAATCGTTGTCGGCATCGTAGCAAGCCAAAATTAACTTACAATAAAAGAAACAATTAAAACAAATTAAGTAATTTCTGTTAATTAGTATTGGTCACATGTTTTGTTTTTTTCAATTTGGTAATCACTTGCAAACTTTAATCCAATAAAAAAACTGATGCACGTGAAATGCTGAGGTGTTACAAACCAGTATTTAAAGTGATCAGAGAATCCGCTGGATGCCTTAATGGCAATCAAATTATTTTCTACATCTGTAAACATTAAATGACGCATATACAAAACAATACAATTTTACATTTAAAAAAATTAAACATAGTACATGTTTAAAGCAAATAACATTTAAAAATGGCAAAGTAGTTTTCACGCATTCATTCGTACTAGTTTATATCATACCAATATGGCGGACAGTATGCGGTGAGTACACTTTTGGAGACACAGTAAATGCAGATTAATGCAAGGGCATGGTAAAATTAATTAACATAATAATATCAGGGATCGAATTTAGCGGTCGCTAACTCGCAAAATTCGAGTAAGAAAAAAGAAATGCGTGTAGAAAATCATAACACTCGAATATTTTCGCGATCACGTTTGAAAATTGGGGAATTCGCTCAAACTGTCCTTTTCTCTTTAAAAACTCCTTTGGGGCAGTTAATTTACCGATAATCACGTGACTGCTTCTAGACGTTTGTCGCTTTATACAAAAGTAATTATTGGATATCTAAGTAAGCGTCTAGGCAATATTTGTTTTCATTTTGGTATGTAATTTGCAAAGTTCTGCGAAAATGGAGAGGAAAATAACATGTTTCTTGGTGCAAAAAGGCCCGCGGAGACCGAAAATGCTAGCAACACGAGTGACCTGAGAAAAACTCAAAACTTCAACGTCCAGCCAAAAGTCCAAAGAATCATTGAGTACTTTGGTTCGTATTGTACTTCAAAACCAGAAAGTCCCCGGCCAGTTCAGACTGTGAACTTTTATATGAAACCAAACAACAACAAAACAACTTAATAAATTTAGCATGTAAACAGCTTTTAAATAATTGCTAGTGGAACCCATCATTTTGCTAGTGGAAAAAAATGGCACTGGCAAAAATTTGCTAGTGGAAAAAAAAGTTAAATTCGATCCCTGAATATGCATGATACTTAAGAAACAAAGTGAATTTTCGCAGCTTTATGCATAGAAATAAAATTCCGGTTCCCTAGCCTATGCATGGTACTTTGGCTAGAGAACCGGTTCCGGACTGATAAGTTCGCTGTCTAGGGAACCGATTCCGGTTCTCTAGCCACTGCCATTTATGAATTTAATTTAATCATAAAGTTAAAACATAACCATTTTCGATAAAATTCATAAAAAAACTACCTTAGAAGGTTTAAGTTCTCAGAAAAGGTCAATAAATAATGATTCTATATCGCCTATTGTTTTTCAAAAAGAAGAGTACTGGATTCGTTTCAGCTCAGAGATCCGTAACAGCATATAAACATCTCTGAGCTGAAGTTTTTTAGCTAATCATATGGTAGCTAATATTAGTAATAAAATTTGGAGCACTTGCACTTCAGCGGTCCCAATAATAATTATACCGTTCATCTGTTATGTTGCGGCACTTGACATTTAACTTAACGACATTAAACAAAAAACAACACAACAGAGTATTTCTGGTCTTGACCACAGTATTTCATATTATTCAAAAGCTGTTTGAAAATGAGTTGGACATCATCCAAGAAACAACCGTGTGTGCTTCAAACAACAATAGTCAGCCATTGTCATCATGTGATGTCGCATCACTAATTTCGCAGTGTGGCAATCAAACTATCATAGGTTAAGGAACACTGAATATTATTTAAACATAAAAAGCTGTCTAAGTATAACTAACACGAACACTCAAAGGTCATAAAACATCAGTTTAAACGTTTTATATATGAACTGTAAACATTAGCACTATCGCAAATATACTCCTTTGGGCATTGGACACACCTGATATTTGTAAGTAAACCACAAGGTCGTGAGCGTGGTCATGATCTACAGGAGCTCTTTTACAATAACTGAATATTTTCTACCTAATACTTAACAGTTGCATGTTCCAATTCGCTGTTCAGTTTCGTGGGCGTATTTAGAGGAAATATGGTCCCAGGGCCCCCATCCCCTCCCCCACCCTTAAAATTTGTCAAGCTTAGACGTTTTGATAGCCTAATATTGTTATTTCATTCATGTTAAACTGTCATGTTAGTAGCTGAAGCCTGAAGGACATTACGTAAAATTTTGTGTTCTCTAACCTATTGGCGGGACTTGATTTGCATAATTAAAATTTGCATAAAAATGCCGTGGAGCTGGTAGACAAACTTGTAAACATTGCTGATATTTGCTTAATTAATGGATATTTTTTGGATTTCTGCAATAGATACGTGAAAAATACGATTTTAATAAATATGGACAGATTCTTACCAAGATAACTGCAGGTAAGAATGATTTTTGCTTGAATGCAGAAATAGGTCACCAACTTTGACATGTAAACACCACATAGGTGGCGCAATTTGAATACTGCGAAATTAGTGATGACGTTGGATTAGTGAAGGGGAGTATATTACTTTAAAAATGTTTCAAAATTAAAAGTTATAAGGGGTAACCTTATACATGTAGCTTTTTTTAGATGAATATTATGTTTGAGGGCTGCTGAACATATCCCTTGGAGAGAGAAATGACTTCCCCATCTGACCCTTGAGAAAGTGAAACTTGAAGTAAAGCTTCTTTTGCTGAAAACCCTTTTACTTACAGTGTACTTACTGCTTAAATTTACCAAAAGCATTGATAAACAACTGTTGATTATGTATTTTGAAAAACTCCCAATTTGGACCCTTCACGACACAATTTTCCCAATTCCATCGGTGTTGGTGGCTTTCCCAAAATCATGAAAAAAGGCATGATGGGTGCTGTGTGCATGTACCTTTACCTCTTGTAATGTTTATTATGCCCCCCTTCGAAGAAGGTGGGGTATATTGTTTTCCAGATGTCGGTCAGTCGGTCAGAATGTAGACCAATCCGTTTCCAGATTATAACTAGAGAACGCTTGGGTCTAGGATCATGAAAAATGATAGGGAGGTTGGTCATCACCAGCAGATGACCCCTATTGATTTTGAGATCAGTATGTCAAAGGTCAAGGTCACAGTGACCCTGAACAGTTAAACGGTTTCCGGATGACAACTCAAGAAAGCTTGGGTCTAGGATCATCAAAGATGATAGGGAGATTGGCCATGACCAGCAGATGACCCCTATTGATTTTGAGGTCAGTAGGTCAAAGTTCAAGGTCACAGTGACCCGGAACAGTTAAACGGTTTCCGGATGGTAACTCAAGAATGCTTAGACCTAAGATCGTGAAAGTTGATTGAGAGGTTAATCATGACCAGCAGATGACCTCTATTGATTTTGAGGTCAGTAGGTCAAAGGTCAAGGTTACAGTGACCCGAAACACTTAAACCATTTCCGGACGATTACTTGAGAACGCTTGGGCCTAGGATCATGAAACTTGATAGGGAGGTTTGTCATGACCAGTAGATGACCCCTATAGATGTCGAGGTCAGTAGGCCAAAGGTCAAGGTCACATTGACCCGGAACAGTTAAACCCTTTCCGGACGATAACTTGAGAACGCTTGGGCCTAGGATCCAGAATCTTAATAGGGAGGTTGATTATGACCAGCAGATGACCCCTGTTGAATTTGAGGTCAGTAGGTCAAAGGTCAAGGTCACATTGAACCAGAACAGTAGAACTTTTGTTTACAGTGAGCAAATAATTTCTGTTTCTTGTGCAATTACTGAATGTATCAAGGGGGGCATTTTGTGTTCTACGAGCTCTTGTTTTTATTTTGCCAAAAATGTTTTAGGGAGGGGCACTGAGATTTACCCTTGTCCATACGTCTGTCAGTCTGACAGTCCAAATTTGGGTTATGCATATCTCAAAATATATTAGACCTAGACTCCTCAAACATCATAGGGTTGTTCCTCAACAGGTGAAGTTAGGCATCTTTGGTTTTGTTTGGGATTTCAATTTTTAATAGTAAGACTAGAGTTGTGGCACCTGAAAAGTTCATCTGTCATCCTAATTTATATTGTGCATATCTCAAAAAGTATTCCAGCTGGAGTTATCAAACATCAGAGGATTGTTATTCAGCATTTTACGTTTTGCACCTTTGGCTTTGTGTAGGATTTCACTCAGCCTGACCAGAGTTTTGTCTGTTGACTTAGTCTAAAGTATTGGGCATCCGTGGCTGAGTGGTTATGGTTGCTCACTTCGAATCACTTGCTCCTCACCGATGTAGGTTTGAGCCTCACTTGGCGAGTTGAATTCTTCATATGTGGAAGCTATCCAGCTGGCTTACGGAAGGTTGGTGGTTCTACTCAGGTGCCCACCCATGAGATAATGCACGGAGGGGCACCTGGGTCTTCCTCCATCATCAAAGCTGGAAAGTCGCCATATGACCTAAAATTGTATCGGTGCGACAGTAAACCAAACAAAACAAAACATAGTCCAAAGGTTGTATAGAATACCATAAAGTTTTTGTTGGATGTATCTAAGAAGTATTTAACCTAGGGTCATGAAACATTGTAGGTTGTGAGCTTGTACTCCTAGGGGTCCCCCCGCGTACCCTACCACCGATACTACATGTACCACACACAAATGTTTTGTAGTGGCCATACTATCCTCCACTTCAGCCCATGATGACTCACACCGCAATCCAAGGTTATATGAAAGTTTAAGTGTTGTATAAAGTAATATTTGACCATATAGTGACATTGAATGTAGGGGACACCAGTGACCTATGGACACACAATTTATTCCTATCTGTTTTATGCTGTTAGTCTTCTCTAGGCCTGAATATTTTCTTTTACTTAGATTCATCTTATTTTTACAGGTGGCCTTTATGTCAGTTACTGTTGCACCACTGAGGCTGTTATTAGTTGGTGTATGTTTGTTATTGGCCTGGCCACTAGCAGCTCTGGCAGTTGCTTTCAGGAATGAAAAAGAGCAGAAAGAACCATTGTCAGGGTGGAGAAAGTAAGTTTTTTTTATTACCATTCTATTATTAACTTTAGGGCTCTTTCTAGGGATTTGTGGAGAAAGATCCTTGACAAAATTGGGGAATTTTTATCAGCAAATTGGGGGAGGAGTGTTGGGGGGGATGTATTTACATTTCCAAAGATACAAGTGACTTTTCATATGTCACTCATTATGTGTGTTTAAGAGGTTATGCTAAAGTATGTATCAAATAGGCACAAAGTTGACAAGATGAAGAGTGATTTCGTGGTTGTTTCAATCTGCAAAACAAAATCCAATAAATTTCTCATTGATTTTTATATCTTGAATCTTCAAATTTATGTCTAATAGCCATTTTGGCTAAAACCATGAAATTAAGTGTCAGATTTGTTTGTATATTTAGCCAAGTCAAATGCATTTGATGAAGATTTTGTGCATTTGGACTTGATAGCTAATGGTAAAGTATTTTAGTGAAAGAGGAAATTAAAATAAAATCCATTTTGCTTTGATAATGTACTTGTAAAATAATGTCTGAAACTAATTTGTAAGTTTAAGTCTGGGAAACAGTTCCATTGTTTTCCTTTAACCTACGGTGCCAAGCAATGTTAGGGAAGTTAAACTGACAAAAAATTTCTTTTTTTCAAAGGCTTAGCATATGCATTGAATGCTATATATAAGGACAAAAAATAAAAGAAAGAAAAAAAGATTACAGACAAATACTACAGTAAAATAACTGATTTAAATAAATATTGTATGCTGGCTTTTGCCAGACAAAAATGTGTTATTGGATATCAAAATTAATGGTTGGGAATGATGTAACGAAAATTGTAAAGAAATAGGCAATATTATTAGCTGTGGTCTTTGTATTTGACAGATATACATATTTACGCAAATATAGATCAGTTATTGTATAATCTTAACTAATATTGTATAGCTGAAAATTATATCTGTAAATATCTTTATATTAGTCAACTTCCACACTTGCCTTGATTATATCACTTCCTGTAGATAGAGAATTACTGAAATACTTTGTGCTATAATGTAACTATTCTCAGTTATTTAACACAACCCAGACTTTTTTCACACCCTGTAATTGAATTTTCAGTTGTTTCATGATTGGTGCCTGACACATGGTACCGAGTTTCATGGTTTTTTTACTAAGACAGTTTTAAATTATTGATACATATGGTCACTTATTATACTTTTTATAGGGTGATGCTGCAAAATAACTAACTGGCAGCTAACCTTTTGGTTTGTATATTAATATATTAAAGGACTGCCTTTGAAGTGAAAAAAAACACATTAATTTACTGTATTTGGTTGCCATGGTAATGATTGATTACATTTAAATGTAGAAACTGTGTGTAAGCATGTTTTATTGTACTAAATAATAGAAGACCCTCATGACTGCAGCTATCAAATGTACTCTAATTATGGAAAGCTGTCGCGAATCTTAGGGAATTATGGACTTAACAGTTGTTCCTTTAACTGTTGAGAAAAAGAATTTGTCATCAAAGAGGGATAGAGGGTAAATTTTTCCAGCTGTTTTCTTTCATATTTATATCCAAAGTACACTCCCCACACCCCCACTAAAAAAAAAGGTTGTTACAGTTCCTGACTTGGAATTACGTGCCCCCTATCGATGTGGATTCAAAACATAACTTCTGATGTGAAGATCTTCATGGGAGGAAGCCATCCAGCTGGCTCATGGTAAGTCTGTGGTTCTAACAACGTGCTTGTCCCGGTCCATGCCTAAAACCATACTTGCAGGAGCCCCTGGTGTCTTCCTCCACCGCGAAGGTTACCATATGACCTAAATTGTGTATATGTACTGGCTCTAAACCCTGCCCAATATAGTTATATTACAACTGCATCAGAGCAGTGTGTTCTCAACTCTTCCAACAGTTTCAATTCCATGGGGGTTAGGGGGTTGGGGAGGGGAAGGTCTAAGGGTTGAGCATTTGAAATACAGTGGTGTCACCTTGATTGTTATTATTTCATTCTAATTTCATTCTAATAATTTGGCATGCAAATTTTCATTACTTTTTCTGTGACTTTTAATACTGTTCATCCCCTTCTTTTTGTTCGGTGTCTGAAAGATGCTGTTGTGCTTTTTTATTTAAAAGCAGGTCTGAAAGTTGTCATGAATTTTATACAGCCAACTTTTGCTCTACCAGTGTTAGTCAGGAACAATTCTGTACAAGTGTGTCTGCCAAGGAACATGTTCCATATTGATTTTCTGCAATATAAATCAAGTCAACCAGTGTTTTTGCAGCTCATTCAGCACTGATTAATTTTAGTTTCTAGGGTGACACTGCACTGTTTGTGATTAGTTTATACTCATTTATTGCAAATCAATTAAAAAGAAATCTTGATGCATATTTATATCTCTCTTTTAAAGTGATCACAACATTATCTTTAGAATGCACTATTTTGCCCATTTTTACACTAGTCTAATAACCACAAAAGGGGCAAAACTTTCGAGAAAATTTATTTTCTATGTATTAAAACATTTCCGTGATAAAATTTGTGACAGCTATCTTGAAAATTCTGTCATTCCATCCACTTTGGCAAACACAACCAGATTGAATAAAAATACTAACACTATTGTTATTGGCTACCAGATTGAATAAAAAGTTTACTTGGGCTCAAGAAAGTAAACAAAAGTGTCCTATCTCTTAGACTATTGGAAGAACAAAGTAAGTACAAAAGTATCAAAAAAATAGATATAATTGTTTTGCACTGAAGTGGCCACAATATACCTTGAATGTTGTTGAAGAATTTGTTAATTATGGAAGCCCTGGAGGGACATATAATTCCCAAACTTTCAATTTCTAACCTCCATGATTTCTGACTCTCTGCTATTCCACTTCCTAATTATGACTTCAAACTTCATGACTTCTTACTTTCTGGACTTTCAAAGTATGCACTAATCTTAATTTTTTTTGATTTTCATTGTTGTGAAGCTGTTGTGCTAGGCATGGAAATGCAGAAAACTTGCAGTAACTGTGTGAGAAATAAGAAGTATTGAAACTGATGGGCAGAATCCATGATGTAAGAAGTGAAACGTTAAAAGTAAGAAATGTTGAAGTCAGAAGTCATGAATGTTGAAGGAGGAATTATTGAAAGAAGAAATGTTGAAGTAAGAAAGTCATGAACTTCGAACTATGAAGTCATGAAGTAAGAAGTGCTGAAGCCAGAAGTGATGAACTTTGTTGTAGGAAATCATGTACTTTGATGTAGGAAATCATGAACTTTGATGTAGGAAATCATGAACTTTGATGTAGGAAATCATGGACTTTGATGTAGGAAATTATGGACTTTGATGTAGGAAATCATGAACTTTGATGTTGGAAGTCTTGAAATAAGAAATGTTAAAGTCAGAAGCCATGAGCTTTGAACTAGGAACTCAGTGAACTTTGATGTAGGAAGTTTTGAATAAGAAACGTTGAAGTCAGTATTGAAGTCAGAAATCATGATATTTAAAGTAGGAAGTCTTGAAATAAATCATGTTTAAGTCACAAGTCATGAACTTTGAAAAAGGAATTCATGAAGTAAGAAAAGATGAAGTCTGAAGTCATGAATTTTTAAGTAGGAAGTCCGGAAGTATGATATAAGAATGGCTGAAGTCAGAAGTCATGAACTTTGAAGATGGAAATAATGAAGTAAGAAGTGAAAAATACTCTGCAGGAAGTATTGAAGTTTTAAGGCTAAGTTGTGAAGTGGGAAGAAGAATAAAAGCTTCAAAATTACAATTTTATTGTCCCTACAGGGCTTCTGTAGTTTATTCTGCACGTGTGTTCACCATCTCATTCAGCCATTTAGAAGTAGAGACTGTGTTTTCCATTTGCAGTAAACATGCATTGTTTTTGGGGTTATACTAATTAAAATAATGATTCATTTTCTTTCTAGCTATATTCTGCGACCAATCATTGTGTTCCTGAGTCGATGTGTATTTTTCGCGGGTGGGTTTTATCATGTCTGTGTAAAAGGCGTGAGAGCCCCATCTTCAGATGCAGCAGTCCTTGTTATGGCACCGCACTCGTCTTATTTTGATGCACTGCCTGTAGTGGTCCTGAATTTAACGTCAGTAGTAGCAAAGGCTGGGATCGGATGTGCACCCATATTCGGAAGTACGCAAATATGCCTGTAAAATGTGCAGCCTCCTTTTTGTCTCACGCCCTGTTGTAATTAAAAGCATATTAAAAGGAATTTGTACCAAAAGTAGCTTGATAAACCCAAATAAATGCTGTAAAGGCATGCACTTTTGGCATGTTCACGGTCCCAATTTTAAAATTAGTAAAAAAAAAGGTCTAAATATAGAAACACATTTCCGGATTTATAGTGGGATATTTTGTATGGAACCATGTATTAACAGTATTTACACATAGAAGAGTAAATTTTATCGTATCTACAGATAAACAAAAAAAAATTGTGGCAAAAAAGTGGGTGGCAAGACCTTTTGGTACAACAAAATTTTTTTGTGGCAAAAAAGTGGGTGGCAAGACCTTTTGGTACAAATTTATCACAGAACTTTTCTTGTTTTGTACAAGATGTGAGCCAATGTTCTATCTTGATGGATGATGGGCGGCCGGTTACTGGTGCATTGTGGGAATGGATATGCATGCTGCATGTTTATTTATATACTAGATGTTGTTTTCTTTTTCAGCCTAAGATTAAGAACAGGGTACATCATGTGGAACTCTGAAAAAATCACCCCTGCTTAAAATTTGTGTTAATAAAAACTTGATTCTAAATTTTACTGGTGTAGCATTATTAACTTAATTTATATGGTAATATTTCAATTGAAAATTTATCACTGTAAAGTTTTTTCTTTATTTTAAAAATTAGAGGTGGGTTTATGCCATGTTCAAACCAGCAGTGGTGATTTTGTATGAGGATGAATTTGGCCTTTGCTCTGTATGTTTCTACTCAGTATTCCCACTGACATATATCCTTTAACCTTGACCCTGCTAAGTTTCTAAAATGGACCAGTCCATCATTCAATTTGGGCAACACCATTTATTGTTCAAAGAGTTGTTTGTTGAAAATTTACTGACTGAACAGCAAACAGTGCAGACCATGATCAGCTTGCACAAATGTGCAGGCTGATCTTGGTCTGCACTGGTCGCAAAGGCAGATTCAGTTGCCGCCAGCAGACTAAAGGTTAAAAAAAGTGTATGTCATGCGGCTTAAAAAAGTGAAGATGGCTTTTGCATGTTTGTTTTGCCTAGGGCACTGTTCTTAAAACAGAAATTTGAGTTGATAGTTTAAATTTGTATTAAAAGGTTTTTTCAAATTGATAGAAACGCTCTTCTAGTTCAAATTTTAGGGATATAGTATTAGTAAGTACTGATGATGAAAAATAAATCTGGAATTATGGGTACTCTAAATTCCAGGTAATATAGAGATGTGTTTCGAAGTTACTAGTACTTGCAAACATTGATTTTAGTTTGTAGAAAACCAAATTGCAAACATCACAGATAATATGTCTTAAAAAGCTTGATAAAATGAGATAAACTTTTGAAATTAAAATTATAGTCATTTAATTAAATATAACATAATTAAGAAAGAACAAAATTCACTGGAAACTCATAACCATTCATTTTTAAAAAAAAAACCTTTATGAGGGAAAGTGGCTGAAATAGTCTAATGAGTTCCTAAATGTTGCCTAGCAGGAAGTATGTGTTTCAGGTCAGTAAAGGCATACAGCAGTGCAGCTCCATAGGAAATACAGAATTTTTTTTGTTCCACAAAGTTTGTCGCTTAAAAGGGATTTGTTTGTGATGATAATGTTTGGTCTGGGAAAAATCATCTGTTTTTGTAGACAGGTAATGAGGAATGTCATTTACAGAATGTTTTTCTATACGTAAATTATTACAATAGAATGGCCACATAATATGCATTGCTAAATGCTATAGACAGACCTATATATAGGCTTGTTCACTAACAGAGACATAATTCTTGGGCTTAATGGAGGACTGTCAAAAGTCTGTTCATATATATTTTTTCACTGGGTCATAATTTCACAATTTTTTTGTATTGAATACTTTCACGAGATGTAGAATTTGCATATTCATAAGATTCAATGATTTTTAGCTGAACTGTACAAGGAATAGGTAGAGCTATTGGAGACGCCAATGCGTCAACATCGGTGTATTTGGTTAAATTTTTGTACTGTACTACATAAGATGGTACCTCAGTAATCCTGTATGGGAATGGATTAAACTTCACACTTGTTCTTTGTGATGAGGACGGACTTACATTAACCCTTACCCTGCTAAATTTTTATAATGGACTTGTCCATTATTCAGTTTGGACAGTACCATTTGTTATGCGAAGGGGTGTTTACTGAAAATTTACTGACTGAATAGCCAACAGTGTAGACCATGATCAGAAATTTCAGAATCACTTACCGCCAGCAGGCTAAAGGTTAAATTTTCTCCGCTTCCTTAACTTAATTCCGCTTTTCTTAAAGGGATTGTTTTTTAGCTCACCTGTCACAGAGTGACAAGGTGAGCTTTTGTATTCACGCGTCGTCCATCCGTCCGTGCGTGCGTGTGTCAGTCCGTAAACTTCTGCTTGTGACCACTCTAGAGGTCACATTTTTCATGGGATCTTTATGAAAGTTGGTCAGAATGTTCCCCTTGATGATATCTAGGTCAAGTTCGAAACTTGGTCACGTGCCGATAAAACAAGGTCAGTAGGTCTTAAAATAGAAAAACCTTGTGACCTCTCTAGAGGCCATATATTTCACAAGAACTTCATGAAAATTGGTCAGAATGTTCACCTTGATGATATCTAGGTCAAGTTCGAAACTGGGTCACGTGCATTCAAAAACTAGGTCAGTAGGTCTAAAAATAGAAAAACCTTGTGACCTCTCTAGAGGCCATATATTTCACAAGATCTTCATGAAAATTGGTCAGAACGTTTACTTTAATGATATCTAGGTCAAGTTTGAAACTGGGTCACGTGCCGTCAAAAACTAGGTCAGTAGGTCAAATAATAGACAAACCTTGTGACCTCTCTAAAGGCCATATTTTTCGTGGGATCTGTATGAAAATTGGTCTGAATGTTCATCTTGATGATATCTAGGTCAAGTTCCAAACTGGGTCACGTGCGGTCAAAAACTAGGTCAGTAGGTCTAAAAATAGAAAAACCTTGTGACCTCTCTAGAGGCCATATATTTCATGAGATCTTCATGAAAATTGGTCAGAATGTTAACCTTGATGATATCTAGGTCAAATTCGAAAGTGGGTCACGTGCCATCAAAAACTGGGTCAGTAGGTCAAATAATAGAAAAACCTTGTGACCTCTCTAGAGGCCATATTTTTCATGGGATCTGTATGAAAGTTGGTCTGAATGTTCATCTTGATGATATCTAGCAGGGTTCGAATTTAAGCTAGCATACTCGCGAAATGCGAGTGCAAATTTCAAACTGCAAGGTTAGATTTCAGACGCCAGCATTTTTTTGTGAGTGAAAATTTTTGGCCGAATAATGTGCATTTCTAACGGTCGTCTCGATCTTACACTGTTCTTTCTCTAACAACTTGCGGTCATTGCAGCGCATTGTCATTTGCAGAACAAATTTCAGAGCACTCTTTCATCTTTCGTCGTAAACGGTAGTTTACACTCGATACATGTCCCGTGCGCATGTCTTTTCAACTGCTGGCAAGTACCTGCGCCAATTTTGATGACGTTTACCGCATCCGGTGGGTTTTTTGGTAATCTGTAATAAGTTACTATTTATATAGTGCTAATACGATTGGCTGGACTCGTCACGTGGATGTTTGTGTTAATGTTCTAATAAAGTGACAAGTCGCGGAAAATGCAAGTTGTTTTTTCATTTAGCAAGTTAAAAAAAACTACTTGCGAAAAAATGCAAGTAGAAAATCTGTCTAAATTCGAACCCTGATCTAGGTCAAGTTCCAAAGTGGGTCACATGCCGTCAAAAACTAGGTCAGTAGGTCAAATAATAGAAAAACCTTGTGACCTCTCTAAAGGCCATATTTTCATGGGATCTGTATGAAAGCTGGTCTGAATGTTTATCTTGATGATATCTAGGTCAAGTTCGAAACAGGGTCATGTGCGGTCGAAAAATAGGTCAGTAAGTCTAAAAATAAAAAAAACCTTGTGACCTCTCTAGAGGCCATACTTTTCATGGGATCTGTATGAAAGTTGGTCTGAATGTTCATCTTGATGATATCTAGGTCAAGTTTGAAACTGGGTCAACTGCGGTCAAAAACTAGGTCAGTAGGTCTAAAATTAGAAAAGTCTTTTGACCTCTCTGGAGGCCATATTTTTCAATGGATCTTCATGAAAATTGATCTGAATGTTCACCTTGATGATATCTAGGTCAGTTTCGAAACTGGTCACATGCGGTCAAAAACTAGGCCAGTTGGTATAAAAATAGAAAAACCTTGTGACCTCTCTAGAGGCCATATTTTTCATGAGATGTTCATGAAAATTAGTGAGAATGTTCACCTTGATGATATCTAGGTAAAGTTCAAAACAGGGTCACATACCTTTGAAAACTAGGTCAATAGATCAAATAATAGAAAAACCTTGTGACCTCTCTAGAGACCATATTTTTCAATGGATCTTCATGAAAATTGGTCAGAATTTTTATATTGATAATATCTAGGTCAAGTTCAAAACTGGGTCACATGAGCTCAAAAACTAGGTCACTATGTCAAATAATAGAAAAAACGACGTCATACTCAAAACTGGGTCATGTGGGAAGAGGTGAGCGATTCAGGACCATCATGGTCCTCTTGTTTTAGAGTTTGGTGTTTAATATTTAACTTTCCTAGGGACAAAGCTTTCGAATAGTCAAGCATTGTGCCCTCTGACAGCTCTTGATACTGCTTAATTCTGCTTGCAAATGGTCAGATTATGCCCTATTAGGCTGAGCTTTTGTTATGCGTTTGAACTTATACACTGCTGCTGTAACGATACTTGTAAGAGGAAACTGTACCTACCATAAACATTTGAATATATTACGTTAGCATGTATATTACGCACCCCTGATCTTGTATCAGAATCGTGGGAAAACACATACATTTGAATATAATACGCATCGAAAATCTGAGAATTTTGTTTACAATCGGCCATTTACTGTTCACGTAACAATGACCGCATGAAAATCGGACTGGCTGCTTAACCGGTTACGGACACTTAAAAATATCATCGATATTAAAAGATACTCTGAGAACTTGACACTTTCTCAAACTGTCAGCACTGTCTCAGCAAGCTTCTTACATGTGAACAAACATTTCACAATTACATGCACATCAAAGGAGAAGTTAATTTGCATGTTTGTTTAAAAATGTATGGCCGACTGTATTGATCAGTATTAATTGGCTGGAAATAAAGAAATAACAATCAAACCGTTTAATTGCATTTTATTTGAACAGCCCCTGAAAGAAAATGTTTTTACTGATTTTACACATAGCCCAGAGGCCATGAAATTTTGCATCCATAACTTTTGGATGATGTTCAACAATCGACCAACATTGTGAACTCATGGCTGCTTAACTGATTAATTAAATTTAAAAAATTAAAAAAGAAATTAAGCAATTAAAACCAAAACTTTACCATATATCAACATAGGTTCAGTCTCCTACCTGCTTTTAGACCCAGCCAAAAGCTCTCTTAAATAGGAAGTGCAAATAACATAAACACCAGACAGCTGACAAAAATTGTCTGATTTTCGGCGATATTTACATGCTATCAAACTGGGATAAAATTATGAAGCTCTACATTTGTGTATACTACGCACCTCTTTGTGAAAATCAGAAAAATTGTTTAAAAAGTGCATAATATATTCAAATGCTTACGGTATTTGTTATAAATGTTAGTGCTACACAATCAGTTCCCGAAGTTTCTTTTTTTTTTTTAAATCCCTGAAATTTTAATTCTATTATGCCTTAATTTATTTTTGCGAGAAAGTGAAAGATGTGTAAATAGTGAAACTTAATCCTTTGCGAATATTTCTGATTCAACAATATATAGAATAACTTAAGACAGATCTCCATCAAGCCCTCGATTTGTGTAGTATAGTATTGCTTTAAGCTTACTGATTTCTTTGTACTTTCCCAGAACCATCGGGACACCATGTCTGTATTTAGGACGAATAATGACGTTTTGTATTGGCTTCCAAAACGTGAAAATTAAAGGTGAACCGGCAGCTTCTCGGGATGCACCTGTCCTGTGTGGGGCACCGCATTCCTCATTTTTCGATGTATTGACGGCGTTCTATTCGTCAGAAGTGCCAAGTTTTGTCTCCAAAGCCGAGAATAGTGGAATGTTCCTGATATCAGGTACTTAGCTACAGTTAACAGCGTATTGGCCACTTTCTCATTAGTGTAGTCTTAAAGGTAGGCACATGCTCGTTTTAATATAGAACAGATCTGTTGCATACTACCAGGGATTTTCGACCTTCTGTAACTGGTTCTGAAACTCAATGTCTTTTTACAATCTGAAATTTGCCCAAACCAGTACCACAAAAGCTAGATCAGGGCCATTATGAAACCACATATTTATCAACATTGTACAGAAAAGTAGAAAGTAGACCAGGCAAGTTTCCAAGTATTTGCAGAGAATAAGTAATGACAGGCTGAATCCTTGTTGATTTCGTATAATACTGTGCAAAGTGATCTTTTATTGAATGCAACACTTGAGCAGTTAAGTGGAATCGAGATGTAGAAAAACACTTGTTAGCAGTATAGCTCTTAACCACAGATTAAGTGAGAAGGTGGCCATCTGAAAAAAAGTAACGCTTTGTGAACAATTTAGCATGGCTTAACTTAAAGCATGCTTGCACTGTTAAGACAACATTGTGACATTAGTGATCTCATTTCAGTAGAACTGTAATCTGTCTTCTACTTTAACTATTCTTTCCCCCCACCCCCCACCACTCCCTGTTCAGTAACACACACGCCCAGTAGAAGAGTATATTGTCCTGTTCCTGTTGGTTGGTCAGTCCATCCCTATGCCATGAGTAAATGATAGATGAAAAATGCTTTTGGCCTATAGCTATCAAACTTTATTTAAGAAATAATATACAGCAGAACCTTGTTTAAACATAACTAAACAATATGATGATACGCTTGCGGAATAGTTTCCTGAGGGTATAGCCTGAGTGAATTTTACAAGCAGCGCATAACCAGTTCGTATTGTTGAGATATTGCTGTATATTTTTACGCCCCTGACATCTACTGATGCGGGAGGCATAATAGTGATTGTCCTGTCCATCCGTTCTTTCGTCCGTCCGTACGAGGTAAACCACATGGGACCGTTTCATCTAGCATCAATACCCCTTACTAGAATGACTTGATACTAATGCAGATTCAACCTGTGACCATTCCTCATCTTCAGACATCACCTGACCTCAGTTTGACCTTGACCTCATTTTGGACTTAGGTTGCTTAATATGGGCCATCTCTTGGTTAACCAAATGGGACCATTTCGTCTAGCATCAACACCCCTTACAAGAACGAATTGATACTAATACAGATGTAACCTGTGACCATTCCTCATCTTCAAACATCACCTGACCTCAGTTTGACCTTGACCTCATTTTGGACTTAGGTTGCTTTGTATCGACAAGGATGCCACCGGGGGCGTTTGTTGAACGCAGCTCCTTGTTTCGATTCTAATATGTATTTATGAAACAAGTAGATGAAATAGGGAAGCTCTATTTCTTGGCGCATGTATGACGCCAAATATACTAGGCCGATTTGACATCAACATATACCATTTTGATTCTGAAACGTATTTTTTATATGAAATAGTATATCAAATGTAGTAGCACTCATTTTCAGCGCTTGTATAGCCTAAATAATAGACATTATGTCAGATTTCTATGTTTTGAAAGAAACGTGCTTGGATTTTTCATATTAGAATAAATTAAAGATTGATTGCCTGTGGTTAGAAGATGACCCCTAAAGCTTTGGGGATCAGTAGGTCAAATGTCATGGTTTATATTCTGGAGTGAAATTTATTTCTATGAACAATGCCTACAGTCATCAGACTTCATTGGGTGATTGTTTGTGATCAGTAAATGACCCCTCTGAAATTGTTAGTGTCTTGGTCAAAAGGCAAGGTCACAGTGAGACAGAAAACAGTTAAGAATCAGTTGTTAGAGAAGACTTGGGCCTATGGAAGTCAAAGTTCATAGGGTCATACCTGTAGTCAGTAAATTATTTCTTTCCTTCTTGGGATCAGTAGGTGAAAAGTCATTGATAATGTGACTGCAGAAAAAAGAAAACAACACTGGGACCTCTTGCCTGGCAGTCAAACTGCCTACAATAATCCTCTGTGGTCAAGGATAACCTGTACTGTTTTGAGAGGTCAGTTGGTCAAAGGTTAAGGCCATGGTGACCTTTGGACTGAAAATGGCTTCTGATCAGCTGTTTGGCCTGCAGCCACTAAGTATTGTAGGAATGGTTCTATGGTCAGTATGATCCATATCATTTTAAGGGTCATTAAGACAAGGTGAAAGTGACTTTATAATGCTGTCAACTAGGAAGCAGCCAAAATGCTTCACCTCTAGCTGTCAAACTTCTTTAGTAACTTGAATCACTTCTGTCATTTTTGGGGTCATTGGGTCACACTCTGTATACTTGAAACTGAAGATTATGCACCCATGTCCCTGCAACAGGCCATCATGGCAGGCATACATATTTTACAAAAATCTCTTGTACAGGTGTGATTTGTAAAGACATTCTGATCTAATCTGTTAGGTTTCAAAACAGTTGTAACATGTTTTGTAGTTCAAATTTGTTCAGTAGACATGCCTTATCAACTATAAGAATATATGAGCCGTGCCATGGGAAAACCAACATAGTGGGTGTGCAACCAGCATGGATCCAGACCAGCCTGCGCATCCGCGCAGTCTGGTCAGGATCCATACTGTTCGCTAACAGTTTCTTCAATTCCAATAGGCTTTAAAAGCGAACAGCATGGAGCCTGACCAGACTGCGCGGATGCGCAGGCTGGTCTGGATCCATGCTGGTCGCACACCCACTATGTTGGTTTTCCCATGGCACGGCTCATATATCTGAAACAATTGACAGGATGTTGTAGTCTTTGGCAATACCGGTATGTTAAAGCCAAGTTTGCTATACAGGCAAGCTGGTGAGTACAAAGAGCTGGAAAAGCTACAGATATCCTGTAAATCTTTGCAAGTTTTGTTTGCATAGATTTATCATACCCCCTTCCAAAAAAGAGAGGTAACATGGTTTTGCTCATGTCAGCTGGTAGACCATTTGGCTTCTGCTCAATAACTAGAGAAGGCATTGACCTACAATGTTTGGGAGATTAGTAGGTCAAAGATCAAGGTCACAGGGATCTTGAGATGGAAAACAGGTTTAACTAAATAACTGAAGAGTACTTGATCTATGGCTGCCAAAATTTCATGTGGTGATTGCATGTGGTCAATGGATGACCCTTATCAATTTATTGGCCAATAGGCCAAAGGTCAAGGTCATAATGACCTTGAGATATAAAACAGGTTATGTTCAGTTAAGTAAAGATCTCTTTGACCTACAGCCTTCAGTCGTCATAGGATGATTGCCTGTTGTCAGTAGGTGGATCCAGTTGTTATGAGAGTCAGTAGGTTGGAAATAAAGTTAACAATATTAATTTTGGCATTTGATTAGTAACAGTAACTCAACAGATAGAGAGTTGGTAGTTGTGCATGAGCTCTGAGCATGCTTTATATGATTGCATATCTAGGTTTGAAATGCATAGGTGTGTTCAAATTGTGTGTGTGTACAACCATGTATTCGTACCCTAATGGAAATTACTGAGCATTGATTTTATTATTACATTTAATGTTTATTGTTGCATCATAATGTACACTTCCCAGCATGTCAATTGACATGACATATTTAAAACAATAATTAATAGACCTCTAGCTTTATTTAAGGAAATGCATTGTAATTGATCCTTTCTTAATTTTCGCAATATAAAGTATTAATTGTGTTTCAAATCTTCCTGGTCTAACTCTTCATTCACTGTGATTCGAACTTTTGACAGTTTGTGAAGACACCCATTAAATAAAAAGATTTGGATTACTTTCGTATGAACTTTTGATATTTTTCACATACTGTGAAATTATTAATATTGGTGGGGGATTAATTTACGTAGATGTTGTGGTTGATTCAGTCAACAAAATTAAATCCCAGCAAATATCATTCTATGTTTGAAGGTGAAAATCCACATATTTATCCCTGTAAAATGGCCATGAAATTAAATAATTTGACAGTAATTGTTTTGAAATCTTGCATGTTCAGTGTGACTACGATTTCTTACCTAATTTCATAGATTTTTAAATTATCAACAGTGATCTGAAATTCACACTAACATATAGACACATTGCATTTTTCTGAAATATGTTCCTTTATGTGTTTTCAGTTATTATATAGTATCTAGAATTTGGTTTCTCGTCTGTTATATAATCACCTCATTCTGTATGATAGGGACCCTTTAAACATTTACAGAATGGCAGTTAGGGAATTGTAAACATCTTTTTGTATGAGTAAAGAACATGTTCAAGAATGGTACTGTTCCTATTTAAATTTATTTTCCTAAACAGTTATGACCCTTTTATTTGTTTCAAACACATAATTCTCAAGTTAGGGCTGATTTTTAATGTCTGCATGTAATTATATTTACATAAATGTATGTGTAAGTACAGGACTGTTTGTAGCTCCAAGGTTCAGCAGATAGCCTTGTTTTATGAGAGTAAAATTTATATTATGGTAGTACAGGGTACTCATATGAGAATGATGAATGATGCATTTCTTTTAGATATGTTGTGGAAGAACAGAAATATCAAACAATTGTTTTAAATGGAAACTGTTTTATAGTTTTCAGCATAAATTGCTTTTTTTATGCCCCCAGCATCTACTGATGTGGGAGGCATATAGTGATTGTCCTGTCCATCTGTCCATCCATACGAGGTTAACCAAATGGGACCGTTTCGTCTAGCATCAATACCCCTTACTAGAATTACTTGATACTAATGCAGATGTAACCTGTGACCATTTCTCATTTTCAGACATCACTTGACCTCAGTTTGACCTTGACCTTGACCTCATTTTGGACTTAAGTTGCTTTATATGGGCAATCTCTTGGTAAACCAAATTGGACCGTTTCATCTAGCATCAATACCCCTTACAAGAATGAATTAATACTAATACAGATGTGAACTGTGACCATTCCTCATCTTCAAACATCACCTGACCTCAGTTTGACCTTGACCTTGTTTTGGTGCAAAATCTATCGACAAGGATGCCACTGGGGGCATCAAGCCTTTATTGAACGCAGCTCCATGTTTCTTTTGTAATGGAGAAAATATTACTTTACTATTTGCAGTTTTAGGGATAGACAAGAGAAATTTCAAAGAAATTGTGTGCCCCAAACTTAAGGGACAAGAAAAATAATTATTATAATGTAAACTTGTGTATAAGTTTAATAACATGTTACACAGCATCCAACTTTTGCTATGTAATAAATGATATGGAGGTTCATTATAGTATTTATAAGTGGCCAAAACAATATTAAGCTACTTGATTCAGAGCAGTTACTTCCATAAGCAGACTAAAATTGCAGTCAATGACCTTGATCCACATATAAGATGGAATGTACAATAGAAGCCTTGCATCTTAGGGGGAAAAAACACCCATCTTATGCATGAGAAAATATATGTTTTTGTTGGAGCCTGCAACATTGAAACAGAAAAAAATATCCATTTAAATTATTTAATAGTCCTTGCTTGATCAAACAAGTTTCTACAGTTATAAAACCAAGTTTGAAAACCAGTCTAATGTCTCTAGCATCTGATTGGATAAGACTGAGCACACTGTTGAAATTGATCAATGGCATGACTGCATTCTGAGACTGGTTTCCAAATGCAGCTTTAGAGCCTCACAGCCTTGTGGTGATGGTTTTAGTTTTTGGATGTTGTATGGCATGGTAGTTGTTTTGGAAACATTTTGTTTTTGAAGCATGCATGATATGGATTTTGTTCTGATTGTGATTCTTAGCCCAAATTTGTATTGCTATTGTTTTCATTATTTATGTTAGTTCAAGACATTTGTCTTACAAACTTGTAAATTGATAAGCTTGATGACATTTAAAAAAAAAAGAATTGTTTATTAATTTATATATTATTATTATTATCTTTAAGGGTATATGAGAAAATAGACAGTTTTGATGTAAATTCACAATTCATTTAGTTAAAGTAGTTTTTCTTTAATAATTGTCCATTATTTATAACTGTTCCATGACTTTTATTATACAATTTCAGCGTTACTTAAGTTCACACAACCAGTGTTAGTAAAACGTGAAGATCCTAACTCTCGGCAGAACACAGTGAAGGAAATACAGAGACGTGCACAAGATGGAGGATGGCCACAGATAATCATCTTTCCAGAGGGAACTTGCACAAATAGAACTTGCCTTATATCATTTAAATTAGGTATCAAAAACACATAGATTCTATGCCCCTCTTGCTTTGCTGATGTTAGTCAGACATGTTGGTCTGTTTGACATGTTGATATGTTGGAAGTTCAATTTTTTGGCACCTGTTTTAAGGGCCCACAAACCCTGTGGTCAGTAAATGATCTCTTTCAGAGTTGTTTTATCAGTTTTCAGCTCAACTGTTTGAAATTTTTATGCACCCAAAGGGAGGCATATTAGTTTTCAACTGTCCGTTAGTTCGTTCGTTCGTCACGACGTTAACTTTTTGCATGAAGGCACTTTACTCGCGAACCACTGCACCCAGGACCTTCAAACTTCACATGCTGATATAACTTACTGAGTACACGACCCCTACTGACTTTGGGGTCACCAGGTCAAAGGTCAAGGCGCTGTGGGGGCATTTGTCACCATTAGTGACAGCTCTTGTTTAAATACAGTAAAGACTGCCTACAGTGACCAACCTTTGGAGAATTTCAAAAAGGTCATTGTAGATAGGGAGTCTGTATACACAATCTCACTGGGAGAGGTCTTGGTTTTAGGCAAATAATACATGTTCTAGTTAGCATTTTATTAAGGACCTTTAAACACTCTTTAAACACTCTGATAAAGCATGGAATATTTTAAATGACCTTTTAAAGCATAGTTTAATATAAATCTGATTTAAAAGTTCATTTACAGTTCTGGAGAAGTTTTCTCCCTTTGAGAGGGTGGGTTAGAAAGCCGTTATAAAGGTTCGAAGTCTGGGTTCGGGGCAAAGAAATAACAGTCGCTGTACGCATCAGACGAGGTCTCTAGAAACAAGCCATTTTTCAAGTGAAATACATCGGGAGGAAATAAAAAGGTCTTTGTAGACAGAAAGTCGCTGAAAGCAAGGGGTCGCTAAGGCAGTCTTTACTGTAGTAGCCTAGTGGGTCTTTTGTAATTATGCTGTCGTCTGCATCTGTGCGTCTGTAATTGTGAATTCGCCAGTCCACAAAATTTAATCCCAATGAGCAAGTAAATTCCAGATTTTTATGTTTAAAAACTGAAATCCACAAATTCATATCCCCTCATAAAAAATGCAGAAAATTATTAAAAGATGTAATGGAAAAATTTGGTATTTGCGACATCTGGAGAATAAAAAATCCTACAAAATCACAATTTACTTGGCACTCTAGCGATAAACCGCCTATTTTTTGTAGATTAGACTATTTTCTGATATCTCAAAGTCTTGTCAATAATACAAACTCATGCGAAATAGATGTCGGGTATAAGTCAGATCATTCAAGAGTAGGTTTAACACTGAATATACAAAATCAACCGAAAGGAAAAGGATATTTTAAACTGAATAACAGTCTCTTATTAAAAGATGACTTTCAAAAAGAAATAAAGGATATAATCAAGGAAACAGCTAGATTAAATGAACAGGCAAATCCAAATACTCTTTGGGAAGTTATCAAGGGAAACATTAGGAATGTAACTATAAAATACGCTACAAAAGTAAAAAAAGAAGAGGAAAAAAAGGAAAAAGAATTACAGTTAAAAATACAAGACATAGAAAAACAAATTTTACATGACAAAAACAATATTGAGAACCTAACAGAGGAAAATGATAAGTATACAACAGAATTAAATGAATTAAATGAGAAAAAGATACAAGGAATAATTATGAGGTCAAAAGCTCAGCAAGTTGAATATAATGACAAAAATAGTAAGTTCTTCTCAAACTTAGAAAAACAAAACTATGAGAAAAAATCTATGAAACAGATACATGTAAACGGAACTATTATAACTGATCAAAAGCAAATTTTGAAAGAGCAAAAACGTTTTTATCAAAATCTATACAAAAAAGAAGAGCAAAAAACATCACAATTCGATTTTATGGATCCACAAATAAACACCCTAAGTGAAATAGAAAATAAAACAACAAGTGAAGAATTAACAGAACATGAATTCAGCATTGCCTTGAGAAGCATGAAAAATAATAATTAAAATTACCATCAATATTGTAACTGAGAAGTTTCTGCCATAAGGCCACGGTGTTCACAGAATCGAACGCTTTCCTATAATCTATAAATGAACAATATAACTTTCTATTCTGAGCTAAATACATATCTATTAACATTTTCAAAGAAAATATATGGTCGACTGTACAATACTTTTTTTCTAAATCCAGCCAGCTCTTCACAAAAAATATTATAACTTTCTAAAAAAATACTTAATCTAATATTTAACGCGGAAGTAAATAGTTTGCCAAAACAACTAAGAATTGTTACACCTCTATAGTTATCAGGGTCAAAAAAAGCTGTTTAGAGCAGAGCAAAACCAGGAAAAGTTTTGCCCACAAAGTTAAATGATTTGACAGTAGGATTGAGAGGATTTATTGTTGTGACTAGGGATCCAACTTGTAACCTTGAAATGGAAAGCTTTATGCTTACTCTACCAGGTCCACTGGCAGCTGAGCAAATACTTATATAATTAAGTACATTTAAAAGGGAGAATTACAGTAAACTATATTTTTCTTTTCAAAAACCACATTTCTGATATGTACATGGAATATAAACTTTCTCTGAACTTCTGTACAATCAACTTGTTTCCTGAGGGACATTTATTATGCGCCGTATGTTAATAGCCTGTTAAAGGCATTCTTCATTGGTGTAACTGTCAGTATTTATTATACTTAACAGGTGCTTTCCACCCTGGAGTTCCCGTTCAACCTGTCTGTCTGAAGTATCCTAACAGATTGGTAAGTACCAAAAATTTCAGTTTCCTAATTTAGTTACTGGGCAAAATATTTTCATTTATTTCTAGACTTTCTACAAGGGAGAGAGCATTTCTCATCCACTTTAAATTGATGATAAATGCCTTTAAAGTTATATAACTCTGCTATGATGCCTTCTTCTCAGTTACCTTTCCTTGAAATTTTATCCAGGCATTCAGTCCCTTGGTTCACCTGATGGGGCCCCATTTGAGCCTTGCTGAAGTATGTAATGAAAGTCACTATACTGCAGTAGTATGTGGCAGTGTAGTAGGAGCTGAACTTTATATTTTGTCATTTGGTGTCTGTGAAAGGAAGAATATAATATTTTTTCTGATGACTTATTCACTGTGAGTGCATACTATAAATATTCTATTAACTTTACAAAATGGTAGTTGCATAATAGATGATTAGAATAGATCTCAAAGACTTTTGCCCCACGTGGCAGATAAATAATTGATGTTTTGAATAATTTTCAACTTAAAAAAATTGATTGGCAGTATTTTTGGTATGGAGATATCTCAGCTGACAAAATCTGAGGAAAAATTTCTTATTTTTGACAAGTAAGTTAATAAACTACTCCAAGCTTTGATATGATGCAGTTAAGTAGATCATAAACTGGGCTACCACCACTTGCATTGCAGGTTATTAAGTGAGAGGGTCTTATCATTAAAAGCCCAAGAAAACTTCCATCAGTGATATATATGTTCATATGTTTTGACAGTTGCAGTTTGCACATTATATCTTACAATTATACAGAAGTGTAGTCAGCTGTATGAACTTCTAAGCATGAGAAACCAGTGAACAAAAAAATAATGCAGAAAGTGACACATGAAACATAAATTACTTTGTATCAGACAGTTGACATGATTAAACATTGCCATCAGTAAAGTCAGTTGATCTGATATCCAATCTAAGGAAAGGTAGTTACATTGTGAATCACTGAGTCATCTTCAATACACGGCACTGCCTAGATGTGGCATTGTATAAACTGTTCATTATGTCTCAGATTCTAATATTCCAGTAATTGCAGATTTTCCCGAATTGTGACCATAATGCACATAGACAAAATACGTTTTTACAAAACTTGTAAAATTCAGATATTTTGTATCTGAGTAAACTTTATACAGAATACCTTTCTGTATTATTAAAACTTTATATAGAATTCTAAGAAATAATGCATCATGAATGCTAATAATATAAGTGAAAGAAGTAAATGGCAAAATGTTTTTCTTCTAATATTTGCAAAGAATAAATCTGAAATGACCACACTGTGAAATCTATTCCATATTTCAGAAATAGCTGACTGCTCAGCAGTATATCTAGAGCATGTGTACCGTAATTATGATTAGCAATTAATGATCCCCTGAACTGCAGATAACCTTGCTCAGGGTGATGCTGTTTTGAACCTTAATTGGCAAGAGTAAATTGACAGTCACGAGAGCCTGAGTATTATTTTATATACATTTCTAAATATACAGGATCAATTTCCCCCACAATTTCATTTTTTGCCTGGATTCAGCAAACTTACGCTCTGAAACTTACACTAAAGAGTAGTTTGCCAATAACTTTGTCTATAGCATATTTGTATGGCTGAAATTTTGCTGAGTCATCGTCAGGTGCAAGAATAAAGATTCTTGCAATGTGCCATTGCAATCTGTAAATATTTGACAATGCCAGAGCAAAAGGAAAATTCAGAATTTGGAAGTATTAAGTTTCCAACTTTAAGATGAATGCAAGCTGTAGGCTCATATTCATCAACATTTAGTCTGAAACTTAAAGGCACTGACCTCCAGATTTGGCTAAAAATAATCTTTCTCTCAAATTGAAGTTTGGTCATATTATAACATCAGATTCTAAAATATTTTTAAAATTCCAAATCAAGAAAAAAAATGACTGTATTGGGAATTGAACCCCGGACCACCGTGGCAATAAAGAATTTTTCCCGTCATCGTAACCAGTAGAGGTATTATAGCAGAATTAGTGAATTATGTCTTCAAAATATAGTTATTTATAATCAAGACAGTTTACCTGGAGTGAAGCGTTACAAACACTTTTCATTTTCATCGTAAAAAGTAGTATAAACAGCAAATTCTCATTTGTTTCCGTAACATATAGTTTTTGTTTTCAAACAATCTGGAGGCCAGTCCCTTTAAAGACTTATGACTACAAACTAAACAAAAAAAATGAATTGTGAAATGCTTGTATGCTGTTGAAACTTTGCATACCTCTTTATAGTAAATACTCTATATCATCATTATGTCAGTACAGAAATTAATCCCACTGAGCAAAATTTATGTTACTCCCATTTATTTTAACTTGTAACATGTGAGATAAATTAGTTAGTGTACACCCTTTACTTACCCAGCAAAATTTTATGACCAAAACATTTAATAGTTTGACAATCTTGTTAATGAAAAATTTGCAAAAAGCACAAATGGCATTTTTTTTCACATTTCAGGATACAGTGACATGGACGTGGGAGGGGCCAGGAATGTAAGTACTTGTTCAAGATTAATTATGATAAAAATTCTCACTTTCTGACATAGTTGTTATTAAATTGGAGCTGGTGTGCCTGTATAGTAGAAGATGAGTTATGAAATGGTGGACTTTACTGAGTGATTTAAAAAATAAGCTTACTTGTTTGTTTTCATTTGTTGATTTACTGAGGTAAACTTTAATGAAAAAAGTGCAGACACAGATGTGATACATAATCGGATTTCCACCTAATGTAATACAAATATTGTTTCTTTTGGTTTTTATTTATTTGTGAAATAGAAGCTTTACTTAAAGATTGTTATGACTTTTCTCATTTCCAGATTTACAATGTTGTGGCTCACATTATGCCAGTTCAGTACCAGTTTAGAAATAGAAGTAAGTATGTAGTAAATAAAGGATATTTTTTGTTTCAATGTAAGATCGAAATATACAGCCAAACTTCGTTAACTCTAACTCGGATAATTCGTACACCACCTTCTCTTAAACCCATCGTGAGGTACTGGAAAAATCCCTGTATAATGAATTTTGTTTGATAAACAACCAGTTAATGAAGTTCGACTGTGTTTCACCAAGTGAAGACTGTTGTATGCAATATTTTCATGAGTGGCACAGCCACAAGTCAAGATAAATTATGGTGTTTACTAGTGAAATATGTTTTGTCTCTTGCATGTGAAACAAACAAATTTTCTTTTTATTTTATGATTCTCAGTGATTTTAACTAAATTATACCCATTTTACTGCGCAATGTCACATGCATTGCGTCGTGATGTCACATTGTAGTGATGTCACAATATCTGTATTGAAAAATTGTCTTTTAGTTCTATAAAGGTTTAAGATTTCTTTTACATTTTATTATAGTGGAGCTTTTATTTTTATTTTCGTATAGGTATTTATATACGTCTATAACTTACTGAAGTACAGTTTTGCAAAACAATGTTCGATTATTTCTAATTTATCTTCTTTAGCATTCAAGTGTAGTCCTGTACCAGTAAAGTTGATATTATTACTGCTTTGAAACAGCAGTATATGACTGTATATATTTCAGTATGTGACTGTATATATTTCAGTATATGACTGTATATATTTCAGTATGTGACTGTATATATTTCAGTATGTGACTGTATATATTTCAGTATATGACTGTATATATTTCAGTATGTGACTGTATATATTTCAGTATGTGACTGTATATATTTCAGTATGTGACTGTATATATTTCAGTATTTGCCAGTATATGTGCCGAATGAGGAGGAAAAGGCAGACCCAAAGTTATACGCTCATAATGTGCGGAAAGTAATGGCCGAGTAAGTATACTTGGAATGTGCCTTTGAAGAAATAAATTGTATGTCAGTTGTTAGAGCCAGTAAATTTCATGGAAATTGGAATGCAATTGTTGTATATAGTTTCATCAAAGAAAAACAGTTGACATAAAATTTTGTTGGCATGTCTTAAAAACAACAACAAAAAAAGCAACAAAAAACACATTTATTTTTCAGAGCATTAAAAATTCCTGTGACAGATCATACTTACGATGATTGTCGTCTGATGATGAAGGCTCGTAAACTAAATCTACCAATGGAATCTGGTCTAGTAGAGTTCCAGAAACTACACAAGAAGTTAGGGTAAGTTGGCGTAATTTTCTCTGAAGAAGTTGGATGCAGTAGGCTGTAAGCTTGGCAGCAGTTGTATAGTAAAATGATAGTAGTCAAACCGGTGTTAGCCAGCCAGCCAAAGGTGCAGCATAATCTGGCTGCTAAAGGCAAGTGGCTGCTTAGGAGAGGTTGAAATTAGAACAGAAAGTCAATTTTGGGAGGTAAGCTGACTGGCTGCTTAATAGAGGCAGGTTCAACTGTATTCTAGGAAATTCCATACTCACTAGTTCATGTAGCAGTGGATTTTATTCTGGTAATTTCACAGTTAGATTGTCAAATGTTATATCACTGATCTGGAATCATATTTTAAACATGGTGAGTATTGCTTGATATAAATATTTAGAGATTCTTAATAAAACACACAAGTAAAGACAGATATGCATAATTTCTTCGGGCCTCCATGGTTGAGTGGTTATGGTCCCTTGCCCTTGACCACTGTGGGTTGGAACCTCACTTGGGGTGTAGAATCACTTCATATGAGGAAGCCATGCAGCAGACAGGCAGGTAGTTCTATCCAGCTGTAGCCCTGTGCCTGAAGTTTTATAAGAGGTGTGAAAAAAAAAAAAAATTGTTCTGCATTTAAGATTAAACTTACCTCACTCTTTAACACCAGAACTAGAACGTAATTCACTAAGTGAAAGATAGTTTGATCTTGGAGACTTTGACTCAAAAGTATTCTGTGTAGAGTATACCATGAAATCATTTAATTTCTTTGGCATGAGTTTCATCCAGAAAGATAGTTTTGTTGGGCATGAGTGTGTACTCCTCACAGTGTAAAGATAGAATAAACAAAGCATTTTTATAGGCTCGTCTCTGAAAATGCGAGGCGTATTATGTGAACACCCGTGGCAGGCAGTTGACGTCCAAAGCATGTCTGCTCTCTTAAGTCGAACAGTTTTCATCCAATCTTCATCAATTTTGCTGACAATGTTTGTGGGCATAATATCTCGGCCAGATTTGATAACCACCCAAATCGCTCCATGCACTCCTGGATTATGGCCCTTGAATTACTCCAAAAACTGCGAATTTCCTTGTCTGCTCTATAAGTCAAACAGTTTTCACCTGATTTTCACCAAACTTGCTGACAATGATTGTGGGTATAATGTCTCATCCAAGTTTGATAACCACCCAATTCCCCCAAGGCACTCTAGGGTTGTGGCCCTTGAATTACTTGAAAAACTGCAAAGTTAGCCTTGTCCGCTCTTTAAGTTGAATAGTTTTCATCCGATCTTCTCCAAACTTGCTGACAATGTTTGTGGGAGTAATATCTCGGCCAAGTTTGATAACCACCCAAATCGCCCCAGACACTCTTGGATTATGGCCCTTGAATTAGGCCAAGTTCGATGACGGGTGTATTTTGTGACAGTCTGGCACTCTTGTTATGTTTGTTTGGATTCATTTTCATTATATTGATGCAACCAAGAAATCCATAAAAATCAGTTTTCCATGAACAATATTGATTTTTACAATGTCATACATTAATGGTCTAAAATATTTTAGACTGATTCCTCAATATGTTTTGATTGTTGTAAATTTCAGGATCAATTTAGATCAGATGCACAACATGTTGGAGAAGTTTAGCAGTATAGATTTACAAGGCAAAGGTGGTATAACATTGTCCGAGTTTGCCAAATACTTACAAGTTCCAGAATCTCAGTCTCTTGAAGAGGTGTTTGCCATGTATGATAGGGTAAGTGGATATTTAAGCAGACAACTATCCATCATTCTCTTTGTTCCAAAATCCTTGTCAGTCTGTACATCCCGAAAGTATTGTTCTGTTATCCATCATAAAATGACTTGTCTATCCATTGTCCTAAAATCCTGGTCAGTCTGTCCATACTGAAATCTTTGTCCATACATCCATCCCAAAAGCCTTACCTAATTATGTCTCCCACACCACTGTGGTGGGAGACATATTGATTTACTCCAGTCTGTCTGTCTGTCTGTCTGTCACAAATCTTGTCCACGCTCTCAGTCGAACATTTCTCATCCGATCTTCACCAAATTTGAACAAAATGTTTGCCAATAAGGCCTCGGCCAAGTTCAATAACAAGCCAAATCGGCCCAGGCACTTCAGATTTATGGCCCTTGAATTACCAAAAGTCACTCTGTATCCACACTCTTAAGTTATTGGTGCATGGTTAATGCCAGTATCCGCACTCTAAGTTATTGGTGCATGGTTGATTGCCAGTATCCGCACTCTAAGTTATTGGTGCATGGTTGATGCCAGTATCCGCAGTCTAAGTCATTGGTGCATGGTTGACTCAGGTACATAACTTTTCAGATGATAAGGCAGTTGTGAGACATGCGCTTTTCTCAAAAGCAGCTCTAGTTCCTTGCTCATTCATCGATCCATCTTGAAATCTTTGCCCATTTATCTCGAAATCCTTGTTTGTCCATCCATGAAATTCATTGTCTGTCCATCCCGCTCTGTCCATACATTCATCCTTGATCATCCTCTTGTCCATGCATCTTTACCGAAATTCTTTTCCATTTATCTATCAATTTCAAAATTATTATCTATCCATCTAAAAAAATTTGTCTGTCCATCCATTTCAGTCCATCCATCTATCCATCCATCTCAAAATCTCTGCCAAGCCCGCCCACTTAGCTCAATAGGAAGAGCACAGATCTACGGATCTCAGGGTCTTGAGTTCGAGCCCTGGGCAAGGCGTATGTTGTCCGTGACAATTTGATAAAAGACATTGTGTCTAAAATCATTTGTCCTCCACCTCTGATTCATGTGGGGAAGTTGGCAGTTAATTACAAAGAACAGGTTTGTAATGGTACAGAATCCAGGAACACTGGTTAGGTTAACTGCCCACCGTTACATAACTGAAATACTGTTGAAAAACGGCGTTAAACCCAAAACAAACAAACAAACAAACAAAATCTCTGCCTGTCCTTGTCTATCCATTCATCCATCCCTATCCATCCATCAAAAAATTCTTGTATGTTCATCCATCCATAAATCCATATCTCCTACAGTTTGTAAAGAATCTGGTAATATATTGCTGTGATTTCAAGCAGTAAATCAGTTACTAGTTTAAGAGACAACCAACACCACAATTAGTTCTCACAATAAATAGGTTTACCGCTTGTAGCATTTGAGAATTTAGTATACATGTGTATCAGTTTGATTCAGTAGTCATTTAGGAGTTACATATGAAGTTTATAATAATGTAATTTAGCTTGATAGAAATAAAAACCAGGTATATTTTAATCACTGATGAGTAGGCTTCATTGAAAAGGCAGTTTTGGTATTATACTATGTGGTGTTACCTCAGAAAACTTCCATTTGAAGGGCCGATACCTTAACCACTTCACCTACATTCTGACCTGTTTAATGTATGAATAAGGGTCTGTATGTAGAAATGCAGACTGTGAAAATAGTAACTGATGTTAGATGTATACATTTCTAAAGTACTAAATCTCATTTTTAAATTAAACGTAAAAATGAAACAGGTAAATGTATAACAAAAATGTAATTTTTAAGCTTGAAGCAGAAAGGAATAGAGGTAAACATATTTTTAAGCTTACCACATCAAAGCATTTGGAGCTTGATGCAAGAAGGCAAAATGTAATTTTAAAGCTTTATGCACAAAAGTATAGAGGTAAACATATAAATTAGTAAAATGTATTTTTAAAGCTTTAAACACTAAGGCATACAGGTAAACATAATAGTAAAGTGTATTTTCTAAAGTGTGATTTTAAAGCTGTAAGCATAAAAGCTTAGAGGTAAACATATCAATTAGTAAAATGTAATTTTAAAGCTTTAAGCAATATGGCGTACAGGTAAACATACTAGTAAAATGAAATGTTACAAGCTTTAAACACAAAGGCAAAGAGGTACACATATTAATTAGTAAATTGTAATTTTAAAGCTTTAAACAAAAAAGGGTACAGGTAAAAGTATTACTGGTATCAAAATGAAATTTTGGAGCTTAATGTGCAATGGCATACAGCTAAACATATTAGTGAAATTTTAGGCATAGAGGTAAAGGTATTGATTAGTGAAATATGGTTTTAAAGCTTGAAGTACAAGGACATATATGTAAATTTATTAGTAAAAGGTAATTTTGGAGCTTAATATGCATTGGTTTACAGGTAATGTAATTTAGAAGCTTAAAGCTCAAAGGCATATATATAATCATATTTGAGAAATGAAATTTAAAGCTATAAGCATAAAGGCTTAGAGGTCTTCATATTATTTAGTAAAATGTAGTATTATAGCTTAATTAAGCACAAAGGTATCTAGGTAAGCATATTAGTAAAATGAAATGTTAAAGCTTAAAGCAGAAAAGGTATCTAAGTGAGCATATTATTAAAATGAAATATTTAAGCTTAAAGCAGGGGTAGTTGTGAAGCTATTAGTGAGCTTAAAGCACAAAGGTGTCGAGGTAAGTGTAATAGTAAAATGTAAAAGCAATCTGCACTGGAAGTTGCAAAAAGTAAAGAGTACAGACAGGAGATAATTGTATCTGTTTTTGTGTGTGTGAAAGAGATAATAATTAATTAAAACCATTGTAACCTTGTGATATTTATAGAGTCTTCGCAGTAATATTTTTTGTTTAATATTAATTTTATGATTTTCAGGATGACTCAGGGTCAATAGATTTCCGAGAGTATGTGATAGGTTTATCTTTGATCTCAGCACCAGCAAATACAGAAAGTACGATCTCCTTAGCATTCCAGGTGAGCTTTGATGTCAGTAATTTTTTTGTAAAAATATTAACTTACTTGATAGAATTATATTGGGTCCACATTTCCATCTGTTTTAAGGTATTTCTGTAAGGTCATTCTCTGGGGACTAATTTTCAGGATTTTTTTTATGCCTCTGCCATAAAATGGGAGCGGGGTGGGGGCGCATATAGTGTTACCCCTGTCTGTGTGTGTGTTCGTTTGTCCGTCCGTGTGTTTGGGAAAGGGTGATGTTCGTGTCCGGTCCATAACTTTGACATGCATGGTCCAATTTCAAAATAATTTGACACAAATAATAAGCATAGATAGACGATGTGTCATGCACAAAAACCAGGTCCCTAGGTCTAAGGTCAAGGTCACAGAGGCCAAAGGTCACATACAAGAATGACTTTGTCCTGAGCATTTCTTCTTCATGCATGGAGGGATTTTGATGTAAGTTGCCTCAGTTGTATACCCTCATGAGACAGAATGTCATGCCTAAGAACCAGGTCCCTAGTTTAGAATTACTTCCCTTTGTTGTTACTATAAATAGCTTATATTGTAACTTTCTTATTACTGGTCATAGGGAAAAAACAAGACCACTTTTCTGTAGTACAACATGCATGTTACATCCAATTTAGAGAAGTATTTTAACCTATCTCTACCTGGTATTAGTTGTTCATATAAATAACTTATGCCTGTGATGTTTCTCATGTTGCGGGGGCATCCGTGTCTGTGACACATTCCTAGTTTTTGCATCAATATTTTTATTGCATCAGTACAAGAAATCAAATCCCGTCAAAAATATCACATTTCTATTTATCATTTATAATACCATTAAAATTTGAAATCCACAAAATTTCATGCCAACAGAAAATGTTTTACGGTAATGCTTTCCATGATAACAGGTACGTTAAGTTAGTTTGGGCTATAGATTTGAATATTTGGCTGAATCAGCAGAGTTACTCTTTATGCACAATGGTTCTCAATGGCTGAGTGGTTAAGTTGCTGACTTTGAATGACTTGACTTTCACCGATGGGGGTTGGAAATGTCACCTGGGGCATAGAATTTTTTATGTGAGAAAGCCATCTAGCTGGCAACTGAGAGGTTGGTGGTTCTACCCAGATGCCCACCAGTGTTCTAAACAATGTTCAGAGGGGCACGTGGGAACTTCCTCCATCATTAAAAGCTGGAAAAGGTTCCATATGACCTAAATTGTGTCACTGTTACAACAAAAACATAACAAACAAACTCTGTATGCACATGGTAATGTTAGACATTGGTTCAGATTTGTACTGACTGTTAATATCAAATTTTTTGTACAGTGTAGAATTAAATTATGACCTGATTATTCAAAACTTCAAGATAGAGTATAACAATTTGGTCAATAAAAAAATAGGGTAGTGTGCTTGCCTTTTTTTTTTAAGATACAAAAAATTTGTATCTCAAGCAAGCTATTATTTAGTTGAAAGTCACAGTTTTGGTGACACTTTAAAGCTACTGTTTCATAGATTTATATATATTACAGTTGTTCGACTCGAGTAAGCAGGGTTATATCAGTGAGGATGACTTGTCTCATATACTGTACAACTCCTTTGCTATGGTAGATGTTGATGTGGCGGAACTCTTCAAACAAATTGATGCTGATGAAGATGGGAAAATAACCTATGGTAATTTGATAAACCATTTACTAATGGTGACCCTTTGATTATGGTAATGAGCCCTTGGTGACCATGTGGTTAGGGTCACAGACTGCTTATTGCTTGCTCCTCACTGATGTGGGTTGGAAACCTTGCTTGGGATGTAGAATTCTGCCACATTGGAAAACCATACAGATGGCTTGCAGGTTTGTGGTTCTACTCAGGTGCCTGCCTAGACTTGAAATATTGCTCAGACGCGAAGCTAGGAGTATTTCTCCACCATTGAAACATGGAAAGTGGACATATAATTGTGACATTGTGATGTTAAACCCAACCCAAAAAAATGCTTGTGGTGGCCATGAGTACTGATTTTGACTTACAAACATTAAATACATGGTCTTCTTTATTCTGTGTAAAAAGAAAAGTTTCTAGCACTGCTGTTCACACCTAAAATACATTTAAGTGTCTTACTTACAACATCATTGAGAGCAATGTCAAATGAATATTTGAAGATGAGGATGAAAATATCTGTGGTAGTCTTGTCATATGATTTCAGCAAGAAATGGCTTAAATATTGTTTGAAATGCCTTTTTGGACAAAAAATGACTGGCACCAGTAACTGAATTGGCCATTATCTGACTATTGTTTTTATACACCCGTCCCTGAAAGAGCGGGGCATATTATGTGAACACCCATGGCGGGCTGCGACCAAAAGCATGTCCGCTCTAAGTCGAACAGTTTTCATCCGATCTTCACGAAACTTGCTGACAATGTTTTTGGGCATAATATCTTGGCCAAGTTCGATAACCAACCAAATCGCCCCAAGCATTCTTGGATTATGGCCCTTGAATTTACGTAACTGAGTATTTAGACGGGCATATTTTGTGACAGTCTGGCACTCTTGTTTGAGGGTTTTTTTTGTAGCTGAAGTATGAAGTTTTTGACTCATCTGTTTTGAAGACCAATGTCAAAATGATTTAAGTTTTTTAAGTACAATCTTCAAATCAAACAGCATGCTGAAACTGGTCTCCATAGTCTGGTTTAGAAATCTTAAAGGTTTTCAAGCCACGATACTGGATGTCTGACACAGCATGTCTCCCACATCAATATTTAGTGAAATATAACGTACAGTAAGTAAGATATCTTTTTCTGTCTTTTTTGCAGAAGAGTTTAAAGCCTTTGCAGAGAAGAAACCAGAATATGCACCAATATTTTTGGCCTACCAAGAACTAAGTAAAAGTAATGTTAATGAAAACGCAACCATGGAAACCGTAAAGGAAGAAGATGAGGACCACATAAAGTCAGAATAGGTCAAGGTCACTGGCTGAACTATTTATAGACATAATGATCTTTTTATGAAAACCTTTCTAGAGTAAGATGGCGAGCATTTAATGTCAAAATAGTTTCAAGGTAAAGGTCAGGCCCTTCCACAGAGTGTAGTATTTATAGGTTATTAATTTTGTTTCATGAAATATGAAGAAAATCTCCATCAGAGATACTGCACGTTTTTAGGAGCGCAATCTACAAAAGAAGAGCATGCTTCTCAACGCATAGTTAATAGTCTTTAAATTGCATTGGCATGTGCTCTTAATCTATTTTATGCTAATCAGATAAGTGTGTTCTTTAGCCTGAGTAAAATTGAAAATATCATGGTTAGTGTTTTTTATGTGACAACCATGAAAATGACATAAATCATGTGATATGAAATTTGTTTGTTAATATGGTAAAGTATTGTAAGCACAAAGAGATTGAAGATACCTAAGTAATACATAGTAGAAGTGACATTTTCTGTTTGTTGCACCAGATTAAAAATTGAAATTCTTACGGTCCAGTTCTATTTATATTAAAAAATTTATCATAATTGAAAATCAATACAGTTTAACACGGTATAATAAAACTTTAAAAGCTTAAGCAGTTTTGGTATTCCTTTTCGGTATTTAAAACACTGGTGTGCTTTTATTAGCGTGGAAGGGTCTGATCAAGGTGATTGGGGGAATTAGTTTTAGAGTTATTTTTGAAGCTGTAGAATTTAGCTGAATAACTTTCTTGAGCTTAAGAATGTTTTATATTTTGTAAGTTTTAAGACAGTTGTTTTAAAGTGATATTGCTATATTTTCATGTTTTTATGTTGCTTTCAAAAAGTGAAGACAATTTGTTCTTCATTGCAGTAAATGTTATCTGCTAAATAACCCATATAAAACATGTGAAATAGGAGAATATATATATATGTATATGTAAATATAGGTGGTGCTTCTGAAACTTGCTTTGGGGGGCACTTAAAGCCTTACATTGTTACATTTAGATAGTACCGGTAGGACAAAATTTACTTGGACAAAATCTTTTGAATATTTTTACATAAGCAGACAAAAAAATCCTTTATCAATAAAAGTAGGATGACTTAATGAATTATCAATTTGAATATAAATATTATCATTGACTTAATAAATTGCAATTGATATTTCTCTCATATTGAACTAGGGCATTTGTGGCAGAAGATTCATAATAGCTTATAATGTTAAAATCCTTTAAGGTGAGAAAGTTAGCCAGTCAGCTTCCCAAATATCAGTAGTTCTACTCCTGTGAAAGCTGAACTATTTGAAGGGCCTACTCCATCCAAAGTTGGTGGCCATTTGACTTAAATTGTGACCTGTTTGAAACACAAGGAACTGAAAACAACTTCTCAAACAACCTGCTAGAAATTGAAATAATTTCACACAAATATTTCTTTGATGACCCGTTGCCGGGATCATTCAAATAATTTCAAATCATTGAAAACATGGCAGCCTGAAGGCACGGTCACTTTTCCCTATACATGTATGCATATAGTAGGAACTTTAAACTAGAAAAAATCTTCAAAGGCAGTCATAAGGAACAAATTAGTTGAATGAAATTTAGCATTACTGGTATAACAATGAATGTTCGAGGATATTGTCTGCCTATGTAGAAATGAGTAATCGGTTTTTTTCTGTCCAAGAAGAATTTTTTTTAGAATATTCTTGCTGAATGTGATGCTGAAATGCTCAGTTTTATTTCTTGCTCAGAGACTTGCAAGCCATATTCATTGAGTAATCTCATAATGTTAATATTCTATTTGTTTACAAAGCATTTATATATATATGTTTATTTTGATGTAATTTCTCTGTAGCGTGACATGACTTGTTTGCATGCAATAATTTTTGTTTACAGTTTTGTTGTTGTAGAAAATGACTTTGATTTTATCCGAACAGTCAGGTTATACAAGACTGATATTGGAGAGGTGCAATTTTAAAATAAGACCTTTTTATATGTCCCGCTTCTCAGAAGAGTGGTATATGGTTTTGCTCATAGTTGGTTCATCCATTGGTAGAAAACCATTCAGTTTCTTGTCATTGGTAGACCATTCAATTTACACTCGGTAACTGGAGAATGCTTGGGCCTACAATGGTCAAACTTCATATGATGATTGTCTGTGAACAGTAGATGACCTTTGTCTTTTAGGGTCAGTAGATCAAATGTCAAGGTCGAATTGAACCTTAGAATGAAACTGTTTCCAGTAAAGAAGTAAAAATGCATCAGACTTAGAAGTATGGTTGCATGTGGTTAGTAGATGACCCCTATTGTTTTTGGGGGTGGGAGCAGTAGTTCAAAGAGAATGAAAATGGTTTCTGTTCAATAAGTAAAGGACCCTTTGGCATTCTGCCTTCAGACTTCATGGCATGATTGCCAGTGGTAAGTTGATGACCCCTGTTATTTTATGGGTCATTATGTAAAGCATAAATGTCTAAAAAAGTTTCTGCCTGGTATCTAAAGAACACTTGTTCTACTGCTTTTTAATTTCATAGAATTATCATTCAGCAACATTAGGGGCCATTAGGTCAAAGGTCACAGTGACCTTGAAACTTAAAATGGTTTTTGATCACTATAACCATCAGATTTCATATTATGATTGCCTGTGGTTAGGAGATGATGAGCCCCATTGTTTTTATGAGTCAGTACTTCCAGGGTCATAGTCACAATAGCCTTGAGATTGAAAACATTTCATAATCAGTTCGGCCTATGACCTTTACACTTCTTAGGATGATTGCTTGCAACCAGTAGATGACCCATTGTTTTTGAGGTCATAAGGTCAAGGTCACACCATACAATTTGACAGACCCGTTTGCCACCAACAGGCTATCATTAGGGGGCATATATGTTTTACAAACAGCTTGTGTGTATTTTATTGATAGAAGGCCCATTGTAGGCAGGTCCTTTCTTATTTATTTGTATATACTTGCCAATACTTTCCTGTCCCTTTTTCAGTCAAACATGTTTTTATATATAGATCATCAGTAAGTAGAGAAGGTTATTTATTAAATTAATATAAAAATATTTTAAAAAATCATGCCCATACTATTAGTTACTGTTGAATTTGTTTCCTGGTTATGTTTAGCAGGTGAAGTGTAATACTAAGTGATGTTCTCAAAGTCTGAAATACTGTAAAACCGGAAATGCATTTTTTTGTTTGTCTGTATTAAGTATAAGGAGAACTATTATACTCGCTCTTATTTTCTGCTGTTTCATTCTGGTGCCTGGTTAAAGTTTTGATGCACTTCCATTTTTGTCTCTATTATTTGGTGGATTTGTGTCAAACAGTTGTTCCTCATCATCATCCTCATAACGTGACAAAGGGCCATATCTCTGCACCTATATTTTGTAATTTATTCCATTTTGATGCAAATTCACTCTATCTCCATTATTTTGACATAGATCTGATTTACATATGACATATTAATCACTCTAGTGATAACTAGTTCTTTCAGATATGCCTTTTTTTCACTATCCAGCATCAAAATAGTCGAGTATGCTGTCTTCTCTGATGCTCTTGTTCTTCAGCTACTGATGTTGTAAATATGTGGAACACTTTGTAATAACCAGATTTATAATTTTGAATGTGTCGTCATTGGATGAACATGAGTTTAAATATAGTCAACCTGATTTCAGATTATAGTAAACTCGAGTTCGGATATAATAAACAAGATTTTGGATATGGTAAATGTTCAGACAAAATAAAGCATGCAGTTTATTTTATATCGCCATAGGAGAAGTTACAGAGTAGCAGAAGTGTAGTGGTCATGAATAATTATTTATCAGTAGTAAAAATATACCAGGTCTAAATTTGACAGACCTATAGATGGAGAATGACAATAGACGTAGGCATGTTTAACTGAAACTTGTTTGAAATATTTTATTCTTTTTATAGTTATTTCTGAATGTATTTGTAATTGTATGTATCATTGTATAGAAAGAAAAAGTCTGTTATCCATTCATCCACAGTAATTATTAAGCCTATCACCAAATGAATAAATCGATGCATCACAACTATTTAAGGGGGATGGGGAGGTAATACAGGAACACTATTTGAACAAAGTTTCAGTGAAATCTGTAAAATATAGCAGTCACAAAATTTAGTTAAAAATTTGGTGAAAAGACTGCCCGAGAATGATTTTGAACTGCCCTAGAATAACTTAACTGCCTTAGTATGACTGAATGGAGCCAGAATAACTTTGAACTGACAGAATGGCGCCAGAATAACTTTGAACTGACTGAATGGAGCCAGAATAACTTTGAACTGACTGAATGGAGCCAGAATAACTTTGAACTGACTGAATGGCGCCAGAATAACTTTGAACTGACTGAATGGCGCCAGAATAACTTTGAACTGACAGAATGGCGCCAGAATAACTGAACTGGCTGAATGGCACCAGAATAGCCTTGTACTGACTGAACGGCGCCAGAATAACTTTGAACTGACTGAACGGCGCCAGAATAGCTTTGAACTGACTGAATAGCGCCAGAATAACTTCACACTGACTGAATGGCGCCAGAATAACTTTGAACTGACTGAATGGCGCCAGAATAACTTTGAACTGACTGAATGGCACCAGAATAACTTTGAACTGAACTGACTGAATGGCGCCAGAATAACTTTGAACTGACTGAATGGCGCCAGAATAACTTTGAACTACCTTAGTAAAACTTTTAACTGTCCGAGATTGACTTTAAAATGTCTAATTGTATCTTAATATTTTTATCTTTTATGTTGTTTTAATTTATATTGTCACGCTGTTAAATTTGCACACATTTCAAGATTCCACCTAAACCATATTGACTCCGATGTATGTATTACATAAGATCCATATTATTTTTATCAACTTGATAATAAAATAAATATAATGGGGAAAAACTGTGTTATGTTGTTATTGTATTCATAGAAGTGTAAGAATGATGCAGAAGGTCCTAGTTTACAGTGCTTATGGTGCTGTAAGAAAAGCTTGAAATTTGTTACCCAAGGATCCTGGTAAAGTAGTGGGTATATTGTTTGCTGTTATTGGTGGTTGGTTGCTCATTAAACCATTTTCGATCACTCTTGACCTGTAGCTATTCTATTTCATAGCAATAGTCTATTGCCTTTAAAGAGTTGACAACAGCGTACTTTAGTTGAATGTCCATTAACCATGGTAGCTGTTGAGGAATTTAGCAATCCCACCATGTGTAAGGAGTCAGCCAATGAAATACACCAATAAAAATAAGTAGTTGTTTTACTGCAGTAAGACAAGACTGGAAACAACTGGTTCAACTGCTCCTTGGAGTAGTGTTAAACCAGCATAAACAAAAAACAAATACTTAAAATACTACCACGGTAACACATACACTTTTAATGCTACAGCTGTCATACAGATTAACAGTTCTTATCACAATTAAAGAAGGCCTTATTGTTTTGGAGGTAAGTAGGTCATAAGTATGCTGAAACTGATAGGGCCTAATGGCATTAAATTTTCTAGTACGACTGCCTATGGAAGCATGGGAAGCTGTTGATAATTTGTGTTTTGTCAGAAGAAAACATACCCAATATCTGTGCATTAAAGATCCTACTAATTTTGTGCTAATTAGTGTTAATTGGCATTCACTGATTTTCTGATATCAACGCCTGGAGAAACCTGATGGAGTTTCCATGCTACCTCTGATTATTGATTTCTAGAATTAGCACGTGATCAAAATTGCATGTTTGAAACGAAAAGGAGGCAATGCTGCCAAGAACAGAACACTAGGTCTGTATTAATTGAATTTACCTTATAGTTTGATAACTATGACACGCGTTCATGTTCCTTCTGACATCTATACAAGAGGGCCAAGATGATCCTAGATCGCTCACCTGAGTAACACACAACAGTGTAAACAACACACAACAGTGTAAACATGTTTTACCTAGTGATTCATGGAGACAAATATTCTGACCAATTTCCATTAAGATTGGACCACAAAACATGGTCTCCAGAGTATAAACAAGCTTTTCCTTTGATTTGACCTGGTAACCTAGTTTATGACCCCACATGACCCAGTTTCAAACTTGATCTAGATATCCTCAAGACAAATATTCTGACCATGTTTCATAAAGATTGAGTCACAACTGTGGCCTCTAGATTGGTCATAAGCTTTTCCTTTGATCTGACCGGATTACCTAGTTTTTTGATCCCACATGACCCAGATTTGAAATTGACCAAGAGGTCATTAAGACAAACATTCTGACCAAGTTTCATGAAGATTGAGTCACAACTGTGGCCTCTAGAATGGTCATATTAAGCTTTTTCTTTGATTTGACTGGGTGACCTAGTTTTTGACCACACATGACCCAGATTCGAGCTTGATCTAGAGGTCATCTAGACAAACATTCTGACCTAGTGTCATAAAGACTGGGTCACAACTGTGGCCTCTAGAATGTTCACAAGCTTTTTCTATGATCTGGCCTACTGACCTAGTTTTTGACCCCATATGACCCAGTTTCGACCTTAACCTAGAATGTGAAACCAAAATTTGTAGTCCTGTTTGGCGCCATATAACCTATACTGTGTTGGTGCGCCGTAAAACCCAAATAAATAAATAACTTAACCTAGAAATCATTAAGACAAACATTCTGACCAGTGACCAGGTTTCATAAAGATTGGGTCACAACTGTGGCCTCTGGAGTGTTCACAAGCTTTTCCTATGATCTGGCCTACTGACCTAGTTTTTGACCCCACATGACCCAGTTTCAAACTTGACCTAGAGATCATCAAGACAAACATTTTGACCAAGTTTCATAAAGACTGGGTCACAGCTGTGGCCTCTAAAGTGTTCACATGGAAAATGTTGACGCCGGACAACGACCGGTCACAATACCTCACCTTGAGCACTTTGTGCTCAGGTGAACTAAAAATGTAACCTCTTGCTTAAAAGCTATGCGAGGTATAAACAGGCATTAGTGTATGGACCGGCAATGTTCGGAACCTTCGTTAGTACACAAGTCCAATCCGTCTTTTTCCGTAGGAATTCCTTTTCTATATTTAACTTCAGAATTTATCATTCTTTACCTTACACCCCTATATTAAGGGTGTAATATAGATGGTGCTGTGGTTGGAAAATGGGTTTCCCCAGACTGTCAATTTGCAGAAATTGTCACACTGGATTCCCAGGCTACCTATGGCCATGAGATGACCTTACTTTTTCTTGGAGCCAACAAATTGACTGATCAAAAGGTCAAGGCTTCTTCCTTGACTGACATTCATGAAACTTGTGGAATGATAAAACAAGATGAAAAACATGTATGACGGTAATAACTTTTAATTGATTTATCTTTAAAACATTAGCAAGTCAGAACCGAGCACACATTACACCTACGGTATCATAAATATATCAGCACATAACTAAACAAAAACATTGTAAAATATCTACTCTTTAAAAGTTGTTCATAGTAAGCAAAATTAACAATGCAAAAAATTACATTCACATATGCATGTGCTTTATGAAAAGCTGAAGGAACTTACACACTAAATTTCATGAAATTGATCAAATCTAAACCCTGCTGAAGTTAACATCATAGGGACTACATACACTGTATTTAGTTACACTGACCAAAGTGTATAACAAGTAACACTGACCACTTTGTATGATGGCTGCTAGAGTTAGCGTCATAGAAACTCTTGCACTAAATTTCACGAAACTACAAATTCCCTGCTAAGTTAGCATAATAGGGACTACTTGCACAAAATCTAGTTAAACTGGACAAAATTCAGAATTCCCCCATAAAAAAGCATCATAAGGAAATCGAATGCTTAAACTCAACAACAGGACAGGAACATTTTGCATGTAAGCACCGGAAACTGTAAACAAAGAAATACTGCAGAATGGTTAATTTGAAACAACATGCTTTAAATATATAACCGGGTACCAGCCATTAATTCAATATATAACCGGGTACCAGCCAATAATTCAATATATAACCAGGTACAGGTACCAGTCATTAATTCAATATATAACCAGGTACCAGTCATTAATTCAATATATACCCAGGTACCAGTCATTAATTCTTAACAATGCAAATAAGCTAATTACTAAATTGCAAACTAAAACCGAAGCAAAGATTTACCCACTACAGTAAGAAAATTTATTGAGATAAGAACCTGAAGTTTAGATGTACCGATAATGTACAATACATATTTTCTAAATACATTTCAGTAAATTTGTATTGAATTTACTGACATAAAACTGGGCAACAACTTTATTTATGCAACTGACAAATATTCTAATAAATTTCTAAATCAGCACACTATTACCATACAAAACGATACGGTGTTTTTTACAATATTTTCATAACCTCAATCACATATCTCATTTGTGCAGCACATTTTAAATAAATGCATTATGGGCCTTTAATGAAATGCAAATTCAATATATCACTGACATAAAAGGGAAAGATGAATTCTTACATCTTCAACACCAAGAGAAAAAGTTTAATCCACTCACACTGAATTTAGGGAATGTAGAAATTACACATGCTTGATGACATATATACGATACATTTAAATCTTGATTAAAGAGAAAAAAAAACTCCCAACAAAAAACATTTCTTTACAGTTTCTAAGCTTAGTATTAGTTAAGGGAACAAGTACACAAACAGTGCCACCACAATAAGAAAGGTATATAATACATTTATAGATTTAAGTCTTACTTCATTTTTCCTGACCTCCCTGAAAGTATTAGACCCCTTTTTTCAGAAATCAGTTTGTACAATACTGGGTTAATGCCATTATTCCACAGTTTCAGTTGTCTGTCGACCTATAACCTATGGCCCTGGATCTCTACTAGTACTGACCTGACAAGTTGCTGACATCTTCACCATATAAAGCAAGAAATGACCTGAGAAGTAGCCGACAACTTCACCACATGAAGCAAGCGGCTCTACATACTTAACTCACTGGGAAGGCAACAGACAAAAGCTATAATCTGCGTGTTATTGTTTGTTTTGGGTTTAACACCATTTTTCAACAGTATTTCAGTTATGGCGGACAGTTAACCAAACCACTGTTCCTTGAGTCTGTACCAGTACAAACCTGTTCTCTGCAAGTAACTGCCAACTTCCTCACACAAATAAGAGGTGGAGGACAAATGATTTCAGACACAATGTCTTTTATCAAATCGTCACGGAGAACATACGCCCCACCCAGGAATTGAATTCACGACTGTGCAATCCGTATACATCTTCACTCTCCCTACTGAGCTAAGCGGGTGCTTTAATTAAAATAGTTTTAACACTTTGTAATTAATTCCTATCGTTTCATAAACAACTTCTGAATGTGTATATGCATAGAAAGAATGCTTTATAAACGTGGTACAGTGGAACAACACTGGCTTGAGCCTGTACTCGCATGAACAATCCATGTAATGCCAGGCCGATTTCATTTTCTTTTCTATTTTTGGGTTATTCAAAAACCTCGATAACTCGAGCATTTAGCTCTTCCATTTGCGACCTCGTACAGGTGATGTTCTACTGTTAAACATTAAGCAACTTACAAGTTCTGGGGATTTTTCTTAGACACATTTAAGAAAATATACAACTGTTACTACAATAAGGGAAAGACCCTCCCATTGGCCACTTTATTACCAATTAGGGTTTTTTTCCATTAAAATTATACAATTCAGTGAAGTTGCACAAATTACAAAAATAAAAATGTAAGCTGCCGCAAATATATATTATATTGAACGCATTATGAAAGTTCAAATTAACAAGCTGAACAGAAAATAATGCCACTTAAATTAATGATATGCTATGTAAAATGACAAAAATCTACTTGCCAATTCAAATAGGCAGAAGTACTGGAATAAGCCATAGTGAAATGTGAGAGCAAGAAAAATACATGTTTGACATCAAGATAGAATGAACAATCAACGACACATAAAAATAAGCTGCACATGTAAAATTATTTTATTTCCAAATCAGAAAATGTTATAAAAGTTATATAGAATTCTAAAAAGTTTGCCAGAGTGCCTTTTTATAAAAATATACAAACAAAGATACCAACTGGATATAAAGTAAATGCCCCTTTTACAAAATAAAATAAATTTGATTCCGACAAAAAAATTAACCAGCTTTGATCGTATGGTTTCCATCTAAAAAAATTGTTGATAAAGTAGTAAATAACATTACTCCATCTCCCCTAATATAAAAGTGTCCTTAACAAAATTTTATTGACAATATAGGACATAAAATTCTTTACTGGTAAAACAATGCTGAAAAACTACATGTGTATGTATGATCAGACCTGTATTATAAGACCACGCAAAAAATAGGTCTTTATTTGTAATTTGTAGGCCTTCATTCACAAGTTAAAGTATACTGGAGGTCTCTTATGGGAAATGAAATCAGCAGTCATTATGGTCAGTATTATAATTCACAAATGGTCTTTAACACAGGTCTGACTAAACTTGATCATGTGCTATTTCACAGTTTTATTTAGAAACATTAAGGTATAAACCAATCAAATTTAAATGCATCAAATTGTTTTCATTTTCTTCCCTATTCATTCTAACCTTATCGAACTATGTGTCTCCATCTATAATAAAGCTGTAGAGAGAACATCCTCAATGCATAGAATACAGTTAGTGAAGAGATAAACCTGCTGTATGAAGACAGTGTCTTTAAATTACAGATGAAATCCTAATGTAGGGAGATTTCCATGTTCTAGTAAACAATGTTCAATGTTATATTGAGAATAATTACTTACAAAAGAAGGCAGTACACTTCTTAAACTATCTACATAATTTGTTTATGCAGATTACCAGTATCCTCAATATAGAGAAAATCTGTGAAAAATTAAAACTCATCTGTCATGTAGTGAATGATAGCTATATGCATAAAATCTGTGAAGAAATAAATATCCTCGATAAAAAAAAAAAAATTGTGAAAACCATCTGTGATGCAGCAGATGACAAGTAGGGAATGCAGCAAATGGTATGCAAGAAATATTGGCATGAATGCAGCAGATGGCATGTATGGAATATGTGATGCAGCAAACGGCATATAAGAAATATTGGTATGTGATGCAACATACAGCGAAATTGTTATGCAGCAGACAACATGTAGGAAACGGACATGCTGCAAAGGAATAGCTAACTGTGGAGATTAAAACAGCACAGGCTAGAAAGATATTATTAGTTCCTGCCCTTAATAATTTTACGCCTCAATTTATACAATAGAACCATCCTATCATCAACAGCTTGTGTACATGTCACCTTGACCTTTGTTCAATCTCAACGTTTCAATTTCATCAACACTGTCATATTTACTACTGTGTGCTATTTTTGGAACCTTCTTCCAAAATTCATCTTTTAGTCAACTTAACTTTAATTAATAAAACCTTTATAACTTGAGATTTAACTGTGTTTGTTTTTTCTCCTTCTGAGTATTTACTTTATTCTTGACTCCACAACCCCTAGACTACAATAACAGCAACTTCGAATAACAAATTAAAAACATCAGACAGTAATACTTGTTTCCTAGCAACAGATATAAGACAGGTTGAGATTTCAAGACTGTACATGTTCACCTATATGCTGACAACCCCCTTTTGTAGTACGGGTAATAAAGATCATAAATGTTCTATGGGCAGAAAAATCACTATGCATACTTCTTAGCATCTCCTGAAAACTGTCCGAAATTTTTGAAGTTGCTTCTTACACATAAATCTTCATGTTTAAATCTTCAGGCACAAGATTTACAAGTAAATTTTGAACATGTAAGGCTAAATTGTGTGAAAACCGCAATGCTCGAAATTTTTACACCTCTTAAACACATCATGAAATAATGAAATTTAACATATATGCATACACATACAAGTATGAAATCTCAAGTGTGTTTATGTAACAGTGTATCACAACACAGATAATGCTAGTACAATCAGCCTTCTGAAAGACATGGTGACACTAGCATATAACATTAATAAGCATATTTATACATCTATTTATAGTAACATTTAACATACTGTTTCCTTGGCATGAAACTACTGTCCCTGTCACTTAATCCACTGTTTGAATTACTAATTCTACAACAGCATTATCTAAATGATTAATCCTAATTTTTTCAGGGAAAAAATAGTAACAGTTTAAACGTCTTGAAACTTTTTCGAACTTTGAATGTTTCTTAAGAATTTTTTTTTAGAAAGTTGTATAACGATGGTCTCTGAAAATTTGGAGCAAATTTTTCTTGAAGTTTTGCAGTATTTGATACCATTATACAGCAATGTATGATATTTCTGAAGTTTTATTTTGATCTGACAAATGTTGTGAAAATTACATTTTTTTTAATTTTAGCAATCCGAAATGGGTGAAAATAACACTGGATCCTTTGACAATAAATTAAAAACTCCACAATTTCTTTTTTAAATTTCCATCCTTTAGTTCCTCAGAATGATTAAAATTACTAATACATGTATCATCATACAGTATCTAGGAAAACAAAAGAATAAAATGCTATCAGTGACACAAACTTTACAGTTACAACAGTTTAATGCCAAGGACATAAATATTAGGACATAATAAAGAACATCCAATAAAAAAATGTTATTCCAAGTGTATACATATGAAAACCTTGAACAATAGTTTGTGCTCAGCACTCAATTTTTCTCCACTATATAATGACTAAATAAAACATAAAATCTGAAAATCCTTTAAAAGGACAAGCTACAATATTTCAGTCTGTCACTCTATCCTCGTATTCAAAGCTCATTATACATATGCAACACATACTACAAAATTCTGTCTGAGGAAAGGATCAGAATAATTTGTTCAATAGAAAATAGTTCCAGACAGTTTCATCTGTCAGCATACACCTGAAGATCTGCATCTGAGTTAACTGTTATATACATTTCGCAGGCTGTAGTCTTAGCAACTGATGTTTTGATGAGTTTCCTCATCTGTGCTTTTCAAACATCTTGTAACCAAAATGTTTAAACCTCAATTTGAATTTCTTGATTAATAAGTGCAATATTTCAAATGAATTTCTTAAATTGGTAATTTGGGGACAATAACATGAATCTTGAATGTTCCGACCCTCATTTGAGTTTCTTGATAGATGATTTTAGTACATCCACACGTTCCTGATTGTAACATCTCAGTTCTTCAAGTTGCCGTTTATTCCTCAGTAGCTCCTGGAAAGAAAGACATTCAACTGTTAATATCTGCCTGGTTATATATTTGGCATGTTCAAAATAATTTTTAGCATCATTAACTGTTTGATCTGTCTTTTCCGTAAATTTTTTTTTTTTTTTTTAAATTTCTTTTAAAATCTATGAAAACACCACTGACATTATACATCATTCGCTCCAAGGGTGGTACCAGTAATAGGAACTTTCTGAATTTATATTTCAGCCATTTGAAAACCAGTATTTTTTTTTTAATTAAATTATAGTTCTGTTTTCTGGCAGACTGTTATGAAATTTTCTGGATATCTTATTTTGCATAAAAAATATATATCCGTGCAAAAATTTTGTAAAATTTTACAACAAAAAAACAACATTAATTTTTGTCAGATTGTTACAACATAAGATATATCGTAGGACATTTGGTTACATTGTTTTAAATGAAATGCATGACTTTCTGGTTAACAGATATTTTACATTCATGATCAGCTGATGGTAAAACACATATGCCCCCTTATGACAGTCTATTGGAGGTAAAATATGGCATGAAACTTCCTTCTAACATTCGCCTACTGACCAAAAAACTGGAGTCGTCTACTGATTACCGTAAGCCCAAGTGTAGTATACGTTTGTCCGAGCACGCACCAGGGATAGATATTCCTGTCTAGCATGCATTAAAGTGATGTCACATAGTACTGGCACTATTATGACATCATATACTATAAATATAATGCCAGAAGAACCCAGATCTATTTGTCACCATGATCTATTTTGAATGTGATAGGCAAGTAAATGATCTAGTATCTGTGCCTGTGTAAGACGGCTTTTTTCCCAACCCTCAGGACACCTTGGATAAACAAGAGGACCATGATGGTCCTGAATCGCTCACCTCTTCCCACATGACCCTGTTTTGAGTATGACGTCGTTTTTTCTATTATTTGACATAGTGACCTAGTTTCTGAGCTCATGTGACCCAGTTTTGAACTTGACCTAGATATTATCAAGATAAAAATTCTGACCAATTTTCATGAAGATCCATTGAAAAATATGGTCTCTAGAGAGGTCACAAGGTTTTTCTATTATTTGACATAGTGACCTAGTTTTCGAAGGTACGTGACCCTGTTTTGAATTTTACCTAGATATCATCAAGGTGAACATTCTCACTAATTTTCATGAAGATCTCATGAAAAATATGGCCTCTAGAGAGGTCACAAGGTTTTTCTATTTTTATACCTACTGGCCTAGTTTTTGACCTCACGTGACCCAGTTTCGAACAGGACCTAGATATCATCAAGGTGAACACTCAGATCAATTTTCATGAAGATCCATTGAAAAATATGGCCTCTAGAGAGGTCAAAAGATTTTTCTAATTCTAGACCTACTGACCTAGTTTTTGACTGCAGTTGACCCAGTTTCAAACTTGACCTAGATATCATCAAGGTGAACACTCAGACCAACTTTCATACAGATCCCATGAAAAGTATGGCCTCTAGAGAGGTCACAAGGTTTTTTATTATTTGACCTACTGACCTAGTTTTTTAAGGCACATGACCCAGTTTCAAACTTGACCTAGATATCATCAAGGTGAACATTCTGACCAATTTTCATGAAGATCCATTCAAGGGTATGGCCTCTAGAGAGGTCACAAGGTTCTTCTATTTTAAGATATACTGACCTAGTTTTTGATCGCAGTTGACCCAGTTTCAAACCTGACCTATATATAATCAAGATAAACATTCAGACCAACTTTCATACAGATCCCATGAAAAATATGGCCTCTAGAGAGGTCACAACGTTTTTTCATTATTTGACCTACTGACCTACTTTTTGATGGCACGTGACCCACTTTCAAACCTGACCTAGATATCATCAAGATGAACATTCTGACAAATTTTTATGGAGATCCATTCACAAGAATGGCCTCTAGAGAGGTCACAAGGTTTTTCTATTTTTAGACCTACTGACCTAGTTTTTGACCGCACATGACCCTGTTTCAAACTTGACCTAGATATCATCAAGTTTAACATTCAGACCAACTTTCATACAGATCCCATGAAAAATATGGCCTTTAGAGAGGTCACAAGGTTTTTCTATTATTTGACCTACTGACCTAGTTTTTGATGGCATGTGACCCACTTTCGAACTTGACCTAGATATCATCAAGATGAACATCCAGACCAACTTTCATACAGATCCCATGAAAAATATGGCCTCTAGAGAGGTCAAAAGGTTTTTCTATTTTTAGATCTTCTGACCTAGTTTTTGACCGCACGTGACCCACTTTCAAACTTGACCTAGATATCATCAAGATGAACATTCAGACCAACTTTCATACAGATCCCATGAAAAATATGGCCTCTAGAGAGGTCACAAGGTTTTTCTATTATTTGACCTACTGACCTAGTTTTTGATGGCACATGACCCAGTTTCGAACCTGACCTAGATATCATCAAGGTGAATGTTCTGACCAATTTTCATGAAGACCTTGTGAAATATATGGCCTCTAGAGAGGTCACAAGGTTTTTCTATTTTTAGACCTACTGACCTAGTTTTTGATGGCACGTGACCCAGTTTCGAACTTGATCTAGATATCATCAAGGTGAACACTCTGACCAATTTTCATTAAGATCTTGTGAAATATATGGCCTCTAGAGAGGTCAAAAGGTTTTTCTATTTTTAGACCTACTGACCTAGTTTTTGATGGCACGTGACCCAGTTTCGAACTCGACCTAGATATCATCAAGATGAACATTCTGACCAACTTTCATAAAGATCCCACAAAAAATGTGACCTCTAGAGTGGTCACAAGCAAAAGTTTACGGACGCACGCACGGACGACGGACGCTGCGCGATCACAAAAGCTCACCTTGTCACTTTGTGACAGGTGAGCTAAAAACCTGACTAAAGCTCGGTTTTTCGTTCCACGCTGTCCCTCGGGTAGGGAAAAACTCGTGTTACACAGACAGGCATGTAAGATCCTGATATTCTCCAGTTCCTAAATGACTGACCAACCAATGTAAGACGGGAGCATGATAAAAAGCATAGCATTCATGGTAAAATGATAATTACAAGTAAAGCTATAGTTAAATATCACACATAAGATCTATGAGATAAACAATATATCAAGTCGTAAGTTAAAGGGTTTAATAGTAAGTACCGAATCTATGAGTTAATGGGTTAAAAATACATACTGTATTATAAGCTTATGTTAAAAATCAAGATTTCGTAGTAAAGAAATATGTTTCAAAATTGAGAGTTGATGGGTTAAATAATATGTATTACATTTCCATAGTTTACCTCCATTCTCTGGCTGAGCTGTGCTGCTGCAGTATTAAGCTTGGCATTCTCTTCACGTAACTTACGGTTTCTATCGAGTAATACCTGCCGTTCTAACTTCTCTCCTAAATAACAACAGTTTATACTAATTTATTTTAGGTTGATTGTGAAACAAGTTCTATAAGTAACATTAATCACTCTCGACACCTCATTCCTGATGGAATCCATCGCCACGAGGGTTTGAGAGAAGAGGCCAGTTTCCCTTTTTTTATGCTCAGCGCCAAGCAAGTAAGCTACTGGTACCATTTTTCACGTCTTTGGTATGATGCGGCCAGGGATCGAACCCATGACCTTTCACACTCGAAGCAAACGCTCTACCACTAGGCTATCAAGGTGGTTAACAATAAACTCCAGCAATTACAACCAGTTAAGTATTCATCAATCAGTAATAGTCTAAGACAGCTATAAAAAGCTTTTTCGTTTCATTGGGTGCTGAACATTCTAGCAGATTTTACTGATAAAAGTAAGTATGTGGTTGACATGACTAAGAAATATTCAGATGTGCTATTTAAATCAGCATATGATACAACATAACAGGTACCCAGCTTAAAGTACTTGACTCTAGTCATAGTCTCTAAAGTTCCCTCCCTTGGACATTGATAGTCCATGCAGTTAAACTTGATAAATAAAAGAAACAAATATATTTCTTAACTTACCCTGATGATATTTCTGGTAAGTTTCCATGATGCCATCAACACCAGGCCATGCTTCCAGACTCATCGGTTGCCATGGTAACATATGCATGGACTTTGTTGGAGACAGATCAGTTATTTTCTGACTTTCACCTGTTGAAATAAAATTATTACTCATCATTTTGGTCAATTATCAAACATGCAAGTTACTATTAACAACTGAATGTAGACAAAATTGACCTTATCATTACTTACATATAATTAAACTGTTCATCAACATTTCATAAAGATACCAGAAAAGAATAATGTAAAAATATAAGCAATTTGATGGTCATGACTAAAATTGCTTTCTTGCAAAATACAATGCATTTAAAATTAGTACTAACACTGCATGTGTGAAGATTTATGTCTAAATATCATTATTTCATAAAATAACAGAAACATGTAAATTATCAAGAATTATAATAAACAGAAGAAAGCCTTATCTAAAATCCTACTGTCAACATTTTACACCATGATTATCATGATAAAAAGGTGTATCTACAAATCACATTACACATGCATTTTATTTTTTACAAAAACTTTCAAAGCTCTTTTAATCACACTGTTTTCACTTTTAATTTATAATAACTACACAATTTAATAGTTGGAGCTAAATCTGGAGGTGCCAGAGCTCCTTTCAGAAATAAAACAAGAGGGCCATGAAGGCCCTGTATCGCTCACCTGACCTATTGACCTAAAGATCATCAAGATTAACGTTCTGACCAAGTTTCATCAAGATATGTTCATAAATATGGCCTCTACAGTGTTAACTAGCTTTTCTTTTGATTTGACCCCGTGACCTAGTTTTTGACCCAACATGACCCAGATTCAAACTTGACCTAAAGATCATCAAGTGTAAAATTCTAAGTTTCATGAAGATACAGTCATAAATATGGCCTCTAGAGTGTTAACAAGCTTTTCCTTTGATTTGCCCCCATGACCTAATTCTTGACCCAACATGACCCAGATTCGAACTTGACCTAAAGATCATCAAGTTTAATATTCTGACTAAGTTTCATGAAGAGATAGTCATAAATGTGGGCTCTACAGTGTTAACAAGCTTTTCCTTTGATTTAACCTAGTGACCTAGTTTTTGACCGAAGCTGACCCAGGTTTAAACTTGACCTAAAGAGCATCAAGATAAACATTCTGACCAAGTTTCATTAAGATATGGTCATAAATGTGGCCTCTACAGTGTTAACTAGCTTTTCCTTTAATTTGACCTGGTGACCTAGTTTTTAATCCTACATGACCCAGATTCAAACTGGACCTTAAGATCATCAATATTAACATTCTGACCAAGTTTCATGAAGATATAGTCATAAATGCGGCATCTTCAGTGTTAACAAGCTTTTCCTTTGATTTGACCTGGTGACCTAGTTTTTGACCCCTGATGACCCAATATCAAACTCGTCCAAGACTTTTTTAAGGATAACATTCTGACTAAGTTTCATAAAGATTGGTCCAAAATTGTGACCTCTAGAGTGTTAACAAGCTTTTCCTTTGATTTGACCTGTTGACCTAGTTTTTGACCCCAGATGACCCAATATCGAACTCATCCAAGATTTTATGATGGGTAACATTCTGACCAAGTTTCATTAAGATTGGGCCAAAAATGTGACCTCTAGAGTGTTAACAAGCTTTTCCTTTGATTTGACCTGGTGACCTAGTTTTTGACCCAAGATGACCCAATATCGAACTCGTCGAAGACTTTATGGAGGGTAACATTCTGACCAAGTTTCATTAAGATTCGGTCAAAATTGTGACCTCTAGAGTGTTTACAAGCTTTTCCTTTGATTTGACCTGGTGACCTAGTTTTTGAACCCAGATGACCCAATATCGAACTCGTCCAAGATTTTATGGAGGGTAACATTCTGACCAAGTTTCATTAAGATTGGGCCAAAAATGTGACCTCTAGAGTGTTAACAGTCAAATTGTTGACGACGGACAGACGGACGGACGACGACAGACACAGGGTGATCACTAAAGCTCACCTTTGAGCACTTCGTGCTCAGGTGAGCTAAAAAATCTGTTATTTCAATCTCCATGCAGTGGTCTCCCCTTACAGTAAAGAGACCTCTTCCAACACAAATATTTCTATCCAAACTTTTTTCATCATTTGATATTAGATTTTAGTTACTTAATCAGTGTTGCATATTCTTTAGAGATCTGGGGCTAAAATGGATTTAAATATAAACTGAAAAATTTTTTAAAAAATATTTGAATTTCTTTTCAATGGTCATGTGACTTTCACAGTCAATGATATTTGTAACAGCCGTGATTAATGTAGCAACGGGGGAGATTATCACTGATGGAAGTTTGCTATTCTATGTAGACACACTGAACCTATAACTGAAAACAATCATACCTGACAATCTTTTCATCTCCTTTTGTCTTGTTGTTTGTAAAACAGATTCATGGAATTCCTGCACGAAACTTTTTCCGAACATGTTCGGCCGTTTCAAATTCACTGCACTGGAATCTGATTTACTTCTTTCCAAGCTGTCGAGAGAAGGTGATGACGTGCTTTTCCCTAATCTATTAGTATTTGTGTCTCTGTGAAAAAGGTTCAATTTACGGTCCGGCAAAAAATCTGAGTCTATTTGAGATGGACTGAACACATCGTCTTCAAGTTTACGTTTAACACCAGTTTTCAGACTATGATTATCGACACAAATCGGAACGTCTACATTCAGTCGCCTCTTTTTCTCTTCATCGCAAGCCTTCTTAATGACATCATGAACTGAAAATTTTGAAATACAAATTCAAATACACAAAGCATCAGTGAAGTTTCTTTGCAAATTTGTCTTTGTGTTTTCTTTTTTTTTATTTTCAAATACTGTGTAATCATTACATAAACTAATATTTGTGAGGAAATGTCTTCTTTTACTTTGTATTTGTGTCAATCTACAAGCATAAATCTTATCTTCCATTTTTTGCAACTACAAAGTCATGTTTCCACTAAACAGCTATTTTGTTAACAAATGTTTAACTCAATGATTCTATTTTGTAATGTAACACAGGCTTTATGTACGACTTCAGGGTAGCGTAATGCACAACAATTGCAGCAGAGTTACCTTTCTTTGTATCATGAGGAACAGGTTCTAGATGTAAGTGCTGAGACAGAAATTGACATTTCAGTTTATAGTCTGGTTCCATGCACAGATCTTCAGGTCTGTATTGTGACTTCAGTGGTGTAGGGGGTCCAGACTCGACAGACACCGGGCTCACGCTTCGCTCCTTCATTCTCCGTCGCCTCTTTCTAAATTTCTCAAAATCTGCATCTGTAAACAGTAACACATAACTTTATACATTTATACAACATTTACGATATGAAAAACAAATGAACAAAGCACTAACATGTTTTCCTGCAATGAAGTGTAATTTATATTTTCTTTTCAAAAATCTGTTTTATTTACATGTTAACACCACAGCACTTCTGTCAAGAAATTCTGTAGAAACAAATGTTTTGTGTCATGATGCTTCTGTTGGACATCATACAGAGTAACACAGGAAGGCTAACATTTACTTGGAGTACAGAGATTATTTTACTAAGAAAGTGATCTAGTTGGAATGAAATGCTCTTTTTTTGTAAGGCAGTATTTTTTCTTCAGATGTGTTGTTAACAAATGTTTAACTGATTTAAAACCATTATCTTCTTTGAAAGCAAACCATACCTGAAACATTCAAGTTTTTATAATAACAGTAAGGTAGTGGATTAATAATGATTACTGACAATTTGTGTGTCTTCTTTGTATGCAAATTATGAATGCTTCAGACTAACAGAAAATTATTTTTCATAACAACCAGGGTATGCCGACATTGCACACTGAGAAACGTAACTGAACGGAGAATGCTAAATGTCATTACAGGTTTATTACCAGCTGCAATGCTTCTGTAAACTATTATCATACTCTGCCTTACAAAGTACACTGAGTAAGACTGACAGATTGACTTTTTTCCCCAAGTACGTTTCAAGAATATTTTTGCCTAAAGTGGCATCAATATGGATCAATAATTATGAAGTACCTTTTTTATTTGAAAAAGTTGTCAGTCCAAGTTCTGAGAGGAGCTTGATCTTTTTTGGCGACGTGTCTAGTTTAAGTGGTGGACCTGAAGAAATTAGGAGTTGCTTTTCTTGACTGTCCTCTTCATTACTTAAGTCACATTCACTATCACTACAACACGTCTTATCTCGAGATTCATTTTTCCGTTTTTCGTCAAGATCGAGTTTACTAACGCAATTCTGAGATTCATGTCCTGAAGACTTAGAGTAGTCTGTCCCGACAACTTGATCACTTCTGTGTAAACCTGACTGAATTAACGAAGTGTTATATGACGGGACATTTAATGGTGTCGAGTATGCAGAGTGTGGAATACTATATGACGCATCCCTGTTGACTGAACGCGATAAAATCTGAGCATCAGATTCCATTTTTGAAATGTGATTCGCGAACGTCTGAAAGGCGCTAACAGAAGATCCAGTCTTGTGAGTCGTCTCCCTTGTATCTTTCTCGTACTTCGGATTTAAAAGATGCCTTTCATGGGAATGTTTCTTTTCCTCAGATTCCACTTTACAAACTGTAGAGTTTTCCCTGTCACGTCTATTGTGATTGTCGTACCCATTCATCATCTGGTTACTGTCAAATGGTCTAAACAGACCTGTATCGTTACTTTTACTGGAGCGTGACTGGGGATCTCCATGTGCCCTTGGGGAGACTAGTGGCGGAGGCCGAGGCTTCCCGCCCTCTCGCAACGGGTTGACAAGAGACATTCGTTTTTTATGTTCCTCTATGGAGCCCTGTTATAATGAAAAAAGATTTTAAAATGTTTGAAACCCAGTTCTAAAACATTATCACAACTGCTTACTTAATCAAAGTAGTGTTAAACTGTCTATTTTAAACCTTTTAAGATATCTATGAATAGCAAAATAATTTTCCTTAAAAACTTAGGCAACTTAAAGACATAACTGAGCTAACTTAGTGGGCTCTTGAATTATGTGAGAAGTTACTGACAGTGAACAATGACAATCAAAACATGATTGTCATTTATATCATCAATGCTGTTTTATTTATAACAGTTGTCTTTCTTGTAGACAATGACAGAGATGAAGTATTTTTAAATTTACAACAGCTAAAAGGGCTGGAGAAGATATACAAACCCTGTGTGAAGATTGTTGACTATGATTGCTAGGAAAACCATACTCTTCCTTTGGAATTTTCCTTTCATCTTTTCGACCGAGACCTGCCGTAGATGATGACGAAGATGTGACTCGTGGATATCTATCAGCAATCCCAAGACCTTTTGGTGTTCCTTGAATAATACTGCCAAATTTGGCAGCTGTAAGAAAACAGTAAAATCTGAATAGTTAAATATCTCTGGTATCATAGGAATTTTTCATAAGATTTTCGAACAACTCAACTGACGATATTAGCAGACTGAATTGCTGATTTTAATCCAATGGCAATATTTTATCCACATTTTTTAATGCATAATCAAATTTATTGTGACTCAGCAAATTGTTGGCGAAAAAAAATAGCCAGATACTCATGTATTACATTCAACTTCTATCACAAGACCTGTCAGATGACAGCTTGTTGGTTCCACCTAATAATAGCTTAGATACAAAAGCTTTAGCAACATTTTCTCACCTGAAAAAAAGAGTCATAATTTTGCAAAAATGTAAGCCAGAGTCATGAAACTTGCCATGTGAAGATAAAAAACAAGAGGGCCATGATGGCCCTATATCGCTCACCTGTTATCATTGCACTTGAGGACAAGAAGGTCCTCAGAAAAAGTATCTAAGTCCAAAGGACAGTAACAACAAAGGGAAGAAATTTAACCAAAACGAAAAAAAAAATCTTACAAGGTACAGATATGTCAAAATACACCTACAAATTGGAGGTACCATCCATGTTGTACCACAGAAAAGTGGTCTCGGTTTTTCCCTACGGCCAATAATAAAAAAGTTACTAAAAATAAGCTATTTATAGTAACGTAAAAGGGAAGTAATTAACAAAAAAAAAGTTATTGAAAGTGAAGAAAAGAAGGATCTGCCAAATAAATCTGTTGACATAAATGAAATTTCAGATCAGTATCTTCATTAGTTATGGAGATATACCCATTTTAATTTGAAATAAAGGGAGGTAATTTGACATAAAATCAGTCCATAGTTATCTACCCTGATTGGCTCAGTCCAACTAATGACAATAATGAAATTTCAAATAAGTACTATAAGTACTTACTGATATAAATGATATAAATCCATTTGGATTACAATCAGGGGAGGTAATCAGATATAAAATAACTCTGAACCTACGCTTGGATCTGATTTGTCATGGAATCCAAGAATTATTGTTGCTGAAGTTATTTTGGAAGTTTGTATCAAATAAAACCATAAATGAAGTCTCTATATGGCTGCAAAAGCCAAAATAGCCAATTCTGGACCTTTAAGGGGCCATAACTCTAGAACCCATGAAGAAATCTGGCCAGTTCAAGAAAAGAATCAAGATCTTGTGGTGATACAAGTTGTGTGCAAGTTTGGTTAAAATCGAATCATAAATGAAGCTGCTACTGTGCAGACAAGGTCAAAATAGCTAATTTTGGCCCTTTCAGGGGCCATAACTCTGGAACCCATAACAAAATCTGGCCAGTTCAAGAAAGGAACCAAGATCTTATGGTGATACAAGTTGTATGCCAGTTTGGTTAAAATCAAATCATAAATGAAGCTGCTATTGTGCAGACAAGGTCAAAATAGCTAATTTTGGCCCTTTCAGGGGCCATAACTCTGGAACCCATAATGGAATCTAGCCAGTTCAAGAAAGGAACCGAGATCTTATGGTGATACAAGTTGTGTGCAAGTTTGGTAAAAATCAAATCATAAATGAAGCTGCTATTGTGCAGACAAGGTCAAAATAGCTAATTTTGGCCCTTTCAGGGGCCATAACTCTGGAACCCATAATGGGATCTGGCCAGTTCAAGAAAGGAACCGAGATCTTATGGTGATACATGTTGTGTGCAAGTTTGGTTAAAATAAAATCATAAATGAAACCTCTATCGTGCAGACAAGAAATTGTGGACGGACGACGGACTAAGGGCGATCACAAAAGCTCACCCTGTCGCTACGTGACAGGTGAGCTAAAAATTTATTAACTTGATTGAATTGTTCACGAAAAAAATTCTTACATGCAAAAGATTCACATTTCTGTTAAACAGGAACAATATTTTGACAAATAAAAACTTGAGTTATGTAACTTGACCTGTAAGGTCATCTCCTGATACCAAGGACAGATGTGAAGTTTGAAAGCACCCGGTCTAGTTGTTTGTGAGGTCATCTCCTGATGCCTAAGAGTGAAGTTTGTAAGCATTTGGCCCCAAAGTTTTCAGAGAAACTTGCCTATGTACAGAAATTTATGCGACTAAGATGCATAATTTCAAGTGAAGGTGAGATTTTCTTGTAGATCTACTAGCAAATACTTGCATGTACAGACAAAGTTGAATTCTAGCCCTGTTGCAAGCTAACAAACAAAACTTTTAATAAAAACAGATATAACATACACAGAGAACTCTCAAGTGATTCTTTGCCCATGTCCTCATGCGATGGTAGTCTGTCCCTGTCTCTAGAGGGCAGCCTATCACGATCTTGACAAGCTAACCGGTCTCGGTCACGCTGTTTTTCAGCTTCTCTCTCTAGCGCCCTCTGTCTCTCCCGTTGTATAGCCATCTCTCGGTCCTTTTCTCGTTCCCGTTCACGCTCCCTCTCCTTTTCTCTTTCACGTTCCATTTCTCTCTGTTTTTCCTCTTCCATTCTTTGTCTGAAAGCAGAAAATGGGAGTACTTAATATATAGTGCAATCTCTGCAGATGGAATTTCTTGGACTATAATGCCAGACAAAATTTGTTTGCTATGCAGACATAGAAAAACTGGCAAATAAGGAAATAAAATATGTCTTTGTAAGACTGTACTATGAAATCATTTATATTTGTTAGCATAAAATACCATGGTTTATGCTAAATGGCAAATTCTGGGGGACCCATATCTGTGAATGTCAAAAGCTACTATTTTCACCCACATAATGGGCACTTGGCTATTAACTGATCTTAAATAAGCAATTAAATAAGCAGTTGCATATGCAATAATGTGTGCTTTAACCTTTAGCCTGCTGGTGGCAAGTGATTCTGCCTTTGCAACTAGTGCAGACCAAGATCAACCTGCTCTTCCATGCAAGCTGATCATGGTGTGCACTGTTTGCTATTTAGTCATAAAAAATTCGGTGAACACCTCTTCTAATAATAAATGGTACTGCCCAAACTGATAGACCAGTCCATTTTAGAAATTCAGCAGGGTGAAGGTTAAGACTCCATTTCTATCCATTCTTTCAAAGGCCATTTAATATATGTCCAGCTGTAGACTGCCAATCTGTCAGTATTAGATGGAAATCCAGACAATTATTCCCAATAACAATGCAATTATAGCTATAGCTTACGGCTCACATTTAATTCAGATTTGTGTACATATATCTACAAATACGGCTACAAATATAACGTACAGATATCACCTTAATGCCTGTTGGCTCAAGAGTGACCAAAAATGGGTTTCAGTTGCAAGGTCATAGTGACCTTGATGCCTCAAAATAAATGTTGTCATCTACTTAGCACATGCAGTCATATGTGAAAGCTAAACAAGAGGACCATGATGGTCCTGAATCGCTCACCTGTCCCCACATGACCCAGTTTTGAACTGAGTATGACGTCGTTTTTCTATTATATTGACATAGTGACCTAGTTTTTGAGCTCATGTGACCCTGTTTTGAACTTGATCTAGATATCATCAAGATAAAAATTCTCACCAATTTTCATGAAGATCTCATGAAAAATATGGCCTCTAGAGAGGTCACAAGGTTTTTCTATTTTTAGACCTACTGACCTAGGTTTTGACCGCACATGACCCAGTTTCGAACCTGACCTAGATATCATCAAGGTGAACATTCTGACCAATTTTCATGAAGATCCGTTGAAAAATATGGCCTATAGAGAGGTCAAAAGGTTTTTCTATTTTTAGAACTACTGACCTAATTTTTGATTGCATTTGACTCAGTTTCGAACTTGACCTAGATATCATCAAGATGAACATTCAGACTAACTTTCATACAGATCCCATGAAAAATATGGCCTCTAGAGAGGTCACAAGGTTTTTCTATTATTTGACCTAATGACCTAGTTTTTGATGGCACTTGACCCAGTTTCGAACTTGAACTAGATATCACCAAGGTGAACATTCTGACCAATTTTCATGAAGATCCATTGAAAAGTATGGCCTCTAGGGAGGTCACAAGGTTTTTCTATTTTTTGACCTACTGACCTAGTTTTTGACCGCACGTGACCCAGTTTCGAACTTGACCTAGATACCATCAAGGTGAACAATCTGACCAATTTTCATGAAGATTCATTGAAAAATATGGCCTCTAGAGAGGTCACAAGGTTTCTCTATTTTTAGACCTACTGACCCAGTTTTGGAACGAACGTGACCCAGTTTCGAACTTGACCTAGATATCATCAAGATGAACACCCTGATCAACTTTCATAAAGATCGCATGAAAAATGTGACCTCTAGAGTGGACACAAGCAAAAGTTTACGCACAGACGCACGCACGGATGACGCGCGATCACAAAAGCTCACCTTGTTCACTTTGTGACAGGTTAGCTAAAAAGTGGTCTTAATTTACAGCATGTCCTTATTCATAAGTTAAAAGAAAATGCAAATATTTAAACAGGAAAGAAACTGGCAGTCTAAAATTTAGAGACAGGAGGTCTACCTTCACAGGTGATCATTACCACAGGTTTGACTTGCCCTACTTAAGTATTTATGATACGGTGAAACAAATGACTGCTCAATCATTGGTGGCTCGAGCTTCTAAGTTCACTCAAGCAAATCACTTTTTCATTATACATGTATTTTCTATATTTAGTATGTTCAAAACAGTGGGTAACTTGAAAATTCTGCTTGTTGATCTTGAGCTACTGGTGTTTTGCTTTTGTTTTACCTCTCTGACAGCATAGATGGTGAGCGATGGTCTGACATCCTGCTCTGTTGTGAGAAAGGTGGAAACTGGGGCGGGAACAGGTCTGGCGGATATCTCCCTCCGGCTGCTAATAAAGGGTGTAGACTAGGGTGTGGCATCATTCCCTGGGGGTATGGCATGTATGGAGACTGCATCATTCTGTAACGCTCCAATAATAATGGGTCATCAAACCTGTTTAGCAGAAGAAAAAATTTAATCACTTGAATCAATAAATAAAATTTCTCAATCAACGTTTATATCAAATTAATTCCTGCATTAATCTTCATACCAAATTAATTTTTCCAATAATGTGCACACAAACACTCAAATCACGAATTTGTGTAGCCCCATTTACATTTTATTCTTGGAAAATTATACTAGCTTGCCTAAGACAGCTAGTATTACAGTAGGATTTTACTACAAGTTTCTGCCTTATTGTTAAGTCAAGGCCAGATGAATATTTATCAACACATCAAACAGTGCTCCTCAACAGCACAAACTAGAGCTATCACTGAAGGTGATGAATGTACACCCCGCATGCACTGACACAGTACACTGCAATTTGACGCACACAAGACTGCATAATTATGTGGACTGTATGTATCGTCATCTCAACACAAGAAGTTGATAACTGCATTGACTTAAAGGACTTATTCACTTTTTGCACTAAGGTGACAGTATATAGACTCTATGTATATAGTATAGTAAGAAAAAAGGAAGTCCCATAACTCTGCAGAATATTTTTCTGAAAGAACCTAACATGCACTTTGCACAAGTAAGGTTGGTACTGATCACTTGTGTGAAGTTTCATTAAATTGTGTGCAAAGGTTCGGGAGATTAGGCATGCACAAGATTGCATATGCAGACTATGTATATAGTATAGTAACAAAAAAGAAAGTCCCATAACTCTGCAAAATATTTATCTAAAAGAATGTAACATGCACCATGCACAACTAGGGTTGGTACTGATCACTTGCGTGAAGTTTCGTTAAATTGTGTGCAGGGGTTTGGGAGGTTAGGTGTGCACATGATTGCATATGCAGACTGTATGTATATAGTATATTAACAAAAAAGGAAGTCCCACAACTGTGCAGAATGTTTTTCTGAAAGAACCCAATATACACCATGCACAACTAGGGTTACTACTGATCACTTGTATTAAGTTTCATTAAATTGTGTGCATGGGTTCAGGAGATAAGGCACGCACAAGATTGCATAATGCAGACTCTATGTATATAGTATAGTAACAAAAAATTAAGTCTGGTTACTCTGCAATTTTTTTTTCAGAAAGAACTTAACATGCAACATGCACAACTACTGTTGTTACTGATCACTTGTATGAAGTTTCCTTAACTTGTGTCAAGGGGATGAGGAGACTTGGTGCACACAAGACTGTGTCTATGGACAGGCAGACAGACGGACAGACTGACAGACAACTGAAACCAGTATACTGCCCTTACAACTTTGTTGTTGGGGGGGTACAAATATCAACACTCTAACCTTATAGCATTAAACAAGAAGAACAGCCATGATAATAAAGTCTTTGTTCAGTTTTTTGCACTTTGTGAAAAAACAAAAATTACCGCAGTTCAGAACAATGGGATATACTGGACCTGGTTCAGAACTGGCTTAATTCATCACCATTAATAAGGCAGAAACTGAACACATCGTAAATGTGTCCTGATATATAACAGCTTACTGTAAAATGCATTATGTAGGGAATGGAACAAAAGGAAAAATAAAACCAAATTTTTCAGTAAAATTGTCAAACAAGAGGACCATGATGGTCCTGAATCGCTCACCTCTTCCCACATGACCCAGTTTTGAGTATGACGTCGTTTTTTCTATTATTTGACATAGAGTCCTTATTTTTGAGCTCATGTGACCCAGTTTTTAACTTGACCTAGATATTATCAAGATAAAAATTCTGACCAATTTTCATGAAGACCCATTGAAAAATATGGTCTCTAGAGAGGTCACAAGGTTTTTCTATTATTTGACCTATTGACCTAGTTTTTTAAGGCATGTGACCCAGTTTCAAACTTGACCTAGATATCATCAAGGTGAACATTCTGACCAATTTTCATGAAGATCCATTCAAGGGTATGGGCTCTAGAGAGGTCACAAGGTTTTTCTATTTCAAGACCTACTGGCCTAGTTTTTGATCGCAGTTGACCCAGTTTCAAACCTAACCTAGATATCATCAAGATAAACATTCAGACCAACTTTCATACAGATCCCATGAAAAATATGGCCTCTAGAGAGGTAACAACGTTTTTTCATTATTTGACCTACTGACCTACTTTTTGATGGCACGTGACCCACTTACGAACTTGACTTAGATATCATCAAGATGAACATTCTGACCAATTTTTATGGAGATCTATTCACAAGTATGGCCTCTAGAGAGGTCACATGGTTTTTCTATTTTTAGACCTACTGACCTAGTTTTTGACCGCACATGACCCTGTTTCGAACTTGACCTAGATATCATCAAGATGAACATTCAGACTACCTTTCATGAAGATCCATTGAAAAATATGGCCTTTAGAGAGGTCACAAGGTTTTTCTATTATTTGACCTACTGACCTAGTTTTTGATGGCACGTGACCCACTTTCGAACTTGACCTAGATATCATCAAGATGAACATTCAGACCAACTTTCATACAGATCCCATGGAAAATATGGCCTCTAGAGAGGTCACAAGGTTTTTTAATTATTTGACCTACTGACCTAGTTTTTGAAGGCACGTGACACACTTTCGAACTTGACTTAGATATCATAAAGTTGAACATTCTGACCAATTTTCATGAAGATTTCATGAAATATATGGCCTCTAGAGAGGTCACAAGGTTTTTCTATTTTTAGACCTACTGACCTAGTTTTTCACCGCACGTGACCCAGTTTCGAACTTGACCTAGATATCATCAATGTGAACGTTCTGACTAATTTTCATGAAGATCTTGTGAAATATATGACCTCTAGAGAGGTCACAAGGTTTTTCTATTTTTAGACCTCCTGACCTAGTTTTTGAAGGCACGTGACCCAGTTTCAAACTTGACCTAGATATCATCAAGATGAACATTCTGACCAATTTTCATGAAGATTTTGTGAAATATATGGCCTCTAGAGAGGTCACAAGGTTTTTCTATTTTGAGACCTACTGACCTAGTTTTTGATGCCACGTGACCCAGTTTCAAATTTGACCTAGATATCATCAAGGTGAACATTCTGACCAATTTTCATGAAGATCCATTGAAAATTATGGCCTCTAGAGAGGTCACAAGGTTTTTCTATTTTTAGACCTACTGACCTAGTTTTTGACGGCACGTGACCCAGTTTCGAACTTGACCTAGAATTTACCAAGATGAACACTCTGACCCATTTTCATAAAGATCCCATGAAAAATGTGACCTCTAGAGATGTCACAAGGAAAAGTTTACACACGCATCGACGCACGCACGGACGCACAGACGACGGACACCGCGCGATCACAAAAGCTCACCTTGTCACTTTGTGACAGGTGAGCTTAAAACTGAACCATGCCAGTATATCCCAAATACAGGACAGAAGTTGTATTTTACATTTACAACCAAGAAATGCCTGTTCTTTTAGATATGCATTTTGTATTAGAGACTATCAGAATTAATATGCATTTTGTCTTTGAGATTAACACAAAAAGAGAATACTCAGCTAGTTATTATGTTACAGCATACTCTTAACCTTTTCATACAAAGTGTGTAATTTCTCATTAACATTCAGCATTTTCTTTGACTGCAAAAATTTACAACAATCTACGCCTCGCAAACCATAATCTATTCAAATAAATGCAAAGTAATTTACACGATATTGTCCTAGAAAGCTTCCATACTTTAAGCAGACAAGCAGCACAGTAAAATTGTTACACCTGTGACAAAAAATTAATTTACTGTTGTTTTTCATTACAACTCTGAACAACTGGCTGTCACAATGGAGAATGAGAAACAATCTGTGGACCAAGTTTTGCCATTATCTTCACATAAAGAAAATTAATCTTTTCAATTTATCTATTTTTTGTTTTCCTCATATCAAATTAATTAATCTCTGTGAAAACTGAATGAATCAATATCTTTACATCTGTGAGGCTGCTGCTTTTGAAATGGAGTAATTCTGAAACACCATCTGCAGGAAAGACACTTTTACTTCCATTTACCTGAATGCTGGGTGTGGAAATGCATGGGGTGGTAAAAAGGCTGCAGGGTATGAATAAGCTGCTGCCGCGGCTGCGGCTGCATGGTCTAGGGCCAGCGAGGATGACATGGGCGGGCGCAAGTCGTCACCAGGTCTGTATGGCTGGAACCCTCGGGCTGGTGCCTCTTCTCTAGCAGACATAGGTGAAACAGCCCCAGGTGTTGAATGTGGTGTCAACCTGTAATGAAGAAATGAAAATAAATATTTTGTGGTTAACCAAACCTTTTCAGTCTATCATTTACTGAGAAATCACTGATATTTGTAGGAGGGAGGACAATTATTCGTGAATTTCATGGGTTAATCCACAAAATTAAATCTATATAAGTAAAATTCCTATTCATTTTACATTCAAACATAGAAATCCACAAATTCATATCCTCAAGAAACAGCCATCTTGGTAAAAATCATGAAATTTTGTGCCCAAAAAATTAAATGACTTTTCAGTACTAAATATAATAATTATGAAGTTAACTTATCCAGTATTCTTGGATTCTACTTGTTTTTCACAAGCTTCTGAAAACTAGGAATTATTCAGACATATTCCTTTGTCAAATCTGAAACATATCACCAAGGTAAATTAGGATCAAATTTGTGACTCTTCTACTCCAGCATACTGCATGATTAAAACTAAGACTAAATGATGGGGAGAGGGGGAAATAGGTGATCTGAATTTAAAAAGCTTGTACTGGTCTCAGGGACTGCTGCAACTTTTATACTGACAGAACTGTCGCTAAAATTTCATTCAGACCTTCCAAACTATTCCTAAAAATGATTCCTAATAGCTGTATATTTCTGTGTTCCTGGCTTAAAAACAGAAGCAGTTTTTTCTTGGCAAGTAAATAACAACAATCTAAAGGGGTCACAACAGCAAGTGTCTACAGATGATTGTTTTCTATCAAATATTTAATATAGATGAGACCATGTGCCTCAGCAAGGATCAAACTTTCAACTGTTTGACTGACTTTTTTTGGTGGCTTTAATGTTGCACCAACGCATCTGGTAACTTTCTAGCTTTTGATGGTAGAGGAAGACCCAATGTGCCACTCAGAACATTATTTCATGTATTGGCAGATAATTCGGAAGAACCGCCAACTTCCTTTCAACAAGCTGGATGGCTTGAAAGAAAAATTCTATGCCCCAGGCAAGGTTTGGAACCCAATGCAGTGAGGGGCAACTGATTCGAAGTCAGCAAATTTAACCACTGGGCAACAGAGGCCCCCTGCTTAATTGGTCAACATGTGCTCTCTATACTTATTCTTTATCCATATCTTCCTGAAAAAGTAAAATTTACCTTCGAGCAGACTGGGAAAGATTGTCCCTACTCGAGGCTCTGTCATCATCCCTTGAGGCAGAGGAGTGAGGCCTGTCCATCTTCCCTGATACTGACTCAAACATTGAGGAATTGCTGTGTAATCTTTCCAAGCTCTAAAATATAATAAAAGAAATTTTATAAAGTGAAAAACCATTTAATTTCAAAGTTTCTGCCATAATATATATTACCTGTAATGGATATTTCATGGGAACATGAAGCCATAGATTTCAAATTCTGAGGTAAGGTGCAATTAATAGTGACTTTTATTATTTGATAAAGATTTAATTTGCAACAAAAACAGTCCCCGACATTTTTTATGCTTTTATAGTAGTTCTTGTGTCAGTCTTTATATAACAAAAGTTTGAGAATTTGAAATCTACCTTATGTTAACAAATTATAAAAGAGCCCAAAACAATAAACTTACAGGTCTGTTATCACTGGCCAGTAGACTTGGATGAGACTGTGTTGGTGCTATGGTTACCACTGGAGGCGAGGTCAAGGTTGTAGACGTGCTATACATCAATGGTGGAGGCCCGCTCTTTGACGTTGTATCTCTTGGACTGGTAGAAGATGCTGTTTTTACAGGCCCTTCGTCTGTAATGTGAACCAAAATTAGTTTATGCTATTTCCTTTAACCCATACCATGCTGGACACGATTGATTCTGCCTTTGCGACCAGTGTAGATCATGATCAGCCTGCACATCCATGCAGTCTGATCATGATCTACACTGGTTGCTATTCAGTCAGTATCTTTTTGGTAAGCACCCCTTTTAACAGTTAATGGCACTGTCCAAATTGGAAGATGGACAAGTTCATTGCATAAATTTAGCATGGTAAAGGTTAAGCTCCATTATGGTAGGGATTTTTCTAGAGCAGAATAGCAGTGCGCAGCACCCTGCCCATTTTTAGCGCCGCCCTTCTGCCCAAAATCGCCGCCCTTTTGCCTTACTTCAGCACCCCTTTGCCCTTTTAGCACCGCCCCTTTGACCATTAATTAAGTATTTCTAAACGAACTGCCCATCAATCATCTGTCAAAATGATAGGGGGGAGCAGGTCCAGGGTAAAAAATGTACGAGTATCAACGGTACGTTCAGTAATATAATGAATGTATAATGACAGATTTGCACCAGAATTATTAAATTATTCAATAGTATCTTTATGGTATATTTCTAATCAAGAAAACTTTCAAGACAAAAATAATGTATGCAAACATAAAACAAACTACATGTATTTATAAATGATAAGCATGTTATATAGACAAACAGGTATTAATATTTTTCCTGACATTCAGATTCATTGCAAATCTTTCTGTAGTACCTTACAATGTAGACATTACAACAAAAACCATGGAAATCTACCTTATGATTTTCGTAGACAAAAGTACGCAACGCGCAAAATGCACCTTGCCCCTTTTTAGCAGCACCCTGCCCTTTTTAGAGGTCTAGAAAAATCCCTAATTATGGTGAAAGCTTGAAAGCTCACTTAAATCACGTGTTAGCCTGCTTCCTGGAAAAACCAGTACTGATGTCATATAAGAATGGGTTGTAACCCTAGCTGGGCTCCAACCCACAGCCTCTGGGCTGAGAGTCCGACACCTTCCTGACTAAACCAATGTTTAATTGTGCCATGTATATTCTATACCCCAGCTATTTAACTAAAAGTGTACTGTTTAGTTTAAACAGAGATCAATAATTCAATTTTATTTCAATTCAAAAAGACATGTCAGACTAAGGTTCATAAATTTTTTACATAAATTTAGCCTTTAAACTATCACTTTACAAACTTGCTGTCAAAACATCTTCTGGGTTTATCAAATAATGTCTGTAAAACTCATGATTAATGCATCAAAGCTCAAAGACAGCATATTGAAAATTTCTTCTCTCAAAGTTACTGACGGAAAATGATTATGAATTGTATTGGCTAAATGAGACACTACTCCTCAGAGCTTTTCATCAATAACAACATTATTATCTCTCTTAGCAAATATATTTTTTGAATAAAGTAAAATGCTGATTTTTTTCTGTATTTTTTGTGCACTTCCTTTCAGTTCAGACAAAAAGACTGCAAGATTATTTTTTAGATGCAGCTTTCAATTCCAAAATGTATCACAGAAATTGAGACATAAGTTGCTTTCTTTTATGCAGAACAGAAGGAATAAACACACACTTCTGGTTTTTTATGATTAATTTTCCTAGCAAATAAAGACTATATTTTATCAGAAAGGTCAAGATCGTCTTCAATAACTTTACTATAGCAGTGTCAGATATCACACTAAAATTGTTAGATTGTTGCAAGGTCAGTCAGCTTTCCATCATTCCAAAGGGAAATTGATAATTCATACAAAAAAGTGAGAACAAAAGCCAGACAACATTAATAAATGCCAGAAAACTACTGCTTCACTCATTAATTCTGTGACATCGTTTTTTCTATGCATTTCTTCTTGATTATAATGCAACAACAAAATAACTTTTTAAGACACAGTTATGTTCACTCATAACTATCCATTTTTAATGGTATCCCTTAGGGCACCATTTCAGGATTTGGCTTGCACCTGGGTCTACAAGACAGGTGGATGATAAAATACAACTACAAATGCTGAACACAGCCTAAATTATTGGAAGGTGCCAAACAAGTTATGGGATTCAGAGATGTAAAGCACAACTTATTTGATACGAAGTTGCTGAGCACAGCTCAAGTAATTCAGAGATGTTGAGCACAGCTTAAATGATTCAGAAGGGTCAATCACAGTTTAAGTGATTCAAAGGGGCAGATCACAGCTTAAGTGAATCAGATGGGCCAATCACAGCTTAGGTGATTCAGATGGGCCGATCACAGCTTAAGTGATTCAGAGGGGCTGATCACAGCTTAGGTGATTCAGATGGGCCGATCACAGCTTAGGTGATTCAGATGGGCCGATCACAGCTTAGGTGATTCAGATGGGCTGATCACAGCTTAAGTGATTCAGAGGGGCTGATCACAGCTTAGGTGATTCAGATGGGCCGATCACAGCTTAGGTGATTCAGATGGGCCGATCATAGCTTAAGTGATTCAGAGGGGCTGATCACAGCTTAAGTGATTCAGAGGGGCTGATCACAGCTTAAGTGATTCAAAGGGGCTGATCACAGCTTAAGTGATTCAAAGGGGCTGATCATAGCTTAAGTGATTCAAAGGGGCTGATCATAGCTTAAGTGATTCAGAGGGGCTGATCACATCTTAAGTGATTCAGAGGGGCTGATCATAGCTTAGGTGATTCAGAGGGGCTGATCATAGCTTAAGTGATTCAGAGGGGCTGATCACAGCTTAAGTGATTCAAAGGGGCTGATCACAGCTTAAGTCATTCAAAGGGGCTGATCACAGCTTAAGTGATTCAGAGGGGCTGATCACAGCTTAAGTGATTCAAAGGGGCTGATCATAGCTTAAGTGATTCAGAGGGGCTGATCACATCTTAAGTGATTCAGAGGGGCTGATCATAGCTTAGGTGATTCAGAGGGGCTGATCATAGCTTAAGTGATTCAGAGGGGCTGATCACAGCTTAAGTGATTCAAAGGGGCTGATCACAGCTTAAGTCATTCAAAGGGGCTGATCACAGCTTAAGTGATTCAAAGGGGCTGATCACAGCTTAAGTGATTCAGATGGGCCGATCATAGCTTAGGTGATTCAGATGGGCCGATCACAGCTTAGGTGAATCAAAGAGGCAGATCACAGCTTAAGTGATTCAAAGGGGCTGATCACAGCTTAAGTGATTCAGATGGGCCGATCGCAGCTTAAGTGATTCAGATGGGCTGATCGCAGCTTAAGTGATTCAGATGGGCCAATCACAGCTTAAGTGATTCAGATGGGCCGATCACAGCTTAAGTGATTCAGAGGGGCTGATCATAGCTTAAGTGATTCAGAGGGGCTGATCACAGCTTAAGTGATTCAGAGGGGCCAATCACAGCTTAAGTGATTCAGATGGGCCGATCATAGCTTAAGTGATTCAGAGGGGCTGATCATAGCTTAGGTGATTCAGAGGGGCTGATCACAGCTTAAGTGATTCAGAGGGGCCAATCACAGCTTAAGTGATTCAGAGGGGCTGATCGCAGCTTAAGAGATTCAGAGGGGCCAATCACAGCTTAAGTGATTCAGATGGGCCGATCACAGCTTAGGTGATTCAGATGGGCCGATCACAGCTTAAGTGAATCAAAGAGGCAGATCACAGCTTAGGTGATTCAGAGGGGCTGATCATAGCTTAAGTGATTCAGATGGGCTGAACACAGCTTAAGTGATTCAGAGGGGCCAATCACAGCTTAAGTGATTCAGAGGGGCCGATCGCAGCTTAAGAGATTCAGAGGGGCCAATCACAGCTTAAGTGATTCAGATGGGCCGATCACAGCTTAGGTGATTCAGATGGGCCGATCACAGCTTAAGTGAATCAAAGAGGCAGATCACAGCTTAGGTGATTCAGAGGGGCTGATCATAGCTTAAGTGATTCAGATGGGCTGATCACAGCTTAAGTGATTCAGAGGGGCTGATCACAGCTTAAGTGATTCAGAGGGGCTGATCATAGCTTAAGTGATTCAGATGGGCTGATCACAGCTTAAGTGATTCAGATGGGCTGATCATAGCTTAAGTGATTCAGATGGGCCAATCACAGCTTAAGTGATTCAGAGGGGCCGATCACAGCTTAAGTGATTCAGATGGGCCGATCACAGCTTAAGTGATTCAGATGGGCCAATCACAGCTTAAGTGATTCAGAGGGGCCGATCACAGCTTAAGTGATTCAGATGGGCCGATCACAGCTTAAGTGAATCAAAGAGGCAGATCACAGCTTAAGAGATTCAGAGGGGCCGATCACAGCTTAAGTGATTCAGAGGGGCCGATCACAGCTTAAGTGATTCAGAGGGGCCGATCACAGCTTAAGTGATTCAGAGGGGCCGATCACAGCTTAAGTGATTCAGATGGGCCAATCACAGCTTAAGTGATTCAGAGGGGCCGATCACAGCTTAAGTGATTCAGATGGGCCAATCACAGCTTAAGTGATTCAGAGGGGCCGATCACAGCTTAAGTGATTCAGATGGGCCGATCACAGCTTAAGTGATTCAGATGGGCCAATCACAGCTTAAGTGATTCAGAGGGGCCGATCACAGCTTAAGTGATTCAGAGGGGCCGATCACAGCTTAAGTGATTCAGATGGGCCAATCACAGCTTAAGTGATTCAGATGGGCCGATCACAGCTTAAGTGATTCAGATGGGCCGATCACAGCTTAGGTGATTCAGATGGGCCAATCACAGCTTAAGTGATTCAGAGGGGCTGATCACAGCTTAAGTGATTCAGATGGGCCAATCACAGCTTAAGTGATTCAGAGGGGCCGATCACAGCTTAAGTGATTCAGATGGGCCGATCACAGCTTAGGTGATTCAGATGGGCCGATCACAGCTTAGGTGATTCAGATGGGCCGATCACAGCTTAAGAGATTCAGAGGGGCTGATCACAGCTTAGGTGATTCAGATGGGCCGATCACAGCTTAGGTGATTCAGATGGGCCGATCACAGCTTAAGTGATTCAGATGGGCCGATCACAGCTTAGGTGATTCAGATGGGCCAATCACAGCTTAAGTGAATCAAAGAGGCAGATCACAGCTTAGGTGATTCAGATGGGCCGTTCACAGCTTAAGTGATTCAGAGGGGCTGATCACAGCTTAAGTGATTCAGATGGGCCGATCACAGCTTAGGTGATTCAGAGGGGCCGGTCACAGCTTAAGTGATTCAGAGGGGCCGATCACAGCGTAAGTGATTCAGATGGGCCGATCACAGCTTAAGTGATTCAGAGGGGCTGATCACAGCTTAAGTGATTCAGATGGGCTGATCACAGCTTAAGTGATTCAGATGGGCCAATCACAGCTTAAGTGAATCAAAGAGGCAGATCACAGCTTAAGTGAATCAGAGGGGCCGATCACAGCTTAAGTGATTCAGAGGGGCCGATCACAGCTTAAGTGAATCAAAGAGGCAGATCACAGCTTAGGTGATTCAGATGGGCCAATCACAGCTTAAGTGATTCAGATGGGCCGATCACAGCTTAAGTGATTCAGATGGGCCGATCACAGCTTAGGTGATTCAGATGGGCCGATCACAGCTTAAGTGATTCAGAGGGGCCGATCACAGCTTAAGTGATTCAGAGGGGCCGATCATAGCTTAAGTGATTCAGAGGGGCTGATCATAGCTTAAGTGATTCAGAGGGGCTGATCATAGCTTAAGTGATTCAGAGGGGCTGATCATAGCTTAAGTGATTCAGAGGGGCTGATCATAGCTTAAGTGATTCAGAGGGGCTGATCATAGCTTAGGTGATTCAGAGGGGCTGATCATAGCTTAAGTGATTCAGAGGGGCTGATCACAGCTTAGGTGATTCAGATGGGCCAATCACAGCTTAAGTGATTCAGAGGGGCTGATCACATCTTAAGTGATTCAGAGGGGCCAATCACAGCTTAAGTGATTCAGATGGGCCGATCACAGCTTAAGTGATTCAGATGGGCCAATCACAGCTTAAGTGATTCAGATGGGCCGATCACAGCTTAAGTGATTCAGATGGGCCGATCACAGCTTAAGTGAATCAAAGGGGCCGATCACAGCTTAAGAGATTCAGATGGGCCAATCACAGCTTAAGTGATTCAGATGGGCCGATCACAGCTTAGGTGATTCAGATGGGCCGATCACAGCTTAAGTGATTCAGATGGGCCGATCACAGCTTAGGTGATTCAGATGGGCCGATCACAGCTTAAGTGATTCAGAGGGGCCGATCACAGCTTAAGTGATTCAGAGGGGCTGATCATAGCTTAAGTGATTCAGAGGGGCTGATCACAGCTTAAGTGATTCAGATGGGCCGATCACAGCTTAGGTGATTCAGATGGGCCGATCACAGCTTAGGTGATTCAGATGGGCCGATCACAGCTTAGGTGATTCAGATGGGCCGATCACAGCTTAGGTGATTCAGAGGGGCCGATCACAGCTTAGGTGATTCAGATGGGCCGATCACAGCTTAAGTGATTCAGAGGGGCCGATCACAGCTTAAGTGATTCAGAGGGGCCGATCACAGCTTAAGTGATTCAGAGGGGCCAATCACAGCTTAGGTGATTCAGATGGGCCGATCACAGCTTAAGTGATTCAGATGGGCCGATCACAGCTTAGGTGATTCAGATGGGCCGATCACAGCTTAAGTGATTCAGAGGGGCCGATCACAGCTTAAGTGATTCAGAGGGGCCGATCACAGCTTAAGTGATTCAGAGGGGCCAATCACAGCTTAGGTGATTCAGATGGGCCGATCACAGCTTAAGTGATTCAGATGGGCCGATCACAGCTTAGGTGAGTCAGATGGGCCGATCACAGCTTAAGTGATTCAGAGGGGCCGATCACAGCTTAAGTGATTCAGAGGGGCCGATCACAGCTTAAGTGATTCAGAGGGGCCGATCACAGCTTAGGTGATTCAGAGGGGCCGATCACAGCTTAAGTGATTCAGAGGGGCCAATCACAGCTTAGGTGATTCAGATGGGCCGATCACAGCTTAAGTGATTCAGATGGGCCGATCACAGCTTAGGTGATTCAGATGGGCCAATCACAGCTTAAGTGATTCAGATGGGCCAATCACAGCTTAGGTGATTCAGATGGGCCGATCACAGCTTAAGTGATTCAGATGGGCCGATCACAGCTTAGGTGATTCAGATGGGCCGATCACAGCTTAAGTGATTCAGAGGGGCTGATCACAGCTTAGGTGATTCAGAGGGGCCGATCATAGCTTAAGTGATTCAGAGGGGCTGATCATAGCTTAAGTGATTCAGAGGGGCTGATCATAGCTTAAGTGATTCAGAGGGGCCGATCACAGCTTAAGAGATTCAGATGGGCCAATCACAGCTTAGGTGATTCAGATGGGCCGATCATAGCTTAAGTGATTCAGAGGGGCTGATCATAGCTTAAGTGATTCAGAGGGGCTGATCACATCTTGTGATTCAGAGGGACCAATCACAATTTTAGTGATTCAGAGGGGCCAGTCACAGCTTAAGTATGTTGTAAAGTTGGATTTTTACAACATAATGTTACATAATACATAGTTTCAGTATTGCATAATATTATCTAACAATCTAATATTTTATCATAAATGTTTGTATTTACAAATAGCAGGGTATTTTAAGATTTGAAAGCATAGACATTTAGTTAGTATATTAAGGGCATTCAGCTAGCCTATTAAAGACTGCTGATTTATCTATGTAGATCATTCTTCATTCACATTCACACAGTTCAATATATTCATTTGATACTTTATTATTGCTTATTTACTTCATAGTCATCAGTACTTTCAGTTTATCTTTACTGCAACAAACTGCATTTGATATCATTACATACATGTATTTTCATTTTGTATTTACATCAGCTATTTTTAGTAAGACCAGTTATGAAAGAACTTTGAGCTATTTTTAGATTATAGACAAATGGCCAGTTTTTCAACTATTAAGTAATGACTTAAGCTCTGACTTAAGCCGTGTCGGTTATATTTACAACGATTAAGTCAGCACGTGAATAACAGAGCTCGACAAAAGTTAAACCTTCGATTGGATTTTTCTACTTTGAGCGGTGTCAGCAATTGCTTATCTTTCTATTGTTATTTTAAACCTGGGGCATAGGTGGTTTAAGAAAAGATGGAGGCGGAATATCTAGGCATGGATTTAAATTTCCAGTATGAAGTTAAAGCAGAAATGTTGAGGAGGGAGGGAATGATACGGGACTGAACAATCCCTTTCGTTATGTACGATGATTTGGACTTTTGGATAGATTTCGTCTCAGTAAAGCTAGTATTACAGATGTTTTGCTTTATAAAAAAAAAACTTAAACCAACAGCGACGCTGATGCTGGGGCGAGTGCAAAAGCTCATTTTTTATTCGAAAAGTCGAGCTAAAAATGTAACAGATTCAACTCTTCAGTTTTAACTTTACTAAATTCGCTAAGTTTGTACATGTTTCAAAATATACATGCAAGCATAAATATATAAGTGCATGTATTTAATTATAAGTACATGTAACGCACAAATATGTAGGTGAACATATATATATATATATATATATATATATATATATATATATCCAGTTGTTATATATTCTTCAATACTGTGATTTGAAATTCATCATTATATTGAGTATATATATAATTAATTACAATGCTTCCTAATTTACGGGCTTGGTAAGTGCATACTGCACGTGTTTTGTACATGAAAGGTGGAACATTTAGGAATAATGAAAACAATAAGACAATGAGCAAACATAGGAATGCTTGTAGTCTTACATTGAAATAAATTCACCTTTTTTCCCAGCAATTATTTTTTTTCATTCATTAGACGGACGCTATTGCTTCTGTGTCTTTGTATTTTTCTATGATTTCTATGAGAATTTCTTTTTCGAAAGTAGTAAATCACCAAAGTAACACGTTTTATATATGAAAAAATACAGCGAAACGGTCCGATGACTCTATCTACATGTTCATAGTGTGTGACAAAGGCTTAGCTAATACATCGCAAATATACCCGCCGAGTATTAGTAAAAATCCGTTAGAAAACAAGGTTGAGCGATGGCTTAACTAATACTGGTTTGAGCCTTTCTTAGTGCTAGAGTTGAAAAACTGGCCAAAAGAGGTTACATAAACACTGTCAAGGTCATAGCTGATATGTACATCTACATCTACATCGGTACAACCAACAATCGATTTCCAATTATGACTGGTCGGCGCTGTCAGAGAAACAGTTGTTAAAGAAATTTAGTATATTACAGTATTAAAAGTAAAAGATAGAAGAACAGTATGCTACAGTTAAAATAGGACAGAATGGAAGAATTACATAGTGACCGCCGCCAGCCTCTCTGTAAAGATACTGAGGCTGGGGCTAGCTTTGACTGATGTGGGGAGGGAGTTCCAGAGATGGATGGTTCTAGGGAAATAAGAGTTAGCAAAGTATTGAGTGCTGGAATAAGGGATCAAGTAGTTCAGATTTCTAATGGGGGTCAAGTAACCTTGGTCAATAGCAACGGTCTGGGTCCTTACTTTGTAAAACAAAAGTAATGAACAGTTTAACCTACGGTACTGGAGAGTTTTCCATTCTAAGGATTTCAACATTTCAGTTACACTGCTTGTATAGTTGTAATCATTCATAACATACCTAGCTGCTGACCTTTGGACTCGTTCAAGTTTATGGGTGAGGGTTTTCTGCCAGGGATGCCACACAGTTGAACAGTATTCTAGCTGGGGGTGGACATAGGTGGTGTATGCAGCTTCTTTGACCTTTATGTTATCTGTCTTGACATTTCTCTGAATAAATCGAAGGGAAGAGGTTGCCTTAGAAGTTATGTTTTCTATGTGTTGTGACCAGTTCAAATCATTGGAGATAGTTATTCCTAGGTATTTAGCTGATGAGGTGGACTTTAACTCTGTATTGTGTAACCTGTAGGGATATATAAAGGGATTTCTCTTCCTACTTACTCTAAGGACTTCACATTTGTCGGGGTTAAATTCCATTTGCCAGACTCTTTCCCATGTTTCTAATTTATGGAGATCTTCTTGAAGGGCTATGCTATCATTATTTGATTTGACAGTGAGGTATATGATGGTGTCATCTGCTAACATACGGGTTTTACATTTGACTGAGTCAGGCAGGTCGTTAATGTATACAAGGAAAAGGCATGGCCCAAGGACAGACCCCTGTGGAACTCCAGACAGGACCGGAAGTTCGCTGGACAGGTGACCTTCAACTGCGACCTTCTGAGTACGATTAGAGAGGAAGGATTTGACCCAATTAGTTATTTGGGGACTAACACCTAGAGACTTAACTTGTAAATTAGCCTCAAATGGTCGACTTTGTCAAATGCCTTAGAAAAATCCATTACGATGACATCAGTTTGTTGGCCTTGTTCTAAATTACTATAAAGTTCCTGGGTAAAATTAATAAGCTGAGTTTCGAAACTATGACCCGACCTAAAACCATGCTGGAACTGGCTGATAATATTGTGTTTGTCAAAGAAGGACATAAGATTTGAAACCACGATGTGCTCAAGGAGTTTGGACGCAATACTGGTCAGAGAAATTGGTCGATATTTGCTGGGTTTTGATTTGAGACCTTTTTTAAAGACTTGTGCAACTGTTGCCTTTTTCCAGTCTTGAGGGACAATGCCTGTATTTAGGGATAAATTGAAGATGTGGCAAAGGACGGGGGCGATTTCTTGATGAAGTTCCTTGAGAACACGGGGGAATAATTCATCTGGCCCCGACGCTTTATGTGGGGATAGGCCAAGAAGGAGTTTGTCAACACCCTCTGGAGTTACATTTATTTGGTCCATTAGGGAGGAAGGGGATGTTAACAGTTTGGAGCACAAATGTTTAAGGCTTAGGGGCTTAGGTGGGGAGAAAACTGATTCAAATTGCTTATTAAGGATGTTTGCTTTAGTGACTGGATCAGTATGGGTGAAACCATCTGATTTGAGAGGGGCTATGCCGACATTTTCTTTTTTGCTACGTTTGATGTAGCTATAGAATTTCTTATTTCTACCAGGTTGGGAATCATGGCTAAAGATGGTGTTTTCCATGTATGACCAGTATGAGGCTCTTATTTGCCTTTGTATATAGGATTTTAGGGACTTCAGTTTCTGGTTCTTAGCTTGATTTGGGGATTTGTTGAGTTTGTGATAGAAATTATCACGCTTCAAGCCTGATAATTCTGGGAGTTAACCAAGGCAAGTCGGCACAAGATTTGGATATTTTAGTAGGGATATGCTTGATAGAAGATTCATTTAAGCTGTCCTTAAATGAGTTCCAAGCCTCATCAGGGTTTGTATGGGCCTTACTAATAAAACTACTACTAAATGAGCGCATGTCAGATCTGATCGCCTCCCAGTTAGTTTTCCGATATTGTTTTATTAGTCTCTTTGGCTGGATGGGTCGCCCTCTGTTTATTTTGACCTCATGAAATACTATATCATGGTCAGAGGTTGCAAGGCCGGGAAGTGTCTTTGACGAGGTGGACGTGGGATTGGTGGGAGGTAAGGAAGAGGTCAAGGGTATTGGACAACCTGGTTGGGACTTTTACCATCAGTTCCAAATTTAGGTGGGACAGTTTTTCCATAAAATCTTCATAGAGACTTCTATTTTTACAATTTGGTTTGAGTGTTTCATTGACCCAATTGATATCAGGCATGTTGAAGTCTCCGAGGAGCCATATTATGCAATCCTTCGGGATTTTACTTAAGGATGACCACAGTTCAGACAATGATAGTTCGTCAAGTTCATGTGGTTTATAGTATGCTCCAACATAAATGTTTTTTATACCAGTTAAAGTTATTTTTGACCAGGTTATATTACAGTTAGTTTTAAGGTCAGGTTGTTCTTGACTGAGTAACGCTTTAGAGATGGCAATCATCACTCCCCCACCCTGTCCACCACACCTATCATCCCTACAGACACTATAGTTTAGGGTATCTGGAAAAATTTCAGAAGAACTGACATCAGGTTTTAACCAGGTTTCAGTGAGACAGATAATATCAGGTTTGACTTGGTCTACCATTAGATGCAAGTCAGGTATTTTATTCTTTACAGACCTACAATTGATGTTGAGAACAGTGAGGCGCTCTGAGTTCTTGAGTTTAACTTTAGGTGGCCTTGACTTACTTTTGGGGTTGGGGGTGGATGTTGCTTTTGGGGTTGAAGGAGCGTCTTGAAGAAAAGAGGAGTGGTCTACATTTGTACTGATATTATCATGATCATTAGTGAGGGGTGCATAATATGAAGTATCACTAAGACTATTAAGGGAGTCAGTCAACGAAACTGAATAATTAGGAGAACCACATTGACAACAATACCAGCTAAACTTAGAGTCTGACAACCTGTTGTATGTGGAATTACCTACCCCTTCACAAGCTGCATGATACCATGTTTCACAGTCATCACATAATATGCCCTTCTGGGACCATGAGACATTTTCAGAGCACTTACCACAAGGATACTGGGTGCCACTGCAAGGACCTGGATTTGGTTCGATGTCTGAGATTTGGCTGGTCAGTAGGCAGAACATATAAATCAGGGTTGATTTACTAGCATTGGGCATTTCTTTATGCTTCTTAAGTGCTATTATGTGTTTGAAAGCATTCATGATAGAAGCACCTGTTAACATTTGTTTTGGGATCAAGCAATCATCTACTGATGTTTTGGGGTATACTACTTTTGGGGTAACATTACACACTAATACCAGTGCAAAAAGGCAGAACAGGGTAATCCTAAGATCCATACTCCCCAGCTCCCACTGCAACAACGATGTCACTTTTATCCGGAACTTCAACTGTATCCGAATTGACCACAAGTTCGAATGCAGGTCTGGTACGCTAAGCAGGGTGGGAAAATCAAGGGAATACCTACACAGACTAATACAGGTTAGTTTGTTTACCACCACCAATGCAAGAAAAGTAAAGATACTGTTGAAAGTAAAGTGAATCAAATTTTTGTGCACTTTTGAAAAACAGGATGTGAACTGCTCTCGACGCATGCGCAAGATACTAATGCATAATGGTGGGAAGAAAAGTATCTGATGTAAGATAAATGTTGAATGGCTTATCAGAAAGATGCTGACCAATCAGAATGTACTTTACATCCTTCATGGTTGACTGCATTCTGGAAGAGTTTAGGGGGCAAGGGACAGTTAATTTGAAAATTCCACAAATCTGCGCTGATACCAGTGCGAAAAAAATCATGAAAAATCCAATTTTGATAAATTCAAGGCAAGTGTGGAGCGAATGTATTGCATAGACTAAGCACTTCATTGTGTGACATTTTCAGCCTGCCGATTCTGTTGCTTCTGTGATAAAAACGAGTAAAACGCAGGTTTCAGGACACTAAATTTTGAGGCAAAAATGGCCCAAAATGCACAACTTGCGCGACCTGTACCGTATTATCTGCAAATGACTGACCTAAAACACATGCATATTTTTAAAGCATGTGGCCAGACGAAAATAATGGTGGGAAGAAAAGTATCTCATAACCGTTTACTTTTTCCGCTATTTTGAGCTGAATCTGGATGGATGAATGACCGTTTCCATTTCGTCTGAATTCCGTTACCTCAGGTTAGACTTTAGACACGGCCGTCTACACGGAGCTAGGAAAATCGATTCAAGTAAATATTTACTTTACACAATAACTACTCGTACGCAGGAATCCTCAGTTCTATAAACATCATAAATAACCAGTTGAATATAAATGCCTTTAAAGTGCATCTGTCTATTTTATTTAAAAAACATACCCGGGCCAAATGCAAAACTGGCCCCTGCCACTTTACCTCAGTAGAATTTCAGAGCCATTTCTTCACTCTGTTAGGAATTTTTGGACTGACAACATCTTAAAAACTCTCTTAGGGTTTAGTAATTAATAATTAATTAATTTTGTATTTATTTTTGGCTATTCATTTAACCTAAATTTATTGTAACTTTTCTCTAAACTAGTAAGTAATTTTCTTTAATTAAGTAACTTAAATTCTATTGTTTTAACAGCAATTATTTTAGATTTTCATCTTTAAATACTTCAGTAAATATTGATAATTAATTTATATTGCTGTTATATTTAGGCACAGAGTCATACAAGTGAAGAGTCACAAAAATACATTTAGATACTTTAATAATAACATTTATTTAGATTATTATTTAGCTTTTGGCAGAACTTAAAACTTTATTCTTTTTATTCATTAAGCTGATTTGTCATCTTTATCAGTATTTTTGGCATTTTTCTAACTTGTATATTTAGATCTTTTTGTAAAATATTAGTTTAGAAAGATAAGTAAAAATTTGGTTGGTTTTCAAATTCATTCAGCATTTGTGTTTTATTTTCCCTTTCTAAGTAAAGGGTGGTGTCATCCTGACGTGTCAGTTATTCTGACGTAATAATTTACTACTAGCAAACTGCTAGGCTAGACCACTGCTTCCAAGCAAACTATTAAACAAACGTATAGATAGACAGGCTGTTCAACAAAAAATTTTATTCCCCACAACAAGTAATTCACAGATGTTGATCACAGCTTAAATGATTCAGAGGGGTCGATCACAGTTTAAGTGATTCAGAGGGGCCGGTCACAGCTCAAGTAATTCAGAGATGTTGAGCACAGCTTAAATGATTAAGAGGGGTCGATCACAGTTTAAGTGATTCAGAGGGGCCGATCACAGCTAAAGTGATTCAAAGAGGCAGACCACAGCTTAAGTGAATCAGAGGGGCTGATCACAGCTTAAGTGATTCAGATAGGCCGATCACAGCTTAAGTGAATCAGAGGGGCCGATCACAGCTTAAGTGAATCAGAGGGGCCGATCACAGCTTAAGTGATTCAAAGGGGCAGATCACAGCTTAAGTGAATCAGATGGGCCGATCACAGCTTAAGAGATTCAGATGGGCCGACCACAGCTTAAGTGAATCAGAGGGGCCGATCACAGCTTAAGTGATTCAGATGCGCCGATCACAGCTTAAGAGATTCAGATGGGCCGATCACAGCTTAAGTGATTCAGATGGGCCGATCACAGCTTAAGTGATTCAGATGGGCCAATCACAGCTTAAGTGATTCAGATGGGCCAATCACAGCTTAAGTGATTCAGATGGGCCGACCACAGCTTAAGTGATTCAGATGGGCCGATCACAGCTTAAGTGATTCAGAGGGGCCGATCACAGCTTAAGTGATTCAGATGGGCCGACCACAGCTTAAGAGATTCAGATGGGCCGATCATAGCTTAAGTGAATCAGATGGTCTGATCACAGCTTAAGTGATTCAGATGGGCCGACCACAGCTTAAGTGAATCAAAGGGGCCGATCTCAGCTTAAGTGATTCAGATGGGCCGATCACAGCTTAAGTGTTTCAGATGGGCCAATCACAGCTTAAGTGATTCAGAGGGGCCGATCACAGCTAAAGTGATTCAGATGGGCCGACCACAGCTTAAGTGAATCAAAGGGGCCGATCACAGCTTAAGTGTTTCAGATGGGCCAATCACAGCTTAAGTGATTCAGAGGGGCCGATCACAGCTTAAGTGATTCAGATGGGCCGACCACAGCTTAAGTGAATCAAAGGGGCCGATCACAGCTTAAGTGATTCAGATGGGCCAATCACAGCTTAAGAGATTCAGATGGGCCAATCACAGCTTAGGTGATTCAGATGGGCCGATCACAGCTTAGGTGATTCAGATGGGCCGATCACAGCTTAAGTGAATCAGATGGGCCGATCACAGCTTAAGTGAATCAGAGGGGCCGATCACAGCTTAAGTGATTCAGATGGGCCGATCATAGCTTAAGTGATTCAGATGGGCCGATCACAGCTTAAGTGAATCAGAGGGGCCGATCACAGCTTAAGTGATTCAGATGGGCCGATCACAGCTTAGACTCGTTTTACCTGTGCTCGACCAGATTTACATGTATTTTTCTCGGAACAAATTAAAAACTGACAAGGTTGTGGAAAACGTTTAGTTTCTGTATTGACCTACTTTTATTGGTAAATTTCCACCCAAGCGTTTGGCTGACATTGATCAGGATAAAATATGGTGCGGTTCTTACTATAGGGTGTAAAACACTAAATTTTAAAGTGACATTTTCCTATGCTCGACCAGACCGATTTCTTTTTTCAGAGGTAATCATAAAATCAAACAAACAAATATTTTTAGAGTCAAAACTTCATATTTTCAAGTTTTGTTTTCAGATTTGAAAACTAATAAGTTTCAGACTTTCAAACAAGAGACAGAAACACCTACCTGAACAGCGGGCTTAAGGAACATTGGTAAATGGTGTGTCTGCAGTATCCATGAAGTAATTTAACAAGAAATCAAACTATTTTAACAATAAACAAACCGAAAAACTTCAAAATGTCAAATGTCCATAATCATTTTACCCAACTAGTCTTATGGCGCGGTGAATCTTTTTATCTCAAGCGTCTACATGACGCAACTAATGAAGGCGCCATTTTTGTTTTGGTCTGTCGAGAGGTGGGCGTGTTTCTTTACATCTTAAATTTTACTTTCAAGTCGATAGTTTACAGATATAAGCTTATGTTAAATTATCAATAAAGGTTAGAAGACTATAAAATACATTGTTCCAGTACTTTTCTTAAAGAATTCGGGAAAGACGCATCATTTTCAAGAGGAGATTCACGGTAAGTATTTTGACAGATGCAAAGAAGCTGTCGTCTGTAAACAAACAAGCCCCTTAAAGATCTAGATCAAATATGTAAGATGTCGTACAAGGATGCCGGGAAGGAAATAAATGAATAAAAACCGAGAGTTCAAAGGTTTATTTCAATAAACATGTACATTTATAAATAGTGGTCGAGCACTTGGCTGGTCGAGCATAGGTAAAATGACTCTAAGTGATTCAGATGGGCCAATCACAGCTTAGGTGATTCAGATGGGCCGATCACAGCTTAAGTGATTCAGATGGGCCAATCACAGCTTAAGTGATTCAGATGGGCCGATCACAGCTTAAGTGATTCAGATGGGCCGATCACAGCTTAAGTGATTCAGATGGGCCGATCACAGCTTAAGTGATTCAGATGGGCCAATCACAGCTTAAGTGAATCAGAGGGGCCGATCACAGCTTAAGTGATTCAGATGGGCCGATCACAGCTTAAGTGATTCAGATGGGCCGATCACAGCTTAAGTGATTCAGATGGGCCAATCACAGCTTAGGTGATTCAGATGGGCCGATCACAGCTTAAGTGAATCAAAGGGGCAGATTACAGCTTAAGTGAATCAGAGGGGCCAATCACAGCTTAAGTGATTCAGATGGGCCAATCACAGCTTAAGAGATTCAGATGGGCCAATCACAGCTTAAGTGATTCAGATGGGCCGATCACAGCTTAGTTGATTCAGATGGGCCGATCACAGCTTAAGTGAATCAAAGGGGCAGATTACAGCTTAAGTGAATCAGAGGGGCTGATCACAGCTTAGGTGATTCAGATGGGCCGATCATAGCTTAAGTGAATCAGAGGGGCAGATCACAGCTTAGGTGATTCAGATGGGCCGATCATAGCTTAAGTGAATCAGAGGGGCCGATCACAGCTTAGGTGATTCAGATGGGCCGATCATAGCTTAGGTGATTCAGATGGGCCGATCATAGCTTAAGTGAATCAGAGGGGCCGATCACAGCTTAGGTGATTCAGATGGGCTGATCACAGCTTAAGTGAATCAGAGGGGCAGATTACAGCTTAAGTGAATCAGATGGGCCAATCACAGCTTAAGTGATTCAAAGGGGCAGATCACAGCTTAAGTGAATCAGAGGGGCAGATCACAGCTTAAGTGAATCAGAGGGGCTGATCACAGCTTAAGTGATTCAGATGGGCCGATCACAGCTTAAGTGATTCAGAGGGGCCGATCACAGCTTAAGTGATTCAGATGGGCCGATCACAGCTTAAGTGATTCAGAGGGGCCGATCACAGCTTAAGTGATTCAGAGGGGCCGATCACAGCTTAAGTGATTCAGATGGGCCGATCACAGCTTAAGTGAATCAAAGGGGCCGATCACAGCTTAAGTGATTCAGATGGGCCAATCACAGCTTAAGTGATTCAGAGGGGCCGATCACAGCTTAAGTGATTCAGATGGGCCAATCACAGCTTAAGTGATTCAGAGGGGCCGATCACAGCTTAAGAGATTCAGATGGGCCAATCACAGCTTAAGTGATTCAGAGGGGCCGATCACAGCTTAAGAGATTCAGATGGGCCGATCACAGCTTAAGTGATTCAGAGGGGCCGATCACAGCTTAAGTGATTCAGATGGGCCGATCACAGCTTAAGTGATTCAGAGGGGCCGATCACAGCTTAAGTGATTCAGATGGGCCGATCACAGCTTAAGTGATTCAGATGGGCCGATCACAGCTTAAGTGATTCAGATGGGCCGATCACAGCTTAGGTGATTCAGATGGGCCGATCACAGCTTAAGTGATTCAGATGGGCCAATCACAGCTTAAGTGATTCAGATGGGCCGATCACAGCTTAAGTGATTCAGATGGGCCAATCACAGCTTAAGTGATTCAGATGGGCCGATCACAGCTAAGGTGATTCAGATGGGCCGATCACAGCTTAAGTGATTCAGATGGGCCGATCACAGCTTAAGTGATTCAGAGGGTCTGATCTCAGCTTAAGTGATTCAGATGGGCCGATCATAGCTTAAGTGATTCAGATGGGCCGATCACAGCTTAGGTGATTCAGATGGGCCGATCACAGCTTAAGTGATTCAGAGGGGCCGATCACAGCTTAAGTGAATCAGAGGGGCCGATCACAGCTTAAGTGATTCAGAGGGGCCGATCACAGCTTAAGTGATTCAGAGGGGCCGATCACAGCTTAAGTGATTCAGAGGGGCCAATCACAGCTTAAGTGATTCAGATGGGCCGATCACAGCTTAAGTGATTCAGATGGGCCAATCACAGCTTAGGTGATTCAGATGGGCCGATCTCAGCTTAAGTGATTCAGATGGGCCAATCACAGCTTAAGTGATTCAGATGGGCCAATCACAGCTTAAGTGATTCAGAGGGGCCGATCACAGCTTAAGAGATTCAGATGGGCCGACCACAGCTTAAGTGAATCAGAGGGGCCGATCACAGCTTAGGTGATTCAGAGGGGCCGATCACAGCTTAAGTGATTCAGATGGGCCGATCATAGCTTAAGTGATTCAGATGGGCCGATCACAGCTTAAGTGAATCAGATGGGCCGATCACAGCTTAAGTGAATCAGAGGGGCCGATCACAGCTTAAGTGATTCAGATGGGCCGATCAGAGCTTAAGTGATTCAGATGGGCCGATCATAGCTTAAGTGATTCAGATGGGCCAATCACAGCTTAAGTGATTCAGATGGGCCGATCATAGCTTAAGTGATTCAGATGGGCCAATCACAGCTTAAGTGATTCAGATGGGCCGATCACAGCTTAAGTGAATCAGATGGGCAGATCACAGCTTAAGTGATTCAGTGGGCCGATCATAGCTTAAGTGATTCAGATGGGCCGATCACAGCTTAAGTGATTCAGATGGGCCAATCACAGCTTAAGTGATTCAGATGGGCCGATCACAGCTTAAGTGATTCAGATGGGCCGATCTCAGCTTAAGTGATTCAGATGGGCCGATCACAGCTTAAGTGATTCAGAGGGGCCGATCACAGCTTAAGTGAATCAGATGGGCCGATCACAGCTTAAGTGATTCAGAGGGGCTGATCACAGCTTAGGTGATTCAGATGGGCCGATCACAGCTTAAGTGATTCAGATGGGCCAATCACAGCTTAGGTGATTCAGAGGGGCCGATCACAGCTAAAGTGAATCAGAGGGGCCGATCACAGCTTAAGTGATTCAGAGGGGCCGATCACAGCTTAAGTGAATCAGATGGGCCGATCACAGCTTAAGTGATTCAGATGGGCCAATCATAGCTTAAGTGATTCAGATGGGCCGATCACAGCTAAAGTGAATCAGATGGGCCGATCTCAGCTTAAGTGATTCAGATGGGCCAATCACAGCTTAAGTGATTCAGATGGGCCGATCTCAGCTTAAGTGATTCAGATGGGCCAATCACAGCTTAAGTGATTCAGATGGGCCAATCATAGCTTAAGTGATTCAGAGGGGCCGATCACAGCTAAAGTGAATCAGAGGGGCCGATCACAGCTTAAGTGATTCAGAGGGGCCGATCACAGCTTAAGTGAATCAGATGGGCCGATCACAGCTTAAGTGATTCAGAGGGGCTGATCACAGCTTAAGTGATTCAGATGGGCCGATCACAGCTTAAGTGATTCAGAGGGGCTGATCACAGCTTAAGTGAATCAGATGGGCCGATCACAGCTTAAGTGAATCAGAGGGGCCGGTCACTGCTTAAGTGATTCAGATAGGCCGATCACAGCTTAAGTGATTCAGATGGGCCGATCATAGCTTAAGTGATTCAGATGGGCCGATCATAGCTTAAGTGATTCAGATAGGCCGATCACAGCTTAAGTGAATCAGAGGGGCCGATCATAGCTTAAGTGATTCAGATGGGCCGATCACAGCTTAAGTGAATCAGATGGGCCGATCACAGCTTAAGTGATTCAGATGGGCCGATCACAGCTTAAGTGATTCAGATGGGCCGGTCACAGCTTAAGTGATTCACAGTTGTCGAGCACAGCTTAAGTGATACACAGGTGAATGTGTAAAGCACAGCTCAAGTAATTCAGAGGGGCCGATCACAAGTGACTGAGATGTGCTGAGCACAGCTTAAATGCTTCAAAGGCTAGTGATTCAGTCAGCAACTTTACCCACTCATCAACAAGGGCACTCTGTTAAACTTCAACAACCTGAAAACATATGTTGAAAACACTTTCTGCTACATGAAACAATACTGCTGCTCAGTGAATTATATTATAGGACTTGTTGTATCCCAAAGTTTCAAACTAATCCTCAACATGTCCAAACCTTGACCGTCCACCTACAGTTTATGTAACTTGTTACTGGATTCTGTATCACTTAATTAAGACTTGTTTTCCACAACTAAATTACATCTTTCCCCACATGAATCGGGTATGACAGATGAATTGTCTTCTGTTAAATCATCACAGAGAACTTTCACTCTGTCTGCAGATCAAAGGTACGACGTTTCAATTTACTGTCTTGTGCCCTACTACCGGGCAAACGGTAAAACTTATTTAAACTAACCTGGAGGATCTTTAGCCTGATTTGCCAACTTTCTTAGAGCTGCAGCAAAACTCGACGTTCTTGACGCATTTAATGACGCACTTCCTCCAAGAGACGTCACTCCATTTGTAGGCGAGGTCACATGATGCAGAGGGGACACAGTTGCAGTATTTCTCTGGTGCTTGGAGCCTGCGGGACTCATCATGTTCAGTGGGGGTGGTTTTGAACCTAATGGACCTGGAAGTAGAAATAATGTTTCCATTGAGATATGTCATTCATTTTTCATTATTTGGTTAGTATATGCTAATCTAAATGAAAATACATAGAAGCTGATTAGAACTTGTGCCTCAGTTAGTAACATTACTATTGATTTGGTAGCCTTGGTGATCATCAGTAAAATTCCAAACATTGTAGCTCGCATCTACCATGCATCATGACATGACCAAAGTTGTTACTAGGAGTTACAAGGCGAAAAAGACTACTGACTAACAACCATGAAATAAAAACACACAAAATTCCCAACCTTCAGTTTGTTACTTCTATTTCGTCACAAAAACAATATTTGTTTCTTTTTTTTCTGAAGGAAATACATTGCCACAGTTATAATCTAGATCTCTGATACCATCAGTACCTGATTTATCATTTTTCTCGTTCTTTTACAAAACCAGAATCCAAGAATTACATCTTCTGTCAAATCCGATCTTAAATTCCCTGGAATAAAGTCGTGAGACAGTCTCTCAGAGGAAATGTAAAGTTCAATAGAGCAAACAATACTTGGTCTCGATGGCAAAAAGCTCAGTTTGTAGACATTATGAACTAATCATCGTGATGTGGCATGAAATCCTATCTATTATTCATAAGATATCAAAGAATTTATACAATCACTATACCTAAATAATATTACTTTTGACTTCTGGAGCTGAAAAGGTCATAATTTGTTTGCTTTTATTTTAATGAAAGCTTTTACCCTACAGAGTGGGCATTGGGTGATAACAGGGGGAAACAACAGTATAAAAAATAATTCGGGGGGAATACAAAATACAGCATTAAGAATAAAAAGCGTTTTTCATGACGAAGTCCTGAAAATGCCTCATAAAATGTCCATAAATTGTCCTTTTTTTACTATATTATGTTCTTTAAACTGTTTCAAACATTTTTTTAAATTTATATATCTTCTATTATGTCTATAAAATGTCTCTATAATATCTGTTTTAGTGAGTGTTTTTGTTGTTGTTTTTTTAACTTGCTTAATTACATTTCTGTTTATGTCTAAAAACTGCCTCTGTGTCTATATTCCATCAATGGTCATTATGTCTGTGTACCATGAATGGTTACTATGTCTGTATTCCATCAATGGTTACTATGTCTGTATTCCATCAATGGTTACTATGTCTGTACTCCATCAATGGTTACTATGTCTGTATTCCATCAATGGTTACTATGTCTGTACTCCATCAATGGTTACTATGTCTGTATTCCATCAATGGTTACTATGTCTGTATTTCATCAGTGGTAATGTCTGTATACAATCAATGGTCATTATGTCTGTATTCCATCAATGGTCATTATGTCTATAGTCCATCAATGGTCACTATGTCTATATTCCATCACTGGCCATTATGTCTGTATTCCATCACTAGTCATTATGTCTGTATTCCATCAATGGTCATTATGTCTATAGTCCATCAATGGTCACTATGTCTGTATTCCATCACTGGCCATTATGTCTGTATTCCATCACTAGTCATTATGTCTGTATTCCATCAATGGTCATTATGTCTATAGTCCATCAATGGTCACTATGTCTGTATTCCATCACTGGCCATTATGTCTGTATTCCATCACTAGTCATTATGTCTGTTTCCATCAATGGTCATTATGTCTATAGTCCATCAATGGTCACTATGTCTGTATTCCATCACTGGCCATTATGTCTGTATTCCATCACTAGTCATTGTGTCTGTATTCCATCAATGGTCACCATGTCTGTATTCCATCAAAGGTCATTATGTCTGTATTCCATCTATGAGTATTATGTCTACAAAATATCAATGTCTATTATGTTTGTAACAGCAAAAAGAAGTAAAGACCCCTACCCTACCTCACACTACACATACCCAAGCATGTTTCCCAAAGTAATTACAGAATCTAGTGCTTTATTGCCTTGACATCTGTTTGACAAAGACATTTTAGCTTGTTTTTTCTTACATATTGCTACAAGATGTTGTATTACTGAATACCTGAATACTTCCATTGATTGGTTGTACAATAATATGCTCTATACAAACTGCACCAGCTGTAGGAAAAATATCAACTCAACAGACTGTAAAAATGAAATAACGAGGTAACAGATAAAAGGCATACTAATTACAATGCCTGTTTAAGTAGACTTATATTGTTTAATCCTTTTTGCCTTGACCTTTGACCTTTTAGAAAAAAAATGATTCAGATCTTCATTCTAAGATCATGCAAATGTATGCCAGATAATTTGAAAAACTACTGCCAAGGTCACCCTGCACTCTGAATCCTCAACAGAAGAGGCAAGTAAAGACTGGAGGTCACAGGTTTAAACATGGCACAGTGTATGAACCATAACCATTACTTGCTTTTCCTTGGAAGTGAAACTATTACTTGCTTTTCCATGGAAGTCAAACCACTGCTTGCTTTTCTTAAAGAAATCAAACCATTACTTGCTTATACCAAGAAGTGAAACCATTACTTGCTTTTCTTAAAGAAAACAAACCATTACTTGCTTATACCAAGAAGTGAAACCATTACTTGCTTTTCCTTGGAAGTGAAACCATTACTTGCTTTTCCATGGAAGTCAAACCACTGCTTGCTTTTCTTAAAGAAATCAAACCATTACTTGCTTATACCAAGAAGTGAAACCATTACTTGCTTTTCTTAAAGAAAACAAACCATTACTTGCTTATACCAAGAAGTGAAACCATTACTTGCTTTTCCTTGGAAGTGAAACCAATACATGCTTTTCCTTGGAAGTGAAATCATTACTTGCTTTTCCTTTGAAGTCAAACCATTGCTTGCTTTTCTTACAGAAATCAAACTATCACTTGCTTTTACTAGGAAGTGAACCCATTATTTGCTTTTCTTAAAGAAATCAAGCCATTCCTTGCTTATACCAAGAAGTGAAACCATTACTTGCTTTTCTTAAAGAAAACAAACCATTACTTGCTTATACCAAGAAGTGAAACCATTACTTGCTTTTCCTTGGAAGTGAAACCAATACATGCTTTTCCTTGGAAGTGAAATCATTACTTGCTTTTCCTTTGAAGTCAAACCATTGCTTGCTTTTCTTACAGAAATCAAACTATCACTTGCTTTTACTAGGAAGTGAACCCATTATTTGCTTTTCTTAAAGAAATCAAGCCATTCCTTGCTTTTACCAGGAAGTGAAACCATTACTTGCTTTTCCTAGGAAGTGAAACCATTACTTGCTTTTCCTGGGAAGTAAAACCATTATTTGTTTTCCATAGGAAGTGAAACCAAATGAGTAAATGACACGAAACAACAGTAAATTAGACAAAGTTCTCAATCATGAATCTGGCAGAAGGCAATACATCTTTAGTAGGGCTTTTTCCTGGTAACATGAGAAAACCATGTCAGCAATTGATTAAAAATTCTAGTAATAATGGACTGGTTCAATACCTTGAGGTGTTACATACCATGTATGCTCACCTGTAAGGCACATTTCAGAGGTCAGATTTCAAAGAGTGGGAAGTGTCTTATAACTGAGTTTTACTAGAAACATAAAAAAAAGCAAAAATTTTAACTACCATTAATAACAGAGTTAAAGCCTTATCAAACAACCATATTTTCCCTGAAAGCAAACAAGAAAAAATGCTTACTAAATTGGCAGTCTGGCTCAAGCCTTTTAAAAGCCTTTACTTACACAATTTGTGACAGAAATATCATTGTAAGAAGTCAGTCACTTAATTACTTGACATTTTAGAGAGACACTTTTTGTTCTACAAAATCCATTTCCCACATAATTGTTTCAGATATTCAAATCTCTTTTCTCAGTCCCCTGGAGTACATCATTCTAGACAAAAGGAAAAATATATGGTAACAGATATATGGCATATTAAAAAACCTGATGAGCTTTCATACGCTTCCCCGAGGACCACGCAAAATCAATATTTATCAAGAACAGTGTTCCTGCAACTCGTTTACTTCTGTTGTTTGGAACAATTTTCAATTGTCTCAACCGTGTTAGCTATACTCATAACCTAGTAATTGATTTCTTTCACTGTTCTAATTTCAATTTATTTGCTGTCAAAATGAGATTTGTTAATTTGTTTCCCATTTCAAGAATCGATAAAGATGAAATAAATCATGTGTCACATGACACTCGCTGTCACATGAAAACACCTAAAGCTCCATTACCAATGCTCATCTGTAATTCTGCTATATAGTTTTCTTCGCCGCAATGTCAATTAAGTCAGATGACTCCAGTGTGCGGTGGTATGTTAAAGTGGAAATTACTCTTTCAATATGCAAGACGCAAGCCAATACGCATCAGGGAAGCGATATTAAAATCTTAAAGGCGCTACTGAAGATGAGGTTACTGCTGTCTTCTTTACCGTAATTATGAAATCATTTTATGCCATTTCCGATGAATCACAGCTAGCATTAAAAACCTGTAAATGAAAATTGATTTTTATTATCTCCTTTTCTGAAGAGTTAAAGCAACATATCAATTTCTGTGCATATTATATTCTTATAACAGTTTTTCGAGAAACAGTAAGTTTATTGTTTTAACATGCCCCAAACAGCTGGAATCCTGCTTTTCTGAACAGACCTCACCTTTCAATACACTTGAACAGTAACTGCACTTTCTGCACAGCTGTTATTCCAAAAATTCACTACCTGGTGCCTCCCACTTGAAAATTTTCATTTAGTGTAAAATAAAACCTGTATATTATAAAACTGTGTGTATTTCTACATTCTGATTCATGTGGCAGTTGTGAGTTAACTTGTTACCAAAGCCAGGATCAATGAGTAGTAATGGTTATAGTTGTTTGTATAAATAACTGTTTTCAGAAAGCTTGCTTAAAGTGTTTGTCAGTACGGACAGTACCTCTGTATGAACTGCTGTCTTAAAAAGCTTGCAAAGTATTTGTATGCATCTTTGTATAACAAGCTGTCTTCAGAAAGCTTGCAAAGTGTATCTCTGTATGAATAGCTGTTTTCAGAAAGCTTACAAAGTGTTTATATGCATCTTTGTATAACTAGCTGTCTTAGACAGCTTGCTTAAAGTGTTTGTAAGTACTTTAGTCTGAACAGCTGTCTTCAGAAAGCTTGCAATAAATGTTTGTATGTATCTTTGTACGAATAGCCGTATTCAGAAAGCTTACAAAGTGTTTATATGCATTTTTGTATAACTAGCTGTCTTAGACAGCTTGCTTAAAGTGTTTGTAAGTACTTTAGTATGAACAGCTGTCTTCAGAAAGCTTGCTTAAAGTGTTTGTAAGTATTTTAGTATGAACAGCTGTCTTCAGAAAGCTTGCAATAAATGTTTGTATGTATCTTTGTACGAATAGCCGTATTCAGAAAGCTTACAAAGTGTTTATATGCATTTTTGTATAACTAGCTGTCTTAGACAGCTTGCTTAAAGTGTTTGTAAGTACTTTAGTATGAACAGCTGTCTTCAGAAAGCTTGCTTAAAGTGTTTGTAAGTATTTTAGTATGAACAGCTGTCTTCAGAAAGCTTGCAATAAATGTTTGTATGTATCTTTGTACGTATAGCCGTATTCAGAAAGCTTACAAAGTGTTTATATGTATCTTTGTATGAGTAGCTTGCACAGTGTTTGTAAGTATCTTCCTATGAATAGCTGTCTTCAAAAGGCTTACTCAAAGTGTTTAAAGTATCTTTGTATGTGTAGCCATGGTCAGAATGCTTGCTTAGTGTGTATGTATGTATCTTTGTATGACTAGATGTTTTAAGAAAAAATGTCATGATAAAAAAATTCTCAGTTGGCTACTAAATGGCAGCTTGCGTATGAAATTCCAAAACTGCTGTATTAATCACAGTAACTACAATAAGCTTAAAGGAACTGTACCGAGATGCTGATTACATCCATTAACAGCTTTGAAATAGATGGTCAATGTGACAGAAGGCAAGATTCAAATACAACTGTCATCAAATTCAACTGAATTCTCACCATAATCAGAAAATCTGCCACATGAAACTGTGTAGAGCCCAACAAAACCAGTTCTTCATCCCCTTTTGTGAGAGGTTTCAAAAGTAGAATACACTTCTCATGATGGTTGTTAGCTTATTGATTATGATAACTGCTCTTTTATCTCTATTACTCTTCTATCTTTGTAGGCTCTGTTCAAATTTTGAAGAGTTACCACAAGAAACACTACACTTAAATGAGTATTTATGATTAACTTGCCTAGAACTGCTAAATGGCATTGGCTTACAAGAAGTACCTCCCAGTAATCTCAGTAGGGGAGAAATCCAAACTGTCAGATAAATAATATCTAGGGAGACAGTGGCAAAGTGGATAGCAGGTTGGACTACAATGCCAGCTATCCGAGTTTGATTCCCAGTCACGGCTGATATCCTGACTAGAGTTCAGTGCTGGGCGATTTACTTGAATTGGTACTGTTTCCAGCAGTATCGGCTTAGACTGGATGCCAGGGAGGTAAATATGACACCTGCCAAATAAGTTGTTTCATCCATTCCAGGTGGGGACTTTCGTCAACTACTCACGTTAAACGTTTAAATTACATTGCCATATTTAATTTGCAACTGCTATATCAGTTAGTTTATAACATCCTATTTAACATAATTATATTGCCAAAAGAAACCCATAAAGCTTATTTCAAGGACTCTTGAAACAGTGATTTATATCTTTATCAAAAACGAACAATAGTGTTCAAACTTACTGTCTATCACTATATTGAATGAACTGTTTTTACAGTGTTTCTGGCATTAACAAACTAGAGTTATGTTCTGAAGTGTTTCTGACACTATAACAAATCAGTGTGTTCAAAGTGTTGATGACAAATGACCAGCTGTGTTCAACGTTTTTTCACCATGACAACAAATGAGCAATGGTGTTAAAATAATCTGAAAAATTGGCAATACAGACATATGTGTTTGATGTGTTTATACCTTGATCACATGATCAAAAACGTATGTTACTAAACAACAAATATGATACATCTCGATCTACTTTTAACTGCTTTAGCTATGCACCAAATGACAGCTTAGATATTCCAGAATACTTGCATGAATCAATTAACGTGTCATAGTAACTACAATTTATACTGGTATAAGCTAATAAGAAATGTACCTACAGGCATTGATGACATTCAGACTGCAGTTATCTATTAGGTTTCCTAAACAGCTCGGAAATATACTGCCAATATTAATATACAGAGGAGGCCTAGATACTCATAAAAGTGTCATCAAATGCAACTGATCTGTCACAACATCAGACAATCTTCCACATAAAACAGAGAAAATGTATCAAAACCCCAGCTTCTTTTCACTCCATTTAGGTAAGAGGCTTTCTTAAGCAGATTACAATCCTAATTATGTTTGATACATTATTAATTCTGACAAGCAGCTCTTTTATCTCTATCACTTCTATCTCTTTGCAAGCTCTGTTCAAATTTTGAAATACTGCCATCTGACACAATATACTTAGGTTAACTTGCCTGGAATTCCTTTACTGCAGTTGCATACAACAAGCAGCTCCCAGCAATTTACAGATTACAATCCCAGTAGGAGAGTAATTCAAACTATCTGATATTGCATGTTCTTAATTTTCTACATATTTTTAGATCATATTGCTCTTCTGGTTTTTTTTTTAATTCATAATTCCAATCATTCAATAATTTCCAAGATGTTCATACTTAACTTTCACATGTTAATTTCTGTGGAATTTCTTTTCTGCAGTTGGCATGCAACACATAGCTTCAAGTCATTTTCAGATATAAGATATAGTCAAGATTTTCACATGAACCTGAATCCTTTCATTCTGTACTTGCTTAAACCATGATTATTATGTTTTATGTTTTGATATGGCTTCTTGTACATAATGATTATCTGATTTGGTGACTTATAGGTCCATTGGGCCGGGTGCTATCATGCTGTATATATAATTATGTGTTATGATGAAATTGTTTATGCACACCTCACAATAATAAACAATTTACTTACTTACTTACTTACTTACTTACTTACTTACTTATAGTCAAATTATCTGAATATGTTATATACAATGTTTCAAATTTCTTACCTGCCTTTATACCATACTATATTTTTTTATAAAAGATAATCATAAATATTTCAAGCTGTTTAATTTTACCTATATTGTGAGCTTATTTCAATAACACTAAGATCAGTATTTCAAAACATTAACATCATTGTAAACTTGTGTTTAAAGTGTTCCTGATATTAACAAATTAGCAACTGCTTTCAAAAATTTCCTACATCACAAACCCTTTATGAACAATAGAAAACATGCTAAAAATGGACAGAACAATTACCTCTAAAGTGTTTGTACCAGCTTCATAAGATCACAAATAAAATTTTATATCTAAGTCCACTTTCAGACATAACCACAAATGAACAATAAATTCCAATATTTTGATGATATCATAATGAACAGTTATTCTAACTTAATCACAAAATGAACAACTGTATTAAAATAATTTGAATTATTATTAAAATGAACATAATATACATACAGTATCTAAAAAAGAGAAATTAATCAGAAATGAAATGATAGTCCACCTTGAACTGCTTCAGCTAGGTTAGATGTTTGAAATTTTCCAGAACTGCTGCATTAATCAATTAAGGTATCACAGTAACTACAATTTATACTTCTTTAATATATATATTTCTTAAGACACTGTACATGACGGCACTGATTGCATACATTATCCACTTGTCTATCAGGTTTCCTAAGAAGCACTGATGGTATTGTAATGTACATATTGTCCATTGGGTTTATTAACCTTTAGCCTGATGGCGGCAAGCAATCTGCCTATGTGACCAGTGCAGACCAAGATCAGCCTGCACATCTGTGCAGTTTGATCATGGTCTGCACTGTTCGCTATACAGTCAGTATCTTTTTGGTAAACACCCCTTTTAACAGTTAATGGTATACTGTCCAAATTGAAAGATGGACAAGTTCATTTTAGAAATTTAGCAGGGTAAAGTTTAAAGAGCTTAGAACAGCTTAGAAATATACTGCCAATGTTAATATTATAGTGCAGGCCTAGATTCCCATACAAGTGTCTTCAGATGAACTGAACTGTCAAAATATTCAAGAATCTCTAACATAAAACTGTGTAAATATATCATGTTAAATCTGACAAAACCAACTTTGCTGTTACTTTACACTTCTAAGGTAGATTATTTCTCATCATATTTCTTATGTTATTAATTCTGACAAGCTGCTCTTTCATCTCAGTTACATCTGTACTGTTGTATACTTTGTTCAAACATTATATTTGAATGAGTGCTCAGGTTAAACTGCCTGGAATTCCTTTTCTGAAGTTGCATACAAGTAGCTTCAAGCCATTTACAGAGAGAAATCCAAATCAAGAGTTGAGCACAATACTGCTGTAACTCCTTTATTTGATAAAGAGTTCAGCAGTATTGGGCTCATCCTCAAAATGCCTGATAATATATGTTATTAATTTCTTATCAACCTAAAAAGATGAAATCTCTCAACATTTTTTAAAAACAATAATTCCAATCTTTTCCCATTTCATTCTACTGAATACTATTAACAACAACAAACATTTATGTAAAAAAGGTTTTCAACATTATAATGACTACCTAAAGAGTTCAAAGAGTTTCTCACATTATCAGAAACAATATTATCACAAATGGACAATTATGTTCAAACATTTCTGACATTATGAAAATAAACAATAGTATTCAAAGTGTTTCTGACATTATCAAAAATGAACAACTGTACAAATATAATATCAACTGTTATCAAAACAACAGTTACATACAGTATCTAGAAAAACAGCAGTTCATCTGAAACGAAATCATTTGTCTTAATCTACTTCTAACCACTTTAGCTATAGGCACCAATTGACAACTCAGATGTCTGAAATTCCAGATTGCTGCATTAATCAATTAAGGTGTCTCAGTAACTACAATTTATACTGGTTATCAGCTCATAAGAAATATACCTAGAGGCACTGATGGCATACAACAACATTCATCTATCCTGTTTCCTAACAACAGCTTGGAAATATACTGTCAATGTAAATATAGAATGTACATTCACATAGAAGCATCATCAAATGCAACTAAATTGTGGTAATAATCAGAAAATCTCCCAAATGAAACTTTCTAAATGAACTGTCAAACAGTTACCTTGTACCAGCATTACAAAGAACCTGTATGTAATGGCACTGATGGCATAAAACCTTCATATGTCTATCAGGTTCCCAAAACTGCTTGGAAATATGCTGTCAACAATAACATGCAACTGTGGACTAGATTCCCATAAAAGCATCATGAAATACAACTGGGTTGTCACAATTATCAGGAAATCTCCGAAATAAAACTGTGTATTATGTATTGTGTTAAATCTGACAAAACCAACTGTGTTACTACTCTTCTCTCCCCCTCTGAAAATGGCTTTCAGAAGTAGATTACACTCATTATGTATTTTTATGTTATTAATTCTGACAAGCAGCTCTTTTATCTCTATCACTTCTATATCTTTGCAAGCTCTGTTCAAATTTTGAAATATTGCCATCTGACACAATATACTTAGGTTAACTTGCCTGGAATTCCTTTACTGCAGTTGCATACAAGCAGCTCCCAGCAATTTACAGATTACAATCCCAGTAGGAGAGTAATTCAAACTGTCTGATATTGCATGTTCTTTATTTCTTACCAACTTCAAGATTAAATCTCTCAACTTTAAAAAAAATATAATTCAAACTAGAGATTGTTTGAAGCAAAAGCACATATCTCCCTATTCTGCTTCATTTAAATGAAAGTTGAATTAATATGCAATATTCAAGCCATATTGTAAAGACACCTGTTTATAGATATACAAAACAATAATGTATCATTACTAAAAGTAAATGTTTCCCTAAGTCTTAACCCTTACCATGCTGGACACGATTGGTTCTGCCTTTGCGACTGTAGTGTAGCTCATGATCAGCCTTGCAGTCTGATCATGACCTGCACTGTTCGCCATTCATTTAGTATCTTTTTTGTATGCACCCCTTCTAACAGTTATGTATATAATGGTACTGTCCAAATTGAAAGATGGACAAGTTCATTATAGAAATTTAGCAGGGTAAGAGTTAAATCATATCAAGCACAGAAACATAAACTTCAAGGTAAAAACTTTCTACCTATTCTTGACAATGCTGCAGCATATTAAAATGTTACATTATTATACAGTTTTAACAAAATCTGACCTTTAATGGGTGTCCTTTTTGGCATAAAAATGGACAAAGTTTATCAAATCTGACCTTTATGGAGCAATAACCACTAAAGAGGTGTTTTAAACTAAAAATAACTCAACAATTTGCAACAACTGAGCATCTCTACAAAGTTAGGCTGAAATCACGCCAGTAGTTTCAGACCTAAAAAACTGACAAACACACTAACAGGCAGGACAAAATCAAAATATCCCAATACATAATTAGAAAGAAAAGAAAATCTAATGTTTATTTCAATCAATGAATAACATTTCACAACCAACAATTGATTTCAAAGTGTTTCCAGCATTACAAATAACTATAGCATTCAAAGAGTTTTGTGGTGAAATCACATTTGACCAACTATACCACATTATCACAAATAAAACAAGGCAGTCTGAAAGACAGCTAAATCCCCCGCCACTGCTATGGATAGTGAAAGGGTAAACCTTTGATTTTAGCTGTGACCTTGACCTTGAACTGACATGGCTGACTCATAAATTCTGCACAACGTCTTGATGAGGTGATCATCTGACCCAAGTTTCATGAAAATCCTTCAAGGGGTTTAGGAGATACAGAGCTGAAACCTTTGACCTTCAGTTGTGACCTTGACCTTGAGTTGACATGGCTGACTCATGAGTTCTTGATGAGGTGATCATTTGACCCAAGTTTGATGAAAATCCTTCAAGGGGTTTAGAAGATACAGAGTGGACACAAAATGGAAGGCTCAAACCTTCGACCCTTAGTTGTGACCTTGACCCTGAGCTGGCATGGTTGACTCATAATTTCTGCATATTGTTTTGATGAGGTTATCATTTTACCCAAGTTTTATAAAATTCCTTCAAGGGGTTTAGGAAATATAGAGCGGACACGAAATGGAAGGCTCAAACCTTTCACCTTCAGTTGTGACCTTAACCTTGAGCCGGCATGACTGACTCATGGGTTCTGCACATCGTCTTGATGAGGTGATCATTTGACCCAAGTTTGATAAAATTCCTTAAAGGGGCTTAGGAAATATACAGCGGACACAAAATGGAAGGCTCAAACCTTTGACCTTGAGTTGTGACCTTGACCTTGAGCCGACAAGGCTGACCCATGGGTTCTGCACATTGTCTTGATGAGGTGATCATTTGACCCAAGTTTCATGAAAATCCTTCAAGGAGTTTAGAAGATATAGAGCGGACACAAAATGGAAGGCTAAAAACCTTTGACTCTAAGTTGTGACCTTGAATTTGAGCCGGCATGGCTGACTCATGGGTTCTGCACATCGTCTTGATAAGGTGATCATTTGACCCAAGTTTTATAAAATTCCTTCAAGGGGTTTATGAGATATAGAGTGGACACAAAATGGCAGGCTCAAACCTTTGACCTTGAGTTGTGACCTTGATCTTGAACCGACAAGGCTGACTCATGGGTTCTGCACATCGTCTTGACGAGGTGATCATTTGATCCAAGTTTCATGAAAATCCATCAAGGGGTTTAGGAGATATGGACCGGACACGATTTTGTTACAGACGGAAGGACGGACGGACGCAGACCATTCCTATAATCCCTCCGCCACGGCGGGGGATTAAAAACAGCTTTTAGTGTTTCTCAAATTATCGTGAATAAACAGTTGTTCAAAGTGATCCATACATTATCACAAATGAACAACTATATTAAAATAACCTGATTCATTATTAGAACAAACAATTGCATGTACAGTATCTAGAAAACAGCAGTTAATCAGTAATGAAATGTTATGTCTTAATCCACTTCTAACCACTTCAGCTAGGCACCTAGTGACAACTTAGATGTCTGAAATTCCAGAATTGCTACATTAATCAATTAAGGTGCCACAGTAACTGCAATTTATACTGGCACCGATTAATAGAACATACTCCTAGAGGCACTGACAGCATATATTCTGTCAATGTTAATACAACAAGAGCTGTCTGTAAGACAGCGTGCTCGGCTTTTCTCAGTGCTCGACTCTGAATTAGAGCTTTGCCAGTAAAACCGTTATAAAACTTTAACAAAAAAATCTAAGTTAAACAGGGGCATAACTCTGTCAAAATTCAAACCAGAGTTATGGGGTTTGTTTCTCCTGGTGTAAACTTTGATAGTAAATAATTATTTTAAGTTTCAAGTCAATAGCTTTGACAGTAACAGAGATATTTGACTTCATCAAAAACTTCAACTAAAATTATAAAAAATTCTAAGTTAAAAAGGGGCATAACTCTGTCAAAATTCAAATCAGAGTTATGGGGATTGTTTCTCCTGGTGCAGACTTTGATAGTAAATAACTACTTTAAGTTTCAAATCAATAGCTTTGATAGTAACTGAGATATTTGACTTTATCAAAAACTTTAACCAAAAATTCTAAGTCAAAAAGGGGGCATAACTCCATCAAAATTCAAATCAGAGTTATGGGGATTATTTCTCCTGGTGTAGACTTTGATAGTTAATAACTATTTTAAGTTTCAAGTCAATAGCTTTGATAGTAACAGAGATATTTGAGTTTATAAAAAAACTTTAACCAACGGCGACGCCGACGCCAGGGCAAGTGCAATAGCTCTACTTTTTCTTCGAAAAGTCGAGCTAAAAACTGATGCCTAAATTCCCATAAAAATGTCATCAAATGCTATTGAACTGTCACAATCATCCTAAAATTTTGTACACAAAACAGAATAATACTATGTGAAGTCTGATAAACCTGGTTTCCCTTTTTTCCCTTTTGTAAGAACTTTTCTGCTGATAAACCTGGTTTCCCTTCTTTCCCTTTTTGTAAGAACCTTTCTGCTGATAAAAATGGTTTCTCTTTCCCTTTTGTAAGAACCTTTCTGCTGATAAACCTGGCTTCTCTTCTTTCACTTTTTGTAAAACCTTTTCTACTGATAAACCTGGCTTTTCTTCTTTCCCTTTTTGTAAGAACATTTCTGCTGATAAAAATGGTTTCTCTTTCCCTTTTGTAAGAACCTTTCTACTGATAAACCTGGCTTCTCTTCTTTCCCTTTTTGTAAGAACATTTCTGCTGATAAACCTGGCTTCTCTTCTTTCCCTTTTTGTAAGAACATTTCTGCTGATAAACCTGGCTTCTCTTTCCCTTTTGTAAGAACCTTTCTGCTGATAAACCTGGCTTCCCTTTTTGTAAGAACTTTCTGCTGATAAACCTGGCTTCTCTTCTTTCCCTTTTTGTAAGAATCTTTCTGCTGATAAACCTGGCTTCTCTTTCCCTTTTGTAAGAACCTTTCTGCTGATAAATCTGGCTTCTCTTCTTTCCCTTTTTGTAAGAACCTTTCTGCTGGTAAACCTGGCTTCTCTTTCCCTTTTGTAAGAACCTTTCTGCTGATAAACCTGGCTTCCCTTTTTGTAAGAACTTTCTGCTGATAAACCTGGCTTCTCTTCTTTCCCTTTTTGTAAGAATCTTTCTGCTGATAAACCTGGCTTCTCTTTCCCTTTTGTAAGAACCTTTCTGCTGATAAATCTGGCTTCTCTTCTTTCCCTTTTTGTAAGAACCTTTCTGCTGATAAAACCTAGCTTCTCTTCTTTCCCTTTTTGTAAGAACATTTCTGCTGATAAACCTGGCTTCTCTTTCCCTTTTGTAAGAACCTTTCTGCTGATAAATCTGGCTTCTCTTCTTTCCCTTTTTGTAAGAACCTTTCTGCTGGTAAACCTGGCTTCTCTTCTTTCCCTTTTTGTAAGAACCTTTCTGCTGGTAAACCTGGCTTCTCTTTCCCTTTTGTAAGAACCTTTCTGCTGATAAAACCTGGCTTCTCTTCTTTCCCTTTTGTAAGAACCTTTCTGCTGATAAAACCTAGCTTCTCTTCTTTCCCTTTTGTAAGAACTTTTCTGCCAATAAACCTTGCTTCTCTTCTTTCCCTTTTGTAAAAACCTTTCTGCTGATAAAACCTGGCTTCTCATCTTTCCCTTTTGTAAAACATTTCTGCTGATAAACCTGGCTTCTCGTCTTTCCCTTTTGTAAAACCTTTCTGAAGTATATTACACTCCTGATTACTGTTTGTGTTGTTACTATTTCTGACAAGTTATTCTTTGATCTCAATCATTTCTCCATCTTTGCATGTTTGATTCAAACTAGGAAACATTGTCATAGGAAACATAATACTTGAATGAGTGCTTTAATTAACCTGCATGGAATTCCTGTACTAAAACTGCATAAAACAATTAGCTTCAAGTCATTTACAGATTATAATCCCAGTAGGATAGTAATTCAAATTATCTGGAATTGCATTTTTAATCATTATCTTCTTTTTGATTATTTTGCTGTACTTTTCTGCAACTGACAATTACAGGTAGTTTAAAACATCTTATTTTACCTTTATTGTGAGCTTTATAATTTCAATCACAATAAAATCTGTATATGAAAATATAACATTATTATAACTGAATCCTTTTGTCCAAAGTGTTTCTGGAACTGTCACTATCATTCAGAGCTTATGTTATATTGTTTTATGTCTTGCCGACTTAAAATAAAACTTATTTTGTCTTTAAACAGTTTTTTTCAGTGTTTACCACAAACTGTTAAAGGGTTTTTGACACAATCACATTCAAAAAGTTTCCGACACATTTTTATTCAAATTTTGTTTGACATTTTCAAACGTAAAATTCCTTTGTATCATTATCAAAATGGAAATTATATAAACCACTCGTTCTTGCCTCAATGGCTAGAGCAGTGTCACGCGCTCACTCCATCAATTCGTATTCATTGTATTCTCCCGATAGTTTTAGTTCTATTTTCTGTATGAAATTACTAAGGTTTGGTCAAGAATTGGCAACATGATTGCTGAACCTGTGTATAAATTTATTCTTTACTGCTACTGGCAAATCCAGCACAGGTGTCTGAAATGTTCACACCTTCCCTGGTCTTAATGAAGCAGTAATTCAAAATTTTTGTATGCGGTCTGACTGCAGAAAAAAATCAAAATTTTTGTGCACTGTGATAAGTCTTCCCCCAATCATCTCAAGTGTTTTAATGATGATATGATTTGAGCTGATAATGAGACTGTTATTGATAAAAGGTTAAAGAAAGGTTAAGTAAATGTTATTTGATCAATAATTGATCAATAATTGTTTCCATCAGATTAAAGCAACTATACAATTTACAAATGCACTTATTACAATCCTTTTTGCGAGAGCCAAACGATTATTGATGAGAAAACTGCAAGCTGAAAGTATATCACAGGTAATATTTGCAATACACTTCTTGAAAAGCATCACCATCTCTTTCAAATGAAAACTGGTAAACAAAGTAAATTACCTACAATAGATTGGGTAATTTTCGTGGAGGCTTTATTTAGCAGTCATTGTTAGCAGCCTTATTCAGTGTTAAGAATTTGTGAAACAAAGTGTTAAATGTGCATGTTTCAGGACATTATGCAGCTTAATATTGACAAGTATTCTGATTTTCAGAGTGGCATTATTCCAGAATATTAGTTAAATTAAATTACTGCAAATATTGCCCAATCAGCAGAACATAAGGTTGCCAATGTATTGGTCCCTCGAGGAAACCATGAAAAACTGGAGCATTTTGCTTATCCCTTTGGATCTTTGGGTGATTGCTGTTTTACTGTCACCAAAAAATAAAATGTCTAAATCTACTTTAAACCACTTCTGCTAGACACCAAGTGACAGCTTAGATATCTGAAATTCCAGAGCTGCTGCATTAATCAATTTAGGTGTCACAGTAATTACAATTTATACTGGTATCAGCTAGTAAGAAATGTACCTAGATGTATATCCATATTGACAATATCATCTATCAGGTTTCTTAAACAACTTGGATATATACTGTCAATGTTAATACACAATATGTTGTCTAGACTCTCATAAAGTGTCATCAAATGCTACTGAATTGTCACAGTAATCAGAAAAGCTCCCACATAAAACTGTGTAAATTTGCTGTCATAAGTTGGTCAATCTCCAGTTATACTTCACTCTTCTCTGTCTTAAGTTGGCCAATCTCCTGTTATACTTCACTCTTCTCGGTCTTAAGTTGGTCAATTTCCTGTTATACTTCACTCTTCTCTGTCTTAAGTTGGTCAATCTCCTGTTATACGTCACTCTTCTCTGTATCAGGCCTTTCAAAGTGGATTTCACTCCTCATTATGTTTGATACATTATTAATTCTGACAAGCAGCTCTTTTATCTCTATCAATTCTATATCTTGGCAAGTTCTGTTCAAATTTTGAAATATTGCCATCTGACACAATATACTTAGGTTAACTTGCCTGGAATTCCTTTACTGCAGTTGCATACAACAAGCAGCTCCCAGCAATTTACAGATTACACTCCCAGTAGGAGAGTAATTCAAACTGTCTGATATTGCATGTTCTTAATTTTCTACATATTTTTAGACCATATTGCTCTTCAGTTTTTTGCACTGTCCTATAATTTCCAATAAGTTTACACTACTTTCTTTTACCTTTATTGTGAGCTTCTATCTATCACTCTCAAATCAGTATTTTTAAACATTTATAACACTATCACAACTGAATACTTATGTGCCTAGTGTTTCTGACATTATCACAACACTAATAACCAAAATGTGTTCTAAAGGTATTTTTACATAATCCCATATAAAGCAGTGTGTTATTAAAAAGTGTTTCTGACAATATCACAGCGCTAATTACCAAATGAGTTCAAAAGGTTTTTGACATAATCCCATATAAACAAATGTGTGATTAAAATGTGTTTCTGACATCATCACAAAATTAACGAACACTTCTTAAAATCATCTGTATTAATTATCAGAACAGACAAGGGCTAAATGTTTGGACCTTTTATCTAGAAACAAGCAATTTATCATAAATGAAATGTTATGTCTATACTCTACTTCAAACCACATCAGCATGGCACCAAATGACAACAGAGATGTCTGAAATTCTAGAATAGTGGCATTAATCAATTAAGGTGTCACAGTGACTGCACTTTACACTGATATCAGCTAATAAGAAATATACCTAGAGGCACTGATGACATACAGACTGCATTATATCATGCTATCAGGTTTCTTAAACATCTAGAAAGTATACTGTCAATGTTAATACACAATGTGATACCTTGATTCAAATAAAAGTGTCATTAAATGCTATTGAATTGTCACAATAATCTGAAAATCTCCCACACAACACAGAATGTTGACTGCTCTGTGTGAAATCTTACAAACAATCCTATGTATGAGGCTGGAGGCTTTCTACAATAGATTACACTCCTCATTATATTTGTTATGTTATTAATTCTGACAAGCTGCTCTTTCATCTCAATTACTTCTATATCTTTGCATGCTCTGTTCAAATTTTGAAATAATGCCATCAGAAACAATATATCTGAATGAGCTTTCTTGGAATTCCTTTACTGCAACCTTTACAGATTACAATTCCAGTACGAGCATTTCAAACTGTCTGGTATGATATATATTTAGTTTGTTACTTACTGTGTTAAACTGTTATGATCATCTACTATGCAAATACTTACTTCAGCTTCAATGTGAAGGATTTTTTAAGCTTATGTTCATTTAAATCACACTGAAAATCAAATTCTTGAGAGGCCGGTGCTGGTATGGTATGAGAGGGTTTTATTTGGTTTAACGTCGACCCACACATTTATAGTTCAGGTGGTGACTTTCCAGCTTTGATGGTGGAGGAAAACCCCAGCTGCATTATTCATGCATTATTTCATCACAGGTTGGCACCTGGGTACAACAATCGACCTTCCGTAAGCCAGCTGGATAGCTTCCTCACCTAAAAATGCAACACCCCAAGTGAGGCTTGAACACACATCAATGAGGGGTAAGTGATTCTAAGTCTGCGACCTAACTGGGATCCCAGTATGAAGAGGTGTGACTCATATGGTCCGAGAGCTCACGGACTTTTATTGCAACAATTGAGGCCAAAAGAAGTTTATACATTTTTGGAAACAATATTTTATATCCTCCATGAAAACCTATTTCTTAAGTGTCAAAGCCGTGCCTATCTATATTTTGTTCACTTATGTTTGTGATATGGGAGGTTAAACTCACTTGTAAAATTTAGGGGGTAGGGTAAAGTTTACGTCTACCAGTTTTTTCACTGTTTAATTACAGTAGCTATTTGATTGTCAGTAAATGTATATATGTCAACCAATGTCAGCAAAAAGAAATTCATCAAAAAGGAATGAAGGGCAAACTTGATATTTAAGGTCAAAGGTAAATTTATGTACAAATCACAAAAATTGGCATATTTCAAATTTATTTTTATTCTTAAAAATTAGTTTGTTATCATAAGTCACTCAGTTTTACTTATGTAATGTGTTTATATCAGCCAAAGTCAGAAATGCAAATCTTGTTGCAAAACGTTAAAGTCAACCCTGATAACTGAAGGTCAAAGTTCATTTTCATGCAAAAATGTGAAAAATGTTACATTTACTTTTTTAATCTGTTTAATATGTATTCACATTATTAGTCACCGGAGTTAATTTGTTTTAATGTCTGTATGCCAGGCCAAGTCAGCAGTGCAGATGTAACCCCAAAACTGCCAAGGGTAAAGCTTATATCAAGGGTCAGAGGTCAAATTTGAGTGAAAAATTGCATGAATAGCTTCCTTTTTGAAATATAAATGCTATTCCTAATCATTATTAGTGATTGCTCGTGATTTATTTTAATGTATATATGTCCCACAATGTCAGTAATAAAGATATCGTCTGAAATCAGAAAAGTTCAAATGTGATATCAAGGGTCAAAGGTCATTTTCATGTAAAAGGAAGAAAAAAATAGCTCTTTAACTTTTCTTCTTGTTGATAATATTTTGTCGATATTAGTCAACGATATCAGTTCATTTAATGTATAAATGTTAGGCAATGTCTAGTATGCACATACAATTTCAAAACATTCAAGGTTAAACATAATATCAAAGGTCAAAGGTCAAAGAAGTGAGTAAAATGTTGCAAAAATATCACCTATTTGTAATAATTTTTATGGTTTAAAAGTATTTGTTTTGTCATTTTAGTAACTGATCGTTGTTCATTTTACTGTATATATGTCAGACGATGTTACAGAGGAGAAAATAAGTCAAGGTCAAACCTGGCATTGGAGGCCAGGTGTCACTTTTGTATAAAAAATCACAACCTTTACCATACTTACTCATTACTTTGGTCAAAAATAGCTTGTTGTTATAATTCACTGTTAGCAATTTACTTTAATGTATACATGTCAAGCAAGGTTAGCAATGTAGGTCTTATCCTTATAAGTCAAAGGCAAACATATCATCAAAGGTCAAAGGTCAAATTTGTGTAAGAATTCGCAAAATAACAAGAATTTTGAAATGATTTTTGGTTGTGGGTTTATCCCGCTACCAAAGTTAAAGTATATTTCTGACTATCATAGCATCTTTATTTTATTCCGAATCACATCCAAAAGATGTTCATGTGCTACACAAAATAGTCCCATTAATGCACAGTGCGGATGAATGATCAATGAACAAGCAATTCTTATTCAACCTGTATCCACTGACACTAACCATTTAGATTATATAAGATCTATCAATGATAAGGTATTCCAGCCCATGGTTACATCACAAGCTGGGTCAGGCAGAGTTCATCTTAGATATGAGGCACATTAAATTTGTATTTGTTTCTCATTCATGTATATTCGTAGCAATTTTGTCTTATGTTTATTTGTAAATCAATGTCAGCAATGCAGATCTAATTTCAAAAACAGTGATTGTTAAAGCTTATATCAAAGGTAAAAGGTGAAATAAGTAGTATTTTTGTAATACTTTTCATTGTTTAAAAGTATTTTGTCATTATTAATATCTTATGGTTATTCCTTGAAGTCTCATACATGTATATATCTATATATGGGTCAATGTCTACAGTGGAGATATCATAAAACATGAGTCTAGATCAGCCCTGATGTTTAAGTTTAAAATTCATTTTCGGGTAATAAATACAAAAGATAGCACTGTTATTTTATTTCTTTGTTCAAACATATCTTGTTATAGCTTGATGTTAATTCATTTTAAAGTTAGCCTTTACTTCCTTACTTCGTTACTGCCTTCCATCTTCTTATTGCCGTTTTATATTTTATGATTAGATGCGGCAATGAACTGCACCGTATTCTGTAGGTCGCTGATATCTCTCCACGGCTTAGTCTCAAATGGGATGTCTGTTGACCAAACTTTCTGGCGTGCTTCTTCCAGATAGGAGCAGCTCTGCAGAATGTGAAACGGTGTTTGTTCCTCTGATCCGCACTGACATTTAGCTTTATCTGCAACTCCTAGCTTCTTCATATGTTTTCTCAGGTCACAGTCTTCAGTGCGCAGACGGAAGACAGTTAATTGGCTGGTTAGCTTGTGTAGACAGTTCTGATTTGGCGGGTAACCTCCATTTATGTTCTTCTAGTCTGACACAAAGCTGTTCTTCACCAGAGTCTGAGCTTCTCTGTATGAAGTTGAAGGTTTGGGCTGTATTTGTCTAGTTGCTGTCCTTGCAAGTTTGTGCTCAGCTTCATTTCCAGCTATGCCCACATGTGCAGCAATATATCGAAATGCTACATTGTTGTTCTCAGGCAGGAGTTTGATGTTATTCAACACCTGTCTGATTAAGTTGTCTGATGGACCTGCTGAGAGAGCCTGAAGAGCTGACTTGGGGTCTGTTAGGAATATATTGTCCCTTTTCTCCTCGCTCATACTGTTCGAGTGTCGCCGATGTGAGGGCTTGCATCTAGCTCTGTAGTTGGAGCATCTCTTGCCGACTGTATGAGAGAATATGAAGGAGGAGCTGTCTAAAAATTTGATGTAGGCACCACCCCAACCTTTCTGAACTGCCTTTTCCACTGATCCATTGGTATATTCTGGGATGCAAGAGTGTGCTGGATAGCGGTTATTGATCATTTCTAGCGTAAGAGATTGTTGGTAAGCCTGATGTTGCTTTCCCTTTTCTTCTACTCCTGGCACCTCAAATCTGATCTTGGGAGCACATTGTCTGGGAAACCATTCATTGGGCTCGAGCGGCTCTGCCTCTGTGTCCAGTGCTGCTGCTTTCTATTTTTGCAGTTTTTTGTCGATGTGGATAAGACTCTCTCTTTTCAGTTTTTTCTTGGTTCTGCTCTCGAATTTTGAGTGGAGTGGGTGGGATGGTAGTCTCTTTGCCTTCTCTGCATGGACAAAAGCTTTGTACTCTCCTCTTGTCTCTAATTGTTCAGGGTTGGCTGTCTTTTCGATTCATTTTATTTGAGTTATTTTCATTGCCCCGGGATTATCCCCAGACCTGAAATTTAACCTTGTCCAGTTTATCTTTACTGGTTTTGGAAGCAGGTACCAATGAGGTTGATGCGTACTCTGCTATGTACCGTACGTTGCCTGTGTAGACTTGCAGAGGATCTTTGCATTTACTCCCCAACCTGTTCCAGCCAGTTATTTTTCATAGTGGCAAGTTTTTTTAAGGCCCTCTTCTTTGACCTTTAATGTCAGATTTGACCTTGACTAATTTTTCATTATTATTTCAAGAATGATATCATCTCTTATAAATATATTAAAATGAATAATAATTAGTTAATAGTTTTCAAATACCCTAAAAAATAATGAAAAATCGTTGCAAAAAATACTGGGGTTTTTGGCTAATTTTCACGCAAATTTGACCTTTGACCTTTGATAATAGGTTTTGCTCTGCCTTATTTGGACAAAACCTACATCCCTGACCTTGCTTGACATGTATACATTAAAATTAATTGCCAACAGAAAATTCTAACAAGAGCTATTATTTTTGAACAAAGTAATGTGTAAATATGCTACAAATTGATCTTTTACATAAAAATGACCCCTGACCTTTAATACCAGGTTCGACCTTGACTTTTTTTCTCTTCCATGACATCGTCTGACATATATACAGTAAAATGAAAAACGATCAGTTACTAAAATGAGAAAACAAATACTTTTAAACAATAAAAAATATTACAAACAGATGATATTATTGCAACATTAAATTCACTTTTTTTGACCTTTGACCTTTGAAATTCTGGTTGACCTTGAATGTTTTGGAATAATATGTGCATACCAGACATCACCTACTTTTTATACATTAAAATGAATTGATATTGTTGATTAATATCGACAAGATACCATTAACAAGAAGAAAAGTTAAAGAGCTATTTTTTCATTCTTTTACTTGAAAGTGACCTTTAACCTTTAATATCACATTTGAACTTGTCTTATTTTAGACAATATCGTTATTACTGACATTTTTGGACATTTATACATTAAAATAAATTACGTGCAATTACAAATAATGATGGGAAATAGCATTTATATTTCAAACAGAAAGCTATTCATGCAGTTTTTCACAAAAATTTGACCTTTGACCTTTGATATAAGCTTTACCCTTGGCAGTTTTTTGGTTACCTTTGCACTGTTGACTTTGCCTGACATACAGACATTAAAACAAAATAACTTCAGTGACTAACAATGTGAATACATATCAAAAATGTTAGAAAAAGTAAATGTAACATTTTTCATATTTTTGCATGAAAATGAACTTTGACCTTCAATTATCAGGGTTGACCTTGACGTTTTGCAATAAGATTTGCATTTTTGACTTTGACTGATATATGCACATTACATATATAAAGCTGAGTGGCTTATGATAACAAACTAATTTTTAAGAATAAAAATTAATTTGAAATATGCCAATTTTTGTGATTTGTACATAAATTTGACCTTTGACCTTAAATATCAAGTTTGCCCTTCATTCCTTTTCGATGAATTTCTTTTTGCTGACATTGGTTGACATATATACATTTACTGACAATCAAATAGCTACTGTAATTAAACAGTGAAAAAACTGGTAGACGTAAATTTTACCCTACCCCCTAAATTTTTACAAGTGAGTTTAACTTCCCATATCACAAACATAAGTGAACAAAATATAGATAGGCACGGCTTTGACACTTAAGAAATGGGTTTTCATGGAAGATATGAAATACTGTTTCCAAAAATGTATAAAGTTCTTTTGGCCTCAATTGTTGCAATAAAAGTACGTGAGCTCTCGGACCAATACTCTCACTATTCACCAATGAAATCCATACCTATTTATATCAATGCATTTAGTTCTAAAAATAAGCTTGCAATGGGTGATATACATTTGCTTGGAAACTTGTGTGATAACCTTATGAAATTCACAGATAATCCTAAACCTTATAGCAATTCTGTTCAATTAAATGAAAGATTTACTGTTTGGCAAAAATACACACATAAAGTGAGAATTTCAGGAACACTATGTATCTACTTTCTCTTCCTTCCTGTTTAATACTTGAAATAAGTACAGCACAACATTTCCAATCAGGAGGTTAAAGGTTTGAATCTACTCAAGATCTATGTTCTTCTTAATGATTGACTACCATGGGGGAACTGCCAGTTACTTGATGAGATAGCCCTAGTAAAGAATGAAAGGAAACTGGATAGATTAATGAGCCAGTCTATATATAACTAAATACTGTTTCAAGAAAGCGGAGATGAACCCAACAAGACAGTGTCTTCATCACAGCTTGTCAGAGCAGAAAACTCTTTGCTAGCCCTAATCCTATATTCAATGTTGTGGCTCTTCAATTATTCACTTTTAAAAAGTAAGTCAACCTATTTCTGACTTCTTTACACTTTCAAGCAAATTACTTTTTCTTTTGTCTTCAAAGGTATGAACCTTTCCCAAAGAGGGCAGCAATTACAAGTAATAGGAGCATTACTTACATTACATCAGAATTTGTTCACAAGTTTTGCAATTCAACAATGACTTTAGGCCAAAAAAAAAACAGCCAAAATATTACAGCAATTAAACAATGACCACTGAGACAATATGCCCAAATTTAGCACCATTTCATCATGTCTTTGTGAAAAAAATAAATTGCCTGAACGTGGCAGTACAATTGAGAAAATTTATCTCCATGCAGTTTAAATTTGAGAATGCAAGTTTCTGTGAATGATAATCAGGTGTTGATGCAAAACAAGCTCTCTTGGCTGTATAATCATACACCTTATGACTTCCAGCTTCTTGTTATATTCGAACATTCCATCATAGCATTGCCCTTAGGATAAAAGCAAATCTCATGCCTGCTCCAATCTTAATTCTTTGTTTAAAGACAATTGCTTTTTTTATTACCCCACAAATTGTACACTGCATTCACCAGAACACACAGGTTTGCTAATATATTAGCAATGAACCTGCATTTCAATAAATTATAAAGCACCACAACTGCCAAAACCTGCACTAAGGCACCAGCTTTTACATTTATCTTTCTACAGCTGGGTAATTTCACCTGTAACCGCTGCCAAAACTCCAAGAAACAACTTTCTTCCAATACAAATATCTGGAACAAAACAAACTGACATGAAAAACAATAGATATGTTTTGACAATTATCGCCTACCAGGCTTTTAATGAATGGTATAATTTCTCATGGAACACAAAGGTGTATACAGATCATTACATGGAAAAAAACCAGAGGTTCTGCCAAGTTATCATAGAAGAAACATCAGAATGGTTCCAATATATAATACAAGAAAATTTTATTGGTTTTAATAAAATTATTTAAAACTGATAATATGCTTTTCTTACATTCTTAAGGCCTTCTTAAATCATTCAAAGCAGTAAAGGAATTTTTAAATGCAACACAAAATCATTAAAAAGGCAGGGTTCCAGCAAGAATTGCAAGAAAAATTTGAGACACCAGTGGTGGTGAAGGGGCAAGTGAGAGAGGGGTTTCATGTGGGTTTGGGGGCATGTTTTCTCACTGGGTTGAGATTTTACATACTATCATAAAGTTCTGATCAATAAAATTAATATTTTAATAACCATATTGAAGTAAATGCATCATCTGTATATTAATACTTGGTTCATTTGTAGTTGCACTGAAGCAATAAATATCGGGACTTTTTTGCACTGTATGTCCATAATTTCTGGAGCATTAACGTTTTCTAATAGCACGTAAACACATTGCTACCATATCAATTGCTGCCATCACATTTGAACCACTATTCCTAGGAAAACAATCATAGAAGAAAGAAAACTATTTCACAGATATTACTCCTTACATTCTACCCTCACCATCTAACCCACAAAATTACAATCCTCTTGGCCCTTTGAAAAAAAAACTCCTTAATATAATGATTATTCTGGAAAATAATCACCCCATTGTTGCAGAAAGTAATCAAAATAAATGTAATAGACAAAGACATTGATTTCTTGAATATTTCTCTAAAACAAAGTAATTCTAGTAGATTGAATTAAAGTGCAATGGTGACCCAGATAAACTAGAGCCATCACTAAATGTGATTCATACCCCGTCTAAAAGCCTTGTTCTATAAAAAGGTATAATTGTAATAAATAACATTTACTGTATCATTTTAAACACTACACACTGTAACATTTATGTTCAATCTGTGAAACAATTTTATACTTATTCAAGAAAAAGTTCTGGTAGCATGCTTTTCGGTTTATCTCAGCTTTACAAGCTACATGGAATTCCCTTCACTGGCTTTAAAGTTATTATCTAATCATAAACTGTGAAAAAGTACAGAAAGTTTTCTTTTTTATTCAACAGCAACAATAATGAACTCATTAAATTCCCTTTCATGATTTTGTGAAGTCAAAGTCATTCCATAAAACTTTAAAATTGCAAAAATGTATTCCGGGCAATGTTAGAGAGCCTGTCATTTCCTTTTATAGACATGTACCATAACATTTCACATTAAAGTTCATTCAGTTGATATAATGTCATTCTCTTAAATATGAAAAATGTGAAAAACTAAGTACTATTAGAAATAATAATAATAATAATAATAATAATAATGACTTTATTTATTGAGGCAACACTATTAGGCATGCCCAATCTTCCAAGTGGGCCTCAAAATTATGTACAATATTTACAAATAGATTTCAAATACAAATTTGACAATAGCATGATTACAACATTCTAAGCATATGTTATGTTGTTCATTTTCCAGTTTGTTAAATAGGATCTTTTGAACTGCTCAAGACTGTTAGAATTTTTTACTTCAAGAGGTAATGTGTTCCAGATTTTTGGTCCCGAGTATTCAAGGGATTTTCTGTACAGTTCTAAGTTTGGTTTAGGTACTTCAAGACATTTATTTGAGGGACACAATTCTATATAAAAGCAGAGGTATAGGTCTTATGTCAAGTTCCTCTTAATATTTTAAGGAAAATAATCATTTCTTGCATATACTCACCTTGAATGTCAAAAAGGGAGAATAATTTTGTCTAAATTAAATTTCAGTAAAATGCATGAATATAGAAGGAAATGTCCATTTTGGGAAATTTGTAAATGAAAAGGGGAGAGAATTTTGTCAAAACAAAAGACTTGGGATGTGAACAATTTGTCTTATGATCCTAAACAATGTCATAATTATATTGTTAGTTTCAAAATGGTATTTGTATCATTTCCATAGATGGGATGAGACGTTACAGGACAGGCATGGATGGGAATGAGGCAAATGATTCCTATCCTGGTCTGCACTGTTCGCTGTTCAGTCAGTTGATTTTCAGTGAACACCCTTTTGGATGATAAATGGTACTGCCAAAATTGAATGATGGACCAGTCCATTTTAGATATTTAGCAGGCTAAAGGTTAAGAATAGGCAGACCTGAAGCATCTACAAACTTCACATTTTAATTATTTAATCACTTACAAAATATCAATCTGCCTTCGTATACTAAGTGTTCTTTTAGTTGTTCAAAGAGAGGAGACTAATAGCTATTCCATATTATATTTTTTCTAAAAATAGGACGCACATGAAAACGCAATATCCCTACTCAGGATGAGCAAGAAAAACAGATGTATATCTACTCAAAACTTCCTATATCATGCATAATACTTATTGCATTCTCTTGTTTACAACAGGTGACTTTTGCATTGCAAGAATGAATAATTGAGATTGTGTTCCTCTGCTAACCTCTGCATAGTTTGGCATCATTCACACTTCCCAAAATTTGGTTTTCTCTTCAAACACCACTGGAAATACACTATGATATGATGGCTCATTTGAAGTAGAATCTAACTGATGTAAGAGCAAATGGCTTCTGAACTACAAATGGCAAAATTCTATTTATAGTAACAACTCCATGTAGAGATATACTATGATATGAATGTGTATTTCAAGAGGACTTCAAAGATGCAAGGGCAGTACTGTCAAATTCCTATAATAGTAACAGCACCATGGTAAAACACCATATGAAATACACAATGATATATTATAGTATTTTATGAGGAACCTTAGAGATGCATAAGCAGTGCTTTCTGTACTACAAATGGCAAAATTTCTATTTATAGAAACAGCCACTTTGGCCCTCCTTTAAATGGTTAAATCATGTGCATGGAAGGCTAAATATTACACACAAATGTCACTTGGTTTTATAGTGAGATGGTTTGATGTAGCACTCAGTCTGGTGTGAACTATAAATCAGACATGTATAAGTGTTATGCTAATTTAATTTATCAATAATTTTACAGCATTCAGATGCCCTAATTCAAGAACCAGACCAATTGTTACCCTAAAGTTCTAACAGTCATGTTTTAAATTTTAGCCAAAAAATTGTTTGGGTGAAATACTTTTAATAAACATAATTACCTCCCTTTATTGACTTTTGAGGAATTTTCTCCATTATATTTCCTATATTGTTGTTTACAATTCTACTCTTTTTCTGTCGGTTTTAATTAGAGAAGTCAGGTAGTGCAATGATCAATATAAGAACAAAAGTTTTATTCTCAATTAATAGTTAAATCATTGCTAACCTCCAAACCCTGGCATATTTACAGCAATGCATCACTTCCTGTTAATGGGTTCTATTAATTATTTAACGCTAGAATCTTTATTCTTTCCAGACATTGCAGTTATTTGAGAAACCAATGTTTAACATTTTAAGTAATATCCTCTAACTGATTACAGCAATAAAACCCCCTCAAGCAAAACTGTTTCATGCAATTTATTACCCATAACAAATTTCCTTACCTCAAAATGTATGTTTGCTTTCAGATGTACCAAAAAATATGAAATCATACTATATAATATTTCTGATGCTTTATCATGGTTCCCTCGTTAAGAAAGAGGCAAGTAATTAAACAAATGACCCTGAAAATATTTACAAAGAAATATAGATAAGACACCTTGCCAGCTTTCACACATTCTGCATTCTAAAAAAAATTCTCTCAATTTTTGCAATATAAAGATAAGATATCTCATAAAATTGCAAAATGAGTAAATTGACTTTATGACTATTAAAAACTTTTACAGTGTGTTACTTAATCTATTGATGAAAATATCTGATAAAAAAACTTTATGTTTACTTGTTTCATAGGGGGTTTATCATAATTTCATGATAATATATAATCTATGAAGGGGGCTCCCTTTAAAAGAGAACAGATCTCTGTAACCACTTTTTCATTGTCTGATTATTTACATTGTTTTGTCTACTGTTTTTTGATAATGTTAAATCTAAAATAAAGCACTTCAATTTATTTGCTTCACCTTATCATTATCTTCAAAATAATATTCATAGTTGCAGCCGCTGTCTTAACATTAATTATCACTTATTGTATGTATGCACACATTGAGTGTATATTATACTGACTAAGGTTAGGGTAAGGTTTAACCTGTATACACTCAATGCATATGTATGTTCAATGATTGAGAATCCGTGCCAACCCAGCAACAGCAAGAAACAGCCAACACCTAAAGAAATCAAGTGCTGAACCAATTACTCTTGTTCCACATACCATCGAGAAATCCCTCTTGTCCTGGGGTCAAACTTAATAACTTACCATAGAGAAATTCCTCTTGTCCAAGGATCAAAATTACCATTGAAAAATTGACTAGTCTAGTTCTTTTCCTACTTAGGTAGCTTATTACATACAGTTAAACCTGTGTTAAGACCACCTAACTCTACAGACCATTACTTTCATTTCTAATTTTGATCTATGCAAAATATTTCAACCTGTCAGTATAATGACAACATGCAAATAAAGATAATTTTTCTACTCTCCCAAAAGAGTGGTCTTTACATACAGGATTAATTGTACAAAAAGATACATGTACATCCTCAACATAATGTTCTGATAGTCAGCTGCAACAAGAGCTATTGCCAGTGCTTGACCATTCGAAGACATATTTCAACCTAACAATAGCTTACATACAATTTAGGCTTCAATAAAAGTTGAAAATGGGGGATAATTTTGTAAACTTGTAAACTGTAAGTCGTAGATATGGAACCTTGCCTAGAATGGTATGTCTTACTTAAGAGTTTGGAAGCATTCAGTACAATATTTCCTTAGATACGTTACATACAAAACTGTTACCAAAATTAAGTGAAAAAGGGACAAAATTTTGACAAAAAGAAGCTAGATATGCAACTTGTCCTGTGTAGTCATCTCATGATGCCAAAGACATTGTGTGGAGTCTGAAAGTATTTTGGCCAAACCTGCTGTATACATGCAAAACTTGTGAAGCAGATGCAGATAAAAAGATAACAACAAAATCTATACTGAAAAGATGTCAAATAAGGTAATCATTAAAAACAAGATTTTTTTTAGTTCAGCTGATTATTTCAGCAAAAAACATATCTCCACTTCTCATAGTGTTTGACATAACAGCTTCAAATAGGAAATCAATATGGAAAATAATGCAGTAGGCCATATAGACAGGCATGACAGACGCCAAGTGACACCGTGCCATTCTGTGTATTGTCTATTTGCCATTTAGCTGATCTTTTGCCAAGCAATTGTCATTAGCAGGACATTATACAATTGATATCCTAACAAACTGAATTAATCTCGGATCATTTTTTTTTTTTCTGGCTATTGCTTTATCAGTTAGACCAGCCTGGAAAGAGCTTCATGGTCACATGACAGTATAATGGGTCACATGACAATATGATACAGGTCACCTTTATCCTAACAAACTGAATTAATCTCGGATCAATTTTTTTTTGGCTATTGCTTTATCAGTTAGACCAGCCTGGAAAGAGCTTCATGGTCACATGACAGTATCTGGGTCACATGACAATATGTTACAGGTCACCTTTCGAGGCAGGAATCCAAGATGGGAAACCCTTTGCTACAGTATACTACCAGGAAAGTTCTAAGCAAAAATGCACTGGCTAATATTTGAGCATGGATACTTTGATCCTTGCAAATTATCTATATCTCCTAATTTTATTTTTTATATTTTCAAATATATGAGGGGCTGCTCCACTGTCACTGCTCTAGTAATATATTACCAATACATAATGTACAAAATACATCTTTTAAGTGAAGCCTCTTCAAACTTCACAAAGGTTGCAAAATGTATACCTGACAACTGTTAGATTGGGGATACATATAAATTCCACCTCTTTCCAGAAGCAGCCATTAACTAAAGCTCTTAGTCATCTTTCAATCTAACAATAATGTATTTCTAATAATTTTCCAGGTTGAAATGAAAACTAGATTATTAAAGTATTTTCTAGCCTGCACAGTAAAGAATGACATGAATGCCAAATAAATGCACATCATGCCAGTTTATCAAATCTCACATTATGTTAACACCTCCAAGGTGCAGACAGTTGGAAGATTTCCAGATGTTCATTTTTTTACTTACCTCTTTTTTTTCTTTCAGATCTCTTATTACAATTCTGATCAGAGGGAAAATCAATGAATTTCACAGTTTAGAAGACATGATAATAATTGCGTTTGATATTGACACAAGGTGCTCTATTATGACCCTATCCATTCAGTTTTCACACACGATGACATCCTTAAACTGAATTAAAATCTAGGTTTAGTATAATGCAATAGGTGTAACTTAATGCATGTTTTACGCATTCAGCTGCATCTTTAAAGGGGCATACCTTGTAATATCATGTCTGATTTTTTTTTAAACTGAGAAAGTGTTTCCATTTCTTTAGCGCCTGCTAATAAAAAGTACTTAAGAGAGTTTCAGCAAGTCAATTTTAAAGAAAATCTCTTTAGTGTGTTAGTTACACAGTAAAACTGCTGTATGAAAATAAGTTAGCAGAATATAGCTTTTTATAAAAAAACACATTATAGATTTTTGTTCTTTAAATTTTTCCACACCCATTCTGAAGATTTTGAAAAGCACTGTATATCTAAAACGTGCCCCTTTAAAAAAAGATTAACATAACCTCATGATTACAATGCTTTAAATGGTGGTAATTTAATGTTTAAAATAAATTAATCTTATTTGAAAGTTATACCTTTTACATAAGATGGGAAGGGTCATAAAAATCACTTGAAACTTTACACCTGCACTTCTGTCTAAATTGAAATAAATCTAAAATGTGAGAAAATCAGTTTTTACTAGGTTTACTACTTGATATTAAATGAGCCGCGCCATGAGAAAACCAACATAGTGGCTTTGCGACCAGCATGGATCCAGACCAGCCTGCGCACCCGCGCAGGCTGGTCAGGATCCATGCTGTTCGCTAACGGTTTCTCTAATTGCAATAGGCTTTGAAAGCAAACAGCATGGATCCTGAGCAGCTGGTCTGGATCCATGCTGGTCGCAAACACACTATGTTGATTTTCTCACAGCGCGGCTCAAATTTTAATTGGAGTTAAATGGATACTAGAACTAAATGCAGTTCAGTTCAACAAGATTTTTTTTTACCTGTAACATCTGGTCTTGCCTGGATTAAATAAGAATTATTGTTTCATCAATGCTCATTTCAAAATCTAATTAAAAACATGAAAAGTGATCAATTAATAATGAAAATATTTCCTATTTGCAAATAAATTCAAAATTTAGTTGAAGTTAAAAAAGAATGGGTTTTATATTTGAGGAGAGGATGGGGCCATAATGGAAGGCGGTAAACACTGGGGTGTGGTTTTGTCTGCCTGTGGGAATGTAAAATTAGCAATTACCTTAATAAAGAATCCAAAATACTACAGTCATGTAGTTGATTTAAATGTAACTGAAATACAGTTGAATTGGTGTCTCCCACTCCTGTCACTGTACATGGCTTCATAACTCTATGTGAAATATTTTTTAAGATAATTTATATACAACACAAACTTTTAAGCACTTCATGTGTAATTTTGTAACTAAGTCAAGGACCATAACTCTGGTCTAGCTGAGTGAAATCCCAAAGAGACCACCTGATGCACAATTCACATGCTATATAACAATCCTCTTATGTTTTATGATTGTTAAGTCAAGTGCATTTTGCGATACATGGGGCACAAATTGTTATTTTCTGACTAAGTCAAGTGCCATAACTCTGGTTTTGCACAGTGAAATAAAAACATTCAGGAGCATAAATTCCCATGCTGAATAACATTCCTATTTGGTTTCATGACTTACTCTAGGTGAATTTTTTTTAGATATATTCAATACAAACTTTTAAGCAATTTGTGTATTTTTTTAACTAAGTCATAAGACCATAACTCTGGTTTGGCTGGGTGAAATCCCAAACAAAAGACCAACTTCACATCTTCACACACCATTTAACCATCCTGTAATGTTTTATAACTGTAAGTCAAATTCTTTTTGAGATATATGCACACAAACTTGTATCCCATTTATGCATATTTTTGACTTAAAGAAGGGCAGTAACTCTTGTCTGATGGATAGAAATCCAAACAAAATCCTAGGTGCACAACTTCACATGCTGAATAATATTCCTATGATGTTTTATGACCCTAGGTCAAATACGTTCTAAGAAATATGCAACACAAACTTTTATGTCATTTTATACATATTTTTTACTAAGTCAAGGTACATAACCCTGGCTTGGCTGAATGAAATCTCTAACTAAGCCTCAGCAGACTGGTCTGACTGTGTGAGATCCCAATTAAAACACCAGGTGCAGAACTTCCCATGCTGAATAACAATCCTGTGGTTTGATGACTCTGGGTCAAATACTTTTTGGGATTTGGATGGGCAGACAGTCAGACAGGCAAGGCCAACTCCAAGTGCCCAGGGACAAAATATATGATGTAAATGGCCCAGTCATTCATCTCTGGAAAACATATACATCTTACCTTTCCTGTTGATCAGCAGTACTCACAACAATGAAAGTGTTAAACAACAAACTGTCTGCCATAATTGATTCTTGTTTATGTTCTTAAGAAAGTGAACTCATCAACCTGGCATAGAATAATGGGGTTGTTGCTCTTTCTGTAATTCGACTTATTCTAAAAGCATACAAGTCAAATGGTTTATCGTGGCCAGGAATTTGTACAAACCGGACAGAAGTTTGTCATTTATGCAGGAAAAAAGCGTTTACCATAATGTCCAGTACTGGACAGGTATAGTGACCATGCACGGACACAGCCAATTTTCTCAGAGGGTGTCCGATCCCCTGCCCCCCAACCCCCACCCTGGAAATTTTGAAATTTATCACTTTAATTTTTTGCATTCTGGGACAGTTTTATGGACTAACCTGTTAAATTTGGGAAAATGATAAAATCAAGCTTTCTTGAAGGTAAAATCCTTAGTTTGTTTTAGATAAATAATATGAATTATGTCGGGGTCGTATGTAGCAGCAGCCGCATATACTTTACATGCTGTCCTAACGTTGCCTTTTTCGAAAAACATTTTCTTTCCTTCTTGTCTTCTTTCCTTTTTTAAAGATTTTCCAGAGAGGGTCCGGACCCCCGGTCCCCCACACGCCCCCTCTGGATCCGCGCATGGTGACATATCATGCTTTCTGTTTATGCAGGTAAACTTGTGTTTGGTTAAATTTCAACAGAGCACAATTTTGTCTGAACAGTGTACAAACTCATTACTGTTTTTTCAGGCAAGGGTGGAAAAAAAGTGGTAGACAATGAAAGCAGTAACATTTTTATTAAAAAAAAAAAATGAACAATGAGACAAACATTTCCAACATCTTTGGACGGTTCAAAAATCCCATGTTAAACATACGATAAAGCCCAAAACGCGTGAAAATGTTCCGAATGTAAATCGGGTGAAGTAGGCGCTCTATGTATAGAGTTAGATTATGCGTCTAGATACTGTACCAGAGGGGTCGGTCAATTGTTGGTTTATTGATTAAACTGGGCTAGTCTACTTACTTATTACTTGAGGATGAAAAAAAACGTGTTTTTTAAATGTTGCTCTTAAACAAAGGTGGCGGTTGAACTGCTAAAAGTACAACAACAGTTAATTCACAACAAATCGTACGGTATGTTTTATAATCAGTAGAAGCTAGTCATATTTACTCTTATGAGACCTGTTTCACCCATAAGTAAAGAATTCACAGGTCCATCATGAAATATTTTCCCCAGCGCGCATATACTTCACCTATTCAATATGATCGCGGCCTCCCCGGCCGCGATCAACAATCACGTAACTTATGCTAAGAGGATTGATGTAACTTATGCCAAAAGGGTTAATTAATCTATGCACAAAGGATAATGTAACTTATGCTAGAAGGACTTAGTGTCCTGAACCAAACATTAGATAGATTATTATATCAATTGCCATATTTTTTCTCCAAGATTTGTTTCCCCTTTCATTTCATGATGGATCATTTATGAAATAACTGATTTGTCTTAAACTACATCACTTTGATACCAGTCTAAAGACTCAACCTTCAAGACCATTTTCTGACAGCACAAGAGCTGTCTCCATAGGATGACATATGCCCCCGATGGCACTTTGAATGAGTAGTTATGGCCGATGTTAGAGTTTAGGACCTTTGACCTACGGAGCTGGGTCTTGCGGGCGACACGTCATCTTACTGTGTCACACATTCAGGCGTAGTTATTTTAAAATCCATGCATGAATGACAAAGATATGGACCGGACACGCCCATCAATGCACTATCATGAAAAATGACCTTTAACGTCCAAGTGTGACCTTGACCTTTAAGCTACGGACCTGGGTCTTGCGCGCGACACGTCGTCTTACTGTGGTACACATTCATGCCAAGTTATTTGAAAATCCATCCATGGTTGACAAAGATATGGACCGGACACGCCCATCAATGCACTATCCTTTAAAGTCAAAGTGTGACCTTGACCTTTGAGCTACAGACCTGGGTCTTGCGCGCGACACGTCGTCTTACTGTGGTACACATTCATGCCAAGTTATTTGAAAATCTATCCATGGTTGACAAAGATATGGACGGGTGTCACAAATTGACATACGGGCCTTATTTTATCTGTACTGTAAATGCAGGTATTGCATCATCTTTTTGTAAATTTTTGAGTTATTGAGGTAAATGTCAGATTTCACGCATGAAATACCTCTCATGTTTTTCTGTATTTCATAACTTAAATTTCCATGTAAATTTCATTGAATTCTGTTCAGTAATAAGAAAGTTGATATTTTATAAACTTCAGTAATTCGTGTTTTTATCCCCAAAACCACTATAATGGGCCTCAAATTGTCAATTTAAATCCGCGCCAAAGTAGTTAGATTCCCCGGCTATATCGTGAATCCCGTGGAAACACAAATAGTCGGAGTCCACGGCTTAGCCGTGAATCCCATGAAATTTAGTATTTGGCGGGACATTATCCTTTAAATAGACTGGACTAGATATGCCTTGCGCACACCACCTTACGACTTTATAGACGAATCTATGTCTGAATTATTTTCTTGCTAGAAATTTATGCTCGATCGAGGTAAGAAATTTATTTGTTAGATTTTTGTATGATTTTTGCATTACGATTTTTATTTGGTAAATTTTTGTGCATTCTACAGAATTTTGTAACATTTACTTTTCGGCATGTGATTTTGGCTAGTTTCGGTATATCAGGATAATTTATTAAATTTTTCAGACTTCTGTAAATTATTTAGAAAGAGGAATCTAAAATGTTTCATTTATATAAGATGTTAGATTTATACTGAAATTTATAACATGATATTTATAAAGCACTGTTTCAAAAACTTATGTCAAACTTTTTGTTAATTATGGAACGCCATTACTGCATTGTATGGTTATGTATAAATCTATATGGCAAGTCTAGTACCATGTATATATTATTGTAATATGAAATTGTGTGACAGTCTATTGCATACACATACAATGTCCGTTTTAGTGTATGGCATTAGATATTATATGGATGCCAACTATCATATAACGTTTGATTTATATTGAATTTTGTTAATTTGTAGTTGTAAATAATGGCTGCAGTTTATCATTTCCATTACTATAATGTTTCATCATATACTTTTCATATCTTTTTCATACTTTAACTTTAGTCTTTTAAGTAAGTAATCTTTGTAATATGGAAGTAATAAGTGACGTATTTTAATCATGTGACGTTTGAACTTAGTAGCACATATATTTTGTATAAGTAGCACGTATTATTTATGGGAGCCTACGGAGGTATGGTGTACCTAAAGGAGCAGTTTTATGCCCTGACTTATTTGTTTTGCTATGGTGCTTACCATATGTTATATATTTTAGCTTCTTCCGCCAGACGATTTTTCCTGGTGATGTCATAACCCGGAAGTACAATGCCCGAGGTTCACTTGTCTTCACTCGCCTGGATGTGATATTCCCAGCGCAGAGCTTTCGTCCCATGGTTGTGCCGTAAACCGCAAAGACGATGATTTTTGTTATCCTCTGAAGTCAGCTCAGGGATGCAATCACCTACCACCATAGGGAGCCAACACGGAATCAACGTATTCACGGTTTAAAGGGACTGAATTTAGAAGCTATGTTTTGTTTGTGCTACTTAAAGTTCACAATTGAATTAAAGAACTGTGTCACGTCAGATTAGAATGGAATTATAAGAACTTTTGTATCTAGAGATACTGAACTTTCTTATTTTTTTCTTTCTTATAATTAGTTTTTTTTTTATTTCCTTCATATCTATTCATTGTTAATAATCATCTTATGTAAATAAATTTGTAAATATTGTAAAGGGTGTTGATTTGTTCTGATGGTTACTGTCGCCGGTACGGCCTTTCCTGTCACAACGGGACACGCCCATCAATGCACTATCCTTTAAAGTCTAAGTGTGACCTTGACCTTTGAGCTACGGACCTGGGTCTTGCGCACGACACGTCGTCTTACTGTGGTACACATTCATGCCAAGTTATTTGAAAATCTATCCATCGATGACAAAGATATGGACCGGACACGCCCATCAATGCACTATCCTTTAATGTCTAAGTGTGACCTTGACCTTTGAGCTACGGACCTGGGTCTTGCGTGCGACACGTCGTCTTACTGTGGTACACATTCATGCCAAGTTATTTGAAAATCCATCCATCGATGACAAAGATATGGACCGGACACAAAAGTTGCGGAGAGACTGACAGACCGACAGACAGACAGACGGTTCAAAAACTATATGCCTCCCTTCGGGGGCATAAAAAATTAATACTGGTGTCTGATGAGGATGTGCAGATGACCAGCAAGCCAGGGACTAACCAACAATTATGAGTACATCCTAATCAAACAGTGACCATTTTCAAATCTTCACAACAGTATTCAGACAACCTTCTTATTACACTATTTTCACTTTTTATCAGACACTTTAATTAAACATTCTAATCAATACAGACAGACAAATGGTAAGAATAAATGTGCAAAGTAATAAAACAACAGCAACAGATGTTGTATAATATTACCTGAAAAATAATAATATGTATATATATGCATTAACTTATTGCACTCTACCAATGCATTTATTATACATGTATGTACTTGGTCCATTAAAGCAGTCCCTTGCAGTTTCTGCCTTTTCAGCAGGTTCTAAAGTTATAAAACCCGAGTTTGAAGACCAGTCTAACAACTAAAGCGTCTGACTGGTTGTTCCCGAGCACAAATTGAAACTGACCAATGGTAAAGTTGCGCTCTGAGACTGGTGTACAAACTATGATGGCCAGTTTTTGGCATACACTAAGTAGCTCAGGATATAATATAGATTCAGTGGCTCTAACGGGACTGACCTGCCAGGCTGCCACACAGCATTGTGGTAAAGTCACTGTCCTTTAGCAAGCAATACATTGCACAGTTTAAGTTTCTGTCAATTATTTAAGTCATTTGTCTGTGTGCAGTGCACAGTTTTAAGAAGAAACTGCTGGGCATGAGATTTGTGTCGATTAGACATAGTGGGTAGGTGGGGGAAAAGAATGACAGTCAAGTTTCCTTCCAAAGCACACAGGTATCTTTGTGTCACAAATAATTTCTTTTCTTAGCAACAACTGTTTTCTGCTGTACTTATACAGATAAGGACAAGAGTACCAGAATGTCACAAAATATGATGTCTGAGCAAATTACGTATTACATGTACAGTTGACACTGTCAATTTCGACAGTTTACTAATTAAGGGCAATAACTCTATAGATATAACAGTCAGAATAAGCTGGTTATCAAACCCAACATAGATTTTATTGTTACATGCTTTCTAAAACTACTTAGTTTTGAGAAATAATACTAGAGTAACTTCGGGTATATTCGACACCTTAAGCATAAAAACGGTGAAGCAATTTTCTTTGCAGAATGACCGGTGCGAACATTTCATGAAAACGAAAGGAGACCTTTTCTGCGTCTTTAGTATAAAACGCTGCCCAGTGTTTGCATCTACATCGTCAATATGATGGATTTTATTCTGATTGTTGTCGTCGTGTAAGTTCGACATCTTTCGGGCAAATTCGGCACCCTGATGAATTTTAAAAATATACAAGTTGAACATTAATCATTTTTGTAGAACTGCATTAAAAACAGCTAATTTCGCAACAGACATAACACATGGTTTTATGCTGACGAGTAGGCTCTAATTTTTCAGATTTCATTACTCGAGCTATAAAAAGTAAATCAAACAATAATCTTTATTGTTCAGTAGATTATACAAACGCTGGCTAATTGTTTGGGGAAACAATATAAGATATAGCCTCATTAATGATGTTTATTTATTTATTCGCTGCTGCCTTCTTTTTTGACATGGTACCTACCATTTTCTACCACCTGAACGGCAGAAGCAAGTTTTGACGGAGAGCAGCTGCAACATTTCGCATGAATTTGTCTCGACATTTTAATCTGATAGAAGGGTTTTTGTTACCGAAATATGTGGATTACTCGGCTATGATTGTTTTAAATAACGATCGATAATATGCTCTTATTGAATGCTATTCAATATACTACACTTTGCATGAATTTTTATTGTCTGTTGTTAACTAATTGTCATATATTCATATTGGTCCCAGGTGTAATTATGTGCATGCTAATTAAATGTACAGGTGCTTTTTAATGACGTAATTAGCGACGTCAGCTCAGGTTACATACTCTAAGAATCTGTGTGGACAAAATTAGGAAAGCTTGGATTAGTAAAAAAACGCTTAAACCACTTGTATACCGTAAATATCCTTTAAAGGAGATATAAGCGAATAATTTTGAATAGTATGACGAATTTGCACGACAATGTTGTATCTTGTCTTGCAAATTCGTCACCCCCTAGCCAAGGTCATGCTTGGAAACATGGGATACTATTTGTTTCTAAACATCCGCATCAAATATAGTTCTGTTTATATTTCGGTTAAATAAAGTCAAAATGCAATTGTAAGAATAGTTTTACATACCTTAGCTTGGCTGACCATTCTTACAGAAAACTGTAACTGCTGTTTTCGTTCAAAATGAATTTGACTGTCGAAGTTACCCGATGAGCGTATCGGAAAAGGAAAGAGCACCTGTGTGATCAAAATGTTCTCATGATGTCATACATAAATATGACGTCATATAAATTACCTAAGAAGAATTATTCTAGGACATTATGGGTTTTTCCACACGGATATTAATTCAAGGTGTCGAATATACGCGACTGTCGAATTTATCCGAAGTTACTCTACTTATAATTTTCTCAAATTTTACAAAAATTCAACATCCATTAATTCTGGATATAATATAGTAGATTTTATAGAGATTTACACTTTGTATAAGTGATTTCGTATGCCCACACAACATTGTTTAAAGGATGAAAACATAATAATGTCTCATTTTTCCAAAAACTGACCTATAAAAAAATCTAAACCTCACTCCACCTTTGTCAATTACCACAAAATCAACAGAACCTTTTTTTCTCTCTTCAGCAGCAATAATATGAGAGTATTGATAAACAATTATCTCTCATCAAAAGGTGTCTTGCATTCATCAAATGATATTTTACCATGTTCTAAATGATTAATGAAGCTAATGTCATGGGGCTTGTTTAACCAGAGATATCAGTTAATAGCCACGCTCTCATCACACTAAAATTTACTTCTTCAAATCGATTATTAGAGTCAATGAGGCGTTAATAATGAATTACATGTACATATTCGTTTAACTGACCTACTTGCATCCTTTTCCCAAGGCTATCTTTTTTATAATTCTGATGAAGATGTGTGAACACTGAAACCGGTAGATTATTATTAAATTTAGACCATCATATCCCGTCGTTGTACGCGTTGTTCTCCTTCTCCTACCTTTATTAAAAATGAAGCACAATATATATGCAGTGTAACAGTGCAGGGTAAGCACAATATATACTGGTAAGCACAATAGTGCAGGGAGCCATATATTCATCTGCACTTTTCTTTTTAACTTAAAGCCTACTTCTTCATGAACTTGTTCTTTAACTGCACCAAGTTCTCTAGCTCTACTACATACTAAACTATGGTAAGGAAATAATATTGATACCTTCAACCAAGTTTAGTGACTTTCTGATTCAGTTGCTGATATTTCTTGGCAAACCCATTAATATCAAAAGTTCACCTGTCTGGTGAAAGATTGTGACAATTCTACAAGGATCTCAACCAGAGAAATTACTGAATATAATTCTATGTTTCTTCTGTAATTGGAGAAAATCTTTAAATTATCAGCCACAATTATTCCAAGACTCCAATTTCCAAAGAATTATAATTACTGCTGTAGTATGTTTTTATCTTGTAATAATTCCTGATTTTATGTCCATAAATACTTTCCAAGCTTTGATCTGATAGGCCTTGACAGCAGGGGTTTCCCTACTAATGATGTAAAATTATGAGGTAGAATGATGGGAGAATATGAAGAAAAAATTCTTGGAATTATCTAGCAATTTCAGCTTTCCATCTTTTGTATTCTGACAATTAAAACGTATCATATTTCCTCAAGAAAGACAAGATAATCTGAAGTAAAAGAGGGGAGGTATACACAATGGCCCAGTAGTAAGCATGCTGGCCTAGCGGTCCAGGTTTGATTCTCGGTTGCGGCAGATATCCTTACTTGTGTACAGTGTTAACAGGTACTGTTTCCAGCAGTATGGACCGAAAGTGGATGCCAAAACCTACAAAAGGCTTTGCTCAATAACAATTATGTTCCATCTATTGCAATAGGGACTTTCGTCTTCACTACCTAATTGTTAAATAAGAAACCTTTTGTGGTACCATGAATAGCTTTCAAAGCTGCAAATACAATAGATATCCTTTCCGCAGCCTTAACGTACTAAAACGTATTAGCGTCTGATGGCCCTTTCATGCTTCTGTAGAAACAACATTTATTACACGAAACTTATTTTGAAAATATTTTCTGAAATGTCTAGGTCTGACACTCTCAGACAACATCAAAAATGACATTTTGAGCGATTTTATGAAGTTCCAAAATTATAAATGTACCCTTGGTCCGTTACGGACCCCTATGTGATTTGTGTTTATCCAGAGCTCAAATATTTTTTCATAGATTAAAAGCTGACATGCTGTACTAAAGCCCAGGTAATTTCAATTCGTAATTAAGTGCTGAAAATTGGCTCCCCAATAGCCAATAGTCCACGCACATACATTAAGACCGGGTGACCCCTGACTATCTACGAATCAAAATGCGGCTTTCTTTAGCATTTCCACTTTCATTTTATCTACTTCCGGAAATAGCTGAAGGTCGAGTGACGTCCTTTTCTGTGTTGTCAAAAACATACATATGCCTGGCGAGATTGCATAAATATGTGCTGGCCGTCCTAAGGATATGGAAAGTTTGAAAACTAAGTAACACAATGATATAAGACTGACATTATAATGGGTACTGAGGAAAAAGAAAAGTCTTTCAAAATGTAGCAAGAACTAGCATGTATGTTAAAGATGGGAAAATAAATTTGTATAAGCGGTCGACTAGCGGATGGCATTAAAAAATACAAGGAAGTTTAGCTGGTGAAATCTGAAGACCAAGTCCAACATATTGCTCTTTGTAACTTCATTATTAAATCATAATCCTCCTCATAATCATCATGTATTCTAATACTGATGTATTGTCTTAATGACATACCTTCATACAATAAAGAATTTATTATTCTGAATCAGGCTTTCATGTGCAAAATAGTGGCAGATTTTTCAATGACATTAACCTCATTGTATTAAATATAAAACAAGCTAAACTGCCTTGCAAAAAAATGTAACCATGGCAGCATCAAGTGTTAAAACAAATTAACACGATTTTCATTTAAACTCTCCGTTTAATTTCCATTATTTAATTTACAGAAGTTACAGTTCTGCAATTCTTGAAAATAGATGATGCTGCTTCTTATTTAACATTTAAGTCACTTTTAATCAAGACTTTGTTGTTTTTATTAATTGAAACTACTGGCATTTCATTAGTTAAAGTTTTCGGAAAAAAAAAAACACTAATTTTTTGGTTTGTTTGAAAAATGAAATTGTTAATCAATCAATGAAAGGCCAGTAGTAAAGTTAATAATCTTCTACGTTTTCTAAAAGTAGGTCTCAGCAAAAGCTCTTGGGAATTAAATATCAAATTGTAACTGTATTCCATTACAATAAATATTATTAAGTACAAGATTACCCTGGTGCATATTTTACCTGGCTGTACCATGAATGATTCCAGCGTATAAAGTACTGCTATTATGAGTGCTACTTGTTTGCTTTTTTCCAACATTTTTCAGGTTAACCTACCCACACACTTAGCCTGGCTTCCTGGCTACATGGTTATTTTTTATAATTACTTCAAACATTTTACAAGTTACTTTTAAGCCCCTAAAATAGCAAGTTTTTATCTGATGACTGAACCATACCTAGGTTCGGAGCCAGGGGCAATAAAAATGTCAATGTAGAAACAACCTGCTGGAGTTACTTCCACTGTTAATGAAACTAGAAATGTGTCCATGGGACACAGATGCCCCCACTACATGTCATAGGACAGGGGCCATAACTCCTACAATACTGAATGAATCCGGATGCGAAACCCCAGGTGCACAACTGCACATGCTGATCAACATTCCTGTAAACCTTGGTGACTCTAGGTCAAATACTTTTGGAGCTACGCACGACACAACATTAAAATGACCGATTTTTAACTAAGTCAGGGGCCATAACTCCTACACAACTGAATGAATCCGGACGCGAAACCCCAGGTGCACAACTGCACATGCTGACCAACATTCCTGTAAACTTTGGTGACTACTGGGTACCGACCAGTCACCGGACAGAAATCGAGGTTTTTCCATTGCCGTTTTATAAAAGATAAACACAAAAACATGAAATTTGCCGCGATAAAACTTCAGCTCATTAGTCTTCCGAAAATGTAAAAAACTCAAACAAGCGGACGTAAAAATTGGATATTTTGAGGCTCAAAAGGGGTAATGAAATGTATTACATCAAACAACAAGGTGGAATAGTCACCGGACAAATATTTTGAAGACTGATTATTTTTACTTGAGGATGACAATTGTACCAAAAAAAACTGATTATGTCCATCTGTCTTTTACGCCTTCTAGAAACATGTTTTCATGCACATTCAAAGTGTTAAACTATCCTCAGGGTCGAACTACATAACATCAGTGATTTACCCATGTTACCATTTTAAACGAAATACTATCTGCAGAAAATACCTCGGTGCTTATGCCATCATAAGGAGCCAACAATCAAATCTATTTCAGTTTTCGTTACTTTCGGAAAACCCAAGCAATCTATAAATATATTTTATACAAATGAGGCTCGGAATGGATGTAAATATATATTATCATATGCAAGGGCATTCACTCGTGCTGTATTAACACATGACCTAGTAAATGATGCAGACGTTCATTCATTTTGCAGAAACAGTATTATGTTTTATCAATACGTGGTCCAAGTGAGGAATGAATCAAAAAGAAAACTGTCATCTGCAGTTCTGTGCTATACATGTAATTTTTTGAGACCTACCTGGTGCCCCCCAAAAATAAATCAAGTTGCGCATGCGCACTGCCAGTCCAATGCCCCAAGGTCAGAGGACAGCAGGTTTGTTAACACGGGTGAGAATTGGTACGATATTCCTTGTTCATACTTATTTGTCAGTCAATGTTGATAAATGAAAATGAAAACAAAGTGCTGAATGTTTCTGATTAGCCGATATAATCCAAACAAAGCCGTAATTACGTTTGTCCGGTATATATTCCTGTCTGGTGACTGGTAGGCACCCAGTAGGTCAAATACTTTTGGAGCTACGTGCGACAACATTAAAATGACCAATTTTTACAAAGTCAGGGGCCATAACTCCTACACAACTGAATGAATTCGGATGCGAAACCACAGGTGCACAACTACACATGCTGACCAACATTCCTGTAAGGTTCTGTGACTCTACGTCAAATACTTTTGGAGCTAGGCGCGACACAACATTCTCGGAAGGAAGGACGGACGGACAAGGGCAAAATCTATATGCCCCCCTCAAAGTGAGGGCATAAAAAACTTTAAATGAGAAATACGACAGAATAAACGTAGGGACGGAAGCCATTCTAACTCACACTATATGGATTCCATAACATTACCCACTATCTCTGCATGAATAAGAGTTGATCTATCTCAAAAAGTATTTACTATTTAAGTATATGAACAGCTCGATAAGACTTTTTTCAGTTTTGGTTAGGTATTTGAAACTGCTTATGGCATAATTTCATCTGCAGTACAAAAATTGCAACTTTTATTTAGTTTTCCAGATGATTTTACAGAAAAGCATTCTGCCACAATTTGACAGAAACTGATATGCAACAATTTGACAGAAAACCTTATTTGGCAATTGGCCAGAAAATGTTCTAAATAGGTTCTGCGACAATTTGGCAGAAAACATTCTGCCTTACTTTGACAAAAAATGTTATGCTACAATCTGACATAAAAAGTTATGCAAGAATTACACAGAAAACATTCTGCAACAACTGGACAGAAAAAAAATCAGCAACAACTAGACAGAAAACATTCTGCATTACCTGGACAGAAAACGCTCAGCTACAATTTGACAGAAAACATAATATGCAACAATCTGACAGAAAAAAAAATTATGGGACAATTTGACAGAAAAAGTTATGACAAATTTGACAAAATACAATGTGTTAAGTGATTCATCCTCCACCTCTGATAATATGAGGGGGAAATATCATTAATTTGAATAGAGTAAATTTTATTGGTTCCAAGGTAAATAAAATGCCATTACATGTAGAACTGAAGTTTTGTCAAACAATTGTTGCTACCGTAATACATACACCAAACAAACACAATTTCTTCTGAGACCATGTCCTTGGTGCAATTCACTTCTAATGCAGTTACATTACTCACAGAATTTTGTAAATGACAGGAAGTGTGTTCCTCTGGCTTACAAGTTAGTTTGAGACAATACATGTGCAGAAAACATAAATATTTACCAACAGTTTATCGGCTTGCCTGATAGATCTTAACCAGGCATTTACTTAACACATATACACATGTGCCACTGATGAAATCTTTCGAGTGCTTTGCTTTTCATTCAGTTTACCAAGATTTTAGCACATGCTGAGAATCAACATTTTCTTTTTAAACATAAATAACAAAATATCAACACAATAGATATAGATACCCTGAAAGGAAAGAACTACCAGACTGGCAGAGGGATTTTGTGAATTCTGTTGACTAAAGTTTAATTTTTGACTTGTCAATTATCAATTAATGCTTGTCAGTTATCAATTAACGCTTGTCAATCATCAATTAATGCTTGTCAATCATCAATCAACGTTAAACTGCTAAATATACCTTAACTTTTGATGAACTTATTTAGTGTCATTTCAATCACCAGAGGAAAACATGGGTTGCAATAAATATCTTTTTGCTTTTTATCATCAATTCTGTAAGAAATTTAACAGAATGATTGCTTAGTATGGACTTCTCCAAAACTATTACACTCAATGACCTAACTAACCTTAAATAACCTTTTCTTAAATTATTCTTAAGATAATATAACAGAATAATAAACAATATTGTTTTCATCCTATAGTTTCATTCAGTACTGCTTATTTATACATGCATTGCCCTTTTCCTAGAGTCCAGAATTTGCCCTTTTAGCATAGTTTGCATAGTTCAATATTACACTGCATTCCTCAATACTATGTCTGCTGATTAAAATCTGAAACAGTCTGTAATATATTTTAATTAGTCCAAAATTTAATTCAAATTGAATTCAGATGTCAAAATTTTGTCATAAGAACCTCCTTAAATACTACTTATTATTGGCAGTGCATCACCTTTGCTACAGAACAGTAATCAAATTTATGAAAGGTAATATAATTATGATATATATATATAAAGGTAACTTTCAGGTGCAAAAGGTAAACTGCACCTACTTCTTGTTGATTATCAAAGGCATTAATATACAAACAGAAATAACATTAGTTCGATTTCGAGGTCAGCGATGTTTTTGTACTTTTAATAATGGAATGGTCTGTTATTTAGGTAGTGTTATTCAGTGCGATACAGTGGTTCTTACCTAAATAAGGCAAGGTAAATCATGCTGATTTCCCTTATCGGAAGACGAGTCTATAAACTGAACTCTCAAATGTCAAAATCAAACTATAGCACAGTAACAAAAAATTAAACTTAACTTTCCTGAAAGCAAGTAAGAAAAAGATGACCATTTATCTAAGTTAACGAGCCAATTATTCACGAAAACAAAACTGTTGAATGAGATCAATCAAACGCCCAGTCAACACATTTAGTTTATTCCATATGATAAACCTGTCCATTATTGATTTTAATTGGGACCTCCATACAATCAATGTCTCATTAACTGTGATTAATGAACTGTACTCTCCATAATATATCAAATGTGTGATTAAAATACATCCTTTATTCATGCTTAAAAACGGCTTTCTCCTACCTTTGTCTCTGTTTGTGTGTGTTCCAGGTTTGCAGGTTTGTTTCCTGCTACATTTCTATCTTTTAACCTTTACCCTGCTAATTTGGGCATTACCATTTATTATTTGAAGGGGTGTTCACTAAAAATTTACTGACTGAATAGCGAACAGTGCAGACCATGATCAGACTCCACAGATGTGCAGGCTGATCTTGGTCTGCACTGGTTGCAAAGGCAAAATAACTTGTCTAAATAACAGTTAGATACATCTGTTTTTATTTTCGGGGAAAGGGAGTAATACAGGGTTCTAGTATCTGACCCTAGCCATGTGTTCAGTTCATAGATTTGATTTCTACGGAATCCAAACCCGAAATCTCTGGATTCAAAGTTTTGTTGTCTACCTAAGTTATATTAGGCAATAAGTAAGTGGAAAAAGTTTTTAAAAAAGTATTTAAAAAGTGAGCTACGACTGACCCAAAAGTGGGATGCCTTTGACTTTGGATTATGTTCAGGTGCCTTGCCTAAGACACTTCCATTAGGGGTCCTCAACTCTTGCATACTACTGACCATCCCTCATGCTTAAACGTTTGTGTAGTTTCATTAGAATTTCTGGATTCTTTCAGGTAGTTCTGCATGATTATATCAAAATTTTATCTACAATGTAGAATCTAAGAAGTTGCATCATTGCTTCTCCTTTGTCAAATGTGCATAACTACCTTAAGTTATAACCCTTAAGTTATAACCTTAAGTTATAACAGAGTCAATATGTGTTTCTAACAGACAGACAGACAGACAGACAGACAGACAAACAACATACAACACTATATTTCTCTATTTGGGACAAAAAAAAACACTGCTTCTGCAGTTGCACAAAATAATCCATGACAACCATCTCACCCCAGTGAAGATGCATTAAAGCAGACAGTTTGTCATTTAGGTGTAATGATGACATGTCTGACCCTAAATGACATTATGTGACACAAAGCAACTAGAGTTGATAGCAAGTAAGTAATGAGCTGTAAATTATGACAAAGACTTTATTATCACACGCCATACTTGTCCTTTAAAAGAAATAAGACATGGAACCGTAGAAAAGATTAAGTGAGACATTGAAAAATCCAAGACAAAACATAGATAAAGACATTGAAAATGGTATCGAAGAAGAGAATGATGATATTGTAATGGAATAAACGATGAAACAGGACAAGATTATGAACCCAGGAGGAATTAAGGAAGAGCATGTGTTCGAGATTAGCGTCTTTTTCAACAACTTCGAGGGAATTAGAAAGAGACTAGAAATGGAAGTGAAGATGTGATCACATACGAACCAATTACTACTGAGAAACTAAACACTAAACAATTGAGACAAAACAAAAAATGAGGAAAATTAGAGAAAAAACAGAAATGGAGACAGATGAAGAGATAAAATTAAAAAATCACTGTACACAGCAGTTAAGAAAGATGAAACTGAAGCTGATGGAAGAATTGTAATGGTGTATTTACAGCGGTTACAATGTAAGATATTAAATAAAATATTTCAATTGAGCAATTTTCCTTCCATAATTTAAGCTCTATCATACTATTGGTCAATTGAAATACAAATGCTGACATGTCCCCCAAAAGAAACCAACAACTTGCTCACATGAAAAAGGGGCTTCTGAAATAAAAGTAATCCGAGATGCAAGTGGTCCATGCATATATAATTTCAGAACAATGTCAAACATGCAGCTTGTTAACCTGCCATCACATCAAAAGGCAGGCTGTCCTTTTGTTTGTATCTGCATAAATACATCTTGGTTTGTTTATATTTTACATGGAAAACACGTGTTTCATCAAAGTTTTAACAGGTGAACAGTATTCACACCTAGCATATGACACTGAAAAATGCATGTGACAAAGTGTAGGGCTTTTTTCTTCTCTTTAAAAGGATAAAATGTTTAGTATCGCAACAAGAAGACTTGACAATAGGCCGGCATGCAATTAATTTTACATCTGTTCTCTAATATTTTCTTAATATAACATGAATTCCTTAGATTACTTTTCTTACTTAATAGCGAAAAAGTGAAGAAGTATGAGGTACTATTCTGCAATGTTAATTTCAAAATTGGCAATCCTGAAAATGATGGCCTCAGACCCTAATCTAATCAAATAAAATATTTTTGGTTCCAGAGGTTTAGTCATCACATCCTTAGCATCAGCTACATCAGCATTAGGAACACAACTGTTTTACGAGGGTTCAACGCAATAAGGGCGTATCTACATATAATAATTATATGTAGATACGCCCTTATTGCGTTGAACCCTCGATTTACAGTTTCTTAATACCTTAGATTGTTGTTGTTTTTGTGGGGTTTAAAATCACACCAACACAATTTAGGTCACTTGGAGACTCTTCTCATTTTTAATGGTGCAGCAAGACATCAGGTGCCCCTATGAGCAGTTTTTCACCACGGGCAGGAACCTGGGTAGAATCATCAAACTTATGAAAGCCAGCTGGATGGCTTTACCACATGAAAAATTCTACATCACAAGAAATGTTTCAAACCCACATCAGTGAGAGGCCACAACAATAAATGCTCAGCCATGGAGGCCCCATCAACACCTCAGAGGCCATGGAGGCCCCATCAACACCTCAGAGGATTACACTGAACTGGGTTTTTTCCTTGAGTGAACAAAATGTGATTGCTGTACAGAAACATTAACTGCTGCTATGTACAGATTAATCTACTAAGATTTTTCTCTAATGAACTACATGGAAAGTTTTTCCATTTGCTCTTTGGACATGCAGTTATAGAAGTTTTACTGAATACAATTCCTAACTATGGGTAAATAATTGTGATCCATGTCAGAATAAGGATACAGCACAAGCATTGAACAGCCCTTCTAGTATGCCGTAAGGACAGAAATAAATCTTCTTGTCACTAATACATGCAAAATGTTATATCGTATTGTCAAGATTAATAATGCTAACATCTGTTACATCATTCAGTGATTGTGAATGTCACAATACAAGGTATATAATGGTATATAAACCCTGCTAAACAATGCCAGCTGTTTCAAGGCATTAAACTTATTTTCAAAGCGAGGTACAACTTTCTCTATTCACTTCTCAATAAAGTCAATCTTGTAACAAGCCATTCCTTGCATTTCAGTTGTTCGGAAAATCTGCTGTACAGACTGACCATTCCCTAAACAGAATATTTACATTTGCCCTGTTCTATTCCATTGAAAATTATGACGTTTATTTGGTACGAACAGCAAAAGGAAAGGCACCAAAATTACGACAATGCTGTTAATGATAACGAACCGCTGTTTTGACAACGTCCGCATATAGTCAGGGAGAACGTTCCTTAGATGACTTCGCAATTGTTCCATTTGATGAACAGAAGGCCAGGAAGCTGATTTTAATGTTAGTATATGCAATTTACAATATAACATTGTTTACAGATGGAAAGGAAATATAATGCAAATATAAGATATGAATTTTTTTTCGGAGTTCAGGCGAGATGAACGGCAGAATAGGATGGGCAAAATAAACATGAATCACTAGTGCAATTCATGGATTTGCCGATCCTATTCTGTCATTCATTTTGCATGAACACCGAAAAAAATTATTTCATTTCTTAAATAACAAGGCAGTCTGAAAGACAGCTAAATCCCCCGCCACTGCTATGGATAGTGAAAGGGTAAACCTTTGATTTTAGCTGTGACCTTGACCTTGAACTGACATGGCTGACTCATGAATTCGGCTAACGTCTTGATGAGGTGATCATTTGACCCAAGTTTCATGAAAATCCTTCAAGGGGTTTAGGAGATACAGAGCTGAAACCTTTGACCTTCAGCTGTGACTTTGACCTTGAGTTGACATGGCTGACTCATGACTTCTTCATGAGGTGATCATTTGACCCAAGTTTGATGAAAATCCTTCAAGGGGTTTAGGAGATACAGAGTGGACACCAAATGGAAGGCTCAAACCTTCGACCCTTAGTTGTGACCTTGATCTTGAGCTGGCATGGTTGACTCATAATTTCCGCACATCGTTCTGATGAGGTAATCATTTGACCCAAGTTTTATAAAATTCCTTCAAGGGGTTTAGGAGATATAGAGCGGACACGAAATGGAAGGCTCAAACCTTTGACCTTCAGTTGTGACCTTGACCTTGAGCCAACATGGCTGACTCATAAGTTCTGCACATCGCCTTGATGAGGTGATTGTTTGACCCAAGTTTGATGAAAATCCTTCAAGGGGTTTAGGAGATATAGAGCGGACACAAAATGGAAGGCTCAAACCTTTGACCCTAAGTTGTGACCTTGACCTTGAGCCGGCATGACTGACTCATGGGTTCTGCAAATCGTCTTGATGAGGTGATCATTTGACCCAAGTTTTATAAAATTCCTTCAAGGGGTTTAAGAGATATAGAGCAGACACAAAATGGAAGGCTCAAACCTTTGACCCTGAGTTGTGACCTTGACCTTGAGCTGGCATGGCTGACTCATGGGTTCTGCACATCGTCTTGATGAGGTGATCATTTGACCCAAGTTTTATAAAATTCCTTCAAGGGGTTTAGGAGATATAGAGCGGACAAAAAATGGCAGGCTCAAACCTTTGACCTTGAGTTGTGACCTTGACCTTGAACCGACAAGGCTGACTCATGGGTTCTGCACATCGTCTTGATGAGGTGATCATTTGACCCAAGTTTGATGAAAATCCTTCAAGGGTTTTAGGAGATATGGAGCGGACACGAAAGTGTTACGGAAGGAAGGACGGACGGAAGGACAGACGGAAGGACGGACGCAGACCATTCCTATAATCCCTCCGCCACGGCGGGGGATTAAAATATTAAATAAAGGAAGGTAGGTTTATTCCATTACACACTAAAGGGGCAGTTCTTAGCTATTTACACAAACAGAAAGGACATAATTATACACTTTTACAAGAACTGAAGGGGCATAATTCTTTATTTTACATAAACTAAAATTTAATATCAAAATGCTGAAATACTTTGGGACACTCACTCTTGACTTTAAATATGCTTCTGTATATTCTGTATATCAAGCTAGACTTTTATGAAATATTCTTTCTTAAATTAAAAGATGCTTTAGAATGGGGTATTTTACAAAGAGAGATATTATGAACATTTCACTGCTTACTTAGGTTAATTACCATTATGCAGTAAAAGCTGGCAGTCATCATAACCAGTGTTACAGGATTTTGTACCAGTACTGACCTGTTCTCTACTAATAACTGCAACTTCTCCACATGTATCAGAGGTGGAAAACACAGTCTTTCATCAAATCATCCCACAGAACATATGCCTCACTAGGGGATCAAACTCACAACCCAACAATCTGTAAATTTCATACAACTTCAATATTAAGCAGTGTGGGTAGAACATGTATTAAGCTGAATTTTCAGGAAACATTATCACTACTTAGAATATGCTGAGGCAGTCAGACAGAACTAAACAGTCACTCTAGCTTATCATAATAATGCTTTACAAAGTAATAATCCATCATGAGAGACAGGAACACTAGGAAATATTCACTTACTTTAGAAAGTAGCATTCCAGAAGAGATCACGGACATTTAGCTAAAAGTATATCATTCTATTACAAGATATACAGACATGGAGAAGACATTCAGTCCTGTTTAAAATGTGTAAGATATCACACATACAGCTAACATATTTAGGGAAAATTCAATTTTGACTGATTATACAGCCCAAATAATACATTTTGTCACCACAAGCATCTATATTGTGGGAAATAACTTTCAAAATTTATTACATGTCAAATGTGTTTTTTTTCTTCTTTCAACACAATTTCAAACACTTACCACATGTTATATTTCTTTATTGATCTATTGAAGACTGCAGCAGATAAATCAAACCTGATAATATCTCTAATTCATCTCAATTCCCATTTAATGCAGTTAACAGATTTTTGAAAATACAACTTTACTTAATGTTCCCCTATGCTCAAAATCGTTTGAAGCCATAACACATGACTTTGTTTAATTATGTAACTGAAAGACATGACTTTGTTTAATTATGTAACTGAAAGACATGACTTTGTTTAATTAAGTAACTGACAGAAAAATGCTTTTAAAATGCTGTTACTGTCTGTGCAGGTCACCTTCTGGAAATAGAACAAGTGGTCATATTATCAGGTTGACTCCCTAAATAAACTGCCCTGTATGTAGGTAAACCTGAATATAAAATACTGAACTTCCATAGTCCTGGTCATTAGTACAAGTAAACACAATAATTAAAGATATTTAAGGACCATTCCAGTGGAAGATGTACAGTGGTATATATGCACAGTTTATCTATATTCAAAGGTTAGAATAAAATGAGTGTTTTATCTGGAAATGTACTCAAAGGTCTTTAAAGACAGGTGGTCTCTGTCCGCAGATCTTTGCTGTAGGTTTCACTGTACATAAAAAATCTTGGAAGATATCCAATCTGCATCCGAATGTTAACCTGAACATTATTTATTGTTTTAAGTTCAAATGTAATTCCTTGTTCATTTATAAAAGCAGAAGTTTAGAAGTCATTTAAAAGATAACTTTAATGGAGAATTAACAACTGCTTAAATCTGAAATTCTAAAATAACATTGTGGAATGTTACATAACCTTCATACATATTCTTATGATACAATCGGGAAAACTGTTATCCATTTCATTTTAATGTCTGGACTAGTCCTCTTGGGAATATAATTAGATGTGTATCTGTACAATTCTACTAAAATGATAGTTACATGATCCCTACAAACCTTTCAAAACCCTATCTTTTCCACTACTTTCCCCTACAAACATAATATCCATGGTTATATACCCACTTACTGCTTCAAGACCTACCTGATAAATGGTTTGGTGGATAGATGCCATGTAAGGCGGCGAGCTGCGGGTACATGTTGTACATGTCCATTCCCAGCATCCCGTACATATTCTGTAGCGACATTGCGGCTCTTTAATGACTAGATTTGAAATCTGACGACTTTTGTAATAATTCACATAAACTCAAAATCCAAACTAACATCTTATTCAGAAAGTGCACTTCGTTAATTATCGCTTCACATACTGTTTCAATTATCCTCAAAATGATTTATATTTAAATACATCAAAATCCATTATGTAACACATGAAAATACACACTTACTAGCTTATGTTTTCATAGCTCGAAATAGATTTTATGATTAGTTATAAATCTGACAACAGTTTTTTTTAATGTAGAATCACAAGATCAAGGCCTCCACGCAGATATAAATGACTGCCTTATGAAATTCTACTTCAATGAAGGCACCACAAAGCATTTAGCCTTTATTGATACCCGCTAACCTTTGGAATCTTTTTTCTTCTATTTTAAATAGAGAATCACTTTTTCTCTATTAATTCCGATTAAAAATCCTTTAGTTTCTGTAAATAATCGTCTCTTGTCTGCGGTAATGACAATGCATGCACAGGTCAATGCAATATTTTCATAATTCATAATGCCGTGCTATTCACGCTTCTATAAAATCAATTTCAATCAAAAAATTCTTTTCTCTATCTGCCATTATACAGAACAATTTTGATGAGTAAAGATTGTCTACATATTTACGCACTAGATAATTTAATCCGGAGTCTTCACAAAAGAATACCATTTATCCACATTTATCAGGATAACCCGATGTATTGACATTTGACAGCTACCGTGTCCTGATCAATTAACGAATAGTTAAGAGTTTAATCTATCGCCACAAAGAATTGTTTCTCGATCAGAACGCCATATTAACATATTCGCCACATCCGTAAACTTCCTCACTTTTAATTTAGTTAACTAAATCAATGCTAACAAGTAAAAGCCTGTAGCAATTTGTCGTCCTAATCACACGTTTATATACAAATATATCCACATTCCTAAATTCAAACCATATAAAAGGTCAACAAAGTCTTTTTATGTTTGTATATTATTAAAGCAACCTTTGAAAATACACAGGTTATCTTTCTAACAAGCAGTCAACTGACAGTCGATGATACTTCTATACACACATTAAGCGTTAACAGCTTTGTTGTTCAAAACGTCATGCTATCCGTTTTTATCTCAGTGTGAATCTACTTGAGCAAAAAAAAAAAGATAAATCATTTTGCCGACTAACTATTTCTTTATAAGATAGTTTGACATACACATAACATGCCTACTGCATTGTCGGAAAATGCAAATACAAACTGAACGAAGATATCAGCTCTCACCACTGCTTATAACTATCTAACAGCTTTGTAACTGCTACTGTGCTGTAAGCTATTTATAATTTCCAATACACACACCATCTTCTCACAAACGCTCACTAATTGAAGCTTCGCTTATTTCACAATTATTGATGATGTGAGGGGAAATCCATCCACTGCGGATCATCGACCTCCTTCCCGCAGACTTGCCGACCTCCGACCTTGATTAACTCATGATGGATCACTCGTTGGTACTTGTCAGTCAACCAAATTATCTGGACAAACCGAGTTATATGTCCTGGAAATTTGGTTTGGAGACTAGTCTCAGAATATGACCTTGCCATTGGTCAATTTCAGGACTGGATTCAGGATAAACCAATCAGGACTTTGTATTGGACACTAGTCTCTGGATGTGACCTTGCCTTTGGGCAATTTCAGAACTGAACTTTGGTAAAACCAATCAGGACTTGAGATTGTAACCTTGCCACCTGTCAGTATCATGAATGATCTCGGGGAAAAACCTATCAGGACTTTGGATTGGACACCCGTCTCAGAATGAGATCTTGCAAATGGTCAATTTCAAGACTGTATACAGGTCCAACCAGTAAGATACAGAACTTTTTCTGATCTCGAAACTGTTACGACAACTATGAACAAAGAGAAACATCTAAATATGGAAACATACCCACAAAGGAATTTCTCCCAATGCTTGTATTTTTGATCAAGTTATATCTATTGTTACAGTCACGACTCCTAAAGTCTCATGAGGATTCCTTTAAATGCCTTGTCTACTTATGTGACATCAATGACGTTCTGATGGCAACTTTCTTTTTCCTGGTTAAGTTCATGGCACTGATGTTGTTGCTAGGCGCTTTTGTAATGTTGATGTAGGTTCGAAGTCTGGCTCATGCTTAAATCGTATTCACAACTGCATCATATGTACAGTGTCAGTCAAAGTGATACTAAATAGACCAGATTGTTAAGCATTATTTGCACAAGTTTTTCTTCAGGATGTGCTGTTTACGAATTTGGTATAATTGTTGGATTTGTTGTTGCCAGGTGCTGTTGCCATCTTGATATTAGTAAAAAACTTAAATCCTTGCCATTAAATAATTTCTATTGATAATAACAAAACCAATAAATGAGCCGCGCCATGTGAAAACCAACATAGTGGCTTTGCGACCAGCATGGATCCAGACCAGCCTGCAAATCCGCGCAGTCTGGTCAGGATCCATGCTGTTCGCTAACAGTTTCTCTAATTGCAATAGGCTTTGAAAGCGAACAGCATGGATCCTGACCAGACTGCGTGGATGTGCAGGCTGGTCTGGATCCATGCTGGTCACAAAGCCACTATGTTGGTTTTCTCATGGCGCAGCTCAAATAACAACAGATTCTTTTCACACATATCATTCATTCTGTACTTTTCTAGAGTTTCTGTGAAGCAGTATAAGGTATCGAGGAGTATATTTTATTCCATTGTCTGTCCATCAACTGACAACATTCTTAAACTGTAGCAGACAGAATCATTTGTACTAAACATGTCAGGACATACAAGCATTTTCAAAGAAACAGACTGACAAAATTGCATACAAAATTTATATGATGAATAAGTAGTCTGTCTTTAATACATTATGTAACAACTTTCTGGCTCAACAGGACCATCAACCACCATGAAATGTCATACTGCTTAAAAGTTATTTGAAATCATCTAATTTTGTGGGGACGAAATTCCCCAGTATTGGCCAAATGGTTAGTCAAACTCAGGATTTCAAATTTCTAAGATAAAATAAATAGGTATTTTCTTTGTTCATTGGGATTTAATGTTGTGGATTGAAATCCATGAAAATTAACCTCTCATGAATGCTCATGACTTCACAGTATCAGATTCTCTATAATCATTATCAGCTTTAACCCTTAGCCTGCTGCAGGCGAATTTAACAGCCTTTGCAAACAGCTTGGAACCAGATCAGACGCCGATTAAATCGGCGTCTGATCAGGTTCCAAGCTGTTTGCTACTCTGACAATATTTCTTCCAGTTTTGGAGCAAAATGAATGAACTTTACAATTTTAGCAGACGACATTTCCTGCAGACCACAATTTATCTAGCATGCTAAAGGTTAAATATATACACACCTAATGAGGTTCTGCTCTGACAATGACATGTCACAACAAGATGCAAATCTCTATCCACCTTTTGCTGTTTAACATACAAGCTTTAAACCTGCTACAGGATGCACCTTTTTATATACCTTCATTCCCTCAACAGAACCAATGCTCTGGTCTCATTTCAGTCTGTTTAGTTCTGCCAATACACATCTTGCTTCAAGAACTATTTCAAACCTTATTTTGAATAATAATAATAATAATAATTTATTCAGAGTAATTGGGTTTTTTTCTGGACATTTTGGCTATATCACATAGCCTTCATCAGCTGACTGCACCGAGTTCTTTTTCTTTTTTTTTTTTTTTTGGGATTTAACGTCGCACCGACACATGATAGGTCATATGGCAACTTTCCAGCTTTTATGGTGGAGGAAGACCCCAGGTGCCCCTCCATGCATTATTTCATCACGAGCGGGCACCTGAGTAGAACCACAGACCTTCCGTAAGCCAGCTGGATGGCTTCCTCACATGAAGAATTCAACGCCCCGAGTGAGGCTCGAACCCACATCGATGAGGGGCAAGTGATTTGAAGTCAGCGACCTTAACCACTCGGCCACGGAGGCCCCGCACTGAGCTCTGGTCAGCTATTGAAGGCTATGCGATATAGCTGAAATATCCAGGTAAAAAACCAATTGCTCTGAGTAAATGGATTTATTCAAAATAATTGGACAATCCAGAGCAAGAGAACAACCTTCAATGTTGTATTTCTAGCCTGTTGCTAACTTCCTTGTACACCTCAAGCTGCATCTGCTTGTATCATCATTGTCGTAAAATGCGATCGTCTGTATACGTATTGTTAAATAAACCAGTCCTTTACACCTACCGACAGTTCCTTTACACCTACTGCAAATTGATACACATGCCCGTACACCTATCATTCAAAGAACTGATCCTCTACACCTATTGCTTTCTTACACCTTTAAAAGCACTCATCTTCTGTACATCTACTGCTATAACATACTACTGTCTTTTTATTTAAAGACCTACTTTTTTTTTACACCTGTTGTCATATTATGTGATGTTCAGATACTTATTGGTCAAAGCACCAACCTTCTATAATTGTGATAATGTCTACACACCTATCATTCAAAGCAACATCTTCTTTACACCTGCTATAAGATACAGCTATCCACATACACCTTTTGTTCGAAACACTGACCTTTTTTACACCCACTTCTATAATGGTGAAAATGTCTACACACCTATCATTCAAAGCACTATCCTCTTTACACTTGCTGTAAGATACAGCTATCCATATACACCTTTTGTTCGAAACACTGACCTTTTTTACACCCACTTCTATAATGGTGAAAATGTCTACACACCTATCATTCAAAGCACTATCCTCTTTACACCTGCTGTAAGATACAGCTATCCATATACACCTTTTGTTCGAAACACTGACCTTTTTTACACCCACTTCTATAATGGTGAAAATGTCTACATGCCTATCATTCAAAGCACTATCCTCTTCACACCTGCTCCAAGATACAGCTATCCATACACCTTTTGCTCAAAGCATTGATCCTTTTCATGTATTGTTATAATATGTGCCAGGTCATTCAAACTGTTTATAAAACCATCTATTTATTATACATGCACTACTCAAAGAACCATCATCCCTTAAACAATTACTTCAAAAACTGCCTAACATGGCTTTGAGTAAGGAACGTATACCCAAGATATCCTGCTAGTTTACACAAGCCACTACATGAAAATAATATACAGTGGGGTATTATTATTTCAAACTGGGAAGTAAACATAAATGAACCAACTTCCCTTGAGTAAGGGTACAGGACCTTTAATGCTTCCCTACAGGACCTTTAATGCTTCCCTTCAGTAAGATACAGGACCTTTAATACTTCCATTCAGTAAAGTAGAGGACCTTTAATACTTCCATTCAGTAAAGTAGAGGACCTTTAATGCTTCCCTTCAGTAAGGCAGAGGACCTTTAGATGACCTTTAATACTTCCCTTCAGTAAGGTAGAGGACCTTTAATGCTTCCCTTCAGTAAGGTAGAGGACCTTTAATGCTTCCCTTCAGTAAGGTAGAGGACCTTTAATGCTTCCCTTCAGTAAGGTAGAGGACCTTTAATACTTCCCTTCAGTAAGGTATAGGACCTTTAATGACAATCAGCAATTTTCATGTTATTATGTTTCATCGTATGCTATTTCGGCATCCTTTGTCATATCAAGAAAATGCTTTTCCATAACAACTGGAGAATGCTAAACTTGCATTAGAGAATATGTTACTGAACTGTCATACTGGTCCACTACCTTTAGTTCAAACTGGAAGGTCATGTCTTAAAAGTGCACATGTTATAACAAGCCTATTAAGCAGGTGATGGGCACTCATAATACTATGCAAGTAACATCTAAGGAAGTCTTCTTATGTCATGTTCACTTTCATTTTCTGACTGACATTAATTTTTTTCCTGTGTGGCCATGTCTTAGGTTCTATACGCATACCTACATGATATGAAGGGGATGTAAATATTCCAAACATGCTGTCTCAGATATCATTCATAAAATATGTAAGAGCAATAAACAGCTTGTAAAATTAGGTACTCACAATGAGATGCATGAAGGGCTTTCTAAAATATTTCATTATAAGCAGTGACAGTTAATGATGTTAGTGAGTGACTTTATGACAACATTTTCAGTGAAGACGATGATTATACAGTAAGACGAGATCGTTAAAGATGCAAAGTTCAATTTAAACGATCAATTTCATTGCTTTCAACATTTTTTTGCCATATGTGAATATCTAAGTTTCTTTACTTAAGAATATTTCATTTTAATGCAAATATATGCTCAAAAAACTCAAAATGACGTGACACATTCAAACATGTGAAATAGAAAAATTGAACTTAATGTACTGTGCACACCTCATTTAATGCAATATCACAATCTGTATACAATACCGTCTTTATTTAATGTGGCCTCTCAATTTGATTTTAATTGTATCTTTAAAACTAAATCACTGGGAGAAAATAATACTTTGCTCTTCTTTATAAGGAGTGGGAGTGTGGTACACGTCTGACAAGATAATCGTATCATTTTTTTGCAATCATTTCATTTCACTAGAAATCTCAAACCATTTAATTGAATTTTTATTTTTTTTATTTTTGGATTTAACATCGCATCGACACATAATAAGTCATATGGCGACTTTCCAGCTTTAATGATGGAGGAAGACCCCAGGTGCCCCTCCGTGCATTATTTCATCATGAGCGGGCACCTGGGTAGAACCACAGACCTTCCGTAAGCCAGCTGGATGGCTTCCTCACATGAAGAATTCAACGCCCCGAGTGAGGCTCGAACCCACATCAATGAGGGGCAAGTGATTTGAAGTCAGCGACCTTAACCACTCGGCCACGGAGGCCCCATTTAATTGAATAAGAGCACTAGTATTAGTGTAAGGATGATTTCTTTTTGTTGGGTTTAACATCCCACTGATGCAGTTATAGGTCATATGTCAACTTTCCAGCTTTAATAGTGGAGGAAGACCCCAGATGCCTTTCCGTGCATTATTTCATCACCGGTGGGCACCTGGGTTGAACCATTGACCTTCTGTATGCCAACTGGATGGCTTCCTCGCATGAAGAATTCAACGTCCCGAGTGAGGTTTGAACCCATAAACGTGAAGGGCAAGTGATTTGAAGTCGGTGACCTTAACCACTCGGGCCACGGGGGTCCCAAGTATAAGGTTGTAGGTTTAAATCTCGGGCCAGATGTATGTTATACTTAAATACTTACTGAAAATGTGTCCAAGACTACTAGTCCTTCATCTCAGACTTGATGAAGTGGAGCTTTAAGGTACTTACTTATCGTGAACAGGTTAATACTGTAAGAAATCAAAAATACCTGGCTAATATATGTAACTGTAATACTGCTGAAAATGGCACCAAAACTTGAAAACAAGTGCTCACTTTGTTTCATCTGATACATGGTTTGAAGAGTATTAAATGGAAATAATCTACTGAAATGTTTCGAATCCTACCTCCCATGATGAAATCCAGACAAGATTTGGTATTGCTATATAGAGGTGCTATACAGAGGCTGTACTGTATTATTCTACTGCGCACCATTCGTATAATTCTGCACGTAGATATTTTTTGTATCATTTAAGTCCCTTGACATTTTATAGATCAAATTTATACTGCTAACTTACTCGTGCCCTTATCTAGATGGTACAGCACGATTCTGAAAGTAACGACTTATCTCCTTCTAAATCTATGCAACAATATTTTTTTTCTCCAGGAAATTATTCCAAGCCTACTGGTTGTTGGGTGTGATGCAAGTTCTTCGCCACACTTATTGCTTTTTGAATGTTTTCCATGGGGAGCACTCTCTACTTCACTTTCAGACAAGATAATTCCTTACTTTCTGTAGATATAATTTCTGATTTATGTGATCATGCCATTCTCATTAATTGATAAGCCAGCAGAATTGCAGAGATGCCCTTGCAGTATAGGTTACAAGCAACACAGTCTAAGTTTGCATGATTATGCAGAATGCGAAAAAAAAAAACGATAACAATTCAAGACCTGATATTTCTACTTATTCACCAAAATCAATTTTAGTGCAATCGCAGTTTGAATAGAGCTTGATTTTCTGCTGATCTTGCAGGGTAATAATGTTGTTTATGATGTAACTAAATAATTAGAAGCTTTCTGTTTCACTGGAAATCAAAGTGCTGGTAAAAAGAAGACATTATAGAATAGGTTAGACATGAAACCTGAAGTCAGTGTAATGACAAGGCAAAGAAACTGACTCAAGTCACAATGTTGGCAAAACACAAAACCTGACGTCATAATGCTGCTGCAGTGCCATGAAACCTGAAGACATAAGGCTGCAGCAGTGCCATGAAACCTGAGGACATAATGCCACTGCAGTGCCGCAGCCATGAAACCTGAAGACATAAGGCGGCTGCAGTGACACGAAACCCGAGGTCATAATGCTGCTGCAGTGACATGAAACCTGAAGAAATAAGGCAGCTGCAGTGACACGAAACCTGAGGTCATAATGCCGCTGCAGTGCCGCAGCCATGAAACTTGAAGACATAAGGCAGCTGCAGTGACACGAAACCTGAGGTCATAAGGCTTCTGCACTGATACGAAACCTGAAGACATAAGGCTACTGCAGTGACATGAAACCTGAGGACATAATGCTGCTGCAGTGACACGAAACCTGAGGTCATAATGCTGCAGTGACACGAAACCTGAGGACATAATGCTGCTGCAGTGACATGAAACCTGAAGTCATAAGGCTACTGCAGTGACACGAAACCCGAGGTCATAATGCTGTTGTGACACGAAACCCGAGGTCATAATGCTGCAGTGATACTGTACCTCCCTGCGAAAGTTTATCTCTAACTCTACTTGCTATTTTATGGCTGAACATTTTTACAGTTCAAGAAGTTGTACTATGTAATTACATCCACAACTTGACTAAGATTTACCTTCAAATTTCTGAGTACAAACATTAAATTTCTTTAATGCTCATAAATGTTTACCATCCAAAGACAATCACTAAATATAGCCAAGCAATACAACTGCATCTATATTACTTCTAAAGTAAATTTAAGAGGAACTTGGGGGTAATAAAATAGAAAGAAGCTCAAATTTACAGTGTTCTTAAGTCTGACTATTGATTTTATCCTGGAGATTCCATTAAAAACTGTGGTAGTCACTAACAGAACATTATACAATTGCTGTAAAAACATAGGAAAACATGCTCTTCTGATTGTTTAGTGACTGGTTACAGGCAATTAGAATCTTTAGTTTCTGGGTCCAAGACAATAAAAAAAGTTGGGAGACCAGTCACAGAACTCTTGAATCTGACAGGTTATTTCTGGATACAATTTTGAAATTGACCAATGGCAAGGCTGTATTTTGAGACAGAGTCTCAAACTCTATTTCATAACCATGGAGCCAGTTTGGTAGGAATTCTGAGGAAATAAAAACATAACTGAAATACAATGGAACACTGTTCGCTCAAGCAACCGGGCTTGCTCGAGAAATTCATATGGTCTCCAGCCATCTTCCTTATAACTTCTATGTTTGGATATCTTGAAAGCATTTTGCTGCATTTTGCTTATTCCCTTGAGACCTCATGTGGCATTTATGTCACACAAAAGTGTATGCCAATATGTCTGTTACTTTTCAAAACTAAAAACTATTCAGGAATACTCAACAAAATACTCACAAGTACTGAGTAATTTAGAACAGGAGTATGAGTACCAATATTTTTTCATAAGTCCTGAGCACTGCCAAGTACTGGGGAAAATTGTAATTGTACTCATAATATTCGAGTACTGATGTACCCGACCCAACTCTGTTTCTGTGAGAGATGGTATTTCATGACTCTTGCTAATAAATTGGGACTGAGACCTTTCAGATGCCAATGGTAATGATTATTTACTGCAGAACAGAAAACACTCATTCATGAAAAAAAGGTTTGCAAAATGAAAGACAGTAAAATTGAACAATATCATATTACCAGAACACTATCTCCTTTGACAACGCCTACACTTTCAAGCACTGTGGAACTGAACAATGGATTTCAAAATTTCCTGCAAGAATATGCAATGCAATCATTGTCTGAGTGCTGATGATTTTATTCCAGGCCCAATGACTATACCAGCACTGTGCAAGTTTAAGTTTGCTTAGGAATGTGGGTTGAAGAGATGGGGGGGAGGGCGGAGCTTAACAACTTTACACTGATATTTTTTTAATAAATTTTGTCCCTTCAACATATACTATTGTAACTGCATATAAACATAGAAGCAGCTACAGAAGTTTCGCACTTAAGCAACCATGTGTTCAGTTACTTTAGGCTATGAACGAACCTAGTACCAAACTGTGAAATCATTAAATGTTCGTGGGGGACTAGTTTTCGTGGATTTCATGGTTGAGTCAATCCACAAAATTTAATCCCAACGAACAAGTAAAATTACCATTCATTTTATGTTCAAATGCTGAAATCCACGAATTCATATCCCCACGACATTGCTGTTTTGACCAAAACCACGAAATTTCATGCCCACGAAATAAAATTATTTTACAGTATTTCAGAATTCCATGTTGCTATTAGTATGCTTTTTTTAAAGATACCAAATCAGACTCCTCAAGAGTATAATAACCAAAACAATTTATCAAACTTTCTGGACTGTCTATTCCTCTAACATTGTGAGTTTTAGATAAATTTTTATATTGTTTTTTTTGTCCATAATGATAACACTCCTGCACTGAAGGGTGAAAGAAAAACCCTCAAGACCTCTCCAAGTGTTATTTCAGAAACAAGACCACACCTGGCTGGAACCTGCAATCTTCCATGTCACTGGATAGCTTCAACATATGAAAGAATTTGATCACAAGTGTCAAGTGTGGCCTGAAACTACACCAGAGAGGGGCAAGTGCATCAAAAAGCTTGAAACCACACCAGAGAGGGGCAAGTGAATCAAAATGCTTGAATCCACAGCAGTGTGGGGCGAGTGAATCAAAAAGCTTGAATCCACAGCAGTGTGGGGCGAGTGAATCAAAATGCTTGAATCCACAGCAGTGTGGGGCGCGTGAATCAAAATGCTTGAAACCACAGCAGTGTGGGGCGGGTGAATCAAAAAGCTTGAATCCACAGCAGTGTGGGGCGAGTGAATCAAAATGCTTGAAACCACAGCAGTGTGGGGCGAGTGAATCAAAATGCTTGAATCCACAGCAGTGTGGGGCGAGTGAATCAAAAAGCTTGAATCCACAGCAGTGTGGGGCGAGTGAATCAAAAAGCTTGAAACCACAGCAGTGTGGGGCGAGTGAATCAAAAAGCTTGAATCCACAGCAGTGTGGGGCGAGTGCATCAAAAAGCTTGAATCCACAGCAGTGTGGGGCGAGTGCATCAAAAAGCTTGAATCCACAGCAGTGTGGGGCGAGTGCATCAAAAAGCTTGAATCCACAGCAGTGTGGGGCGAGTGAATCAAAAAGCTTGAATCCACAGCAGTGTGGGGCGAGTGACCCAGCAGTGTGGGGCGAGTAAATCAACAAGCTTGAAACCACAGCAGTGAGGGGCGAGTGGATCAAAAAGCTTGAAACCACAGAAGAGTCTGAAGGGCAACTGAATAAACTAGAAATACATTCTGCATGCCCATGGGCAGAATGCCGAGCCCACCAGCACCTTTGGCCTCTAAGTATCACCTTGACCTTAGACCTAGGGATCTGGTTCTTCGGGTGACACTCTGTCTCATTATGGTGAACATTCATGCCAAGTTACATCAAAATCCCACCATGCATGAAGAGGAAATGCTCCGGACAAACATAAATTTGAACTTTGACCTCCAACTGTGACCTTGACCTTTGAGATAGGAAAATATGGTTTGTGCACGACACTCCGTCTCATTGAGGTAAACATTCATGCCAAATATAAACAAGATTGGTCCATGCATGTCAAAGTTATGGTCCAGACAAACTTCAATTTGACCTTTGACCTCTAAGTGTGATCTTGACCTTAGACCTAGGGACCTGGTTCTTGCGCATGACACTCCCTCTCATAATGGTGAACATTCATACCAAGTTATTTCAAAATCCCACCATGCATGAAGAAGAAATACTCCGGACAAACTTCAATATGACTTTTGACCTCCTATTGTGACCTTGACCTTTGAGATAGGAACATGGGGTTTGCGGATGACACTCCTTCTCACTGAGGTAAACATTCATGCCAAATATAAACAAGATTGGTTCATGCATATCAAAGTTATAGTTCGGACAAAATCGGACGGGTGCACGGACGGACGTATTGACGCACATACACCGACCCGCCAAAAGTTACGACTATATCGAGCTCACCACAAGCGGGCTCGACAAAAAACTTGAATCCACAGCCGTCAGGGGCAACTGAATCAAAAAGCTTGAATCCACATCTGATAGGGGCAACTAAAATCAAAAAGCTTGAATCCACAGCCGTTAGGAGCAACTGAATCAAAAAGCTTGAATCCACAGCCAATAGGGGCAACTTAATAAAAAAGCTTGAATCTACAGCCAATAGGGGCAACTTCAAAAAGCTTGAATCTACAGCCGACAGTGGCAACTGAATCAAAAAGCTTGAATTGGGCAAAATTCACAGCCGATAGGGGCAACTGAATCAAAAAGCTTGAATCCATAGCAAAGAGGGGCAAGTGAATTAAAAAGCTTGAACTCACTACCAATGAGGCAAATGAATAACAAGCGCTGTCACTATTGGTGACAAATGCCCCCGAAGCATGCCCAAGAATGCTATAGTTGTACGCGCAAAAAAATCACACATCATTTCATGACCTTGATCTAAGAGGCCCGAGTCATATGTGTGACACACCTTCTCAATATGGTTAACATTTGTGTCAAATTATTTTCAAATCCCTTGATAAATGGCAGAGTTATGGCCCAGACAAGAAGCACCTTTGACTTCTAAGTGTGACCTTGACCTTGGAGATAGGGGTCTGGGTCTTGCGCATGACATGTCATCTCATTATAGGGAACATTTATGCCAAGTAATTTCAAAATCCCTTCATCAATGCAGAGTTATGGACTGGACAAGAAACAGACCATGTGAACCTTTAACCTCTAAGTGTGACTTTGACCTTAGAGCTAGGGGTCTGGATCTTGCGCATGACACATCGTCTCATTATGGGGAACATGATTTATGCCAAGTTATTTCAAAATCCCTTTATGGATGGAAGAGTTACAGTCCAGACAAGAATTTAACAGACGCACTAGGGGTGTAACGATACATCGAACTATCGATGCATTGCGATACTAAGTGTCCCGATAGCATGCATCGATAGAAAAGTCACGATCCAATAACAATCGCCGATAGTTCCTTCAACAATCGATAGTTTCGATAGTTTTGAAATTTTAGTAAATACAGAAATATTTATAATTTATAAACCAAGAAACAGAGCCAGCTTTCATTTGCGTCTCGGAAAATGTTTACGTCTCCATTACAATAATTACCCTCACGGAATTTAACTACCATAAAGGACTGAGAAGTCCGGGAGATAATTAATAAATTAAGTTTCTTAGAAACTGTGATTAAATATATTTAAATAACCTGTTAATCTTAGATGAGAAAATGTACTATGGACATTGAGAAAGAAGGCTACGTGTATTATACAGCAAACTGTTCGGTAGGGCCCTTCATTTAGTGCTGGTACACCTTAATCCGATCCGTTAATTTTCGTCTTTTTCGATGCTTTAGGTTATTAAACATGTTGACATTCGCAACAAAATAGCCGATTCGTTTGAGTATACCTTGCATAGGTTTATTGTTTTACTTATTGTTCCAAAGCCAAGGAAGGCAAGAAATGTTTAATGTTAGAATTATTTCTGTCCATTTCATTTATACAAACATCTCAGTGTGTGTTAACAGCAATTATAAACAGTGCCGTCTCTTACACTGTGTAACAATGCCAGTTGGTAGCTTTACTGAATAAATTATGATGGCCGATAACTATTGCAATAGTATCGCAATAGTAACCTGCAATAGAATAGTATCGCAATAGTTTTTAAGCAATATCAATAGTATTGCAATAGTCAAAATTGGCCTCAATAGTCACCCCTAAGACGCACACACGCACATTTCTATTCTTAAGTGGTATTTCCAAGCCAGCGTAATTGGTTTTTTCATTAAGTGGTAACCAACATATTTCATATACAGAATGAAGGAAAATTAAATTCATATAACCACCTAACCCTAATCCTTACACACCACTAAACCACTAGAGTCTGAATCGTTGACCTGGACGCACGCACGCACGAACAGTGCGATTTTAATATGCCCACCTTCGGGGGCATAAAAAAACAGTCAACTAGACAACTCAGACACTGAGACCAAAGTATCTTTAACTATCAATAAAGAGCAAAATGACATTTTGTACTATATAAGGAAATCATTAGATTTCAATAAATTACCCTGTGTGATTTGTCAAGACAAATTTTTGTCAATTTTCTGATCTTTTTTTACCTCTGCGCAATGACAAATCCGCTGCAAGTCTTCTACTAGAATATTAATTAAAGGAAAACAAGAAAGTTACCGACACAAGCAATTGTTTATGATGATAAATTAACTTAATTTGTGTGGACTTTTTTTTACTTTCAAAACATTAACAACTTCTTATATGCCACCTGAGGTTAATAGGTAAGAAATAACATTATCATATAAATGAATCACTTCCAATGATGAAGTGTCCAATAAACTTCAAAAATGATAATAAAGTTAAACAAATCTTCTGCTGTCTTAAACAAATCTTCTGTCAAAAAATAAATCTGACCAGACCCTTAAGCATATATAAAACTGAGTCTGAAGACTTTCGGAATAATACTTTGCCACTGTTCAATGTTTAAAACTGCTCAAAAATAGCAACTGAATCAGATGGAAGGGTTTTGACTTCAACACTCGGGGCGTTGAATTTTTCATGTGAGGAAGCCATCCAGCTGGCTTACGGAATGTCGGTGGTTCTGCCCAGGCAGATCAGTGAAACAAATAAACAACTGAAAATAAACTAATTTAAAAGATGGGCATAAAATAAATTAAAAAAGAGGGTCATTGCCCCTAAAGTGCTCACCTGTACAAGGCTTCAAGTGCATTTGTATAATGTATTGGTACAAGTACAGAGTTAGGTTTCTTCTATGTTAGCCTATATTATAGACATGTCACACAATTTTTAAAGTTTCCACTGTATACATATAGGGAAAAGTAACCACGCTCTCTGGCAGCCATGTTTTTTGACAAATCAAAATAATCAGAGGGTCACAAAAGGACCATTTGTGTAAAATTATTTTAAAATCAAGGCAGCAGTTTCACAAAAGAAGATTTTTTAAACTTCCACCATAAACATATAGGGAAAAGTGACCACGCCTCCTGGCAAGTTGGCAACCATGTTTTTTGACGAATCAGAATAATTTGAATAATCTTGGTAGAGGGTCACACAAGGACCAAGTGCATAAAATTATTTTAAAATCAGGCAAGCAATTTCACACAAGAAGATTTTTAAAGTTTCCACTTTTTACATTTAGGGAAAAGTAACCACGCTCTCTGGCGGCCATGTTTTTTGACGATTCAAAATAATTTGAACAATCTTAGTAGAGGGCATCATAAGGACCATTTGTGATAAATTATTTTAAAATCAGGGCAGCAGTTTCACACAGGAAGGTTTTTTAAATTTCCACCATATACATATAGGGGAAAGTGACCACGTCCCCTGGTGGCCATGTTTTTTGACAAATCGGAATAATTTGAATAATCTTGGTAGAGGGTCACACAAGGACCATTTGTGTTAAATTATTTTAAAATAGGGCCAGTGGTTTCACACAGGAAGATTTTTAAAGTTTCCGCTATATACATATAGGGAAAAGTGACCATGCCCCCTGGCGGCCATGTTTTTTGACAAATCGGTAAAATTTGAACAACCTTGGTAGAGGGTGACATATGAACCATTTGTGTGAAATTACTTCAAAATTGGACCAGTGGTTTAGGAGGAGATTTGTTTGAAGATTTTTTTATTTATAGCTCTGGTGGCCCCTATGTGCAACCAAGCGGTACCATTTGAAAATATTTGGTAGAGAACCACCCAAGGAACATCCAGGCCAATTTTCATCAAAATCCATTCAGTGGTTTTGGAAGAGATGTCATTTAAACACAACTGTTGATGACGGACGGACGACTTGACCGACGCATGATGGACGCCAGACACAGCGTGATCACAATAGTACAATGCAACACAAGCAACAAACAGTAAACTTGACCAAACCTGATTGGTTCTAACTGAACAACACAAGCAACAAACAATAAACTTGGCTAATTGGTTCTAACTGAACAACACAAGCAACAAACCTTGACCACAGCTAATTGGTTCTAACTGAACAACAGAATGCAACTTCAGGCATGGGCTGGCACCAGGGCACCAGGGCAGAATAACAAACCTTCTGTAACCTGATGGATGCCTTCATCACATGAAGAATGCTACACCTCAAGAAAGGTTTCAAACCCACATTGCTAAGATGCAAGTGATTAATAGTTAGCAACCTTACCCAATCAGCAACAGAGGCCCAGTAACGAGAAAACTTAACATGGACATAAAATAAAACAAAACTTATCAAAATATTACAAACATGGAAAACTGAACTTTGGCATGAACTAAAAACAAAACTTGTTCAACTGCTATAAACGTTACTGGAACTTGAAAACTTAACATGGGCAAAAATTAAAACAAAACTTGAACACAATGTGAAAACATAACAAGTGCATTAAATTAAAACAAAACTTATTCAACATCTTCAAACTAGAAACTTGAACACAATGTGAAAACTTAACAAGTGCATAAAATAAAACAAACCTTATATTCAACATCTTCAAACTAGAAACTTAAACACAATGTGAAAACTTAACATGGGCATAAAATAAAACAAGACTTATATGTCTACAGATATACACTAGAAACTTAACACAAACTTTAACACAATGCTAAAACTGAACAAGAAAATAAGATAAAACAAACCATAGTTTACTATTACAAATTTAACTGCATCAAACTAGAAACTTGACTGGACCAGCAAGCTTAACATGAGTATAAGTAAAACAAACTTTATAGGTGCTGCAAACGAGAAAAGTGACTGAACATAACTTGAAAACTTAACATTGGCATAAATTAAGACAAAACTATGTCTTATTTAACTGTTCCAAAACAGAAACTTATCTTAGAACTGGCATGAATAAAACAGCTACAACTGCTACAAACAAGAAACTTGAACACAATGTGAAAACTAAGCAAGGGCATAAAATAAAACAAATCTTACTCAACATCTTCAAACTAGAAACTTGAACTGATTTATATTAGAAACTTGACTGGAATATGACATGGGCATAAAACAAAACTGAACTAATAAGACATACTCAACTGTTTCAAACTAGAAACGAGTCCAGAATGTGATACCTTTGCAAAGACATAAAATGAAACAAAAGTTTAAATGAACATGGGAAACTCTTAAATGAACATGGGCAAAAACCAAACTAAACAAAAATAATTTTAACAAGAAAACTGACTGGTGCTTGAAAAGGTATCTGAAATATCAAATTTTGAAAGCAAATCATGAATTATCAATGGCAATGTTTGTTATTCAAGACATTTGGAATAAATGACAAATGTGGTACCTTATTTTTACTGACTGACAAGTTTTAGTATTTAGAGGTTTTAATATGAGCACTACCTAAACTAGATAGAAAGACCCATGACAAAACAAAGGTTTTAATCTCTATAATACTCATCTAAAATATATACAATTGTACAGTGTAACCATTAGTGAACATTAATGAGTTAATTTTACATGACGGGAATGCATTGTATTATGAAAAAGATAATCTGTTCATGTAAAGGTGTTTACTACTGGGTAGCGTTTTTCAGAGGTATTACTGTATTCAAAGGTGTAATTATCTGACCTACACAACAATGAATTAATACAATTACTTTTACATTAATATACCAAAAGTTCCTTTAATAAAATATAGAAGAGACAAGCAAATTAAATTCTTCTTACAATTCAGGGCTTTTCAAAGTTTAAATCAAATGAACTTGCAATCAAGAAAGTAATTTTCAAACAGTTTTTTTACAGCTCTTTGAAATGTAATTAAAAACCCCAGAAGCTTATTCTGATTGTAGAAAACATTGAATTACTTCCTGTCCCGCGTTAATGTTAATTTCGCACTAAAGATTTGTAATCAATTATTCATGTAATAAGTTATCAATACCCGCAATTCCGTTGACACATTTGGACAAGTTCAACTGAAATCTTGTGAAAATTGCTCTTTTAGGAAGCTGGTTTATAACTAATTCATGGCTGCTAGCAAGCAATTCGGTGAAAAGGCGGATGAATATTTCATCAAGAATTGTCGCGAAAAAAACATCAAATCAATGGCTGCAGTTTGTTTTACAAAAGCTTTGCTATTGACGATTCAAGATCATACGCAGAAGGAAATTAATTGTAATTAATTTATATAAATCGTATGGAAGCCCCATGGGAAGAATGAACGCAAATGAGCAAACACGTTACCATGTAAGAGTTAAAACAGATCAGTGTTAAAAGATTGTCGCGGCTGACAACAATTATCGACAATCCTGAGATATTGGATTGAGACACGGCAAATGTTTTTCTATCACATCCGAGATATTATTGAGTTTTGAACAGAAGCATATTGGTTAGGCCTCTCTATAACCGCTATAATGAATTTAACAGTGAGTAAATCAATAGCGAAACCTCAAGGCGATCGCGAAGTTATTATGGAGTGATCTCCCCTTTGACACCTATTTAAACATTACATCCTGTAATGGAGAACCAATAATGGCAGGCTTTCAACTTCTTGTAGAAGAATAATGCTGGTAAATCACGCTGGTAATTTAGCGGCATTTTCTATTGATTCGTGTCTCTCAAGATATTTATGAGAATATGGTTTTCATGAGGCAATGTCAAATAATTGATAACTACAGGCAAACATGGTTTGGCAGCTGAATAAGGCTGTGTAAATAACAGAAAATAAAATAAGGTAACATAACCAATGAACTCTGAAAAAAAAACGTTAGAAAACGATTATGAGGATTTTTTTATAAATAGAAATTCAGTCTCGCAAAGAATCAAATTCTTCTTAAAACAATCAAGTACAGGTTTTAATTAATTTCTTGTTTCATATGGTAGAATAAAATCGAAGAATCTTATTCCAAGTATTTTGTTACTCAGAAATACTACTTATTCTCTGTGGCAACAGTGACAGTACATGTAGTTTTAATTCCACTTTTTCCCACAAGATAAAGTAGATATTCAGATTATTCTGTTAAAAAACAAGGGTTGTTTTTTTCAGCCTCAGATAGGAGCCTCTTAACTACTGTTGAATGATTTGATAGAAGTGTTTCAACTTTTCAATTAAAAAAAAAATACAGAAATCAACTCCAAATTTCTGACCAAACTATAACAAACACCACAAGTAAAAATTTAATTAATTTTGGCAGCTTGCCAGATAACTAGATATAAATAGTAACAAATGTTCTATAAATAGTAACAAAAACCACATTTTTAGTACTTCAGTCACTATTTTTCTATTGGAATGTATCCTGATGAAGGTCTTAGCAGACCGAAACCGGTCGATCATATAATAAATAGTCTACAACCACCCTGGTGTTTGACGTGTTGTTCTCCCCTCCCATGTTTTATTTTTTGGTGTAATTTTTTTTATGTTAACTTTGTCATCTGCATATACAGTCAAACTTGTATAGAAACATTACACTAATGGTCCTTATTCACAAGTAACTATACGCTGTACAATGAATCCAATGGTCTAGAGACTTTGTCTCTTTTGTAGTCCTGTTTGGCACCATATAACCTATACTGTGTTGGTGCGCCGTAAAACCCAAATAAATAAACAGTTCACAAGGTGGTCTTTATAATAGGTTTTACATTTCTCAAATTCTTATAACACACTTCTAGTAATTAGGTACTGCTTATAGGTATTATAGGCAGCAATTTATATAATTATCTTATATTTATTCCTAGCATGCAGAATTCACATACACAAAGGGAGGAAACTCTTACATTGCCAATCATTTGATCTCTTCCAAGGAATGTTATAATAGAAACATTATACAGCAATATTTTCTAAATTGAAAAAGGGGCATTATTATGTAAACTTTAGTCAGAGGTATGAAGCCTGGCTCAGAATGCAGAAGATTTTGAAACAAGAAACATGGAAATTCCATGAAAACCAGGTTTTCAATTGCATCACACCAACAGGTACGGTCATATTCTATTATACATATATTTTTTATTATAACTATGACCATATTTTTCTATTTTTAGTTACCCAATGGCATTAAAATGACCTTTTTGTCACCAAAAAAAAAAAAAAACGAAAAAAAATTTTTTTGGATCTCAGTGAGATTAGAACCGACACCCTTCCATTCCATGGCACAAAAATCTATTTTTTATTTCAAATATGACTCCATTTTTCTTATTTTAGCTACAATGACCTTGACCCTGATCAAAATGACCTCAAATACTTTCCCAACCTTTTGTGTTTGATAAAAGCTATCTACACACCAAGTATGCTGACAATAAGTGTACCCAAACTAAAAATACTGAGCGAAAGCCATTTTTCTATTTTCAGTAAATCATTCAAACCTAATTTTTCAGATAAGCTTGCTGTACACAAAGTTTGATGGCAGTATGTAAGTCCAAGCTAAAATTATAAAATGGAAACCACCTTTTTGATGATGACACTGAGAATAAAATCTATTTTTAGTAACTGTGACCTTGACCATGACCTTTTTATCACAAAAAAAGAAAAAGAAAATTATCTGGATCTCGGTACGATTTGAACCGACACCCTTCCATCCCACTGACTAAAAAGTAGCTTGTTCACCCCCTCGATAGCCTAGTGGTAGAGCATCTGCTTCGAGTGCGGGAGGTCGTGGGTTCGATCACCGGCCGCGTCATACCAAAGACGTGAAAAATGGTACCAGTAGCTCCCTTGCTTGGCGCTCAGCATTAAAAGGGAAACTGGCCTCTTCTCTCATACCCTCGTGGCGATGGATTCCATCAGGAATGAGGTGTCGAGAGTGATTAATATAAGTTGTAAAACTTCCTTCACAATCGACCTAAAATAAATTATGTATAAACTAAAACGTAGCTTTTGGCCCAGCGCTCTAGACCACTGTGCCACTGTGGAATTCTCTCAGTTAGAAGATTAAATAAGTTATCCTGACCTTGAACTTGACCCCAATGTCCCCCATATACAATCCCAACCTTGGTTTTTCTATAAGCTACCCACAGGCCAAGTTTAATTTTAATATATCATTTCAAACTAAAGTTATTGTGCGGAAACCAATTTTTCTATTTTTAGCAACAGCAACCTTGACCTTGACCCAAATGACCCCAAATGCAATCCCAACCTCGTCTCCTTACCATCTACATGTATCTACAGGCCAAGTTTGGTGTCTATAGCTTGTTCCAAACTAAAGTTATTGTGCAGAAACCACATTTGACGCCCGCCTGCCCACCCGCCCGACGACATACCCCAATCTAATAACTGGTTTTCTATGAAAACCTGGTTAAAAATGCAGTATAACAGTTCCTGACAAAACTTCTTACATGCAAAACTTTCAACAAAAAGTCTATGTTAAAATTTGTAACTTTTAACAAAATGTAAGCCGGAGATCTATATGAAAACTGCTGTTCTTTTGTCATATAATTATAATGCATATTCTCCGTTTGGACAGCTGCTTTATCTCTTTTTAGCATAAAAAGTTTCATGGAAATTTAAAACAGTAATGAATCATTGACAAGAAATGGCTAATTCAGCAAGTCAAATTTGACAAAAATACTGAAAACATTTTGCAAACCTCACTTTACTTGTGCAAACCACATGCAGTAATTTAGTAACTGTCGAATGCATTTGCTTATAAAAATCACCATTTAAAGTTGAAAAATTCTCCAAGACTAAAATGTAGGTGTCTGCAGAAGGAAATCTACCCTTTTATTACATCTCTGTATAGACAAAGGGAGATTATAAGAATAATAGAAACATCTGTGAAAAAAACATAGTTGTCCTAACAAAACAAAACTTTTAAGACAAAGGGAGATTATAAGAATATTAATAAGATCTATGAAAAACATAGTTGTGCTAAACTTTCTGCCAATACTGATATTTACAAAAAATAGCAGTCGGGTTGAGCGGAAGGGGTGGCAAACAGAGTGTAAATATCTGCATTTTAACAGGCCTGTGATAGGCTAATATTAAGCTGAATAGTAGTGTACAAATCCAGTATTAACAATCAAAAGCCTTTAATCAGAATCAGAAACAAAAACTGTTCGTAAAACCGTGTGTACATCACCATGACGATCTATTGGAGGTAACTGGGTTGGCAATTTTCAGTCTTGAGTATGCTGTGATACTGGTCATCTATTGATATAAACAATCATGCTATCTGCCGGTAGACAGATGCCTCTAGACCCAAAGTGTTCCTCAGTTAAAAGATCCTAAACCATTTTCAGTCTCAAGGTAAATGTACATGTAATTGTTACCTTGAACATTATCCTCCCACCACTATTAATATTTGGAGTTATCTACTGATCACAGACCTTGACCTTTGATCTTGAGCCCAAAATCTTACCGAGCCATCTAGCAACCACAGGCAAATTGACAGTCCTAATTCTTTTAGCATTGCCTAGTTATTGAACAAAGGGCCTGAAGTCTCGAAGTAATCGTGACCTTGGACTAAAACATACTGACCTCATAAACTACTGGGGTATTCTAATGACCACAAGTAACGTTCCTATGAAGATTGGTAAGTATAGGCCCAAGTCAGGGCTCCGGAAATTTGCCGGTTTGTCGGTTTTGGACCGATTTTTGACTTTTCAGACCGATTCCTGGAGTGAAAAAATAACAAGAGGACCATGATGGTCCTGAATCGCTCACCTCTTCCCACATGACCCAGTTTTGAGTATGACATCGTTTTTGACCAACTTTCATGAAGATCCCATGAAAAATGTGACCTCTAGAGTGGTCACAAGGTTTTTCTATTTTTAGACCTACTGACCTAGTTTTTGAAGGCACGTGACCCAGTTTCGAACTTGACCTAGATATCATCAAGATGAACATTCTGACCAACTTTCATAAAGATCCCATGAAAAATGTGACCTCTAGAGTGGTCACAAGGTTTTTCTATTTTTAGACCTACTGACCTAGTTTTTGACCGCACGTGACCCAGTTCCGAACTTGACCTAGAAATCATCAAGATGAACATTCTGACCAACTTTCATGAAGATCCCAAGAAAAATGTGACCTCTAGAGTGGTCACAAGGTTTTTCTATTTTTAGACCTACTGACCTAGTTTTTGAAGGCACGTAACCCAGTTTCGCACTTGACCTAGATATATTCAAGATGAACATTCTGACCATTTTTCATGAAGATCCCATGAAAAATGTGACCTCTAGAGTGGTCACAAGGTTTTTCTATTTTTATACCTACTGACCTAGTTTTTGACCGCACGTCACCCAGTTTTGAACTTGACCTAGATATCATCAAGATGAACATTCTGACCATTTTTCATGAAGATCCCATGAAAAATGTGACCTCTAGAGTGGTCACAAGGTTTTTCTATTTTTAGACCTACTGACCTAGTTTTTGACCGCACGTGACCCAGTTTCGAACTTGACCTAGATATCATCAAGATGAACATTCTGACCAACTTTCATGAAGATCCCATGAAAAATGTGACCTCTAGAGTGGTCACAAGGTTTTTCTATTTTTAGACCTACTGACCTAGTTTCTGAAGGCACGTGACCCAGTTTCGAATTTGACCTAGATATCATCAAGATGAACATTATGACCAACTTTCATAAAGATCCCATGAAAAATGTGACCTCTAGAGTGGTCACAAGGTTTTTCTATTTTTAGACCTACTGACCTAGTTTTTGACTCCACGTGACCCAGTTTCGAACTTGACCTAGATATCATCAAGATGAACATTCTGACCAACTTTCATGAAGATCCCATGAAAAATGTGACCTCTAGAGTGGTCACAAGGTTTTTCTATTTTTAGACCTACTGACCTAGTTTTTGACTTCACGTGACCCAGTTTCGAACCTGACCTAGATATCATCAAGATGAACAATCTGACCAACTTTCATGAAGATCCCATGAAAAATGTGACCTCTAGAGTGGTCACAAGGTTTTTCTATTTTTAGACCTACTGACCTAGTTTTTGAACGCACGTGACCCAGTTTCGAACTTGACCTAGATATCATCAAGATGAACATTCTGACCAACTTTCATGAAGATCCCATGAAAAATGTGACCTCTAGAGTGGTCACAAGGTTTTTCTATTTTTAGACCTACTGACCTAGTTTTTGACTTCACGTGACCCAGTTTCGAACTTGACCTAGATATCATCAAGATGAACATTCTGACCAACTTTCATGAAGATCCCATGAAAAATGTGACCTCTAGAGTGGTCACAAGGTTTTTCTATTTTTAGACCTACTGACCTAGTTTTTGACTTCACGTGACCCAGTTTCGAACTTGACCTAGATATCATCAAGATGAACATTCTGACCAATTTTCATGAAGATCACATGAAAAATGTGACCTCTAGAGTGGTCACAAGGTTTTTCTATTTTTAGACCTACTGACCTAGTTTTTGACCGCACGTGACCCAGTTTCGAACTTGACCTAGATATCATCAAGATGAACATTCTGACCAATTTTCATAAAGATCCCATGAAAAATGTGACCTCTAGAGTGGTCACAAGCAAAAAGTTTACGGACGCACGGACGCACGACGGACGACGGACACTGCGCGATCACAAAAGCTCACCTTGTCACTTTGTGACAGGTGAGCTAAAAAAAATCGGTCCCGTAAAAATGATTTTTTTTTATAAATTTCGGTCGGAAATCTCAATACACGATGACCTGCCAAGCAGGAAACTGTTGGTCGCACCCTCAGATAATCAATAAACGTGTCAAACGGTCTGATTGTCACCTTGATAATCGGTCCGTAATAAGCGCGTGACGCAATAAGTGCTCGCGCGGCACATCCTTTAATGTTTGCAGACAGCCGACTGCAATGTATTAAACATTTTTGACTGGTTTCCAATTGTTTCTGACTGGATCCAAATGGTTTCGACTGGGATCCACTTCTTTTTAGAATCCGACGGATGTCTTTTTTTCTCAAAAGGCTACATGTTTGATCACGGGTAAAAATCAAATGGTCACTGCATTTAATGAGACATCACACGGGAAACTGATATAAATAATTTTTATAATTACTTGATTTCTAAAAATTACATGATTCATTTGTTGGGACTCCAGTTGAAACAAGTACAGAAAATCGTCTTTGCAACCCGACTGTACATAAAAAAATAAAAGAAAGAAAAAAAAATGGACTGGCAAGCACGAATGATAAAGAAAACCGGAGCGGCGCTGTTTATCAAATCGGTCTTTTAAAAAATGTTTCAAAATGAAATTTTGTTTACATCAGAAGAGAATTTTATAGAATGTAGCTGCTTGTTGAAGTACAACGTCAGCGTAATGAAATATCTGTGGCCAACGCGCGTGACCTTATGGCACTGTACATGCGGGAAGTTCGATCTCAGCCTTCACATAACGTACCCATTCGGTCCGCGGCAGAGTATTCTTAAAATACTAAGTATGTTTGGCAGAGAATATGTGTCGAGTAAATCGCTCTGACGCATTGTATTTTATAAAATTCCGTCAAAGAATGAGGAAACATCATAAGTGTCTGCTGTGTATACGGTACCGAACTCACGTGCGTTGGCTTTTAGACTAGTTAGGTACACGGTGTCAATGCCTCGACAATTTTATCCTGCAAGTATTTTCTCGGAAAAACATCGAAATTTAAACAAAGTAACGATCACACATAACACTGAATAACTGTCTCCATTGTATGGTAACTCGCGGTGACCGGTAAATCATTTTTAATGCATGACATGCTTATTTCTTTACTCTATCACATTTTACAAATATGTTATATATTGGTAACGCGGTGGGTGGGGTAGCGCCGATGTCATGATTTTCGTTTCGGACCGATTGAGTTCTCAAAATTTCCGGAGCCCTGGCCCAAGTGTTAACAAATTAATGATCAGAAATTTTCAGTCTCAAGGTCACAGTGAGCTTGACCTTTGACCTACTGACTGCCTAAATCTAACGACCATAGGCAATCCTCCAAAGTAGTTTTACAGTGTGTCCACACCTCTCTCTATATTTTGTAGTTATTAATTGAAAGCCAATAAATTATTTCTACTGACCAAAATGAGCAAAACATTATACCACCTCTAATTCCAAGGAGGCATAAAAATCCCAATGCCTCATTAAGTTAAACAAGCCAAATAGAAGTTAGAAGCTGGACATACCTTGCTGTGAGTTCTCTTCTTCCTTCCCACCAAATGATAAACGTCTCTGTCTATGGACTTCTTGTTCTGTCTCAGACGGACGTCTGTGATGGAGAGAATCGTCTTGACATGTCTCTGGCCTTTCATACCCTCTCTCCGCCATATGTTTATATTCGTGACTGCTTTCATCATCTTCTTTTATATTGTCCTGTAACACCATTTAACATAAGCACTTGCTTTTTTAAACAACAAAAAAAATCTGACATTATCTTCAAAACTTCATATCTATCAGTATACTGTGAAATCATTAATATTCGTGGGGGACTAATTTTCGTGGATTTCGTGGTTGAGTCAATCCACGAAATTTAATCCCAACGAACAAGTAAAATTCCCTTTCATTTTATGTTCAAACGTTGAAATCCACAAATTCATATCCCCAAGAAATTGCCGTTTTGACCAAAACCATGAAATTTCATGCCCAGGAAATTAAATGATTTTACAGTAGGTGCGCCTGTACTGCAGTTCAACACCCCAGTACATGAGAACAAGAGCTGTCCATAAGACAGAGCGCTCTTAAATCATACGTATAGTTGTTACTGAGATACAGCTTCACAGTTGCACAAACACTTTAACGACATCTTTTAAGTCAAAACAGGATCACAAACTGATTTAAATTTAACCAAGACTTGTAAATGTACTTGGATACATCGTATTTCAGTAGGTCTGATGACTGGGAAGCACCATGTGAAGTTTCAATCCAATCCATGTATACAATTGTTACTGAGATACAGCTTGAAAGCTGCACAAAAATACTTTTAACGAAATTTTCAAAAAAGGGCTGTAACTTGAATTAAATTTAACAAGAAAGAGTTAACTAACTTGGTTAAGTCAGCTGGTCTGACGCCTGGACAGCACTATGTGAAGTTTCAATCCAATACATATATATGTAACTGTTACTGAGATACAGCAGGGTTTTTTCTAGCTAATTTGGGAACATAGCCTATACCCCCAGAATTGGGAATTTTGATGCGTAAATGTTCCAAATTGGGAAATATTTAGTCCCATAGGATATATTAAGGATGTGTGTAAGCACTTTCTCATACACTTGTTTCACATTGTAGAACATTTTTAACATACTTCCAATATGAAATTGTCCATAACTTTGTCAATTTTTGTGCAATTTTAATGAAATTTTTTCAGAATGTAGATTGAGAATTTTTGCATTAATTTTGGGAAAAATACATACTTTTTGGCATTGGGAATATAGCTGAATAACGGCTATAAAAACGGCCAAAAAAAACCCTGTACAGCATGATAGTTTCAAACAAAGTTAACTGGATTTTTTTAAGTTGAAAAAGGGCTGTAACTTGAATTACTTTCTCCTATGAGTTATGTAAAATAATTATTTAATTAGTAGCCTTGCAAAAAGTTTCTGTCCAACACATGCAATGGTTACTGAGATTTGGACTTTCACCTAAAACTATAACCAAGGACATCACCAACACCAGGATAAGTAGAACAGCTTTCCCTATTCTTCAAACAGTCAAGCTAAAAATGGACCTTTAGTTCAGTGTTTTCCAAACACCTATTCAACAATGTTCAATATAACAAGATTTCCTGCAGAAAAAGGTTTTGCAACATGCTTTTAAATAGAAATATATATTCATAGTACATAAACTGTCACTATACTTCCTCAACATATTTTAAGGATAAGTACCACTATACATGTACTATTCTACCACATTAAAGGAAATCATTAACAAGAGCTGTCCGTAAGACAGCCAAGCTCGACTATTCGAAATATTGTCCCAGAAGCAGGAAAATTCTACCCAAAAAGGTTAAATATCAGAAGAGTTTTAAGTTCAAAAGGGGACATAATTTGACCAAAATGCGTATCAGAGTTATGGGACTTGCTGCTATCAACTAGTTTTGTATTAGTTTTGGAGATAGTAACTTGCATGTAAAACTTTAAAGGTGGTCAATCACATTTAATCAACATTTAATGACATTTTTTACTTTTTGTATATTCTGGTAGAGAATTATTTAAGGAACAAAAAGACCGATTACATAGAGTTAGATTCCTATTTGAAATGTATATTTCATTATTTTTATAAAATTTTGTAATTACTCCCCTTTAATTGAAAGTATATAAAAAGCTGGGTATTTCTTTTTATTTCGATACAATGTCTAGTTTTACATTTGCATTTGATAGACATATCAACTATTGAACAATCTGAACCAAAATGCAAGTTTTAAAGCTGTGTGTAGCTTCTGAATTCATTTATTTCCAATCTATCTTGGTTGCGCAACCAAGATAGGCAAAGGGAGGTAATAATAATTTTTCAAACTTGCGTTTTTAATGAATTCCATCTAAATACATAATTTTTAATGCAAATATTTTACAAATATATTACAATATGTCTAATATTTATACATTTCCTTAGGCAAAGTATGTTTATCAAATTTATACTTATGATAAAATAACTCTATCTTGGTTGGGCAACCAGGATAGGAAAATGAAATTTTAAAAATACCTCCAGTGAAAATCTAATTTGTATTAAGTGTTAAGTGAACATAAATGAGTGTAAATGTTCAGATGCTAAAGTTTCGAACAAATCCGTTACATGGCCAAAATCTGATTATCCACCTTTAACTAGAACTTTCTAAGTCCAAAAGGGGGCATAATTTGCTCAAAATACACGTCAGAGTTATGGGACTCAACCCAGTGAGGTTGGTAATTGACCTAGAAAAAAGAAAAAATAAGTTTCAAATCTTTATGCCTTTTAGTAATAGCTGTATGTACTTGCACGCAAAACTTTAACCAGAATTTTCTAAGTCCAAAAGCGGGCATAATTTGGCCAAAATGAAGGTCAGAGTTATAGGACTTGCTGCTATCAACTAGTTTTATAACCCCAAAGACACAAATGAAGTTTCAATTCAATATCTGCATTAGTTTTGGAGATAGTAACTTGCATGTAACACTTTAACCAGAATTTTCTCAGTCCAAAAGGGGGCATAATTTGGCCAAAATGAAGGTCAGAGTTATGGGACATGCTGCTATCAACTAGTTTTATAACCCCGAAGACACATGTGAAGTTTCAATTAAATATCTGCATTAGTTTTGGAGATAGTAACTTGCATGTAAAACTTTAACCAGAATTTTCTAAGTACAAAAGGGGGCATAATTTGCTCAAAATACATGTCAGAGTTATGGAACTTGACCCAGTGAGGTTGGTAATTGCCCTAGAAAAAGAAAAAAATAAGTTTCAAAGCTATATGCCTTTAAATGATAGCTGTATGTACTTGCATGCAAAAACCTAACCAAGGTGTGACGCCGACGCCAACTCCGACGCCAGGGTGACTAGAATAGCTAGACTATTCTTCAAATAGTCGAGCTAAAAATTTACACATAAAAGTATATTGCAAAATGCATTCAGAAAAGTTTTTGCCCTATGGGTATAAACACTCTTAATATGCTGCTATAAATCATCAATTTTTTGTTAATATTTTTGTATTACAATCATCAGTTTCCTCATTATTAATTCAAGACCAACTATAGTAAATAATTTTTATTACCTCCATAAAACAACTTGTTCATTATTATCATTATAATTTTTAAATTCTACACTTGGTATATAAAAACAAAATATTTTGCTTAACATGTGTACATATGCATATAAATTTTATACGCCTGTATTGAAAAACGGAAGTATTACGTGATGGCGCATTCATAACCATTAAAGTTATTGACTTTAAACTTGGCATATAGGTAGATGGCTATGAGACGATGTGCAGTGCGCTTGAACCGGCTCTGTAGGTCAGAAGTCAAGGTCACAAACTGAGCTCAAAGAGTCAAAACTGTCCATCGTATTTCATGCCCGGAGCTTAACTTATCAACCATTCAAGGTATTGACTTCAAACTTTGCATTTAAGTAGGTAGTGATGAGAAAATGTGCAGAGCGCTTGAACCAGGGTGGTAGGTCGAAGGTCAAATCTGCCAAACATATTTCATATCCTGAGCATAACTTAAAAGAAATAAAGGTATTGACTTGAAACTTAGAATATAGGCAGGTAAAGATGAGACGATGTGCATACTGCAACAATCTACATTACAAGGAGCTCAATGCCAAACTTTATAGTGCTGCCTCACTGGAATATCACGCCGTTGACATGTGACATGATACCCAACCCAGTCACATTATACTGACACTGGGCTGACCAGTCCTAGCACTATCCTCTTAATACTGAGCGCCGAGCAAGGAAGCTATTAGTACCATTTTTTATGTCTTTGATATGAAGCGGCTCAGCTGTAAGTGGGTACCCGCAATTGCTGAGGGTAAGGTATAATTAATTGGTTTTAACTGTTCTTAAAATACGATCACTTGAAAGCTCTACAGAGCTTATGTTCATTGTTTCAAAAAGCGCAGAAAATAAAATTCACATAAATTCAATTTACCTTTTACCTTTATACCAAGTCCAGCAAAAAAATTAATGCTGTTACAGGTATATGACGAAAACAGAACAACTTCTTTACCTGGCTTTTTCTCGGAAACAAATTTCAATTGGTATTTGATTATATATCAGGCAAAACTAGTGCATCCTTATAAATGATATATACCTGCTCATTAAATAAAAACAAAACATTCATCTTTATTTTTGCCACTATATGAAAAAAGATCAAGATGGCAAAATGAATGAAGTTATAATTTTGCACAATTTGATTTCCTCAAATATTTTATGTCATTTCGTAATTATTAAAGAGATTACAAAAAACAAGAGCACCGCAATGCGGAGCAATATACGCCTGAATGTATCAGGACTTTTCTTCAGGAAATTGGGAAGAGGCCCTGGCCTTTAAAATTGGGAAATTCATATGCGATAATTGCTCATTTTGGGAAAAGAGCATTTTATTGAAACAGGGTCTTTTTTCTTCTACAAAAGAGGTATGTACATTATTTTTGTAACAGAGGTCACAATTTGGTGGTTTTCTAATCATAAATGAGCACATTGCTTCCTATTTTGTGAAATATAATTGCCAAAAAAAAAAAAAAAAAATATTTTTTTTACATTTTGGGAAGTTCCTCTGCCACAGTTGGGAAAAAATGACCTTATTTTCACTTGGGAAGTGGCCGAATATCGACCTCTGTTATATAAGGATAAAAAGCCTTGGGTATGACCTCTGACCACTAAGTGTGACCTTGACCTTGAAGGGAGCCATCCGAAACATACGCTACGCACGTCGTCTCTATGTGGTGAACATTTTGTGTTAAGCTTCTTTAAAATCCTTCAAGCAGTTCAAGAGTTACAGAGCAGACACGAAACAAAGTCATATGACCTTTGACCCCTAAGTGTGACCTTGACCTTAAAGCAAGTCATCCAAAATATGGGCTTGGCATGTCATCTCAATGTGGTGAACATTTGTGTCAAGTTTCTTCGAAATCCTTCAAGGGGTTCAAGAGTTACAGAGTGGACACGACATTGCTAAGGGACGGACACCAGCATCATAATGATAACATACTACGTCCTTTCAGATGTATAAAAATGTGAGGATATCAGAATATATCATTTCAAAATGTTGTCACAGATACATAACTGCGTATTTTTTGTTTGTTTTTTAATTGAACTTTACTTCCGCTAAATTTATATGAAATCAAAGATATTCTAACAAAATAATAACTTTTAAAACATTACAAATTGACCTGCTTTTTTTTTAATAGAATGTAAAATACACAGATAAAACTGCGTATCATGATTAAAACACACAAGTTTTTTGTGTAATAATTAATGTTTAGAAAAGAACCAATATATTTTGGAAAGAATAGCTTAATTCTGAAGACAATGTCCTAATTTCCGACAAAAATGTGGTGAAATGTAACTATGTAAACATAATATTCAAAAAAGCATGAAGGTTATATACAGAATCTTCTGCAAAATACTGCAATGCTGCATTTCTATATGTGCAGAGTATATGATTATTAAAGTAAAAGTAAAATATCCTATATACATCTGTACAAAGTCTAAGTTCATTCTGCTCTTAGATTAGAATTTTCCCTTGCGTTTGAACAAAGAAAACATTAAAATAATTTCTAACATACCTGACTTTCGTCATCATTACACATGTCAGGTATATTTTGGTTCAACTTCTGCATCCAGTTAAATCTGCGCAGCTGATGTGGAACCCCCATCCTCTCGTACTCGGAAAACTGTTGCATCAAACTGTACGCACACGATTTGCACACAGCCACACGTCTTCCATCATCAATAACTAGCGATCCTTTCGGAGCTTTGTGCTCTTTCAGAAAATTAAAATTCTCCACTGATATTGTTCTGGTGAACTTCCTCTCATTTTCAACAGCACACACGTAACAAATATAGTTCGGAAGATGGTATTTTCTCAGCCAACGATTGCTGTCTGCTGGGTTTGAAGACTGCTCATATTCTGTCCACTGTCTCAATACACTGTGAAAGCAAAGTTTGCAAACTATAACAGTTCCATCTTCTGTTAAAGACTCTGCTCCTGGTGCCGGAGTACAATTTGCTAGGAACGGAAAGAACGGTTCTACTTGCGAATTTGTGTGTTTAGCTTCATGACGAGCTGGATACGAGCATAAATGTCTCATCTTATGAATAATGCATTTCTCTCCACACAGGAAACAAATGCGATTAGGTATCTCAGTTACTTGTTGCAGTGGGTGGGGTACAGTTTTTGATATCGAGCTTGGACATGTGTAAGCTTCAGCAGCAGTCGTCTTTGAATCTATGACAATGTCCTGTGATTTATTTGGACTGCCTGAAAAACTTGAGCTTCTACTTCTAGAAATAGACTGTGTTGCATTTTCTGCTTGAGAGGCTATGGCCAGAAGTCCTTGAGGGCAGTTTGTGCCAGAGGTAGTATTTGAATGCATAGGACTAGCCGATGAAATACGAATATTTAATGGTTCAATTCTTTCCCCACTTGGGCCTCCAGTTTGGTTTAGCATTTCTGAAACTGTACCTTTCGGCGAAGATTTTTCGTTAAGGAAGTGAAGCGAGTACTGTCTACAGTACACTGGCACTCCCTCTGATTCTTGTATTTCCCACTGGTAACTCAAGTGACTGTAGCACTTTATACATACTATCACAGTTCCATCGGACCTAAGAGGCTCTGCATTTGCTGGTCTCTTCAACTCCCGAACAAATGGGAAAAATATAGCTGCTGGAGTTGCTCTCTTTGGAGGTAATGTATTCAAAAGACGTACATGATCAGTTATATATGAACAGCCACAAATGTAGCAAAAATATGATGAGGCACTTACATTATTTGCATATTTATCTTCTGTTTTTATTTCCATTTTTCTACTTTCTGTTTCCCTTGGAAGTTTGAAGTTTCTATGAGAAAGTGGCGTCCCTGACATTTCAAAAGCTTGCCATTGCTGAAACAGCATGTTTTTGCATTGATTACAAGCATGGACTTGGCCACTTCTTGTCATATATTCAGCACCTGCACTTGGCGTTATTCTTTCTAAAACTGGAAAAAATGGTTCTCCATTTCCTTGATAGAAAGCACTTAAAAAATTATTGCTTTGATGGCAATATAACTGGCCACAAATATAACACACGGAGTTACTGCTTTCGCATTTATTCTTTGATTCAGTTACAAGGTGACTGTCAGAGTGCTTCTTTGGAGTAGATAAATCTAGGGCTGAACTTTTCCCTTGGTTGTGTGGCCGAGGAGAATAATCCCTTGAGTTCCTATGACTCTGGTTATTAGAATTTGAACGACTATACATTATGGCACTTGTATTATTATTACTGTGATTTGAATATTCTCTTTCTGCTGCTGTATTTTCAGGAGAACCTCTTTCATCCACTCCTGGAGGATACTGAAGTCCCATTACTTGTGCTATATATTCTCCCTGAATTCTCATTTCTGCTCCTGTGAAGCTGCCATTGTCTGACCTCTTCAACCAATACAAGCGTTTCACAGCAGGTGTCTTTGACCTCTCGTACGATTCCCATTGCTGGGTCAAGAACATGTAGCAAACAGCACAGCTATCTATCACTCCCTCAGAACTTGGCAGCCGTGCACCTTTCGGTGGGTCATGATGCAGAAGGAAGGGAAAATATGGCTCACGGTCATTTTGCCGAACACGTAGGGTAGTCTCTGCACCAGGGCTACCGCAAACAAAACAAATCATGCGACCTGGCATTGTGTCAAATCTTAAGTCATAATATCACATGCTCTGTTTTTCACAAAGTTGAAATTTTAATTTGACATGTTCATCATTTGCATATGACTTAGAAACTTTTGAACAGATGACATTGTTTTTTGTTTTCGTAAATTATTTCATGTTTACTCCAGCATCCTATACATATCTATATTGAAACCGATGAGAAATAAAGTGTTATCCTCTATAATTTGAGACCAGTGAGTGTCATGCAATGTTAAGTTCTCTAAATTATGGTAAACCTCTGAGAAATCAAAATGTTTGGAGGGAAATTTCCTTTGGTCGCCATTTTGGACATCTGCATGTCAACTTCCGGTTACTAAATTCGGTGAGTGTCTCACTAAACTATCTCTTCCACTACAGGCATTGTCACTAAATTGTTTTTTGGTCGGGAGTACTGCAAAGCATTAACAAGAAGCAAAATAACAACAATATTTCATTATTTTACTTTTCTGCAGGGGAATGTGGGTATATCCAAAATAAATGTGCAAAACTTAAGGAGGTAGGTTACCTTGGTACAAGGGTAAATTCAAATTAGTTGAACCGCAGCAATTTTTTGTATTTCGTGTAATATGAAGTTTTAACTGCTACAATCTCAATTTCGTCTGTCTCTGTCCCTTCAAGTTCAATTTTTATCCAGGTTTGAAGAACATGACCCTCCAAACGTATGTCATATTGAAAGAAGAAGGAAAATACGGAAATTTAACACTTTTCAGAGTATTTTAGTTTCATTGATATCCGTAGAAGTCTGCATAATTGATAATTTTACTAAAGTTTTTTTTTTAGTATGCACGTTAGCTTTCTAATATAAGCTTAAAATGTATATGTCGCGGGGCTCGTGTTTCCATGGTAATGCTTTTCTCTCATTTTTAAACAACTATGTATAAAAATAGGGGTTTTCGACGGCTTCAGTGCCATTCTGTTAATGACCATCATGGAATATTTGGGTAATATTATTAGCAAAATGCCACCCACTTTACATGGTACCCTTAAAGTTTAAAGTAACCATGGCAACAGAGATGTTTAAAATAGCTTTTATCATGTTTTTTTGTCGTAATTTCTTATAAAAATTATTGAATAAGATCATCTTTTTAGTTAATGTAACTTTAAAATATATTATTTCTAAAGTAAGTTACATTTTCGTGTTATTTGCATTTATTCAAACACAGGTTAGAATACTTACAGCAGTACCCCTCGTATGGTATTTTTCATGGAAAAATCGTTCAACTTGCTGCTACTATTCTCATGGATATTGTTGAAATGAAAATAAAAAGCCGAAGCTGTGTTTCTTAAATAGATCAGTGTCAACGCTTTTGAATTTTACATTTAGATACATAGGTCACGGGCTTCGTTTCCATGGTAACAACAATTCAATTTAAGAAACCACTATTTTCTACTGAAATTGAACAATTTTAGATCTTAGCTTTAGTATATAAGTAACAAATTATCAACGGACCCTGAAAAAAAAGTATTACAAATCAAACTGGTAGATTTTTTATTTGAAAATGGCCGTAAAAAGTAACCTTTCACCCAACTATATTCCAAATAACATTGGTTACCATCATCCATTTTCTTACATTCCGCATAACATTTCAATATAACTACATAAAAGAAGCAAAATATTGATTATTATTCTTAGCAAAAGACTCATAAAAAATATTTTAGCAAATAATGGTTATTTGAAAATAGTTAAAATAAAGGAAATGCACAGAATTACGTATTTTCAAGATAAAAGCTATTAATTTTGCGCGGTAACTGACACGTAACGTCATAACGTCAATGACGTCATTTAAAGGCAACATTGTTTTGAAGCGTTTCTGCGGCAATTTATTCATTATTTCTACATTATTAAAACATAAAGCATCAGCTCGAAGACTGGTTCATGATTTGTTTTTAGAAAAATGAATATACAAACACATTTAGTTTGTCGTAAACGTCGTCGTAAATCGTCACGTTAGCTTCCGGTTGGACATGCGCACATACAAATATGAAGGTAACCTACCTCCTTAACATGCTGTCAGAATTTCTATATTTAAAGTTTCTTTACTTCTTGAGTCTACTCAGGAAGGTCTAATATGTATCAGTTGTTCCAGGTCTACTGTAGTGCGATGTAACTTATATTTCAGGTGTATATTCAAAGAGCTATAAAATTAAACTTCTTTCAAAGTTTGATATACTTTTCACCAAGTCAAAGGCCATGACTCTGGTCTGGCTGAGTGAAATCCCAAACAAAACACAATTCAGCGATTTTTATGCAGTCGAATATCGGCTGATTCACATAGGCAAAACTAGCTATATTTTCCCCTAAAATCGCTATATTTTCACCCATAAAAAGATAAGATTTTCCTTTTGGATTTTATTTTAAAAAATGTTCCGTTATAGGGCCTACACATGAACCGTAGAGAATATTTTTACGGAAGCCATACTCAGTACCGGCCTTTCAATATCAAATTCGAAGAAGTTTTAGCTCCAGTTATCCAGCACGTTTCTTCAAAAGAGCTATTCTGTTTATTTCTGATATTTGCCACTACCCCTGATGTCTTGATGGCTGTCTTTAGCGAGTGGTAAGCACGGTTCGGCTGTAATGCACGTTATTTTTTACGCGCTATTTTTTGCAAAGTATTTATCCACGATTAACTAAAATATAACTCTTTATGATTGACGATCTTATATATGTCAACAAAATACGATGATTTGGGGGGAAACACTAAAATTAGATAATGGAAAATATATATATGACAGACGAAATTGATTTCCCGGTAACTTTTTTTTTTTGTACAAATGATGTTTTTTATGAGCGGAATCACAAACAAAAAGCCAAAGTCAACACTTGGAAATTACATTTTCTAGCGAAAAAGATTACAATGATGTGGACATCCCTAGAAATTAACGTCTGACAGATTAAAGGGACATCTGCGATATTTTCAAAAATGAAAATGACTTCATGGTCGTAAAGTGATCTCGTAAAATTCCTATAAAAATACTGCCGTAAGCAAGCAGATATCATTGGTATAAATTAAACTTGGTCATAGAAAATAAGTTATATAAGTGTCTTATAAGTAACATTAGCTTTAATAACATTATTTTCGTCTGTCACTTTGGGGCAACTGAAAAAGAAATGATATGTATTTTCTACCTCACCACATACACACAATAGACTGCTTACAATGCTTGTTTTTTATAGATGTTCATTTAGAGAGCTACAGTCTGCCATGAAGAATCTGGTATTTCCGTTCACCTGGGTGACAAGGGACTTTCGGTGGGAGAATTCCTGTGATCTAATGGTAGTTGGTTCCAGTCAGTGACAGCTGATGGCAAAGAAATGAGTGTGACAAAACAGGTTTCTAGAATCACCGGCATTTCTAAGATTGTATACGGATGTTTGTGCAACAGTTTTAGATACAAAGGAAGAAAGATATTGTGGCGTTAAATGATTTTTATTATTCTGTAGAAAATAGTTAGTTAGTGCTTTTGTCTTCTGACTCTGAGGGGTTTAATACCAGTCTCTTTAAAATAATGTCAAAAGAAACGAGCTTGGGGGCTCCCGTGATGATTCTGCATGCTTCGAGTTGGATTTCTCGATTTCAAATTCATCATGTTTGGCAATGTTATACCACATGATATCAGAGCACTCCAGAAGGGGCCGTATAAAAACAGATAGATAAATTCAACTGACTTGCGGTCAAGAATAAATTTTAAGGTTCATTATTATTTATATACGTTTCCTTGCCTCTTTTCTTTGATGCTGTCAATGTTTTCGTGTCAGTTCCCGTCATTTGAAAATATGATTCCAAGATGCTTGTGAGACGTCACCTCGTTGATTGGAACACCATGCGTATACAAAGAGTGATGTAAGGTTTGTTAATTTTACGAGAAATGAGAAGAGCTTCTGATTTTTTCTATTTTCTTCAGGTCCGAATTTAGGGTTGCCAACAACAATGTAGGGCCTACAAGCTAGTATCATCAGCAAAGAGTCTAATAGTTGAACTGATATTGAGGACAATGTCATTAATAAAGACGATGAAACGAAAAGGACCAAGAATAGACTCTTGTAGCACACCTGCTGAGATATAAACTGGTTGAGAAGAACCTCCAGGAAAAAGTAAATTGTGATTTCTCTCGGATAAATAGTCACGAAACCAATTTAACAGGCTTGTTTGTTTGTTTATTTCGATATTGACAACATGACTACAATGACAACATTCATGATATGATATTAAGATTTATCAGCAAGGAAAAATAATAATAATAAAATTCATGAAATAAGCATATATAATGAACCATATCAGTAAATCAATATCAGGGATAACACAAAAAGGGGAGAAATCCCTTATTTCCATTGTGGTCCCTGTTAGTGATGTTCTGACATAAAGAGGCATGAAACATGATATTAATAAGAAATTATAAAAGACTTAAGATATTTAATAATTAAGAATTGCACTTAATTAAAGACTAGGTACAAAGTTTGGCACAATAGGACAAAGTTCTGCATGTGTAATCTAATACTAGTATTTTAAAAGAAGATCCTTAACAGCACTTTTGAAAACAGCAAGGCTGGACCGATTCCTTATTTGAGATGGAAGCATATTCCATAATTTACAGCCTATAAAGGAAAAAGACTTCAAACCAAAGCCTTTCACCCTTGGTAGCATAAAAGACCCACTATCATTAGACCTTGTTCTATATGAATGCACAGGATCTTCGTTCACAAAGTATTGACTCATATAGTCAGGAGATTGACCATTCTTAAGTTTGAAAACATGACAAATGTTATTTGTTCCACCCTTTTACAGACGGGTAACCAATTCAATAAAATAAAATGTTCTTGGGCAATATGGGACATATTTTCCAGATTGAGTATAAACCTGATTAATTTATTTTGGGTAACCTGTAGCTTGTTTTTCTAAAATTGAGATAAGCCGTGAAACCAGAAAGAACAGGCATAGTTAAAATGACACTGAATCAAAGCTAAAATCAAAAGTCTTTTAGTCATGCAGATATACCGGTAGATTCAAGCTTGGACGAAAGATCTGTGTGCCATATGCGGTGCACGAACTTCTTTGCCTTCATCTAATATCAAATAATCAAGGCCTTCAAGTGGTTTGTCTTCTAATTTTTCACACTTCAGAGTTCAGATGCGTAGGAACTGAACTACAAGGGCGTTAATACTGAAGCAACTGAACGACGAACCGTGGTAAATTAGACGATAAACCACAAAAAGGCCTTAATTGTTTTCATTCTAACATGCTAGTAAAGCTATTGTGATAAAAACAATGCTGGACTTCATTTACCTGAGAAGTAATGAACCGGACGTCATACGGCAATTTGACGTCATAGTTGACGTCATAATGCTCTCTTACCGGCCCGCGCGTTGTTTGGGGTGGCATTTTACCAGTCTTAATGGATATGTTAAAAATCTGACAAAGTGATCTACCCTTACATTTTATCTTTGCTAGCTCCAGTGAAAGTTCCTTCAGGATCTGTCATTCATATCATCAGGCCCTACAGCTTTACATCATTGATTTTCTTCTTTAACTTTGATTTATAAAGACCTTCTATTTGAAATTCAATTCTGTGACAGATGCTTGTAAATAATGGAGGGCATTTTAGGCAATGATGTTGATCAAAGATTTCTGAAATGTTTGTAAGTTTTAGTACTCCAATGTCTGTTTAGAAATGCATCATAGCGCGCAAAATTAGTTAATAAAACAAAATCTTAGGGGAGAGCCCCGGTATCCTCCCTAGCAGGAGGGAAAACCCTCCAGCAATCTCCCCTTCGGCGGCGTTGGCCTGCAACATACCTTCCAAATTTTCTGGTTAGAACCCTGTATAAATAAGTTTTGAGTCCCAAAATGAATTTCTCCCAAGATGTCATTTCTTATAAAATATTAACGTGTCTGTTACTACGAAATTCCAGTCATGAATATTTTTTTATATTAAATTTGGATGTTTCCCTTTTTGGAAATTATCGCGCTATATTTTCCCCTACAGAAAGCCACAGGTTGTTTTGTAAAAAAGTACCAATTCGGACGGACAGACATGCCCTTCATTCCTTCTCTCCCACACTTGTCAAAACAAAAAATGTTGGGGGGCACAATGATACGAGAATACGAGTATATATTTCACTCGCGAACACCGTGCATAATTAACATTTTCTAACATTATATGATATATATATTGTGTGGCTGAAGAGTTACGTTAAAATCCTGATGTGTACTGTTCTGTGCTGTCTCGACCGTTACGACCTTAAAGGCGTGTGATACAGCTACAATATGACGCCAAATCTTTTTGAATTGCGCGGAAATTTTTTCCAGACTAAAACATACTTAATAGTTTTGTGAGACTTTTTTACTATTGTACATACTTTTCAAAAAAGGATAGTTATTTTCAACTGAATAACTACCCTACATACGGTATACAACTTCGTGTCCAGCTTACAGAACAGTAGATTTTCTTGCTTAAATAAATAATGAAATTATATCTAAATAATTCCCAGAGAGAAAACAAAAAATAAATCGCTGAAAATTACTTTGCAAAATCCTGGTAATAGTTCATGAAATATACAAGCTATCCTTTCATAATATTTTGATTGGCATGTGCGCGTGACGTCATGTACTAGTTTCATGCATATTCATAGCCTATTGTGTTTGCCGATTACGGGCAAGAAGGGGAGAGCTTGCGTGGCCAAAACTATTCTTCGAATTTCACAATGATCTCCGTAAGTTTTTATGCTGATGTTATGCAGTCGTTTGAAAAAATGCATCTTCTATTGTCTTAAATGTAATTTTATTCAATTCAACGTCTACATACTCCATAAAACTGGAATCTTTGCGGCGTGGGCAACCGCACGATTCTGCTTGTCGCGGAAACATGGCGGCCACAGTTCGTCTTTCTGGAAGCAGGAACATTTATAAAGATACGTAACTTTTACATTTTGGTTTCGGAAACGTCTGAGCTGATTTTTCTTTCAAATTGACAATAGTTCTATGACTTTGATCATTTCTGATCTGAAAAATTGCAGTGGCCCTCCAGTTGGCCCACCTCTGCTTCTCCCAGTTGCTGAACTTCCAGCCGTTTGCGTGAAGGGGCTCTGAGGGGGGAAACATAAACATTGTCTTGTTAAAGGAAGTAATTTGAGCCTAGTTGATAATAAGTAAGAGAATGTTATTTATTAAATGCATTGCTGGTTGATAGAAGCAAAAGAATTAGTAAAGGTTTATTCAATAAATTAGTGAAATAACAATTTTCTAATGAAGTGTACTGGTAATATTTCTGTGAATGGTTATTCATGGACATTTGCAGCCAAAAGGGCCAATAGACACAGTAGGCCACTTTTAGGTATGTTCTATGTCAGAGCAAGTAAATCCCTGGTCCAAAATATTAGACATGTACATGCTCATTTTACCTTCAACGTTCATTATTTTACATTGCATTTTCAATTTGCATTGTAACTGACATAACGATAGACGTCAAAATGTAAAAATATGTTAGATACAAGAAGCTTTATTTAACGTCGGATACAATATAACAAGTTAACATTAGCTCATGAGCTATTTTCCGACAAACATATATAAAACAGAAATTAACAATGATAAAGTAGCTACAGAGGAAAAACATAATAAAGTGCTTTAAGCATTTTGAAACATATATTATGTTGAGTAAGCTCTTTAATAATTAAGAGATTTAGAATAAAACAACTAATATCTATGAAAGGATTAAAGTATACATAAGACAAATTAGTAATAGTAATAAAGAAAATTCATGAAAACATAAAAATAATAATAGCAATTATTAATATAGCTACTAAAATGATTTTAAGACATATTTAAATAAACAAAACAAGTTTATGAAACATAGAAATAGTAACTATTAAAACTATATTAATAGTGGATTAATAGCCATAGACACATGACTAACTTATAGCTAAAACAGGCATATTTACAGTCACATGCTAGGAAAATAACCTATGGAAACAAAAGAGAAGCAAACAATATAAAGAACACAAACAAACAGAACACAGTGAACACGTACTCCAAGGTGATGATCAGAACTCCTGGCTCTTACTGACATTTGAATGTTGTCTTATCTATTGAATACGTCCATTTGAAGGGGGTTAACTACAAAATTTGATATATTAAAAAAGAATCCACAAAACATGTTTTTTAACTGCATGGGACCTTACTCTGTGTATTCAAAAAGCTGTATATTTTGATTCCAATAGAATTTCCAGTACCCTATCTGATTTACCTTTCTGTTTACAATATACTAGGACTTTTCGACAATTTGAACTAAAAGCAATTATATTAATTTAAGAAATTAAGATACAAATCTATCTTGGTTGCACAACCATAGCCAATATAAATAAAAAGGGAGGTAATAATACTTTAACAGACTTGCATTTCTAATAAATTTCTGTTTCTGTTAAAATTTTCTTTCCAACAAGTCTTTGATAAATGTGTTGTTTTTCTTTTCAGAAATAATGATTGAATTGATGATTGTGAAATGTTGATGACTATGAAGTTATTACCTTTGTAATACAGTGTTGGCAGACAGCATTTCTGAAGAAAATCACAATGATACGAAAGTGTGAACTGTGTGATTTCACTACCAAGAATGCTTTCTTTTTTAAGAGGCATAAAGTCAGGTATGTAAGTGCTAAAAGTTATTAGTATTCAGGGCTCAACAAATCCACTGGTCCACTCGTAAATACAAGTCTGGCCAGTTGAAATTGGTGCAATACTCCTGCAGTACAAGTGGGATCTTTAACCAAAAATATAATAAATGAAAATGGAGCCATGCAGAAGCTGGATAGCTAAAAGATCTCAAATGGAAGTTAATTTATTGTTCGCAACTAAACAATCCGCTTTGTACAATTTTTAACGTAGTTTAAAAAGGAGAATGCTTGTAAAAATTGAGTTGACTTGGTGAATTGCATGACAAGGTTAAATTATAACAGGAGGAGGGAACATTCTAGACAGTTTGTTCTGCAGGATGAGTTGTTTTCATAGAATTTGTCTAGCCTGGGTATTCCTGTTATATGTTTAAATAGAAAATCATCAGAATTATTTCTCTTTAGTTTGCTTAAATACTTTCATTGCAAATGAAAATGATGGGAAGAAAACATCCCAGAAGCAATTATTAAAAAGCAATCTCAAAAGCAATGAATTTTTTCCCACCAATTTTTGATTAGAAACAGAAATATATTACACTTATGAAAAAAGGATATCACATGTATTTTTATTTAATTAATAGAACTTTATTAAGTTAAATGCCTCTATAAAAAACTAAGGGAAATCTCTGCTTATAAAATATACTTTTAAGTCTTTGGATTTTCTTCCTTTTGTAGGACTAAATGACAAATGCCTGTAGGTTCAGTTCGGTTCTATTACTCATTTTTTTAAGAACAATTGAATCTCACTCTAGCATGTAGTGGCAGAGTCAGACAGCAATAAGTATCTTAACCTTAATCTGGAGTTTTTTAAAAACCTGTCTTTTTGCTAGTATGGTATTAAAATTATGTGTTTTCTGTCTGCTTTTGCCTAGTAGGTATTCCATGTTAAAGATATTATGTATCAGAAAATGATAGTTCAAATTTGCTGACAACTGCCCTCTTGAAAATAGTGTAGATATTCAAATGATATTTTTTGTATCTGGTGTGTTTAAAAGGACAGGCAGATTATATTGTATAGATTTAAGGATTTTGTTTGAAACTATGAATATAGACAGTTTGAAAAGAGCTGAACTGTTATTGCTGTTATGTTTTTAGCTCACCTGAGCACAAAGTGCTCAAGGTGAACTATTTTGACCAGTCATTGTCCGGCGTCCGTTGAAGTCCGGCGTGTGTCATGCCTCAACATTTGCCTTGTTAACACTCTAGAGGCTACAGTTGTGACCAAAAATTATGAAACTTGGTCAGAAAGTTTGTCTTGATGATCTCTAGGTCACGTTTGAAACAGGTCATCTGGTGTCAAAAACTAGGTAAGTAGGCCAGATCAAAGGAAAATCTTGTTAACACTCTTAGAGTCCACAGTTTAAGTTTGAAACTCATGAGAGTTGATCAGAATGTTTGCCTAGATGACCTCTAGGTCAAGTTCGAATCTGGGTCATGTGGGGTCAAAAACTAGGCCACCGGTTCAAATCAAAGGAAAAGCTTGTTAACACTTGAGAGGCCACAGTTGTGACCAAATCTTTATGAAACTTCGTCAGAATGTTTGTCTTGATGACCTCTAGGTCAAGTTCAAAACTGGGTCATTTGGGGTCAAAAATTAGGTCAGTAGACCAGATCAAAGGAAAATCTTGTTAACACTGGAGTCCACAGTTTAAGTTTGAAACAAATGAGATTTGGTCAGAATGTTTGTCCTGATGACTTATTGGTCAATTTCGAATTTGGGTCAGTGTGGGGTCAAAAACTAGGTCACTCGGGTCAAATCAAAGGAAAAACTTGTTAACACTTTGGAGGCAACATTTTTGACCCTATTTTCATGAAACTTAGTCAGAATGTTTATCTTGATGATCTTTAGGTAATGTTCGAATCTGGGTCATGTAGGATCAAAAACTAGGTCAGTAGGTCGTATCAGAGCAGGGTTTTTTTATGGCCGTTTTTATAGCCGTTATTCGGCTATATTCCCAATGCCAAAAAGTATGCATTTTTCCCAAAATTAGTGCAAAAATTCCTTATCTACATTCTGAAAAAAATTTTATCAAAATTGCACAAACATTGACCAAATTATGGACAATTTTGTAATGGAAGTATGTTAAAAGAGGTTGTACAATGTGAAACAAGTGTATGAGAAAATGCTTAAACACATCTTTACTATATCCTATGGGACTAAATATTTCCCAATTCGAAACATTTATGCGTCAAAATTCCCAATTTTGGGGGTATAGGCTATGTTCCCAAATTAGCTAGAAAAAACCCTGCAAAGGAAAATCTTGTTAACACTCTAGAGACCACATTTTAACGTTGAAACAATGAAACTTTGTCAGAATGTTTGTCTTGATGTTCAAATCTAGGTCAAGTTTGAATATGGGTCATCTGGGGTCAAAATCTAGGTCACCCGGTCAAATCAAAGAAAAACTGTGTGTGTACATTAGGGGTTGCATTTTTGACTGGAAATTTGATAATTCGATCAGAATGATTTTGTTGATGAAATCTAGGTAAAGAACGAATCAGGGTTTTTTGGGGTGAAAAACCAGGTTACCAGGTCAAGTCGAAGAAAAACCTGGGCTGCATTTTTCATTCGGTGTGCATGAAAATTGGTCAGAATATACATGTAATTTGTCTCCATGAAATCTCAGATGATTTTTTATCTGGGTCATGTGGGATCAAAAAATAGGTCACCAGGTCAAATAAAACGAAACATTGTTTACACTCTAAGGGCCACATTTTTTTATTCTGTCTTCATAAATTTGGTCAGAATGTTTGTTATCATGAAGTCTTGGATGATTTTGAATCTGGGTCATGTGGGGTCAAAAACTAGGTCACTAGGTCAGATCAAAGGAAAAGCTTGTTTACACTCTAGAGGCCACATTTTTGGTTCAATCTTAATGAAAATTGGTCAGAATATTTGTCTCCTGAAATCACTAGGTCAAACATGTTTACATTGTTATGGTGTGGTTCTCCGGTGAGTGACCTAGGGCCATCTTGTTTTTGTTGGGTTTAATGTCGCACCAACACAATTATAGGTTATATGGCGACTTTCCAGCTTTGATGGTGGAGGAAGACCCCAGGTGCCCCTCCATGCATTATTTCATCACGAGCGGGTACCTGGGTAGAACCACCGACCTACCGTAAGCCAGCTGGATGGCTTCCTCACATGAAGAATTCAATGCCCGGAGTGAGGCTTGAACCCACATCGGTGAGGGGCAAGTGATTTGAAGTCAGTGATCTTAACCACTCGGCCACGGAAGCCCCTTGAACTGTGGTCCGGTATGTAGCATCTGGCTTAAACATCTTCTGCTCTGAAACTTCTTGTCAGAATTGCACCAAACTTGATCTGTAGCATCCTAGCATGGAAAATTCAGGTTCCAAATAATGAGTTCATTTTCGGGCTACCAAAGTTATAAGTAGAAAAAAAGCTTTAAACCTCTTTTTCTCGGGAGCCACCAGATGTATCATCAGCAAACTTGGTTTGTACCATCCACTAGTGTAACCATTTTAAAATTTGTTCAAACAGGTCCACCTTCTTCTTTAATGGACCTTTCTCAGATTAGTTAAAATGCGTCTGCTTGACTGCATTTAGGGGCAACCATATTTGAAAATTGCAAAACCTTTTTTAGAACTTTTTCTTATGAGCTGCTTGATGGATCTTGACCAAACTTTTTCTGTGTTGATCAGTGTTCCCACTGGCATTTAAAGTTAAAGCCGATCAGCCTTAATTCTCCCACATTGAACATATACACGCATCGTATGATTTCTATAAACTTTGCGTGGGTTGAATTTTGCAGTCGGTAAACGGATAAATTACCGGAAGAAGAAGCTCTTACTGGTTTGTTTAGTTACTACTGATATTAAAAATGATTTTAATTCTTATTTTTCGAGAAATAAACAAATCGGTGAAATATTAAATTGTATTTTCTTGTAGTTTTTGAAATCGAAAGTAGATCGTCTATGTTTGGCTGCTTTCACGAAACGAAACAACTTTTTCATGAAAAGATTTAAATAAGAGGTAATTTAATCGTAAACTTCAATGTCAGATACTGCCAATTGCTGCTAAATGTCTCCGTATCATCACAATTTGTAAAATATATTGTTGAAACTGGAGAAAAGTGTAATCGTATCCAGATATAATATTTTGGGTAAATATCGAGCTGTGTTATGAAATTTTAAGAAAAAAACTAAAAACAAACTGAAACTGGTAGACTATACTGTCAGTACATCAATCATTAGCCGACTCAGGCCCTTCAGGCCTTTGATTTCACTTTTGCACCTGTCACTAACAGCTGTCTCCAAAACTAGAGGTGCAAAGTACCATTCTAGGGGGGGGGGGTGGAATCCCCATTTGGGGGTTTCTGGGAACAATGAGTTGTTCTTGGTTAAACCATTTTTGAATGTGTTCGAACAGATCCCTTTGATTGCACTTAAGAGTAGAAAAAAACTCTTTTGTGAGCTATAGATGGATGTTCACCTTTAAAGGCATGCAAGAATTCCCTGTATATGAGATGGGCAAAATTTTTCCAAATATTAACAGAATTTCTTCAAACTTTGGATATTGAAGGACAATCATCTAAGAAACAAAAATATGCACTAAAAATCATAGATCACCGGCATTTTCAAGGGCAGATAACTCTTTTTCGATACCGTTGACCTATGTTTTTTATTGCATATTTTTGTTTCTTAGATGATTGTCCTTCAATATCCAAAGTTTGAAGAAATTCTATTATTGGGGAAAATTTCGCCCCGAATTCTAGCATATGTCCTTAAATGATTATTGACCTGATTCAATTTGTTCAAATGGTTTGGATTGACTGCATGTTGGGGCTGCTGAACAAAAAGTTTTAAAAAAGCCTATAAACCACTTCTTCTCATGAACCACATTTTAATGTATTTAGATATTCATCAGTGTTGATCAGAAACATCCTTTAATGGACGTTTTTCAACTTTGTTCAAATGGTTTTGTTTGACTGCACTTACGGGTTCCACTACCATATATAAGGGAAAAAACACACCTTTAAATGATTTTATTTCATGAACCCCTGTAAGCTTAGAAGTATTCATAAATTCATGGACTTCAGATAGTCTGAACTAATGGAAACTCCCACTGACTGGAAAGATGACTGTAAGGGTTAACAAAAACAATTAGATATTAGATGGATAAAAAATGAACAGGTGTGTAAAAAACTTGTGTGATAAACACCTCAGTGGTAGTAAAAACAGACCTTTTCAGTACCATATTGGACGTACGGTCCAGGCGCCCCGACTGTCTTGACAGGATTTTGCCATGACTGGAACATAAAATTAATGATACATGTTTTTTTCCCCTCCCCCTACAAAAAAAAAAGTTGGCCTTGTCCATCCATCTGACATAGGATTGTTATTCAGGATGTGAAATTGTACACTTAATGTTTTGTTTTGGATTTTACTCAGCAAGACCAATGTTGTGTCCTTGAGTTAGTTAAAATACACATAAAAGGCCTGAATGGTTTGTGCCACATGTATCTCAAAAATCATTTGACTTAGACATTGACAACAGGTAACATATTACATGTACCATACAGTGACAGTTAGTGGGTACTGCAGTGTCCAAAGGATACACAAATAGATTGATACTATAAAGAAATAGTTACTTTGAAAAGGTTTGATCATTGTTTGTTGTAAAAAATGTAAATCATTTATGCTGTTAGGTGCCGTAGAGATCATGGTATTGTAAGAGGAGGTCGGCAGAAGTTTGCCAAAGATGCATCTGTGGACAATGCAGATGCCAACACAACTCTTGATAGCACTCTAGAGGAGCCAAAGGAACACATTGATGGAACTGAAGCAGGTACAGTGAAATATACTGAATAATTTAAAATGAAATAGTTTAAACATATTGATTTTGTATCAGTTATGAAGAGAGTTTTCACAGCTTGTATTAAGTAGACTTGATACCTGCTTCCTGGGCTTTTAAATCAATACTTGAGCTTAAGGTAAGGAAGTGTAATCTGTGGTAACATACTGCTTTTATCTGGTTTCAAACCCAACAGTTGTTATATGTGGTAACATACTGCTTTTATCTGGTTTCAAACCCAACAGTTGTTATATGTGGTAACACTGCTTTTATCTGGTTTCAAACCCAACAGTTGTTATATGTGGTAACATACTGCTTTTATCTGGTTTCAAACCCAACAGTTGTTATATGTGGTAACATACTGCTTTTATCTGGTTTCAAACCCAACAGTTGTTATACGTGGTAACATACTGTTTTTATCTGGATTCTAACCTAATGGTTGTAAACTGGAAAATATTGCTTTTTCCTGGGTTCGAACCAGCCATTTTCAATTGTGGTAGTGGTTAAATATTGTTTTTACCTAGATTCCAACTGAACAATATCACCTTAAAAGGCTGATTCACTCGTACACCACTGAGCCAGACAATGATAGTGTGCTTGCCATTTTGGAAAGAAAATAGAAAACATTTGTTGGGCTGTAACAGCGAAATATAAGCTTTTGTGAATAAAACATGGCATCTTATTATAAAGTTTAGTGATAACTATGTTATATGAACCTGTATTTGCAGCCCTTTGAAAAAGAAGGATATTGTGTTGCTCATGTCAGTTTGTCTGTCAGTAAACAATTTGGGTTTTAAACAGTACTGGAGAATACTTCGGTCTAAAATTGTCAAAATTTCATAGGATGATTGTCAGTGGTCGGGAGATGACCTGTATTGTTTTAGGGTTCAGTAGGTCACAGGGCAAGTTCACAGTGACCTTGAGATTAAAAACAAATTTCCAATCAGTAACTTGTAAGTGATTGGGCACTCAGTGGTCGAGTGGTCAGTAGTCCATGTCTGGGTTTCAATGATTCTGAGAATAAAATTTGTTTCCGATAGATAACTAGGAAATGCTTGGCTTACAGTGGTCTAGGATGATGACTTTGGTCTCGCCATTTCCCTTGTAGTTTTTTTTAGCTCACTTGAACTGAAGGTTCAGGGTGAGCTATTAGTATAGGGTGGATGGTCCGTTGTCCTTCGTTCACATTTTTAGCTCACCTGAGCAATGCTCAGGTGAGTTTTTCTGATTGCTCAATGTCCGGCGTCTGTCTGTCGTCTGTCTGTCAACATTTAGCTTGTATATGTGATAGAGGCTGTATTTTTCAATTGATCTTCATGAAATTTGGTCTAAATGATAACCTTAATGAAATCTAGGCCAAGTTCGAGAATGGGTCATCTGGGGTCAAAAACTAGATCACTAGGTTAAATCAAAGAAAAACCTTGTGTATGCAATAGAGGCTGTATTTTTCAACTGATCTTGATGAAATTTGGTCAGAATGATTGCATTGACGAAGAAACTAGGTCAAGTTTGAATATGGGTCATCTGGGGTCAAAAAGAAGTTCATTAGTCAAATCAAAGACAGTGTTCGAAATTCACGGTAGTCCGACAGCCCGTGGCTACCAAATTTCAGCTCGGGCTACCAATTTTCCACAGGTACAAGCCCGACTGGGCTACCGAATTTTCCTCATTTGTTAAAAAAAAACATGCTAAATTAAACGAGTACTGCATCGTGATTTTCCAGACTGAAAAACGCTTATGGAATTATTGGTTTTTGCACTCTTACTTGTTGACAATCAAACACAGTGCCAAAGACGTTACCGCAGCTCTAATTGGCTGAATACAATCACCTCTAGCGTAACGGATAATTTGATTAGCTTTCACACTTCTCGCGAAAATCTCACAAGTACCTGCAGTAGGTGGAGCTTAAATTATGCTATCAGCGTGTGTGTAATGTGTATTCAGCACTCGGTATTACATCTTACATATTGTCAACAGTCCGAGTTGCAGTAATTGGAGAGTGCGGATCCTAAAAAAACGGGCATAACAGTTTAGATTTCGTTTTGGCAAGGAGTGTCATGTCCGATGCTTTTGCACTCTGACAATGCTGATCTGGACTGGAGTATTTCGAGTTAAAATTTTTCAAAAACATGGCAAACATGTACTGTATGTCTTTTTTATTACTTCAAACATGCATAGAGATGTCTGTAAAACAAAATGTTATATGGTGCAAAAATTATGTATTTTAAGGTGTTAAAGTTCGGGCTAGTGAAATTGATGTTGGAAAATTTTTAATCTGGTAGCCCGAACGGGCTATTGGATTCAAATCTGAATTTCGTACACTGCAAAGAAAAACATTGTGTATGCCATAGAGGCTATATTTTTCAATTGATCTTCATGAAATTAAGTCAGAATGATTGCCTTGGTGAAATCTAGGTCAAAAGTTCGAAAATGGGTCATCTGGGGTCAAAAACTAGGTCACTAGGTCAAATCAAAGAAAAAACTGCTATAGAGGCTGCATTTTTATGCCCCCGAAGGGAGGCATATTAGTTTTCAACTGTCCCTTAGTTCGTTCGTTCGTTTGTCACAACGTTAACTTTTTGCATGAAGGCACTTTACCAGCGAACCACTGCACCCAGGACCTTCAAACTTCACATGGTGATGGTACTTATTGAGTACACCACAACTACTGACTTTGGGGTCACCAAGTCAAAGGTCAAGGTGCTGCGGGGGCATTTGTCACCATTAGTGACAGCTCATGTTCAATTTATCTTCATGAATTTTGGTCAGAATGATCACCTTGATAAAATCTAGGCAGAGTTCAAAAATGGGTCATCTAGGGTCAAAAACTGTCACTAGGTCAAATCAAAGAAAACATTGTGTATGCGATTGAGGCTGTATTTTTCAATTAGTCTTCATGAATTTTGGGCAGAATGATAACCTTAATGAAATCTAGGAGAGTATGAAAATTGGTCATCTGGGGTCAAAAACTAGGTCACTAGGTCAAATCAAAGGAAAACCTTGTGTATGCGATAGAGGCTATATTTTTCGATCGATCTTGATGAAATTTGGTCAGAATGATTGCATTGATGAAATCTATGTCAAGTTTGAATATGGGTCATCTGGGGTCAAAAAGTAGTTCATTAGGTCAAATCAAAGAAAAACATTGTGTATGGGATAGAGGCTATATTTTTTCAATTGATCTTCATGAAATTAAGTCAGAATGATTGCCTTGATGAAGTCTAGGTCAAGTTTGAAAATGGGTCATCTTGAGTCAAAAACTAGGTCACATCAAAGATAAACCTTGTTTATGCCATAGAGGCTGTATTTTTCAACTGCTCTTGATGAAATTTGGTCAGAATGATTGCATTTATAAAATCTAGGTCAAGTTTGAATATGGGTCATCTGGAGTCAAAAAGAAGTTCATTAGGTCAAATCAAAGAAAAACATTGTGTATGCAATAGAGGCTGTATTTTTCAATTGATCTTCATGAAATTAAGTCAGAATGATTGCCCTGATGAAATCTAGGCCAAGAACGAGTATGGGTCATCTGGATTCAAAAACTAGGTCACTAGGTCAAATCAAGGCAAAACCTTGTGTATGACATAGGAGCTGCATTTTACACTGGATTTTCATAAAATTTAGTCAGAATGGTTGCCTTGATGGAATCTAGACCAAATCCGAATATGGGTTGTCTGGGTCAAAAACTAGGTCACTAGGTCAATTCGAAGAAAAACCTTGTGTATGCGATAGAGGCTGTATTTTTCAATTGATCTTCATGAAATTTGGTCAGAATGATTGCCTAGATGAAATCTAGGCCAAGTTCGAATATGGGTCATCTGGAGTCAAAAACTAGGTCACTAGGTCAAAACAAAGAAAATACTTGTTTATACTCAAGGTTTTTGCTCCAATTTTAATGATAATCAAATCACTAGGTCAAACATGTTTACATTGTTATGGTGTGTTTCTCAGGTGAGCGAGCTAGGGCTATCTTGGCCCTCTTGTTACTTATACATCTTCTCCTCTGAAGCATCATTATATGGTCTCTCAAGTTTGTTCAAATGGGGGCACTTGGCCCCCTTTAGGGGCCGCTAGAGCTAAAAATAGAAATACCTTTAAACAACTTCATACCATGCACTGCTTGATGGATCTTCATTAAACTTGGTCTGTGGCATCATTATATGGTCCTCTCCCAAGTTTATTCAGATGGGGGCACTAAGCCCCTTTTAGGGACCACTAGAACTAAAAATATAAATACCTTTCAAACAACTTATCATGAACTGCTTGATGGATCTTCATCAAACTTGGTATGTAGCATTATTATAATTATGGTCCTCTCCCAAGTTTGTTCAAATGAGGGCACTTGGCCCCTTTTAGGGACTGCTAGAGCTAAAAATAGAAATGCTTTTTTAAATCTTTTTGTAATTTAGATTTAAAAAAAATTTTAATTCTTTTTTAAATTTAATACTTTGTCACAAGCAAGACCTAATTAGGTCAGTCAGCCTCATGTGAGCGAACATAGGCCCACTTGGGCCTCTTGTTTTTATAATACATCTGTGTCAGGTAGATGTCTGGTCTAAGATGCTTCTAGTGTTACTTAAACATACCAGGTATGTTAGATGTCTTGCATAATCTCATATCTTAGCAGAAACTTAGAGGAAAATAATTTTGACTAAAGCTTCTCCTTGAGTTCGACCACTAAGAGACTTCCAGAAGTAATATAAGTATATGAAATTCATATGAATATTCATTTAATAGATTAACATGTAAAATTGAAGGAAAAAATGTATAATTTCAGTCTGTTTTTAGCTCACCTGAGTTATTGTGATCACTCGATGTCTGGAGTCCGGCGTCTGTCGTCCGTCATCTGTCAGTCGTTTGTCAACATTCAGCTTGTGTATGCGATAGAGGCTGTAATTTTCAACTGATCTTTATGGAATTTGGTCAGGATGATGACCTTGATGAAATCTAGGCCTAGTTCAAAAGTGGGTCATCTGGGGTCAAAAACTAGGTCACTAGGTCAAATCATAGAAAAACCTTGTGTATGTGGTAGAGGCTTTATTCTTCAATTGATCTTCATGAATTTTGGTCAGAATGATGACCTTGATGAAATCTAGGCCAAGTTCAAGAATGGGTAATCTGGGGTCAAAAACTAGGTCACTAGATCAAATCAAAGAAAAACCTTGCGTATGCGATAGAGGCTGTATTTTTAGCTCACCTGTCACAAAGTGACAAGGTGAGCTTTTGTGATCGTGCAGCGTCCATCGTCCGTGCGTGCGTGCGTAAACTTTTCCTTGTGACATCTCTAGAGGTCACATTTTTAATGGGATCTTTATGAAAATGGGTCAGAATGTTCATCTTGGTAAATTCTAGGTCAAGTTTGAAACTGGGTCACATGCCGTCAAAAACTAGGTCAGTAGGTCTAAAAATAGAAAAACCTTGTGACCTCTCTAGAGGCCATAATTTTCAATGTATCTTCATGAAAATTGGTCAGAATGTTCACCTTGATGATATCTAGGTCAAGTTTGAAACTGGGTCACGTGCCTTCAAAAACTAGGTCAGTAGGTCTAAAAATAGAAAAACCTTGTGACCTCTCCAGAGGCCATATATTTCACAAGATCTTCATGAAAATTGGTCAGAACGTTCATCTTGATGATATCTAGGTCAAGTTTGAAACTGGGTCACGTGCCTTCAAAAACTATGTCAGTAGGTCAAATAATAGAAAAACCTTGTGACCTCTCTAAAGGCCATATTTTTCATGGGATTTGTATGAAAGTTGGTCCGAATGTTCATCTTGATGGTATCTAGGTTGAGTTCGAAACTGGGTCACGTGTGGTTAAAAACTAGGTCAGTAGGTCTAAAAATAGAAAAACCTTGTGACCTTTCTATAGGCCATATATTTCACAAGATCTTCATGAAAATTGGTCAGAACGTTCACCTTGATGATATCTAGATCAAGTTCAAAAGTGGGTCACGTGCCATCTAAAAAAAACTAGGTCAGTAGGTCAAATAATGTGACATTTCTAGAGGCCATATATTTCACAAGATCTTCATGAAAATTGGTCAGAACGTTCACCTTGATGATATCTAGATCAAGTTCAAAAGTGGGTCACGTGCTATCAAAAACTAGGTCAGTAGGTCAAATAATAGAAAAACCTTGTGACCTCTCTAAAGGCCGTATTTTTCATGGGATCTGTATGAAAGTTGGTCTGAATGTTCATCTTGATGATATCTAGGTCAAGTTCTTAACTGGGTCATGTGCGGTCAAAAACTAGGTCAGTAGGTCTAAAAATAGAAAAACCTTGTGACCTCTCAAGAGGCCATATATTTCATGAAATCTTCATGAAAATTGATCAGAATGTTCACCTTGATGATATCTAAGTCAAGTTCGAAAGTGGGACACATGTCTTCAAAAACTAGGTCAGTAGGTCAAATAATAGAAAAACCTTGTGACCTCTCTAGAGGCCATATTTTCCATGGGATCTGTATGAAAGTTGGTCTGAATGTTCATCTTGATGATATCTAGGTCAAGTTTGAAAGTGGGTCATGTGCCTCCATGAAAATTGGTCAGAATTTTTATCTTGATAATATCTAGTTCAAGTTCAAAGCTGGGTCACATGAGCTCAAAAACTAGGTCACTATGTCAAATAATAGAAAAAACGACATCATACTCAAAACTGGATCATGTGGGAAGAGGTGAGCGATTCAGGACCATCATGGTCCTCTTGTTCAACTGAGCTTCATGAATTTTGGTCAGAATGATTGCCTTGATGAAATCTAGGCCAAGTTCGAGAATGGGTCATCTGGGGTCAAAAACTAGGTCTCTAGGTCAAAGCAAAGAAAAACCTTGTGTATGCAGTAGGGGCTGCATTTTACACCAGATCTCTTTGAAATTTTATCAGAATGGTTGTCTCGATAAAATCTAGGTTGAGTTTGAATATGGGTCATCTAGGTTCAGAAACTAGGTCACCCTGTCAAATTAAAGAAAAACCTTTTGTACACAATAGGAGGTGCATTTTGCAATGGATATTCATAAAATTTAGTCAGAATGATGGCCTTGATGAAATCTAGGTCAAGTTAGAATATGGGTCATCTGGGGCCAAAACTAGGTCAAATCAAAGAAAAACCTTGTGTATGCGATAGAGACTGTATTTTTCAATTGATCTTTATTAAATTTGGTCAGAATGATAGCTTTGATGAAATGAAGGTCAAATTTGAATAGGGGTCATCTGGGGTCAAAAACTAGGTAGCTAGGACAAATCAAAGAAAAACATTTTGTATTCGATAGAGGCGGTATTTTTCAATTGAAGTTCATGAAATTTGGTCAGAATGATTGCTGTGATCAAATCTAGGTCAAGTTCAAATGTAGGTCATTTTGGCTCAAAAACTAGGTCAAATTGAAGAAAATACTTGTTTACATTTAAGAGACCACATTTTTGGTCCAATCTTAATGAAAATTGGTCAGAATATTTGTTTCCATGAAATCACTAGGTCAAACATGTTTACACTGTTATGGTGTGTTTCTCAGGTGAGCGACCTAGGGCCATCTTGGCCCTCTTGTTGTTTTTTTTTTTATCAGACTTGATCAATGGCATGTGCTGTCTAGTCAGGCAAAAAAGGGATTAACATATGAATTTTCATATGTACCCTAATTTATTTAATTTTTTAAGGTACTAGTTTGGTAATGGAAGGTACTGATGGTTCTTCAAAGATGGAGGTAGATTCTCACTCAGACCTGGCAGTCTCTGAATCAAGCAGTATAGTAGGGAGTCAATCTCAGAATGGAGCAGAAATTACAGAAGCACCTTGCAAAGCTGAGCCAGCAAAAAAAAGGTTGTATCAATGCACAAAGTGTGAATTTGTTTGCAAAAGTTCACGTAAATTTTTGTACCACCAGGTGGAGATACACAAAGTGAGTATGAATATTTACACCTGTGAATACTGTGAATACAGTTCAAGATTTAGACACAAGGTACTGCGACACATGAAGGCGGGGCACAGTGCGGATATCTCAACCTTGCAGAACTTGCAACCAGAATATGTAAGCACTCAAGCGCCATTTCCAGTTAAGCCGAAAACTTCTGTGCCAGTGAAACCAAGACTAACTGGCGCAAACAAAAGAGCTCTTATATCAAAACATGGAGCTGGTAAAAGGAAGTTGATGGTTAAGTTTGGAAGACCACAAACTGGTGCAACTGTGACAAGTTCAGAACCAGAGGTCCCAAAAAGCAACATACCACCACTAGTGAGTGTGCCAATTAAGGATCGGTTATCAAGGGTTGTGGAAGAAGTTGATCTTGGAAATGGTGAAGTGACATTCAAATGTAAGGAATGTACATTTGTCTGCGAGGACAGACAGATGGTTGCTAAGCATGCAGTATCATGGCATGTAGACACGAAATCCTTTACCTGTTCACACTGTGATTATATAACATTTGAGAGAACTGACTTCATTTCTCATCGTTTGACACACAGAAATGAACACCAATTTAAATGTGATGAATGCACATATTCGACAGACTTTAGACCAAACTATGATAGGCATATGTCAAACCACAAAGGGTCATTCCCATATAAATGTTCACTTTGTACCTTTGGATGTGGAAGCTTAACGGTGATAAGACGGCACATGGCAAATAACCACACACCAATTCCACCTCAATTTACAGTAGTCCCACCACCAGCAAAGAAATTGAAGTTACCTGTCCCCAAACCTACTGGGTCTGTTGATAAGACAACAGCTGCAGTTTCAGCTACAGCAACCTCATCAACTCCTGTCAAAGACATTTCAACTGTTAAGATCACACATTCGCCTTCTAAGTCACCTCAGAAGACGCCAGAGAAGCCACAACAGTTTCCAGATCTGTCAGATCCTCTTGATCAATCAAGTGCTAATTATCTTTTTCAGATGAGTAAAGCTTCTTTCCTGGAGTCTGATAGTGTTTCCATGGTACCAAGGCCTACAATACCACCTCCCAGTCTGGATTATACTGGCCTTCTTGGTAGAGAGCTGTCTCCTCAGAGAAAACTGCCACCAAATATCACTCAGTATGTTGAAAAAGATAACGGAAAGCTAGTTTGCCCAGTGTGCAAATTGAAATACAAGCGTTCCTCAGATCTGAATCGTCACATGAAGAGAAAGCATGGTGTGAAGCTGAGGGAGTACCTGGAAAATTGCGCTGAGAGCGGATTATTGCCAGGGGTGAATGCTAGCAGTTTGGCGGAACTTAGTTTTGGAGACGATGATGGAGATATGGATGAGCATGACGATACTGATGATGTCAATGATGGTGATAATAATGATAGTGGGATGATGGAGAGTGAGGAATCTCCGCTTGATTTGTCCTTGAGGACAGACTCTGATGATTCGCCAGTACCTGCTGAGAAGCTGAAATGCAAGTACTGTAATTATCAAGCAAAGTGGTTGAGTGATTTGAAAAGGCACTACTCAGTTCACTCAATTGAGAAACGATATAAGTGCAACTACTGTACCAAGAAGTACAAGTACATCGGGGATCTTAATGTACATGTGAGAAAAGATCATAATAAAGAACCAGGAGAAGTTAAAGTTGTTAAAGTTGCAACTATGGCAAAGAGAAAAACATCTCCTGCTATATTCAAGTGCCCATGTTGTAATTACACATCAGCATGGAAGTCTGAAGTTGATCGCCACTCGCGTCTGCATACAGGTGAAAAAACTTTTCAGTGCAGCAAATGTGACTACCAAACGTACTGGCGAGGTGATATAAGAAGACATGTGTATAAGCGTCATCCAGATATTATGGGAGAAGGCGTTGCTATTGATGATGTCATTATAAAGAAAAAGGCTAGATCTCCTGTACTTTTACCAGGTGGAGTAGATAGAAGCTCTCATCTAGATCAAGACAGACCAGAAGATTGTATGGATTCAAGTTTTCAGTCTGATGGGGAGCGCTTATCAAGGGAAGTCACGCCAACCAAAATGAATGTGTCAAGGTCACACGAGCCTTCCCCCGAAGTGAATATGAGCGATTATGTAACAAAATGTGTTTCTGGTCATTCACCAACACCGTCCCCAATAAAAGAGCTGGGGGCAGGAATGTACAAATGTCAGTACTGTGGTTTTATTGCAAACGCACCATCTAAAATGAACTCCCATATTGCAACTCACACAAATTTGAAACGCTACATGTGCCCTGTTTGCGGACGCAGGGCGAACTGGAAGTGGGATATTGCAAAGCACATCAGACGCGATCATAACGACCAAATTACTCAGGTCATTAAGCTTAGCAAACATGAGGCAGAGGAAACTATCCAAACATACATGGATTCCAATCCAGTTGTGAGGCGGGATCACCATTTAAACCTTTCCCCAGAGAGAACCTTGGGAACAGAAAACACTGACCAGTATTATAAATGTTCCTTATGCGACTTTTCAGCTGAGAAAAGAATTTCTGTTGCTAGGCATATGCGTTACATGCATGTCAATGTTGGTCAACATGGCAACATTCTAATGGTCAAGAGGTCGAGTCCAGGTAAAAGACCAGAGGTGGATCAGGATCAAGTGGCTGCAATGGAAGAGTTAAAAGCAGGGCATGTTACTCCCGAAAAGATGTCTCCACAGCATGTTTCCCCAACCAAACCGATACTAGACCCAAAGAAATCCATGTATGTAACTGCACCCAGCAGCACCTCTTCTCCAGCAAAGTACACGCATCTTGTGGAGAATTTTGGTCCACAAGATGCTGCAAAGCCATTTATGTGTTCTGAATGTGGCAAAAGGGGAGCTACCAAAGGAGATGTCAAGAAGCATTACCACTACGCCCATGCAGACAAAGAAATCAGGATCATTTACCTTGGTGATGGTTCACAGAGTGTCTATTCGGCTAAAGCTGACATTGGTCCAGGGATGCCAGAAAAACCACCTGCACCTGAACCAGAAGTGGCTACAGCACCGGTGCAACCACCTCAAGCTGCAGAGAACAGTACTCCAAATACAAGTGGTGTAAAATCTATTTGTAAAACACCAAAGGTAGTCGGCTACATCAAACCTTATGTTTGTGGTCTCTGTGGCCGAAGATCAAACTGGAGGTGGGACATGAGTAAACATATTCGCGAGAGACATCCTGGTCAGGAAGTAAGAATTATTGAATTAACTGAGGAAGAAGCTAGGGGAACAATACAGGACTACATTAATAATGTGTTGCCAAGACTTAATAGGGCCTCAAACTCTGTACCAAAAAGGAGGAATAAGGATTCTGTGCAAACATCTTCAAAGGAAGATCAAGAGCAAATACAGAAAAGTGTTGCAAATATTGTAAAAGCGAGAGATGAATCTAAGCAGGTTGAACAAATAGTTGATGACAAACTTCCTGAAGGTGGTAGTTATTCATTTGCAGGTGCCCCAGTTGTTGGACAATTTAAACAGTACAAATGTTCAGGATGTGCATACAGATCCAACTACAGAAGTGATATTCAAAGACATATTCCAAGACGTCATGGTCAACATGCAAAAGTTATTCTTTTGGACAAGGAGACAGCAAGAGCGACTTTAGATTCATACACATATAAACGTTGTTATGACAGCACCAGCACGCAGACAAAGAAAAGCAGTTCAGGAGGTCATGCAGCACGTACCACGCCCACAGGAACACCATCTGGACCACTTCCTAAAGAAGCTTGGGCTGGACTTGAGAAAAAGATTTGGAAATGCAGCATGTGCGCATATTCGAATGAAGACAAAGTGGATGTACTAAAACATGTTGGCAAGCATAATTTGAAGGCTTACAAGTGTACTACCTGTAATTGGACATCAAATTTTAGATCAGCAGTTCAGAGGCATATCCAGAGTAAACATCCAACGGATGACATAGCACAGTGCAGACTGAGCATCAAATTGATAAAGGAAGGACCAGGTGTAGACCAGTCTGGAAGATCTATTATGCCTGATGGTGTTGCTGCAGCAGAAAACTTTGCAAACCAGTCTGAAAATTCTGCTGAGTCATTGCCGAGTCAGATAACAGCTATTACAGGATTACAGTCTATGAACAACCCACAGTCATTTATGTCAACTGCATTGTATTATTGCAAAGTGTGTAACTTCAATTCCACTTGGAGGTCATGTGTATGTAGACATCTGTTAAAGATACACAGGAGAAAAGATTATGTAGCTCAGATTGTGAAGAAGATTGTGAGAACAAGTATTGTGCCACAGCAGACAACAGCTATGTCATCTTCTTCTTCACCATCCCAATCCTCTGTCCAGATGCCAATGGCTGTGCCTTCATCTCCAGCAGCCTCTCCTAGAAAGAAGAATTTCCACTGTAACGTTTGTCCATACAAAACTTACAAAGGCAAAATGCTGAAGTTCCACATGACTTGCCACAAACCTCAGCCAGGAGTTAAACAAGTAAAATGCAAGTACTGTCCTTACTATGTGAGTAGCAATCGTCTGTTGAGTCAGCATTTGAATCTCCACCTGAAAGATTTCAAATCAAACCCCGAGTTGATGTTTTATCCTACCACTCCAATGAAAGCACCTCTGCCAACCACATCCAAAAGTCCACAGGCTCCTAAAAGACATAGGTGTGAGAAATGTCCATACACAACAAACAGCAAGAATGATTTCCTGTACCACAAACAGTTCCACAGACCTAAGCCTACAGCTGATTACAAGTGTGATTTTTGTGACTATTGGGTGTCTCACAGGCGTCTTATTAAACAACACATGAAAGTACATGAGGAGGAAGGTTACTATTCTGACTCCATTGCTACCCCGTCAAAATCAGAATATTCAGAAAATTCTCTTGTTTATGACACAGTTGAAATTGCTGCTATCAAGCAAAGAATTATTGCATCAAAAATCACACCCAGTATATCGCAGAGTCCGTTGGTGTCTCCAATGAAGATTGCATCTAGTTGTTCTGTTGGTGGTCGAAGAAGTTTCCTACGCAAGGACGGGACTTACAGAAAGATTCATCAGTGTAGACATTGTCCTTACATGAACATAAGACTGAGAAATATGAAGCTTCATGAACTGATGCATGGCAAGAGGTCTGCGACACATCCACTGATGAAATGTCCACATTGTGACTATTATGTTGGATCTAAAGGACTTTTAGCTCACCACATGAAAGTCCATCAGCCGAATTATGGTATTGATTACATAGGGCAGGAGAAAGAGAAGGATCGTCGAGACAGTCGCGCTAGCGAAGATTCAGAAATGGACTCCAGTATTGCCACTGAGAACAAAGTTGACACACTCCTTGAAATTACGCGATTTAAGAAATATGGGTGTGAAAAATGTCCATATGCAAGTTCGAAGAGGAGCAGGTTCCAGCGGCATGTAGAGATGCACGGAAGCAAACAAAAATGCAAGTGCGATTTCTGTGATTACAGCGTTCCCACAATGAATCTACTTAATCAACACATGAGGCTGCATTTTGAACCAAATCAGAATCTTCTTGCAGCTCAGTCCATTCTGAATTTACAGTATCTTCCCGAGATGCCAGCTGATGTAGCACTTGCCAGTATGATGACAAATAACGATTCTAAAAATCCTGTTAGCATCACACATGATCATATTGACCTGTATGAAAATCAGCCTGAAGATCTGGAGCCAAAGAAGCTATATCGCTGTGACAGGTGCCCTTATGCAAATATTCGGCGTGATCATCTTTTGGCACATTTAAGATGTCACATGGTTAAGAATGAATATGCATGTCCATATTGTGATTACAGTGTTGGAAAGACGCATGTCCTGGTACAACATGTTAAAGTTCACTTCAGTCCACTTCCAGAATTTTCCGAGTGGTTAGCAGAAAATGGTGACAAAGAGAGAATAAAAGAGGTAAAAAACAAAGATATGAAAGAAGCAATGGAAGTGGTAAAGCTGTTCCAAAATGAGAAAAAAGGAGAATCGAAGGTCAATGGGGATTCAGTAAATGGTGAAAAGGTTAAAGAAAATGGTACTAGTCAAGAGAATATTGGAACTGATGTGAAAAGATCTGGTGGAGAAACTATAGAATTGGTTGGTGAAGAGACTACTGAGAAAGACATTGAGCAAAAAGAAAAGATGAAATTGAATGGTAAGAAAACAGATAAAGCAAGTGAAGTCAGTGGATCATCAGAGGAGAAGAATCAAGCTGTAAAGAATGAGATGAATGGGAAGCCTGGTGTGACTGATGAACAAATGGATGTTGATACCAAAGATGCAGCAAATGGCAGTGAAGAAACAAAAGATGTTAAAGAGAAGGTAGAAACAGGTAGATGAAATTTCATTATAGATTTTGATTTATTGAGGGCATAATGTGAAAAAAATCTTAACACTTAAAATGTTGGAGAATTTTTTTTCTGTTAAATCCAAAATATTAAAAAAAGAATGTGATAGATTTTATCAGTCCTTCCAAAGAGTTCTACAAAATAAAGTACTTAAGTTGTCAAAAAATTTCTATCAAAATAAACATTCAAGTAAAGAGTTTAAATGCATACAGTTTATTCATGTCCACCCACGGTCAAATTACACAGTATTTCTTAGAACAAAAAAAGGTTATTCAAGTTAAACACCCACCTTATTCTCCTGACCCTAGTCCCTATGGCTTTCCCTATATCCCTTGCTAAAGAAAGTACTCCCAGGTTAAAGCTCTGCCACAAGAAGGGCCTTGGTTCTGCATTTTCGGTGTCTCAACAGTATACCAAGGGGAGACTACTCTGCAGCATTTAGATCATAGATAGCAAGACTCCAAAATTGTGTTTCTGTGCAGGTAGAATACTTTGAAGGGATAACATGACAAATGACAGAATAGGCTGATTGTTCAGGGAGGTAAAAGTTACAGACAGTTGTGCATATTTCTTGCAAGAGTTATTCTTCCAAATTGGAGATACAAAAGTCTCGGCCTATAGACACTGTTGATGTAACCAGTGCATTGCTGACCAAGTGTTGAAATTATGTCATTAATTTATAAGGAACTGTTTATTATATAACCTCAGATATAAGAAATTGGTTGCTACAGGGATAAACAGAACCTAGGTCATAAGGAACAAATTTGTCCTAGTGCGAAAAAACTGTTTTACTGTATATATGTGTGGAAAGCGTTGCCTGTAATGTTTATTTTTTACATTTTATGTAGTCTTCATTATATGTAAGAATAATTTACAAAATTTTAATAATTATCTGTGTAATTGATATGAAGTATTGTCTTTTGCAAGAAAATTAGGGTCAGATCCCCTGTTGGCCCAGCTAAAAACTTGCACTCTGAAGATAAGACAGTTCACCACTTTTAATTCTGAGAGGAAGTAATCAGTTGCGCATGGAGAACTGTTTAGTACTGGTACAGCATCCAGGGGCAGTGTTTAACAGGTTACATACCTGGTGATAAAAGTGCTGTTAAAAACAATCATATAAACTACAGCCATATAAGATATTGCTGTATCACATAGCTGGAATTTATTTATGGCAAATCCATATTGAAAAAAAAACAAAAACATTTCCACTTCAGCAGAAGATGTCTCGTACGTATGCCAGTACTGTGATAGAGATTTCCCGACGTCAGATTGCCTTGTCCGACACGAGATGCAGCATCTTATTGGCAACAACTATGAGGTAATTAAACTGAGCTAAACTAAGCATGCCTTTATGGGCAGAAAAGTCTTGTCAAGAGTTTTGGTCTCTGTGGAATTTTGAAGGTTACCACTATTCAGCACTAATTGCATAACAAATAATACATACCTTTCGAGGGCCATATGCAAGTGTTTGGACTAGGCAGACCAGAATTGTTGGACTGAATCTTTGCCAAGGTTCACATCACGTTTTTGTCTGACTGCCACGTCCATAAAATACATATGGACTGGAAAGAAGTATTTGCTGCATTATACTGAGTAAATATCATATTTGGTCATATGTATGAATTCTAAGAGGGCCTTTGTGGCCGAGTGGTTAAGGCCACTGACTTCAGATTACTTGCCCTCACTGATGCGGGTTTGAGTCTCAATTGTGGCATGGAATTCTTTATGTGAGGAAGCCATCCAGCTGGCTTATGGAAGATGGTGGTTCTATCCAGGAAGTTCCAACTGTGTAGTCTATAAAATAAATGGAAATAGCAAACCTCAGCTTAATAGTATAGCAGTAAAAATTGGATGTAAACTTTAAGGAATGTAGCTGTACTTGGTATCCTACTCCTAATACATTTTAATTGACTTTGCTTGCGGTTATTGTTAAGGTTCCACTCCCTATAAAATAACCAACAAATGACAGCAAGTATGGAGGCGTGCACCCTTCATTGAAATATTATCCAGTGGAAGTTTTCTTTCCATCATCAATAACAATAATAACAAAAACGACAATTAATTCTTTGTTTAATGAGGGTAAAACACCAGAATCAGCGACAACAATAATGACAATAAATTCTTCATGTAATGAGGGTAAAACAACAGTTTTAGACATAAACAAACATAATTATCTTATTTTCATTGTGGCCCTCTAACAGTGATAAAGATAAACAATTTACAATGATAAACAAAACAGTAAGTAAAGTTTTGTTGAACATACTTGTAAATAAAATAACATTTATTGTGGGTTTTTTTTTAAACAAGATTTATTTTGTAGAGATTTTTCAATACATCGATAAACTTAGTAAAAACCTTTACAGAAAACATTTCTAGACTTGACAATAAATAAGCCTTTGGCAATAAATAAAGTTTTTTATTATCTGATTAATAGAAAAATTGCAAAGGTTGCAGGTTTCATCCCATGGCACAATGGGAATTCTCTCTGATGACTAACTTTGGGATTAATTTGATGTAAGCATTTAAAATCCAAAGTTGTTTATTGTCGTGTGAATTTTTAGAATTGTAAAAGAAGTCATATTTTGGGGACTGATCGACAGCCAAAGATTTATGATAAAAAATATCTAGCCCAGGATGATAAACATGTTTGATGAAACTACTTGAACCAGCTCTTTTAATGTTTGGAAGTTGTTAGTAACTAGTTAACCTCAAGATTATCATACTTGCATACCCACAATTTTTCATACTGCCCCGATCATTAAATTAACAAAAAAAAAAAAAAAAAACAAGCGGTAGGGTCTGTAACAGCTTGCTGTATTACCCATTAATCAATGTCTGTATAATGCACCATTTGTCACCAATTTCTGATTTTTTTATGCATTTTAAACATTTAAAGACATAAATAGAAGTTTTCCCCACATTAAGATCAATTTGAGAAGGACAGAAAAAGCCAATTCCCGCATTACTTCTGGTGAAATAACGTATATATTGCAGTTTACTTTAAATGAAGTAATCACTTTTAACAGACATTGTCATTATCCCAATACTTTGCAGCAGCACACAGTCCACAGATTTAATTTAAAAAAAGCACAATTCAAATTCACAAGATGCCAAGTAAACATAGTATATTTGATTAATTTCAAAGGCACTACTTCCATTGTGCATTTTATGTGCAAAGCATCTTTCCCTTAATTGTACTTTAGCTAGCAGTATACATAACAGGGTTGAGGGGGCTGCATAAAGACAAAATGGCCAATGAAAAAACCCAGAGTAACAAGGTTAAAAAGAGTTTCTGACAGTGTGTTTAATTTTCAGTCCAAGTCGAAGAGCACTAATACATGTAAGACAGGACTATCTCACTCTGAGGTAACATTAGGTTCATCTTTTTAAGAGTCGTCGGATAAATAACAAGTAAAACTAGAAACAAAACATTTCTTAAATTGATTCAGTCTGTTGTGGTGACTTCTGCAATAGGTAGAAAAATTCCTCTTTGCTTGCCTTCAAAAATGTACAGTTGGAAAGTTCATGGGTATTTTTGTAAAAACGATATAACAAGGTTTTGATGTATAATGCAAAATTAACACAGCATGGTGTAGATATTTTTAGCTCTTTAGATAGGTCTTGTAATCAGCTAGTTATTCACAAAAAAGGCTATATATCTACTAAAATTTCTTTCATTTGCACAAAAAAAAGAAAGGAGTATTTGGTGTTTGTTCAAATATTGTGTTACTACTCAACAGAACAATATAAACATATATTCTTACTGTTTTTACGGTATTTTTTTTAATGGAAGGCCTTTGCACCATGCCAGTTGCCAAATGCTAAAATCCAAAATGCTATGTGCCATATACTAACAGCTAAATGCCAAACGCTAATTGTCAAATATTTAATGCTTATTGGCAAAAGGTAAATGCTTAATGACAAATTATTTAAATTTACTTGTTAAAATTCTGTATCCCTTAAACTTATGAATGTAACTTTCAGTTATTTGCAAGCAGATTAATATATAATAATGTTTTATGGTTTAATTTGAAGCAGTAACATTTTAAACCAGTCATGTGACAGTGGGACTGAAGCTTCTCACTCTTGAATGATATGAAAAGTTTTGAAATGAGACAAAGTAATGATATAAAGCCTAAGGACTATATAAAGCATGCATACATCTACAGATATAGTCAGTTGTTTTTAGCTCACCTGAGCAATGCTCAGGTGAGTTTTTCTGATCACTCGATGTCCGGCGTCTGTCGTCTGTCATCCGTCATCTGTCAACATTTAGCTTGTGTATGCGATAGAGGCTGTATTTTTCAATTAATCTTCATGAATATTGGTCAGAATGATAACCTTGATGAAATCTAGGCCGAGTTCGAAAATGGGTCATCTCGGGTTAAAAACTAGGTCACTAGGTCAAATCAAAGAAAAACCTTGTGTATGCGATAGAGGCTGTATTTTTCATTTAATCTTCATGAATATTGGTCAGAATGATAACTTTGATGAATTCTAGGCAGAGTTCGAAAATGGGTCATCTCGGGTCAAATACTAGGTCACTAGGTCAAATCAAAGAAAAACCTTGTGTATGCGATAGAGGCGGTATTTTTCAATTAATCTTCATGAATATTGGTCAGAATGATAACCTTGATGAAATCTAAGCCGAGTTCGAAAATGGGTCATCTCGGGTCAAAAACTAGGTCACTAGGTCAAATCAAAGAAAAACCTTGTGTATGCGATAGAGGCTGTATTTTTCAATTCTTCTTCATGAATATTGGTCAGAATGATAACCTTGATGAAGTCTAGGCAGAGTTCGAAAATGGGTCATCTCGGGTCAAAAACTAGGTCACTAGGTCAAATCAAAGAAAAACCTTGTGTATGCGATAGAGGCTGTATTTTTCAATTGATCTTCATGAATTTTGGTCAGAATGATTGCCTTGATGAAATCTAGGCCGAGTTCGAAAATGGGTCATCTGGGGTCAAAAACTAGGTCACTAGGTCAAATCAAAGAAAAACCTTGTGTATGCGATAGAGGCGGTATTTTTCAATTTATCTTCAAGAATTTTGGTCAGAATGATTACCTTGATGAAATCTAGGCCGAGTTCGAAAATGGGTCATCTTGGGTCAAAAACTAGGTCACTAGGTCAAATCAAAGAAAAACCTTGTGTATGCGATAGAGGCGGTATTTTTCAATTTATCTTCAAGAATTTTGGTCAGAATGATTACCTTGATGAAATCTAGGCCGAGTTCGAAAATGGGTCATCTGGGTTCAAAAACTAGGTCACTAGGTCATATCACGTAAAAACCTTGTGTATGCGATAGAGGCTGAATTTTTAATTGATCTTCGTGAATTTTGGTCAGAATGATACCCTTGATGAAATTTAGACCAAGTTCGAAAATGGGTCATCTGGGGTCAAAAACTAGGTCACTAGGTCAAATCAAAGAAAAACCTTGTGTATGCAATAGAGGGGGTATTTTTCAACTGATCTTCATTAAATTTAGCCAGAATGATTACCTTGATAAAATCTAGTCCGAGTTCGAAAATGGGTCATCTGTGGTCAAAAACTAGGTCACTAGGTCAAATCGAAGAAAAACATTGTGTATGCAATAGAGGATGTATTTTTCAATTGATCTTCATGAAATTTGGTCAGAGTGATTGCGTTGATGAAATCTAAGTCGATTTTGAATATGGGTTATCTGAGGTCAAAAACTAGGTCACTAGGTCACATTAAAGAAAAATCTTGTGTATGCATAGAGACTGTTTTTTTTTCAATTGATTTTTATGGAATTCGGTCAGGTTGATTGCCTTAATGAAATCTAGGTCGAATTTGGATATAGGTCATCTGAGGTCAAAAACTAGGTCACTTGGTCAAATCAAAGAAAAAACTTGTGTATGTGATAGAGGCTGTATTTTTCAGTTGATCTTCATGAATTTTGGTCAGAATGATTGCCTTGATAAAATCTAGGTCGAGTTTGAACATGGGTCATCTAGGGTCAAAGACTAGGTCATATCTAAGAAAATGCTTGTTTTATCGCAAGAGACCAATTTTTTGGTCCAATCTTAATGAAAATTGGTCAGAATATTTGTTTCCATGAAATCACTAGGTCAAACATGTTTTACACTGTTACGGAGTGTTTCTTAGGTGAGCGACCTAGGGCCATCTTGGCCCTCTTGTTATAATTAAGAATGTGGCATGTATTTTTTCGTATTTTGCAAGTAATATTGAGGCTTTTGTCTTTTTACAATAACCATTTTATAGTGTTGATATTTGACATTCAGCTGTTAGCAATTATCTTTGCATTTAATAATTGGCAATTAGCAATTGGCATATAATTTTTCATGCTTTGATGAAAAATTGTTAATTTTTTCTCTTTTTACAAGTGGGTTCAATGTCTTCCTTGAACACTCATATCTCAAGATATTTGCACAGTATTGTATCATTTGAATTGTTGATGTTTGACACATAAATGTAGTGGTATTCAGGAAAGTTGTAAGAAATTCTGTCTACTAAAAAGGAACTACCAGATGTGCCTGTAATGAAATATGTTAAAAGAATCCCATAAGATTTTATCCTCAGTCATTGCCGAAATCAAGTCTTAGTACCCTTATGTAACAAGTATAATAATTTTACACACAATCAAACTTGTACTAAGAACCCAGTCAAGAGAGCAACACAATGTGGCTGCTAAGGCAGGTTTAACTGTATTCCTAAAAACAGCTTTGTTAAGTTGGCACAAGATCAGAGACCATCAATTGATGATACTCCAGATGACGTAGGTGTTGTATCTGTAGTGACTATGTCAAATATTTCATATTTCATGGTCTGCGCTTTTTCCTCAAATTGTTTGCTAAATGGTGAAAGCAGCTTAAAAATTTCCATTTGGCTCTCTTTAAACCACATAACATAGAGAAATGGGTCTAATATACAGTTTACCATTGAAACGATTTCCAGTGAAATGCGTACTTTAGGCACATCAAGGTTTATGATCTTAATGGACAAGATAATTAGTGCATAGGTTACTGATGTAACGAGAATCACAAGTAAGTAAACGAGAACAAGCGAAGTTGATTTGTAGCTCCGCAACAAGTTAGCTGTTAATGCGAATGAAATTTTCTTTTTCTCTATGTTGGCCAGTTGTGTTTTAACGATTTTGAATATGCCGCAGTAGCAGATCATCGATACGCCAAGAACTAAAACGACTAGAGTGGAGTAATAAAAAGTGACGATTTGGTTACACTGTCCGGCTTGTACAAAGACAAGCAAAGATTTAAACTTCAAAAAACAAGCACCATATCTCACAGACTGAAATATTGTTACTGTTGTTATCCAAAGAATAAAGGCAGCAGTACGTAGAAATGGTTCTGTACATCTTTTCATGTAGGTCATCGGCTTGTAAAACATTATAAATCGCTCGAGAGACATTAGTCCAACTGTGACATAGGCCAGCTGTAAAACTGTTGTTGACAGCACATTGATACTTGTGTTATATGCAGGATCTTTTATGAATTTTCTAACAGTTATTGATGTAATGTACAATGAATCAAAACACAATAGTCCTGTCGACAGAAACTTTGCCGCATGTGGAATCCTCTTTGTCCGTCGTAGAACAGTAAGTGAAATGCTGCTGATCGCCAGTGATATAATGCACAAGAATGCATATATGGCTTTCACAGAGTCCGAAACATTCTCTATGAATAATGTGTCTGTGTCAAATTCTCCAAAAATTTTAGATGACAGATCATCTGGTAGCTCAAGCTGAGATCTGCCATTTGACAAATCCTGATGTGTTTTGTTCCACAAATCATCTGTGGCAATATGTGTTTGATTTTCATTGTCATCAAAAATTGTTCTTTTGATCAGATGACTTTCCTCTGATTTGCTTAAATTCATGGTCACTGAGTAAAAATTCCTTTTTATAGTCTGCTTTATTTCGAGTTCTTAAGTAGTCCTCAGAATATTTTCACCATGGCACTTGATGCATTGACAACTTAATCAGACAATCATTTATAAAGAACTGGCTTATCCAAAAAATAGTGTAGGCAGTTTTACATCATCGTTTTTACAATTTTGTCTTTCTAGCTTGCATATATCTAATTGTTCAGGTATAACTGTGAAACAAGACAAAAAACATCATGTTGATGAAATCATGGTGTTTGTTACAGGTTAGAATTTCATTAAGTATCCAGAATAATAATGTCATGTATAACTGTGAAACAACACAAAAGCATGATATCTCTTGTCTGTATAGAATTTAACATGATTGGATTGTTGGTGTTTTGTTCTGCATGTTATTAACCAATCATAAGCCAGTGTCTAAAAGTAATTAAAGCAGTTATTAGGAGTATTAGTGTATGAACCTCTCCCAGCTGAGGGGTAGATGTCTAGTAAATAATGTCTGGTGACAAGATCACAGTATTAGTCTAAATAAGGATAATTAATTTTCCTGAAAATGAAAGATAAATGCTTGATAGCAGCATGCTTTACTGCTTTTTAGCATGACTGTTATTTGCATTTATTCAGCCCCACTCTGAGTTTTTACTGACATGTAGTAAACTACTAGTACTTAGGGACTATTAAATATTATAAAATTAATTGCTAGATTTGCGTACAATGCATTATTGCCCAATTCACATTACACGTGTCTCGGCAGGAAATAACACATGCAGAAGTTCAACAGCTTGTAATTTTAGATGCAGATTCATTTTGCAAAAAGCATTCGGATGAAAGTCTAGCAACCAGTTTATAATAGTTTATGTAAGGATTACTATGGTTATAATTATACTAGTACTACAGCCATGTACAGAACGTTTTTTTTTCATGAGTCTAAACCATTCATATTGTATCAGATGTGTGCAAAAACACATTTTTTGCAACTTTATATTTATATTTTTGTTTTGATTATGAATGCTAATTGTGCAAGACTATATCCTAGGTGCTAAGATTTGACACTTCAATTGGCGCCAACTTTTCTTATTGAATATCTTACAGTTTCCTTAAGTTTTGCAAATTAGGGGTCGTATAAGATAACGCGGTCGTTAATTGGCACATAATCACTTGCTAATCTCCCATGGCGTAGATTGCAAATTCGAAAAACCGCAGGAGCGCTGTTTGACATGTGTAGGTTTCACATGACGATTGTAAGAACAAATTGATCCTGTGGAAAAAAAAAATTTTTAAAAATAAAAAATTTGAAATCATTAATTTACGTCTCCATGAAACCACCAAAACCACGAAATTTCTTGCCGACGAAATTGAATGATTTCACAGTATATATTGTTAATGTAAAAAGTGATAAAAATGAAATACCTTGACAGTTTCTCTACTTTCTTTACTGTGTTGGTGCGCTGTAAAACCCAAATAAATAAATTGATTCGAAATCAATTATTTTATGGGGAAAAAGCATAATGTTACACTACAAATGATCAATTTTAAATTTAACTGAAACTTTGTTGTTGTGAGTTATTGAAACAACTTGATGTCATTTCTAGTTACTACATTAATTTCCCGCACTTGGTTGAAATATGCTACTATAAGAGTGCCAGAAAGGAACTATTTTACTTGGCTTTATTTATTCTATAATTTGTAAAAATATGGTATGCAAGAAAAAAAGTCTACCACTGGTTGTAGATGCAGATGGGACTACCTGACTACAGATGTTAAATGCTAGTAACTTGGCAGAGCCTCATTTCTGCCATAACGGTAGCTCTCAAACCAGATATACCCATCTTCATCTATAACCAGTAACAGAATATTGTATTCTAGACCTCAAATATCATTTAGTGTCTGCAACAAAGGGGGGGAAATATTGTCTGATGATGTCCAGTATTCAACAAAACACCTTACCCTAGAAAAAAAAATAGTGAAATCTATTAAACTTTAAATTAAAGTATTAAGTGTTTTGATATTTGGATTAATTTTGACATTCCAGGGAATGGACTCCAGATTTTGGCTAAAAATGACCTTTCTTTAAAGTTAAAGTTTGGTCATGTTATAAACATTAGAACACAAGTTTTTGCTTCTAACTATTTTGAAAAATGCAAAATCAAGAAAGAAAGAAATACTGGAATAGGGAATTGAACTAGACTGCCTCGGCTACCTTCTTGATCAACAAACCACAGAAGAATTCATACTAATTGGTTGTAGAATTTAAAGCAAATTAAGACAGTTTTTACTTCCAGTAACCTGAATTTTGAATGGAAAAATTAGAATAAACAACTTACTCTCATGTGTTTACATAACATATAATCTGTCGGTATTAAACTAAGATGTAATTATCATTTCCCGAAATCTAAAAAAAAATTCTCTTTGTTGTTGTTGTACGACCTGGAGGTCAGTGCCTTTAGGTCCAGATGATAAAAGTTGAAATATGCAAAAAAACTATTCATAGCTCATTCAGCAACTGCAGTAAATTTCATATAAAAATCATGTTAGAAGTATGAACAAGTTGCTTCAAAACAAAGAAACATTGAACAAATATAATAATATATTGTTATAATTGAAATTCTCTTTTTCTCTTTTTCAGGAATTGGTCCATCAGGTAATGTTTATAAAAGTTTTGTATTTTGATCAGTACTAATATAACTGCACAGATACCTCACACGAACCATTGTTTTAATTGTTGAAATATGATTGTTACATAACTATTCATGATGGAAATATCTCAATATCAAGCCAGTACAAGGAAAAGACTGGAGAATAGTTTGCTCATATTTATGGTCATGGATTGGAATATTGCTGGTTCAGTGGTTCAGAAATCAACCATAAATTTGTTTGAACACTTCCTTCATAAAGTTTTGTACAGTATGCACAAAGCTTGGTAAGGACCCTTTCTTATAGGGAAGTCTGTTATGCACCCCTAAAGGGGAAGCATAAATATATGTTTGCCACTTTGTCTGTTTATCCTGCAATTCTTGTCTGGAGCATTTCTCAGCAACCACTTGATGGAATTGAATGAAACTTAATAGGAAGCTTCATTTCGAAGAGGAGATTGGCATTATGCCTTTATGTTCCTGCTGGATTCTTTTTCATAGTTATTGCCCCCTGATTTTACAACATTAGTACACAATAACATTGTTATTGTTGCTTGTCTATAGAGTATTCCACAGCAACCACTGCCTTGAATTCAGCAAAGCTTCACAGGAAGCTTCCAAGAAAAATACTGTATCCTGTGTATATTTATGCCCCCCTTCAAAGAAGGAGGGGTATATTGTTTTGCAGATGTCTGTCGGTCAGTCGGTCGGTATGTAGACCAATCCGTTTCCGGATGATAACTCTGTCTGTTGGACGGTCAGTCAGTATGTAGACCAATCCATTTCCGGATTATAACTCAAGAAGGCTTGGGCCTAGGGTCATGAAAGTTGATGGGGAGGTTGATCATCATCAGCAGACGACCCCTATTGATGTTGAGATCAGTATGTCAAAGGTCAAGGTCACAGTGACCCAGAACAGTGAAACGGTTTCCAGAGTAACTTAAGAACGCTTTGGCTTAGGATCATGAAAGTTGATAGGGAGGTTGGTCATCACCAGCAGATGACCCCTATTGATTTTGAGATCAGTAGGTCAAAGATCAAGGTCACAGTGACCCGGAACAGTAAAAGGGTTTCTGGATGATAACTCAAGAACGCTTGGGCCTAGGATCATGAAAGTTAATAGGGAGGTTGCTCATGACCAGCAGATGACGCCTATTGATTTTGAGGTCAGTAGGTCAAAGATCAAGTGACCCGGAACAGTAAAACGGTTTCTGGATGATAACTCAAGAATGCTTCGGCATAGGATCATGAAAGTTGGTACGAAGTTTAATCATCACCAGCAGATGACCCCTATTGATTTTGAGATCAGTAGGTCAAAGGTCAAGGTCACAGTGACCAGGAACAGTAAAACAGTTTCCAGACGATATTTCAAGAATGCTTGGGCCTAGGATCAGGAAAATTGATAGGGAGGTTGGTCATCACCAGCAGATGATCCCTATTGATTTTGAGGTCATTAGGTCAAAGTTCAAGTTCACATTGGCCAGGAACAGTTAAACAGTTTCCGGACAATAACTCAAGAACGCTTGGGCCAAGGATCATGAAAGTTGATAGAGAGGTTAATCATGACCAGCAGATGACCCTATTGATTTTTGAAGTCAGTAGGTCAAAGGTCAAGAGTACTGTGATCTGGAACAGTTTCCAGATGATTACTTGAGAATGCTTGGGCCTAGGATACTAACTTAATAGGGAGGTTAATCATGACCAGCAGATGACCCCTGTTGATTTTGAGGTCAGTAGGTCAAAGGTCAATGTCACATTGAACCAGAACAGTAAAAGTTTTGTTTACAGTGAGCAAATAATTTCTGTTCCTTGTGCAATTACTGAATGCATCAAGGGGGACATTTCATGTTCGACGAGCTCTTGTTTTAACCAAACTTGCACAAAACCTGTATCACCATAAGATCTCGGTTTCTTTCTTGAACTGACCAGATCCCATTATGGGTTCCAGAGTTATGGCCCCTGAAAGGGCCAAAATTAACTATTTTGACGTTGTCTGCGCAATAGCAACTTTATTTATGATTTGATTTTTACCAAACTTGCACACAACTTGTATCACCATAAGATCTTGGTTCCTTTCCTGAACTGGCCAGATTCCATTATGAGTTCCAGAGTTATGTCCCCTGAAAATGCCAGAATTAGCTAATTTGACCTTGTCTGCACAATAGCAGCTTCATTTATGATTTTAATTTATTCAAACTTGCACACAACTTGTATCACCATAAGATCTTGATTTCTTTCTTGAACTGGCCAGATTCCATTATGGGTTCCAGAGTGTTGGCCCCTGAAAGGGCCAAAATTAGCTATTTTGACTTTGTCTTCACAATAGCAGCTTTATTTATGATTTGAATTTAATCAAACTTGCACAAAACTTGTGTCACCATAACATTTCAGTTCCTTTCTTGAACTGGCCAGATCCCATTATGGGTTCCAGAGTTATGGGCCCTGAAAGGATCAAAATTAAGTTAGCTATTTTGACCTTGTCTGCACAATAGCAGCTTTATTTATGATTTGATTTTAACCAAACTTGCACACAACTTGTATCACCACAAGATCTTGGTTCCTTTCTTGAATTGGTCATATTCCATCATGGGTTCCAGAGTTATGGTCCCTTAAAGGTCCAAAATTTGCTATTTTGGCTTTTGCAGCCATATAGAGACTTCTTTTATGGGTTAATTTGATACAAACTTCCAAAATATCTTCAACAACAATAAATCTTGGATTCCATGACGAATCTGTCAGATCCAATCGTAGGTTTCAGAGTTATTTTTTATCTGATTACCTCCCCTGATTGTAATAAAAATGGATTTATATCAGTAAGGACTTGTTTGAAATTTTATTATTGTCATTAGTGAGACAATCAGGGTAGATAACTATGGACTGATTTTATTTCAAATTACCTCCCTTTATTTCAAATTAAAATAGGTATATCTCCGTAACTAATGAAGATACTGATGTGAAATTTCATTTATGTCAACAGATGGACTTTGACAATCAGTGAAGATGCATATTGACTGAATTTATGACAAATTACATCCCTTTATTTTTAGCTCACCTGTCACGAAGTGACAAGGTGAGCTTTTGTGATCGCGCAGTGTCCGTCGTCCGTGCGTGCGTCTGTCCGTGCGTAAACTTTACCTTGTGACATCTCTAGAGGTCACATTTTTCATGGGATCTTTATAAAAATGGGTCAGAATGTTCATCTTGGTAAATTCTAGGTCAAGTTCGAAACTGGGTCACGTGCCATCAAAAACTAGGTCAGTAGGTCTAAAAATAGAAAAACCTTGTGACCTCTCTAGAGGCCATAATTTTCAATGGATCTTCATGAAAATTGGTCAGAATGTTCACCTTGATGATATCTAGGTCAAGTTCGAAACTGGGTCACGTGCCTTCAAAAACTAGGTCAGTAGGTCTAAAAATAGAAAAACCTTGTGACCTCTCTAGAGGCCATATATTTCACAAGATCTTCATGAAAGTTGGTCAGAACGTTCACCTTGATGATATCTAGGTCAAGTTCGAAACTGGGTCACGTGCCTTCAAAAACTAGGTCAGTAGGTCAAATAATAGAAAAACCTTGTGACCTCTCTAAAGGCCATATTTTTCATGGGATCTGTATGAAAGTTGGTCTGAATGTTCATCTTGATGATATCTAGGTCAAGTTTGAAACTGGGTCACATGCGGTCAAAAACTAAGTCAGTAGGTCTAAAAATAGAAAAACCTTGTGACCTTTCTAGAGGCCATATATTTTACAAGATAGACATTATGAAAATTGGTCAAAACATTCACCTTGATGATATCTAGGCCAAGTTCGAAACTGGGTCACGTGCCATCAAAAACTAGGTCAGTAGGTCAAATAATAGAAAAACCTTTTGACCTCTCTAAAGGCCATATTTTCCATGGGATCTGTATGAAAGTTGGTCTGAATATTCATCTTGATGATATCTAGGTCAAGTTTGAAACTGGGTCACGTGCGGTCAAAAACTAGGTCAGTAGGTCTAAAAATAGAAAAAGCTTGTGACCTCTCTAGAGGCCATATATTTCATGAAATCTTCATGAAAATTGGTCAGAATGTTCACCTTGATGATATCTAAGTCAAGTTCGAAAGTGGGTCACATGCTGTCAAAAACTTGGTCAGTAGGTCAAATGATAGAAAAACCTTGTGACCTCTCTAGAGGCCATATTTTCCATGGGATCTGTATGAAAGTTGGTCTGAATGTTCATCTTGATGATATCTAGGTCAAGTTTGAAATTGGGTCACGTGCCATCAAAAACTAGGTCAGTAGGTCAAATAATAGAAAAACCCTTGTGACCTCTCTAAAGGCCATATTTTTCAATGAATCTTCATGAAAGTTGGTCTGAATGTTCATCTTGATGATATCTAGGTCAAGTTCGAAACAGGGTCATGTGCGGTCAAAAACTAGGTCAGTAGGTCTAAAAATAGAAAAACCTTGTTACCTCTCTAGAGGCCATACTTGTGAATGGATCGCCATAAAAATTGGTCAGAATGTTCATCTTGATGATATCTAGGTCAAGTTCGGAAGTGGGTCACGTGCCATCAAAAACTAGGTCAGTAGGTCAAATAATAAAAAACGTTGTGACCTCACTAGAGGCCATATTTTTCAAGGGATCTGTGAAAGTTGGACTGAATGTTTATCTTGATGATATCTAAGTCAAGTTTGAAACTGGGTCAACTGCAATCAAAAACTAGGTCAGTAGGTCTTGAAATAGAAAAACCTTGTGACCTCTCTAGAGGCCATACCCTTGAATGGATCTTCATGAAAATTGGTCAGAATGTTCACCTTGATGATATCTAGGTCAAGTTTGAAACTGGGTCACGTGCCTTAAAAACTAGGTCAAAAGATCAAATAATAGAAAAACCTTGTGACCTCTCTTAGAGACCATATTTTTCAATGGATCTTCATGAAAATTGGTCAGAATTTTTATCTTGATAATATCTAGGTAAAGTTCAAAACTGGGTCACATGAGCTCAAAAAGTAGGTCACTATGTCAAATAATAGAAAAAAGGACGTCATACTCAAAACTGGATCATGTGGGAAGAGGTTAGCGATTCAGGACCATCATGGTCCTCTTGTTTATCTAAATGAATACACCTTGGCAGCTTCTAATGAGATTGGTTTGAAACGTTATTTATGTCTTCCATGGTAAGAAATAGTCATAGTAGATAACTATTGATTGAACATTTATCAAATTGATTATGAATTCTTTACTAATATATTGTTGTATATATATATATTGCTTGTACTCTATCTTCTAAATGCATATACCAATGCATGATTACCTCACCTGATTTTAATAGAAATGGATTTATCTTGGTAAATATTTATAGAACTCATTTGAAATTTCATTATTGTCATTAGTTGGACTGAGGCAATCAGATAACTATGGACTGATTTTATGTCAAATTACCTCCCTTTGTTTCAAATTAAAATGGGTGTATCTCAGTAACCAATGAAGATACTGATTCGAAATGGCATTTGTGCCATCAGATGGACTTGGACAATCCGGGTAGATAACTTTTGACTGAATTTATGACAAATTACCTCCCTTTATTTTATGTAAACGAATATATCTCAGCAGCGTCTAATGAGATTGGTTTTAAATGTTATTTAAGTCTTCCAGGGTAAGTAATAGTCATGTTAGTACAAAAATGCAGCATTTGAGCCTAGGACCCTCAAACTTGGTATGGATATTGGCCCTGACTAGGTCAAAAGGGACTGTTACAAGAAAATGTTCATCCTGATGATATTTAATGTGTATGCCTATATGCTCTATGTCAAAACTTGATCATATCATTTTGAGCAGTGGTACTCAGGTGAGTGATACAGGGCCATCATGGCCCTCTTGTTTTGGCTTTATTGAAGACTTCGTGTTAAAATGGTAGTTTTCTCTGCTTTGTAGAAAGGAATTTTCATAAATTCAAAGATGTATTTCTTTAAAGAGGTAACATATATATAATTTACATAATAAATGGTAAAAAAACTGTTCTTTATCCTCCCTTTAGGGCAACTTACAGCGATTGCAGCGTCCATCTGTTCGTCAGTTAGTTTCTTAGTTTGTTCATCCCGATTTTGTGTCCAGTCTGTAACTTTTGGATGGAATTCAAAATAACTTGGCACAGATCATGATGATCAGCATGACATGACAATGTGTCGCATGCAATCCTTCTTACTTTTTAGCTCACCTGTCACGTAGTGACAGTGAGCTTTTGTGATCGTCTGTCGTCCGTCCACAATTTCTTGTCTGCACGATAGAGGTTTCATTTATGATTTTATTTTAACCAAACTTGCACACAACATGTATCACCATAAGATCTTGGTTCCTTTCTTGAACTGGCCAGATTCCATTATGGGTTCCAGAGTTATGGCCCCTGAAAGGGCCAAAATTAGCTATTTTGACCTTGTCTGCACAATAGCAACTTTATTTATGATTTGATTTTTACCAAACTTGCACACAACTTGTATCACCATAAGATCTTGGTTCCTTTCTTGAACTGGCCAGATTCCATTATGGGTTCCAGAGTTATGGCCCCTGAAAGGGCCAAAATTAGCTATTTTGACCTTGTCTGCACAGTAGCAGCTTTATTTATGATTTGATTTTTACCAAACTGGCACACAACTTGTATCACCATAAGATCTTGGTTCCTTTCTTGAACTGGCCAGATTCCATTATTGGTTCCAGAGTTATGGCCCCTGAAAGGGCCAAAATTGGCTATTTTGACCTTGTCTGCACAATAGCAGCTTCATTTATGATTTGATTTTAACCAAACTGGCATACAACTTGTATCACCATAAGATCTTGGTTCCTTTCCTGAACTGGCGAGATTCCATTATGGGTTCCAGAGTTATGGCCCCTGAAAGGGCCAAAATTAGCTATTTTGACCTTGTCTGCACAGTAGCAGCTTTATTTATGATTTGATTTTTACCAAGCTTGCACACAACTTGTATCACCACAAGATCTTGGTTCCTTTCTTGAACTGGCCAGATTTCTTCATGGGTTCCAGAGTTATGGCCCCTTAAAGGTCCAAAATTGGCTATTTTGGCTTTTGCAGCCATATAGAGACTTCATTTATGGTTTTATTTGATAGCAACTTCCAAAATAACTTCAACAACAATAATTCTTGGATTCCATGACAAATCAGATCCAAGCGTAGGTTCAGAGTTATTTTATATCTGATTACCTCCCCTGATTGTAATCAAAATGGATTTATATCAGTAAGTACTTATAGTACTTATTTGAAATTTCATTATTGTCATTAGTTGGACTGAGCCAATCAGGGTAGGTAACTATGGACTGATTTTATGTCAAATTACCTCCCTTTATTTTAAATTAAAATGGGTATACCTCCGTAACTAAAGAAGATACTGATCTGAAATTTCATTTATGTCAACAGATTTATTTTGCAGATCCTTCTTTCTTCACTTACAATATTATTTTTTTTAATTACTTCCCTTTTACTTTACTATAAATAGCCTATTTTTAGTAACTTTTTTATTATTGGCCATAGGGAAAAACCGAGACTACTTTTCTGTGGTACAACATGGATGGTACCTCCAATTTTTAGGTGTATTTTGACATATCTGTGCCTTATAAGAATTTTTTTTTTCTTTTTGGTTAAATTTCTTCCCTTTGTTGTTACTGTCCTTTGGACTTAGATATTTTTTCTGAGGACCTTCTTGTCCTCAAGTGCAATGATAACAGGTGAGCGATATAGGGCCATCATGGCCCTCTTGTTAGCTCACCTGAATTTTGTTCAGGGTGAGCTGTAAGTATAGGTGGATAGTCAGGTGCCCGTTGTACGTTCTCCTCTGAAACTACCGGTCAGAATTGCACCAAACGAAGTCAGTAGCATCCTGGCATGAACCTCTATCAAGTTTGTTCAAATGGTTCACCTTGGCCACTTTTAGGGGCCGTCAGAACTAAAGATAGAAAAACCTTTAAAGAACTTCTTCTCATGAACAGCCTGATGGATCTTCATGAAATTGGATCTGTAGCATCAGTATAAGGCCCTCTCCAAAATTTGTTCAAATGGGGGCACTTAGCTCCTTTTAGGGGCTGCTAGAGCTAAAATTAGAAATACCCTTAATGACTTGTTCTCATGAACAGCTAGGTGGATCTTCATCACAGTTGGTCTGTAGCATGATTAGAAGGTCCTCCCCCAAGTTTGTTCAAATGGGGGCAGTGTAAAAATAAAAACAGCTTTTAACAATTTCTTCTTATGAACTGCTGAATGGATCTTCATCAAACATGGTTTGTATCATCATTATAAAGTCCTCTCTCAGATTTGTTCAGATGGGGGTAGTCTAAAAATTAAAAATAGCTTTTAAAGATCTCTTCTTATGAATCGCTCACTGGATCTTCATCAAACTTAGCATCATTATAAGGTCCTCTCCAAAATTTGTTCAATTGGGTGGGGGTGGGGGTTTGCTTGGCCCCTTTTAGGGGCCAATAGAGTTAAAAATAGAAAAGCCTCAAGATGGCTTCTCATGAACTGATTGATGGGTCTTCATCAAATTTGGTCTGGAGCATCATTTTAAGGTATTATCCCAAATTTGTTCAATTGGGGCCACAAGAGATAAAATAAAAATACCTTTGAATGATTTTTTCTGATGGTTATGCGTTTTTGGTGTGTGACAGCAAAATATAGAAAAAACCTTTAAATAACTTGTTTTAATGAACAGCTTAATGGATTTTAACCAAACCTTGGTAGAAGCAAAGTCAGATGATTAAGGTTTTATCTCCTTTTATTGAAGTTCTTTTAAGCAATCTTTGAAACTTCGGTGAGCGCTCGGGGCCATATTGGCCCACTTGTTTATATTTTATAGTGATTTGACATATATCATAATCGGTACGAGATATCAGTCGCTTTAACCAGCTGGATAAAGAGCAGCATATGTACTTGAATGATCAGTGTTAATTGAAAACAAGTTTAATATAACCTAAAGCTATCTAACTTACAAAAAAGCTTTAATTCATGCGTGAAAAAAAATAAAAGACACACATGATGCAAGCAGGTTTTATAAACAGTAAAAGGTGAACAGTTGTCAATATATTGTATTGTTTATAATCATACAAGATATTTTATTATGCCCCCCTTCGAAGAAGGAGGGATATATTGTTTTGCAGATGTTGGTCGGTATGTAGACCAATCCATTTCCGGATGATAAGAACGCTTGGGCCTAGGATCATGAAAGTTGATAGGGAGGTTGGTCATAACAAGCAGATGATCCCTATTGATTTTGAGGTCAAAGGTCAAGGTCACAGTGACCCAGAACAGTTAAACGGTTTCTGGATGATAATTTAAGAATGCTTGGGCCTAGGATCATGAAAGTTGATCGGTATGTAGACCAGTCCGTTTCCGGATAATAAATCAAGAATGCTTGGGCCTAGGGTCATGAAAGTTGATAGGGAGGTTGGTCATGACCAGCAGATGACCCCTATTGATTTTGATGTCAGGAGGTCAAAGGTCAAGGTCACAGTGACCCAGAACAGCTGAACAGTTTCCGGATGATAACTTGAGAACGCTTGGGCCTAGGATCACGAAACTAAGCAGGGAAGTTGATCATGACCAGCAGATGACCCCTATTGATTTTGAGGTCATTTGGTTAAAGTTCAAGGTCAGATTGGCCAGGAACAGTTAAACGGTTTCTGGATGATAACTTGAGAACACTTGGGCCAAGGATCATGAAAGATAATAGAGAGGTTCATTATGACCAGCAGATGACCCCTATTGATTTTAAGGTCAGTAGGTCAAAGGTCAAGGTTACAGTGACCCGAAACATTTAAACTGTTTCTAGACAATAACTTGAGAACGCTTGGGCCTAGGATCATGAAACTTGATAGGGAGGTTGGTCATGACCTATAGATGACCCCTATAGATTTTGAGGTCTGTAAGCTAAAGCTCAAGGTCACATTGACCCGGAACAGTTAAACCCTTTCCGGACGATACCTTGAGAACGCTTGGGCCTAGGATCACTAAACATAATAGGGAGGTTGATCATGACCAGCAGATGACCCCTGTTGATTTGAGGTCAGTAGGTCAAAGGTCAATGTAACATTGAACCAGAACAGTAGAACTTCTGTTTACAGTGAGCAAATAATTTCTGTTCCTTGTGTAATTACTGAATGCATCAAGGGGGGTGCATTTCGTGTTCGATGAGCTCTTGTTTTCAGTTGGGTTTAACGTTGCACCGACACAATTATAGGTCTTATGGTGGCTTTCAAGTTTTAATGGTGGAGGAAGACCCAAGGTGCCCCTCTGTGTATTATTTCATCACAGGTGGGCACCTAAGTAGAATCACCAACCTTCCATAAAATTTTGATCATGAAATTCATACTTTTAATAATAAATAAATAAATGAATAAATAATAAAAACTCACATCAATACATGATACAAACTCTGCCCCATTACTGAGCTTAAAGCATAAACAAACCAATTTTATCAGTGTTTATCAAGTAACCATGAAGAAAAGGAAAGAAGAAAATAAACCTTTCATTTATTTATTCCAAATTGAAATGATCTAGCATATCCGAAACAACAATATCCCAAAGAGTGACTTCACGTCTCGTTACATAGAAAGACATTTAGCCTATCTTAATAGCATATGACAAAAAAATAAAAATAAAGAGCAGATGTTTTGCTATTATGTTAATCCAATCAAAGACTACGCATTTTATTTTCACCTGAGCACCTGTCACAAGGTGTGAACTATTGTGGTCACCGTGTTTCTGTCGTCAAGAACATTTTCCTTCGAATGGCATCTCTCCAACTGCTTGGCCAATTTTAGGAAAACTGAAGAGGAATATTCTTTGGATGTCAAACTTCCATGCCGTGCTTAACTCTTATTGCCATGGTAACAGAAGAAAAAACTTAAAAAACATGCTTGTCAGAGTCATCAGACACCTATCATGAATTGAATTGGCCCCATTACTTAGCTCACCTGAGCACAAAGTGCTCAAGGTGAGCTTTTGTGATCGCCCTGTGTTCGTCGTCGTCCGTCCGTCGTCTGTCGTCAACAATTTGACTGTTAACACTCTAGCGGTCACAATTTTGGCCTAATCTTAATGAAACTTGGTCAGAATGTTACCCTCAATAAAATCTTGGATGAGTTAGATATTGGGTCATCTGGGGTCAAAAACTAGGTCACCAGGTCAAGTCAAAGGAAAAGCTTGTTAACACTTTAGAGGTCACAATTTTGGCCCAATCTTAATGAAACTTGGTCAGAATGTTACCCTCAATAAAATCTTGGACGAGTTTGATATTGGGTCACCTTGGATCAAAAACTAGGTCACCAGGTGAAGTCAAAGGAAAAGCTTGTAAACACTCTAGAGGTCACAATTTTGGCCCAATCTTAATGAAACTTGGTCAGAATGTTACCCTCAATAATATCTTGGATGAGTTTGATATTGGGTCATCTTGGATCAGAAACTAGGTCATCAGGTCAAATCAGAGGAAAAGCTTGTTAACACTGTAGAGGCCACATTTATGACTGTATCTTTATGAAACTTAGTCAGAATATTAATCTTGATGATCTTTAGGTCAAGTTCGAATCTGGGTCATGTGGTGTCAGAATCTAGGTCACCGAGTCAAATCAGAGGAAAAGCTAGTTAACACTTTAGAGGCCACATTTATGACCATATCCTAATGCAACTTGGTCAGAATGTTAATCTTGATTATCTTTAGGTCAATAGGTCAGGTGAGCGATACAGGGCCTTCATAGCCCTCCTGTTCCTATCCATAATTAAATCATAACAATTTGAAAATATTGAAAAAGAAGAAAACACTTGATGAAGCGCAGAACAAACAAGTGCAAGGACAGAATAGTCTTGTAGAAAAGAACTTTCTCATAACTACATACAGTTGCTTTAAATTTATCGCCCTGAGTTTGGTGTGGTTGTCTGTTTGCCATTGTCAGCAATTTTGTTGTTAATCTTTGTCAGACTTTGCCTAAATTAAATGTCACATTAGTTTGAAACTGGGTCAGAAACTAGAGTAGTGGAACTGGTGCTTGGCATATTTCAGAGCTGTGTGTTAATCATCCAAATTAGCGTTGCTTGGTATATCTTTCAATTGTAATCATATTATTACTATTATGTTAGTTGGAATAACTATTAGTTGAACTTGCATTTTGTATAAAGTCAAAAATAGTACCGACACTAAAAATTTACGAGACAATGTGTCAAAATTTACAGCATATTTGTCATCTGTCTAAGATAGATCATAAATTTTATGTCATTTTCACAATTTATATGGCTTCAGCTTACCTCTTTTATGGAAAATAGGTCATGTTTGACAATCCATCATATAGTTTCTGAAAAAAACAACATTTTTTTCATTTTTAGCTCGACTATTCGAAGAATAGGGGAGCTATCCTACTTGCCCCGGCGTTAGCGTTAGCGTGATGGTGAGCGTCACACAAATGTTAAAGTTTGCATACCACCACAAACATTTTCAAAGTCCATTGAGATATTGCTTTCATATTTTGCATACTTGTTTACCATCATGACCCTAGTCTGTAAAAAGGAGGAGGCAACTCTATCAAGCTATTTGACTGAATTATGGCCCCTTTTCGACTTAGAATAAATGTTAAAGTTTGCATACCACCCCAATTATTTTCAAAGTCCATTGAGATATTGCTTTCATATTTTGCATACTTGTTTACCATTATGACCCCAGTCTGTGAAAAGGAGGAGGCGACTCTATCAAGCATTTTGACTGAATTATGGCCCCTTTTCGACTTAGAATAAATGTTAAAGTTTGCGTACCACCCCAAATATTTGCGAAGTCCATTGAGATATTGCTTTCATATTTTGCATACTTGTTTACCATCATGACCCCAGTCTGTAAAAAGGAGGAGGCAACTCTGTCAAGCATTTTGACTGAATTATGGCCCCTTTTTTACTTAGAATATGCTTATTGTAATGTTAAAGTTTTACTCATTGCTTCTATTATACTATCAAGCACTGAGAATAGTCGAGCGCGCTGTCCACTGACAGCTCTTGGGTGTGAAGGGGGGTGGAGGTTGTGAATGAAAATAATCACATAAATGTTCTGTGAAAGTTTAGTTCCATGATAGAGAATCATTCAGCTTGAAAACACGGCAAACTCTGGTTCCACTACTCCAGGGCCACATTCCATTGACTACTTGGATCAGTGTTCAAAAAAAGTTCTAGAGTAATCTTCTCATTGTTTTCAAAGGAATGAAATGGTACTTGTTGACATTTCAGAAGCCGAATTTTCTACCAGATCAATATTGAACCTGGTGAAAATGTTTGTCCTTATGAAATCTAGGTCAGATCTGCCACTGGGTCATTTTGTTTCATATTAGTTTCCAAATGTGTTTTTATACCTGGTTGAGCTGAGGTATTAGGAATCTAGGACCATCATGGCCCTCTTAATAAGTTTAACTAGATTTTATGTTTTGAACTCTTAAGTAAATCATATATTTACTGAAATAGAATTTGAAAAAAAGATTTTACTTGAATGTAATACGTTGACAATTTCAGTTGGTGAAGGCAGCAGAAGTTCAACAACCTCCAGACCAGTCTGTGTCTAACCAAGATATGAAAACTGAGAGCCAATCAAATGGTAAAGCAGAAGAAACTGGTTCCCTTGAAGATGAAGTGAAACCTGGAACCAGCGGTATAGGTAAACCAGCAAAGGGTGTAAATAAAGGAAAAAGTAAAGACAGTAGTGAAGAAGTTGTCATGGAAACTGATTGAACTTGAAATGCCTATTTGTACAGATTATTTTGATGTGATGTTTCATGGAGGAGTGCTAGACAAGATTTACCCTAGACACAGCAGCCCCACTACCTGCCGATTTACCAAAGTTTGAGTAAACTATGAACTTTGTTCAGGATGAGCTGTTAGTACAGGTGGAATGTCTTGCATTAACATAATTATAACTTAAACATCTTCTCTGAAACTACTGGGCAGAATTATACAAAATCTAGTTTGAAGCATCCATCATGGACTCATCTCAAGTTTGTGTATCCCTTTTAGGGGCTGGCAGAGTTATTAATAGAAATAGCAGTAAGTGATTTAATTTGCTTTACCAAACTTTGTCTGTAGCATCCTTGTATGTACCTCAGTCAAGTTTGAATAATGGCGTTGCTTGACACCACTTTAGAGGCTATCAGAGCTATATATAGAAAAAACTGCAAATAACTTCTTACCATGGACCCTTTAATGGATCCTCACCAGACTTGGTCTATAACACCCTTGCAACATTTCAAACATCATCTCTGAAAGGAATTGTGTACACCAAACTTGTATGTTGCATCCTGGCAAGGTCCTTTCTGAAGTTTGTTCAAATGGGGGCACTTGAGTGGTTTTTTGTTTTTGAGTCGGCTAAACGCTGTCAAGCGTTTGACGAGTCCTTGCTATCGCACGATTTCTCATTCTTAAATGGCCTCACAACACAGCGAAGTGATGTAGTTCCATTGGACTGTCTCTAATTTCAAAGAGTTCATTGATCGAATGAAGTTCATTTATGTCAATCCTATTTGCTATGACCAATATACGATGTAATCTGTCATATTTATGACTTGTAATTGTGCAATACTCGGAAAAAGCCACGTATTTTCTTCCGCGGTAACTTATTAAGTATAAACACGCATAACGATTCTGCAGGATTTGGTAATACATTTGCGCATATGATTATGGTGACGAATTTTATGCCCTTTTGTCACAAAATAGCAAATATGATGTTCACAAATTCAAATAAAAACTGCATACTAACTTATTAGCCAAATTATCTATTTGTTACCCTGTCCGTTTCAAAAAATAATATTTAAAATCATTGCGCAAATAACAAATTTATTGTGCTGTGCATTTTATGAATTGCGCAGACTTACAAAGCTTGCGTAACATCCAGCGAAAGACAAAATATAGTTCCAGAACATACTGCTAGTATTTTATTGAGTGGGTACCTCTGAAAGCATTGGAATGCCTCTTATCAAAGAGTTTACCACATCGATGAAATTAAATTATGACAGCTTCATTTTAAATGATCCGAATAAGATATGTGCAGTACGTTAATTCTTCCGCAAGACTTCGTGGATGAATCCTAACTACATTCTGGACACTTCTCGGCGAACACGCGTGATCTGTTTATAACAATGCTTCTACGACTTTGCTTGGGTCGAATTTTGCAGTCAGTAAACGGATAAATTATCGGAAGAAGAAGCTCTTACTGGTTTGTTTAGTTACTACTGATATTAAAAATGATATTAATTCTTATTTTTCGAGAAATAAACAAATCGGCGAAACATTAAATTGTATTTTCTTGTAGTTTTTGAAATCGAAAGTAGATCGTCTATGTTTGGCTGCTTTGACGAAACAAACAACTTTTTTATGAAAAGATTTAAATAAGAGGTAATTTAACCGTAAACTTCAATGTCAGATACTGCCAATTGCTGCTAAATGTCCGCTTATTGTTGAAACTGGAGATTTTGGCGGTGTAAAAGAAAGTGTAATCATATCCGGATATAATACTTTGGGTAAATATCGAGCTGTGTTATGAAATTTAAACATTAAAGTAACAGACATGATAGATATTATTGTAACAGAAATGATTCTAGAATTTATTTTTATAATACATACATAGAATCAATATCAGACTTATATTCTAGTGCTGAGGCATGACCCGAAAGTAAAACTATGAAGTGACAGTCATTCATACTTTGAATATTGTAATACTAAAAAGAATCTAGGTAATATTTAGAAATTGAAACATAAAATTTTCAGTTAGAAATCGCACCAAAGGCTGTATCAAGGGTCTACATTTTCAAAATTTCCTTGTGGTGATACCCCAAACCCTACTTGCAGGAGGGGGTATCCTCCCACACCCTCTCCCCATATTGCCACTTTACAGTTTGATACATTTGCCCTTTTACCACCTGCCCCAATGCCCATTTCAAAATCTGACTGCAGTTCAAAGCGGGAAGGAACACCCCTCCCCACACCCACCCTGCTACCGACCACGTTAAAATGGCTCAAATATTTTTCAGCCCAGTCTGGGCCTGTCTGTCTACATGAATCAAAACGGATAATTGAAAGTACATAGACTACTGACATGGTTTTGAAGGGGTTAACAGGTCTGAAATAGAATAAATGATGGTTTTAACTAAAAAAGAACTGCATTTATTAATATTGGTTATCTTTTCCGAAATTGGTAGCTAGTCCGAGTAACTTCTCTTAGTTTCGAATGTGCAATTTTCCTGTCAGTGTAAACATTCATGACACTATATATTGACACTCAGCAACATTTACATATCTTTAAACGCAAAAGTAAGTATACTTTAAATTCACATCCCTTATAATATGATTGAACAATACCTAGCGTGTGACACGGTTATTGCCAGGCCCCTTATCTGTAAAATATCTGAACAGTTCTTTCGTCCATCCGTTACAAATTGTATGTGGCAATCCGCGCTATAAAATTTCAATATATAAATTTTCATATTCAAATTTTATCACGTGCGAATATATACCAGCCGATAATTGCCTGTTTTGGTAATGCCGGAGGCAAATGTTTACTGGAAAAATATTTATAGTCATGGGCAGTATCTTAGTGTCACCTGTCAAATTGTAGTTTGTACTTTCAACATTTTTATTTTTGCGAACCACTCTTCAATTTTAGAGAAATATATTGGGTTTAAATACTTGTATAATGTCAATCAAAGTTTTACTAGGCATCGATTGAATGTCCATTTCATCTATTGTAACAAAATCTCTGTTCAGTTGGGGAAAAAAACTAAAACCAAACTGAAACTGGTAGACTATACTACCAGTACATCAATCATTAGCCGACTCTCAGGCCCTTCCGGCTTTTGATTTATTCTAAAAGCAATTGTTACCATTCATGATTCAGTGTGTCAGTCATATATTTAAGGGTCAGCTGAGTGATTTAGGGCCACTATGGCCCTCTTGTATTTTGGGGTTTTTTTTTTTACTTTATAATAATTCCATGGAAGATGTTTTATAAATAGTTAATACTTATTAAGTATAGAACTGCTTAATTATTATTATGTTTTATCAGCAGAAAGGGTTAAGTCCAACTCCAAAAATGTATCTTGTAGAAATAAGAATGAATTACCAGTATGCTGTATATAGCTTTTATATGTAAATATGTGATATAATTGAACAAATGTTAATCACTTCACTTTGTTGTACATAGTAACCTTTATGTGACAGGTTATGCATCTGTTAATAGATGCCATTTAAAGTCTTGACATGAAATGTTTCATTAGCACTGGAAATCAAAATTTTCAAAGTGATTTTTTATCAATAGCCTGATTGTTGATTGAATGATCAGTAGCCCGATTGTTGATTAATTGATCAGTAGCCCAGTTGTTGATTAATTGATCAGTAGCCTGATTGTAGATTAATCATGTTTATAATTATATTCTCATGTAATGAAAATTCGTCCAAGTAGTGAAAAAAAATTATTTTGGACAACATTATCATTCAAGTATTTTGCTATCATACCATTGACTGATTAATTTTGCATAATTCTGTCTACTTAAAAATCATATGACCAGTCAAATTAATATATAAGAACAACAATTTTGTCATCCTAATGGTTATTAATTATTGGATTTAGCTTATTTCGTATACATCAAAAGTTTTTGACTTTGGAAATTTTCTTCATTAATCCATGAACCATTTCTTGATTTGTTAGTTTTGTGAGTATTGCACATAAAATATTGATACCATTTTGATTTGTCTTGTTTGACTTTCAAGACAAGCTAAGGTTTATATATACATGTACATTATGTATATATCATTGTTGATCAATTGATAATGAATTGTTGGGTCTAAAAGAGGGTCAATACATAATCTAAAATTACTTGTGTGTTCATAAAATTTTGTGGTTTTGGTCAAAATGTCTGTTTCATAGGGATAGAAATACAGTGCATTTGCGATGCTACGAATCGCAATTTAACGAAATACCAGTATACTACAAAAAGGTGTTGTGGTCCCGGCTGCTTTCATTCTTATTTCTATGTTACAAAGTCGCGGTTTTACGAAAAATGCGCTCCTACGAATGTATTGTTATGCCCTTACAGACTGTTTTCAGCTTGTTTGAAATGCAATTTTACGAATACCTGTATCGGCTAAGTTTTCACACCTTCCTCTCTGTCAAGTCTGGGCCGTCACGGTGAAGTGTGAAAATTGCTTTAGAGTAGAAAGTGTCATTATCCATTAACTGGGCGTAAACAGTTATTAAAGTGTGAAAACTGATAAATTAGATTCTAAATGCGAAACACATGCACTGTACACAATGACACAAGTTATTTGACATAAGAGTGATATTTTCTCCTATAAATATTGGATAGGATGGCACACCAGTCACTCTTGCTTTGATTTCTACACGATGTGTAGATATTTCATTTGGGTAGTTGTTACAAAGTGTAGACGTAGCGAAATTTCCTATACTGTGCTCGAACGAAAATACGATATTACGAAAAAACGGCCGGTCCCTTGGCTTTTTTGTAGGACCGCGATTGTACTGTATACTGAAATCAAAAAGGATTTTAACTGTATATATTAGGTGTAACCAAAAAAATCCAGCACAATAAGTCCCCTTGCGACTATAACTGCTTTGTGTATAGTTGATAATGAATTGTCAGGTGTAAAAAGACTTGTATATTATTCTTTGTTAATCTGTCAGTTATGAATTGTTGGGTCTGAAAAGATCAGATTAATGAACAAACTTTTTAGGGAGTGACATTTGAATATTGTAGCATCTGTAATGTGTGCAGACAATTTTGTTTCATCTTGTAATATTTAAAGGTATATTATATCCAAATTTCATATTTAAAAACATGGAACAATCACTTGATTTAGTATATGTAAACATAAAATTAACAAGTTATTTATTTTTGTAGTACTATGTATTAGTACACACTGTATACATGTATAGATAAACACAGTATAAATGGGTACTACATGTACCTCTAAAACACTTGTTATTGCATTACATTTAAGTTTGAATAATGCTCTACATGCAAACTTAATTTACATATTTAGTAAAGTTAAAATACATTTGATTGAATTTTATACATTTGAAGTAAATATCTAAACAAATATTTAGTGAAAGATGGCCATTTCATGTAAATGTGATGAAATAGAAAATATTACATTGCTTTAGACTTAGGTCTCCCCATCTGTCTGTCTGTTCAGTTTGCATTTAGTAAGTGTGGCTGGTGCCAACACTGTTATTACTCTTTGATAAACTTTTTAGTTATTGAATATATTATTTATGAGTTTTGAAGCTACTTTTTTTACTCACAAGTTTTGTAATTGTGCTTTCAGTATTTTGGAAAATGTGCTTTAATAATTCTATAGCTGCTGGTGCAGTTTTTAAAACTTAAAAAATACTGTTTTTGAAATTCAACTGTTTCTTTAGAGTAGAGTATGATATGTTATCATCATTATTATTAATATTATATAAAACTTCAGAGAAAGTTCAGGCGAATGAAGATTTCAGGTTAGGTTAATAGATGGATAATTTAGCCTGAACTGTATGTGAGTTTTCATACTTACAAGGAATGTACCTGCCAATCTTCATGAAAAATATCTTGACCTTAATGAATTTTTAGACTGCCGCACATTTCCTGAAAATGACAAACACATTCACAAAGTCTAAGTTTACATTCAAGATTACAGAATATAGACTAAAACGAAGGGTTGCTTAATCTTTTGGACTTTTCTCGTGCGACTATTAGAAGATGACGTTCCTTTAATAAAGAGCACAAGAAGTGACTTGCCAGACCTCTGTTTGAACAAAGACACCCATCAAATTTGTGTAAATTGAATTTTAAAAGTAAAATAAAAGTGTATTTATGCAAACATGTAACATTTAAGGAAGTTTTAGTATGTTCCTTAGCAAATACTGTTTTTTAATGAAGTAAGAATAATACAGTTATGGAGTTGTCACCTCAGCACTTAATGCTAGTGTTGGTACGCCGTAAAACCCAAATAAATAAATAAATAAATATAAACTGCTAAATGTCAGTGCAGTTACCTTTATGAATGTCGGCTACAGACAAGTACTTCTAGGCAAGGTTGGTAGAACATGAAGTGATTGATAATGCTGAGTGTCAGACTAAAGATGATTTATAGCAAATATTTATAGAAAAAAAGTGTTATATTCAAATCTAAGGTTGAAAGCCTTGTTTTTAATTACTGTGTAATGCATTTATGCAAATAAAAAATTAACTGAAAGAGTAAATATTGTTTTGTTGTCATTTGTAAATAGATACCCACCTGGTTTAGCCAAACTAGCAAGAGCACATGACCTTCAAATCAGGTGGTCATACCCGCACTTTTGACTGCGACAATTCCACTGGTAAGAGTATAAGAATCTTTCACTGGTTGAAGGTGCAGATGGAAATAAATGGCTTGAGGGTAACTCTTTAGGCGGTAACGCAGCTCTGCCGAATTCCCGTAAAACGGTTACCTGAGAACCAGATATTTCCATCCTCACCTTCAACTAGTGATAGATTCTTTTTATTGCATACCATATTCTTCAACTAATAGAAGAAATGAAATTAAACAAATGCTTTTCTTTTATGCACTATTTTATTATAGTAGCATATGAATTCACATATTCATAAACAGCACGCAAGTTGTCTTGCACCATGTAAGATGAGTTTTTCCACCACCGGGAAAATCCTAGCATACAAGAATAAAGCATATGCTCAGACATGACCATTCAGATTATGGAGTTTAAACTTGGTTTCCTACTACATGGGACTTAAATGAGGAGTTCAAAAAGGCCTAGGTGGTTAAGGCCACCGACTTGGAGCCACTTCATGTCTTACTGATATGGGTTCATGTCAGAACTCGCGAATGGAAGTCCTCCAGCTGGCAAAAATTAGTGTAACAGTAGCTGCAGTATCAGTAGTATGACAATAGTCTTTTAAGCAATGTCTATGCTCTGAAGAAGTAAATTTTGATAAAGGGAGATAATTCAACAGGAGGGCCATGATGGCCCTATATCGCTCACCTGAGTAGAGTTGCTTGCTTGAACAAATTTGTTAGCTAAAGCTTTAAAAAGAAGAAAATTAGGAGAGTGGGTCAAGGTAAAGATTATGCAAGATTACTTTTAAAATCTGTAAAAGAAAATATTACAGGTGGTCCAAATCCTTTTGCTGTAGCTTAGAAAACAAGAAAGTAGGTCAGTAGGTCACATTGATGGTAACTGAAAGTCTGTTTAAAGATCAGCATGCAAAACTATACATGTCATCAAAATTTCAAAGCTGTATCTTAACAAGAGGACCATGATGGTCCTGAATTGCTCACCTGTCTCCACATGACCCAGTTTTGAACTGAGTATGATGTCGTTTTTAGCTCACCTGAGCACAAAGTGCTCAAAGGTGAGCTTTAGTGATCACCCTGTGTCCGTCGTCGTCAACAATTTGACTGTTAACACTCTAGAGGTCACATTTTTGGCCCAATCTTAATGAAACTTGGTCAGAATGTAACCCTCAATAAAATCTTGGACGAGTTCGATATTGGGTCATCTGGGGTCAAAAACTAGGTCGCCAGGTCAAATCAAAGGAAAAGCTTGTTAACACTCCAGAGGTCACAATTTTGGCCCAATCTTAATGAAACTTGATCAGAGTGTTATCCTGAATAAAGTCTTGGACGAGTATGGTATTGGGTTATCTGGGGTCAAAAACTAGGTCACCAGGTCAAATCAAAGGAAAAGCTTTTTAACACAGTAGAGGCTGCATTTATGACTGTATCTTCATGAAACTTGGTCAGAATGTTAATATTGATGATCTTAAGGTCTAGTTTTAATCTAGGTCATGTGGGGTCAAAAACTAGATCACCAGGTCAAATCAAAGGAAAAGCTTGTTAACACTCTAGAGGCCATATTTATGACTGTATCTTCATGAGACTTAGTCAAAATGTTAAACTTGATGATCTTTAGGTCAAGTTCGAATCTGGGTCATGTCGGGTCAAAAACTAGGTCACCAGGTCAAATCAAAGGAATAGCTAGTTAACACTTTAGAGGCCACATTTATGACCATATCTTAATGAAACTTGGTCAGAATGTTAATCTTGATGATCTTTAGGTCAAGTTTAAATCTGGGTCAGGTGGGGTCAAAAAATAGGTCACTAGGTCATATCAAAGGAAAAGCTTGTTAACACTAGAGGCCACATTTATGACTATCTTCATGAAATTTAGTCAAAATGTTAAACTTGATGATCTTTAAATCAAGTTCAAATCTGGGTCATGTCGGATCAAAAACTAGGTCACATGGTCAAATCAAAGGAATAGCTAGTTAACACTTTTGAGGCCACATTTATGACCATATCTTAATGAAACTTGGTCAGAATGTTAATCTTGATCATCTTTAGGCCAATAGGTCAGGTGAGCGATACAGGGCCTTCATGGCCCTCTTGTTCCTATTATATGACATAGTGACCTAGTTTTTGAGCTCATGTGACCCAGTTTTGAACTTGACCTTGATGTCATTAAGATAAAAATTCTGACCAATTTTCATGAAGATCCATTGAAAAATATGGTCTTTAGAGAGGTCACAAGGTTTTTCTATTTTTAGACCTACTGACCTACTTTTTGACCGCAGTTGACCCAGTTTCGAACTTGACCTAGATATCATCAAGATGAACATTCAGACCAACTTTCCTACAGATCCCATGAAAAATATGGCCTCTAGAGAGGTCACAAGGTTTTTTTTAGCTCACCTGTCACAAAGTGACAAGGTGAGCTTTTGTGATCGCGCGGTGTCCGTCGTCCGTCCGTAAACTTTTGCTTGTGACCACTCTAGAGGTCACATTTTTCATGGGATCTTTATAAGAGTTGGTCAGAATGTTTATCTTGATGATATCTAGGTCAAGTTCGAAACTGGGTTACGTGCCTCCAAAAACTAGGTCAGTAGGTCTAAAAATAGAAAAACCTTGTGACCTCTCTAGAGGCCATATATTTCACAAGATCTTCATGAAAAATGGTCAGAATGTTTACCTTGATGATATCTAGGTCAAGTTCGAAACTGGGTCACGTGCCTTCAAAAACTAGGTCAGTAGGTCTAAAAATAGAAAAACCTTGTGACCTCTCTAGAGGCCATATATTTCACAAGATCTTCATGAAAATTGGTCAGAGCGTTCATCTTGATGATATCTAGATCAAGTTCGAAACTGGGTTTACGTGCCTTCAAAAACTAGGTCAGTAGGTCAAATAATAGAAAAACCTTGTGACCTCTCTAAAGGCCATATTTTTCATGGGATCTGTATGAAAGTTGGTCTGAATGTTCATCTTGATGATATCTAGGTCAAGTTTGAAACTGGGTCACGTGCGGTCAAAAACTAGGTCAGTAGGTCTCAAAATAGAAAAACCTTGTTACCTCTCTAGAGGCCATATATTTCATGAGACGTTCATGAAAATTGGTCAGAATGTTCATCTTGATGATATCTAGGTCAAGTTCAGAATTGGTTTACGTGTCTTCAAAAACTAGGTCAGTAGGTCAAATAATAGAAAAACCTTGTGACCTCTCTAGAGGCCATATTTTTCATGGGATCTGTATGAAAGTTGGTCAGAATGTTCATCTTGATGATATCTAGGTCAAGTTTGAAAGTGGGTCACGTGCAATCAAAAACTAGGTCAGTAGGTCAAATAATAGAAAAACCTTGTGACCTCTCTAAAGGCTATATTTTTCATGGGATCTGTATGAATATTGGTCTGAATTTGGTCATGTGCGGTCAAAAACTAGGTGAGTAGGTCTAAAAATAGAAAAATCTTATGACCTCTCTAGAGGCCATACTTTTGAATGGATCTCCATAAAAATTGGTCAGAATGTTCATCTTGATGATATCTAGGTCAGGTTTGAAACATGATCATGTGCCTAAAAAAACTAGGTCAGTAGGTCAAATAATAAAAAAACCTTGTGACCTCTCTAGAGGCCATACTTTTCATAGGATCTGTATGAAAGTTGGTCTGAATGTTCTTCTTGATGATATCTAGGTCAAGTTTGAAACTGGGTCAACTGCGGTCAAAAACTAGGTCAGTAGGTCTAAAATTATTAAAATCTTTTGACTTCTCTAGAGGCCATATTTTTCAATGGATCTTCATGAAAATTGATCTGAAGTTCACCTTGATGATAATTATCTAGGTCAGTTTCGAAACTGGGTCACGTGCGGTCAAAAACTAGGCCAGTAGGTATAAAAATAGAAAAACCTTGTGACCTCTCTTGAGGCCATATTTTTCATGAGAACTTCATGAAAATTAGTGAGAATGTTCACCTTGATGATATCTAGGTAAAGTTCAAAACAGTTTCACGTACCTTCGAAAACTAGGTCAATAGGTCAAATAATAGAAAAACCTTGTGACCTCTCTAGAGACCATATTTTTCAATGGATCTTCATGAAAATTGGTCAGAATTTTTATCTTGATAATATCTAGGTCAAGTTCAAAACTGGGTCACATGAGCTCAAAAACTAGGTCACTATGTCAAATAATAGAAAAAACGACGTCATACTCAAAACTGGGTCATGTGGGAAGAGGTGAGCGATTCAGGACCATCATGGTCCTCTTGTATTATTTGACCTACTGACCTAGTTTTTGACGGCATGCGACCCAGTTTCAAACGACCTAGATATCATCAAGGTTAACATTCTGACCAATTTTCATAAAGATCCATTCAAAATTATGGCCTCTAGAGAGGTCACAAGGTTTTTTAGCTCGCCTGAGCCAAAGGCTCATGGTGAGCTTTTGTGACCGCTCAATGTCCGTAGTCCATAGTCAGTCGTCCGTCGTCAGTCGTGCGTCCGTCAACATTTTCTAAAAAAATCTTCTTCTTGAAAACCACTGGGCAGAATTACACCAAACTTCACAGGAATGACCCTTGGGTGGTCCCCTTTTAAAATTTTTTAAAGAATTTAATTCCATGCAGAACTCTGGTTGCCATGGCAACCGAAAGAAAAAACTTTAAAAATCTTCTTGCTCAAAACCGCAAGGCGTAGAGCCTTGATATTTAGCATGTGACATCATCTTATGGTCCTCTATCAGGTTATTCAAATGGTTCCCCTGGGGTGAAAGAGGCCCCGCCCTGGGGGTCACAAGTTTTACATAGACTTGTATAGTAAAAAACTTTAAAAATCTTCTTATCTAAAACCATAGGACCTAGACCTTTGATATTTTGTTTGTAGCATTGCCTTGTGGTCATCTACCAAAATTGTTCAAATTGTGCCCCTGGGGTGAAAAGAGGCCCTGCCCGGGGGGGGGGGGGTCTCGTGTTTTACATAGACTTATATAGGAAAAAAACTTTAAAAATCCTCTTTCCTGAAACTGCAAGGCCTAGGCTTTTGAAATTAAGTATATTGCCTTTCCTAGTGTTTCTCTTCCAAAATTGTTCAAATTATGTCCCTAGGGTGAAAAGAGGCCCTGCCGTGGGGGTACTAAGTTTAACATAGACTTATATAGGAAAATAATTAAAGATCTTCTTGTCTGAAAGTTCAAGGCCTAGGCATTTGATATATGGTGTTTGACATTGCCTGGTGGATCTCTAACAAGTTTTTTCAAATTATGCCCCTGGGGTGAAAAGAGGCCCCGCCCCGGGGTTCATTTGTTATAATTATGTGTTATATAAAAAAATACTTCAAAATTAGCAGTTCATAATTCCTAGACTATTTAATTATAATTACCTGATGACCCAAGAGATTAGGGATCATTTGACTATGACCTTGACCTACTGACCTATTTTCTTGTTTTTTAAGATACAGCCTTGAAATTTGGATGACATGTACTGTTTTGCACACCAATCTGAAAACTGTCTTTCATTGACCATGAATGTGACCTACTTACCTACTTTCTAATATTTTATTTTGGCATTTGAAACATGTGGCTCATATTACTCAGGGTCATCATGACCCTCTTGTCTATTGTTAGACCTGCTGACATAGTTTTTGACCGCAGTTGACCCAGTTTAGAACTTGACCTAGATATCATCAAGATGAACATTCAGACCAACTTTCATACAGATCCCATGACCTAGTTTTTGAAGGCAGGTGACCCAGTTTCAAACTTGACCTAGATATCAAGGTGAACATTCTGACTCACTTTCATGAAAATCCATTAAAAAGTATGGCCTCTAGAGAGGTCACAAGTTTTTTCTATTTTTAGACCTACTGACCTAGTTTTGGACAGCACGTGACCCAGTTTCGAAGTTGACCTAGATATCATCAAAATGAACATTCTGACCAACTTTCATAAAGATCCCATGAAAAATGTGACCTCTAGATTGGTCACAAGCAAAAGTTTACGGACTGACGGACGGACGCTGCGTGATCACAAAAGCTCACCTTGTCACTTTGTGACATGTGAGCTCAAAAGAAACCAAGAAAGTAGGTCAGAAGGTCACATTCATGGTCACTGAAAGTCAGTTTAAAGATCAGTGTGCAAAGCTGTACATGTCATCCAAATTTCAAGGCTGTATCTTAAACAAGAGGACCATGATGGTCCTGAATCGCTCACCTATCTCCACATGACCCAGTGTTCAACTGAGTATGACATCGTTATTTCTATTATTTGACATAGTGACCTAGTTTTTGAGCACATGTGACCTAGATATCATCAAGATAAAAAATTCTGACCAATTTTCATGAAGATCCATTGAAAAACATGGCCTCTAGAGAGGTCACAAGGTTTTTCTATTATTTGACCTAATGACCTAGTTTTTGAAGGCACGTGACCCACTTTTAAACTTGATCTAGATATCATCAAGGTGAATATTCTCACCAATTTTCATGAAGATCTCGTGAAAAATATGGCCTCTAGAGAGGTCACGAGGTTTTTCTATTTTTCGACCTAATGACCTAGTTTTTGACCGCACATGACCCAGTTGCGAACCTGACCTAGATATCATCAAGCTGAACATTCTCACCAATTTTCATGAAGATCCATTGAGAAATATGGCCTTTAGAGAGGTCACAACGTTTTTTCTATTTTTAGACCTATTGACCTAGTTTTTGACCCCACGTGACCCAGTTTTGAATCTGACTTAGATATCATCAAGATGAACATTCTGACCAATATTCATGAAGATCTCATGAAAAATATGGCCTCTAGAGAGGTCACAAGGTTTTTCTATTTTTAGATCTACTGACCTAGTTTTTAACCCCACGTGACCCAGTTTCGAACTTGACCTAGATATCTTCAAGGTAAACATTCTGACCAATTTTCATGAGATCCATTGAAAATATCGCCTCTAGAGAGGTCACAAGGTTTCCTATTTTTAGACTACTGACCTAGTTTTTGACCGCACATGCCCAGTTTCCAACTCGACCTAGATATCATCAAGGTGAACATTCTGACCAATTTTCATGAAGATCCATTGAGAAATATGGCCACTAGAGAGGTCACAAGGTTTTTCTATTTTTAGATCTACTGACCTAGTTTTTGACCCCACATGACCAAGTTTCGAACTTGACCTAGATATCATCAAGATGAACATTCTGACCAATATTCATGAAGATCTCATGAAAAATACGGCCTCTAGAGAGGTCACAAGGTTTTTCTATTTTTAGACCTAATGACCTAGTTTTTGACCCTACGTGACCCAGTTTCGAACTTGACCTAGATATCATCAAGATAAACATTCTGACCAATATTCATGAAGATCTCATGAAAAATATGGCCTCTAGAGAGGTCACAAGGTTTTTCTATTTTTAGACCTACTGACCTAGTTTTTGACCCCACGTGACCCAGTTTCGAACTTGACCTAGATATCATCAAGGTGAACATTCTGACCAATTTTCATGAAGATCTTGTGAAATATATGGCCTCTAGAGAGGTCACAAGGTTTTTCTATTTTTAGACCTACTGACCTAGTTTTTGACGGCACGTGACCCAGTTTCGAACTTGACCTAGATATCATCAAGATGAACATTCTGACCAACTTTCATAAAGATCCCATGAAAAATGTGACCTCTAGAGTGGTCACAAGCAAAAGTTTACGGACGCACTGACGCACGACGGACGACGGACACCGCGCGATCACAAAAGCTCACCTTGTCACTTTGTGACAGGTGAGCTAAAAACAAAGTACCGGTAGGTCAAGGTTACAGTCAAATGACCCTTAATTACTTGGGGGTCATACGGTAATTATAATTAAACAGTCTAGGAAATATTATCAGATAATTTTTAGCTCACATGTCACAAAGTGACAAGGTGAGCTTTTGTGATCGCGCAGTGTCCGTCGTCCGTCCGTCCGTGCGTAAACTTTTGCTAGTGACCACTCTAGAGGTCACATTTTTGATAGGATCTTTATGAAAGTTGGTCAGAATGTTCATTTTGTTAATATCTAGGTCCAATTCGTTATTGGGTCACGTGCGGTCCAAAAGTAGGTCAGTAGGTCTAAAAATAGAAAAACCTTGTGACCTCTCTAGAGGCCATACTTTTCAATGGATCTTCATGAAAATTAGTCAGAATGTTTACCTTGAAGATATCTAAGTAAAGTTTGAAACTGGGTCAACTGCGGTCAAAAACTAGGTTAGTAGGTCTAAAAATAGAAAAACCTTGTGACCTCTCTAGAGGCCATTCTTTTCAATGGATCTCATGAAATTTAGTCAGAATGTTCACCTTGATGATATCTAGGTCAAGTTTGAAACTGGGTCACCTGCAACCAAAAACTAGGTCAGTAGGTCAAATAATAAAAAAATCTTGTGACCTCTCTAGAGGCCATATTTTTCATGGGATCTGTATGAAAGTTGGTCTGAAAGTTTATCTTGATGATATCTAGGTCAAGTTCCAAACTGGGTCACGTGCCATTAAAAACTAGGTCAGTATGTCAAATAATAAAAAAACCTTGTGACCTCTCTAGAGGCCATATTTTTTATGGGATCTGTATGAAAGTTAGTCAGAATGTTCATCTTGATGATATCTAGGTCAAGTTTGAAACTGGGTCACGTGCCATCAAAAACTAGGTCAGTCGGTCAAATAATAGAGAAACCTTGTGACCTCTCTAGAGGTCACATTTTTCAAGGTATCTGTATGAAAGTTGGTCTGAATGTCCATCTTGATGATATCTAGGTCAGGTTTGAAACTGGGTCAACTGCGATCAAAAACTAGGTCAGTAGGTCTAAAAATAGAAAAACCTTGTGACCTCTCTAGAGGCCATTCTTTTCAATGGATCTTCATGAAAATTTAGTCAAAATGTTCACCTTGATGATATCTAGGCAAGTTTGAAACTGGTTCACCTGCCATCAAAAACTAGATCAGTAGGTCAAATAATAAAAAAAACCTTGTGACCTCTCTAGAGGCCATATTTTTTATGGGATCTGTATGAAAGTTGGTCTGAATGTTTATCTTGATGATATCTAGGTCAAGTTCGAAACTGGGTCATGTGCGTTCTAAAACTAGGTCAGTAGGTCTAAAAATAGAAAAACCTTGTGACCTCTCTAGAGGCCATATTTTCAATGGATCTTCATGAAAGTTGGTCAGAATGTTCACCTTGATGATATCTAGGTCAAGTTCGAAAGTGGGTCACGTGCCATCAAAAACTAGGTCAGAAGGTCAAATAATAGAAACCTCTCTAGAGGTCACATTTTTCATGGGATCTGTATGAATGTTGGTTGAATGTCCATCTTGATGATATCTAGGTCAAAATCGAAACTGGGTCAACTGCGGTCAAAAACTAGGTCAGTAGGTCTAAAAACAGAAAAACCTTGTGACCTCTCTAGAGGCCATTCTTTTCAATGGATCTTCATGAAATTTAGTCAGAATGTTCACCTTGATGATATCTACGTCAAGTTTGAAAGTGGGTCACGTGCCATCAAAAACTAGGTCAGTAGGTCAAATAATAGAAAAACCTTGTGACCTCTCTAGAGGTCACATTTTTCATGGGATCTGTATGAATGTTGGTCTGAATGTCCATCTTGATGATATCTAGGTCAAGTTCAAAACTGGGTCAGTAGGTCTGAAAATAGAAAAACCTTGTGACCTCTCTAGAGGCCATTCTTTTCAATGGATCTTCATGAAATTTAGTCAGAATATTCAACTTGATTATATCTAGGTCAAGTTTGAAACTGGGTCACCTGCCATCAAAAACTAGGTCAGTAGGTCAAATAATAAAAAAAACCTTGTGACCTCTCTAGAGGCCATATTTTTTATGGGATCTGTATGAAAGTTGGTCTGAATGTTCATCTTGATGACATCTAGGTCAAGTTCGAAACTGGGTCATGTGCGTTTCAAAACTAGGTCAGTAGGTCTAAAAATGGAAAAACCTTGTGACCTCTCTAGAGGCCATATTTTTCAATGGATCTTCATGAAAATTGGTCAGAATTTTTATCTTGATGATATCTAAGTTAAGTTCAAAACTGATTCATATGAGCTCAAAAACTAGGTCAGTATGTCAAATAATAGAAAAAACAACGTCATAGTTGAGAACTGGGTCACTTGGGGACAGGTGAGCTATTCAGGACCATCATGGTCCTCTTGTTGAAGTATTTTTTCCTATATAACTTGTATAAAAACTATGTGACTCTCGGGGCGGGGCCTCTTTTCACCCCAGGGGCATAATTTCAACAATCTTGTTAGAGAGCCACTAGGCAATGTTACATACTGAATATCAAAAGCATAGGCCTTGAACTTCCAGTCAAGAAGATTTTTAAAAGTTTTTTCCTATGAAAGTCTATGTAAAACTTGGGACCCCCAGGGCAGGGCCTCTTTTTACCCCAGAGGCATAATTTCAACAATCTTGGTAAAGAACCACTAGGCAATGCAACATGCCAAAAGTCAAAAGCCTAGGCCTTGTAGTTTCAGACGAGAAGATTTAAAAAAAAAAATCCTATAAAAGTCTATGTAAAACTTGGGAACCCCGGGATGGGGCCTCTTTTCACCCCAGGGGCATAATTTGAACAATCTTGGTAGAGAACCACAAGGCAATGCTACATACCAAACATCAAAGGCCTAAGTCTTTTGGTTTCAGACAAGAAGATCTTTTAAGCTTTTTCCTATTTAAGTCTATGTAAAACTTGGGACCCCCGGGACTGGGCCTCTTTTCACCCCAGGGGCATAATTTAAACAATATTTATAGAGGACCATTAGATGATGTCACATGCCAAATATTGCTCTATGCCTTATGGTTTTGGACAAGAAGATTTTCAAAGTTTTCCCTATATAAGTCTATGTAAACCATGTGACCCCCAGGGCAGGGCCATATTTGACCCTAGGGGAATAATTTGAACAATCTTGGTAGAGGACCACTAGATGATGCTACATACCAAATATAAAAGCCCTATGACCTGTGGTTTTGGACAAGAAGATTTTTAAAGTTTTTCCTTTCGGTTGCCATAGCAACCAGAGTTCTATATGGAATTCAATTCTTTGAAACTTTTTTAAAGAAGGCCATCCAAGGAACATCCCTGTGAAGTTTCATCAAAATTGGCCTGATGGTTTAGGAGGAGATGTTGTTTAAAGGAAAGTGTGGACGGATGCCGGATGGTGAACGATCACAATAGCTCAACCTGAGCCTTTGGCTCAGGTGAGCTAAAAAGTAGGCAAGACAGTTATTATACCACCACAAAATGAGGTTTTGTGGGTATATAGGAGTGAGCTTGTCAGTCGGTCGGTCCATTGTTTTTCATGGTTTGCGGACAATAACTCGTGAAAGGCTGGACAGATTTAAATACTTTTTGGTACACATGTGTAACATCAAGGTCAAGTTTGACTTCAAGGTCAAAGGATAAGGTCACAAGGACTCGGAACAGTTAAACGGTTTTCGGATGGTAACTTGAAATGCTGAAGCCTATGATCATGAAAGTCGATAGGAAGGTTGGTCAAGACCAGCAGTTGATCCCTATTGATTTTGAGGTCAGTACTTCAAAGGTCAAGATCCATATTGTAGGGGTATAATTCGTCACTCGTGCGAGGACTCAGTTTGTCTTGTATAGTGCTCTTCCACTCAATGTCGTCTATCTTTGCACACAGATTGAACACTAAAGAGATATGCACCATAAATGGATATCAAATAAAGGGGAATAATTCAAAAAGTAACCAATGAAGAGTTACAGCTCGATGGTACTGCACTTTCCCTTGATAATCTTTGTCATTGTGTATAGTTTGACCAAAATTCCCCAAATGGTCCAGTAAAGCAAGTACAGGGAGACAATTCAGAAAGTAAAAAGATAAGAGTCCTGGTTTCTTGTACATTGTCCTTTGCCTCAAGTCCTTTGTCATAGAAAAATGTTTTAACAAAATGCCTTTAATAGACCTCGATTTATGTACAGCCTCCTGTAAATGAGATATGCCAGAACATTTGATAAGTGAAAACAAAACAAACTGTTGGCAGGATTCATTTTTAATGACATCAAAAATAAACTTGATAATTTTCAAGAAAATACTATAAATAACAATGATATTCACAATTTATACATACTAAATGATTCATGAACAATGTAAAATCTGAATGTTAAAACATGGAACAATGAGGCACACAATGCTACAGGAACACAAAATGATAAATCAACTACAATTAAAATTGTCATTAAATTTATATACTTTTTCCATATTATTTAACGGTTTGTCATTGATCCAGGAAATATTAAAGATTTTTTTGGCTAGTAAATATTGTATGACATTTTTCTCCCAAAACTCCACCAGCCACTTGATTATGCGCTTTATTTGTTATACAGCAAAACCTGTGGTAAGACCACCTGTCTACAGAGATTACCAGTTTCTAAAGACCACATTTTCAGTTTAAAAATTGACAAACCTGTTAATAAAGGTCACCTTATAACTACATCTTTCTTGCCCGTAATAAGCTGGTTAAAGTATATGCCCATCTTGGCCTCTATCTTCATTACAAAGATTTGCTTAAACATACTTTCTCCCTGACAGAATTTCAAAATCTTAAATGTAAAACATTTGGTTTTCAGATATTGATATTTTAAAATTTCAATCAAAGTTCCTGAATATATTTAAAAAAAAAACAACATGTTTTAAAAGATTCCATCACTGAATTTTTTGGTAAGTAAGTATGATTTGTGACACTTCCATTTTAGTTATGCATGTGTACAAATAAGAGTTTTAACCTTTAGTCTGCTGGCAGCAAGTGATTTTGCCTTTGCTGATCATGGTCTGCACTGTTCGCTATTCAGTCAGTATATTTTCAGTGAACACCCCTTTGAATAATAAGTGGTACTGACTAAACTGAATGATGGACCAGTCCATTATAAAAATATAACAGGGTAAAAATTAAAGCAGGTGTATCAGTGTAACAGCAGTCTGCCTTTGTCTAGAAAGTGTTAATTGTGAGAACAATTAGTGTTTAACAAACCTTATTTACATGTTGTGTTTTGATTGTGAGTTTCTAAGTATGAAAACTCTTCATACTTGTCAAAATTTATTCACTACCACATACTGGAAAATCTTCAACAAATCTTTAATAATGTAAATATACAGTTAGTTTGATAACGGTTTATTGAACAATTAGGTGGTTAGTGAAACATTTGTTTTGCCTGCATACACATCAATATTACATTTTTTCTAACCTTAACATTCTCCAATAAAAACGCCATGAAACTGCTGTTGGTTTTTTCAAGGTGAGCAAGAAAGTAAACATCACCTGCTGTTGAAACAAGTCATCAAGTGGAAACTTTCCTATTTTTAGTAATAGTGACTCTAACCCCATAGGCTCTAATGCAATCCTAACCTTGGATTTGCTCCAAGCTACTTATAACCAAGATCCATTTCAGTATCTCAACTCTTGAACAGAAATGAAAAACGAGGTATATCCATCAAAAAGAAACATGATTGTGTTATCCCTATATAGAAGGTACATATTTATATTGATTTTTTCAGCATATGTGGTAGTGTGTTAGAGATACAGTGTGTTATTGCAAACAGTGATGTATCATTTTCAGAGAAAATGTGTTATTTGCACAGATGTATTACACAAACATGATAAAGTTTTTGTTTCTTGTAATATACTATACACCTTTATTAGCTTGTTAAATCAATAAACATGCATTATGTACATGTCTAAGTCCTTAAAGATACACTTTGTACATAAAAGTCTGAAGTGGTTGTAAATAATTTTCGTCAGACATGTGAAAATATTGTACAGAGTTATTTAACTTTGAAATTATTGTTATTATTCCCTTCTCCCTCTGGAATTCAAATCTTCGTTCAACAAAATAAACAAATATAAAATACACACTAAACAAAATACCTCCATATATTTACATATATTTGTAGATTTCTCAGTTAAGGACTTGAGGTAAAATCACCTGAAAGTCCCGCGTACTTCAAAATAAAATTCTTTCCGTCTCTGAACACTTCCATAAATGCATAAAAAAAAATTTTAATAAATGAAACACTAATTCATATTTTCAAGAATACTTAAAGTAAAAGAAAATGCACAATTTACAAAAATGTACATATGTTTTGCTTTGTCAAAACAGTAAAATAGGCACCATATTAAACGCCTTATTTTAAACTTAATAAACTTGATGAAAGAAACTAATAAATGCTTGCAAAAATGAGTTTCTCGCACTTAAAATGTGCTTTAACGTTGTGTAGATTTTTTTCCCCTTTTTATGTTTTATCCAGGTAATTGATCTTTAAATTGACAGCTCATAAACTGTAATAATTCCTTTGTATTTAAACTGACCTTCAAAATATATAAAGAACAGCAATATCACACCAAATACCCACAGTGAATATTCCACATATGACAGACCTGTGTTTAACAACAACAATTTCTTTGTAGAATAACTGTAACAACAACAACAACAACAACAAACTAAACAAATAGCCAAAAATGGCATCACACAACTGTTTATTCTTGCAAAAGAAAAAATGTTGAAAACAAAAATGCAACACTTACATTTAACCAGTAACAAACAAATCTAATATGCAGTCTCGGCTATATAAATGCTTAAGAAAGTGCCTTCATCTATGAACAAGATCTCATTTGATTAACACAAGATTTAGCGAGATTTTGCTCTATGTTATGGAAGTCTCAGACCTGTTTTATATCATATATCTTTGGCTAAATACAGTCAATTGTGGTAACAGTCAACTGCAGTAACACATTTTGAATATCTAAACATCAAATTCAATAAGTACTGTGATTTTAAAGCCAAATAAGCTAAAACTAGAATGTGTCTGTAGGACACAGGGTGTGCCCCCCACTGGTACATTTGTCACAAATAAGGGGCAATAATTCAAATGTTTGTAGTCTCAGTTTGAGGGTATAGCCTCAACAAACATTTTATGAAAAGGATTCATTATTCTAGGCCATATACTTTTTGAGCTATGTGCATCACAAACAAAGAATCCACTATTTTGGCTATTTCAAGGGCCATAACTCTGTAATAAGAGCTAAGATTCTTAAGAAGAATGCCAAGTGTGCAAGGTCACATTATGATAAAGACTCCAGCAAGGTTTTCTGAATTTACATCAAATACTTTTTGAGCTAGGCACATAATTAGGTGAAAAAGTGCATTTTTTTGCTATTTCAGGGGCCATAACTTTAAAAATAGGGGGTGGAGCCAGCCAAAAAATTAGAGGTGTGCAAGTTTATATCATGATTCAGACTTATGCAAGTTTTCAACCATTTATATTAAATATTTTTTGAGCTAGGTGCTTCACAAAGTGAAAATGTACATTTTTGACTATTTCAGGGGCAATAACTCTAAAAATAGGGGGCGGACCCAAATGAAAAATAGGAGGTGCACAAATTCATATCATGATTAAGACTCATGCAAGGTTTCATGAATTTATATCAAATACTTTTTGAGCTAGGTGCGTCACAAGGTGAAAATGTGCATTTTTGACTATTTCAGGGGCCATAACTCTGAAAATAGGGGGCGGAGCCAGACGAAAAATAGGAGGTGCCCAAGTTCATATCATGATTAAGACTCATGCAAGATTTCATGAATCTATATCAAATACTTTTTGAGCTAGGCATGTCACAAGGTGAAAATGTGCATTTTTGACTATTTCAGGGGCCATAACTCTGAAAATAGGGGGCGGAGCCAGATGAAAAATAGGAGGTGCACATTTTCATATCATGATTAAGACTCATGCAAGGTTTCATGAATCTATATCAAATACTTTTTGAGCTAGGCGTGTCACAAGGTAAAAATGTGCATTTTTGACTATTTCAGGGGCCATAACTCTGAAAATAGGGGGCGAAGCCAAATGAAAAATAGGAGGTGCGCAAGTTCATATCATGATTAAGACTCCTGCAAGGTTTCATGAATCTATATCAAATACTTTTTGAGCTAGGCGTGTCACAAGGTAAAAATGTGCATTTTTGACTATTTCAGGGGCCATAACTCTGAAAATAGGGGGCGGAGCCAGACGAAAAATAGGAGGTGCGCAAGTTCATATCATGATAAAGACTCATGCAAGGTTTCATCAATTTATATAAAATACTTTTCCAGCTAGGCGCATCACGAACTTCGGACGGACGGACGGACGTACGGACAAGACCAAATCTATATGCCCCCACCACTCATGGGGGGGGAGGGCACAATTAAATGCTTGTATTTTAGTATGCAGGTACGCAACAGAATAAAATTTATCTTGATCAAACTTTATATGATGTACATGCCAAAAACATGAGAAAGTATAAATAGCAATGGTAAATGCACAATTACAGTAAATAAGATTGAAATGAAATGGATGATAATAAATCAGATAATGTTTGAGACAGTTTTTTGACCTATATAACTTTAATTTACATGCATTATATTCTGCCTCCCACATTATTCAAAATGAAGTATTCTATTAAAGGTCCTAGTCTCTAGATACGTGTATTTTTTTTAATTAACCAAAGTACTTTTGTTTAGAAGATCCTGTACATAGGTTAAAAAAGATGGTGATTAAACTAAGTTTAGGAAGTATACCTTTAGAAAAAGAAAAAAAAAACAACTTTTATAGCCAAAAAAACAGCTCCCTACCTTTTTATTCCTTGATTAATAGAAAAAAACAATTTCACAACATAATCAGACCCAGAGGGGGTAGACTTGGTATATGCTTTTTGTTAAATCTGCCAGATATACCTGACCTTGTTGAAATCATCTCGGTAGAGATAAAAAAAAAAAATCCCAAGTTCAAAAAAAAATTGACACAAATTTAGAGATGAGTACTTTTAATAACAATCAGTGATAGGCAAATATTGCGCAAATGTAACCGTATTGCTGTACACAATTACTTCATTTAGTATTGTGTGTGGTATGAATAAATCGCATATAAACTACACGCACAATTTCAATATAAATCGTAGTCAAAACATAATTAACAACCGTAAAGACAACTTTATCAGTTTCTGAAAATGTTACATATAACAAATATTTATGATCTACACAGTAAAATGCACAAAACATGAAAAAAAATATGCACAAAACATAACAAAATGAGGTCAAAACACAGCAAATGGCTTTTATGAAGATGTGTTATTGAGACATACATGTATTGGTCCTTTTGTAAAAGACATGTGATGTCTTTCTTCCATATTCATCAAATTCTCTCTTCACTCTTTTCAACTTTTTATCGTAACTCTGAATCATAGAAGTTTTCATTCCAAGATGAACAGAAGTTTATCACTTTGTTGATATTACACATATTAAAATTTCGTTTTCTCTCCCCAACATCTTTAATCTGCATGTCAACCCTTTACACAACAACTTTACATATTTCATTCTTCAACAAATTTACACAGCATCTTAACATATTACACAATCCTTACACAGCAAAGCCATGTATTTTTGTAAAGTTTGAATTCTCAGAATTCTTTGGTCACAACCACATTGGGCAGCACTGTCCTATCCAGCAGGACTTGACAATCACAAAAGGTTATCACAAAATTTTGTCGTCTGCCGTCTTACACACCACTTTGATGCGCTCTCCATTTTGAGGAGGTAACAAAAATACCTGTTTATATGATCTGAAGTGTCATTTTGCACTAAATACCCCATATGAAGACTTCAATAAACACACATCAAAGTCACAACTACTTTTAAGCTGCCCTCACCACATGAGAGGTTTCCCTTTTTTAGCAACCAATTGCAACTGTTTGCAATAACAAAATTTGAATTTTGTACAGATGTTTACCATCAGCAACTGATGTGTTTGCAACAACAAATGTTGTTTCCTTTTTAGTTACAGAGATATTTTCACTGAACAACAGCTACTGATGTTTGCAATACAAAATTTGAATGTCAAAGAATTGTTTCTTTTCCTCATCCCCGTCTGGTACCTCATCCCCGTCTGGTACACGATTTACAACATTTTTCTTTGTATGATGGGTTATTGCACACCTTATGATAAGGCACTAAGTGACACCAAGAATATTCGTCTTTACACCATTTGCGACCTAAAAATTATACAAGAATGATTAAATGAGTAACAAGAAAGGGTGACACATCATGCAATACTTAACAGGTTTTAGTACAAGGACTAACATCTAGATACAAAAGGATCTACTCAGGTACCTTTGGAGGATGAAGAGAACAACTAACCAGTATTTCACGGTTTTAAATAAAACAAAATCAGTCGAAACCACCATCAAGATATAGCTATCTGGGGCCCAGGTAGCATATCTTTATTGGGCCAGTATTGGCATTTTATACAGCTCTCTCATTATATGTATTTGTAATTGCATTTACATGCACTCCTTATTTTGAATTAATGTACAGCTTAAATCTATTAAAATGAAAGCACCAATTGAATTCTTTGTGTAAATATCAGAAAAAGGTGTGGTGTCCATAGGAAGTACTCCTTCTATAATCAAAAATATGTGATGCTTACAAAATGTGTGTAAGCATTATTTTAGGTGGAAAGGTGACTCGCAAAGGTAAGAAGTATTTTTTTAACTTACATTTTGTGAGAAATTTGTTTAATTAATACCTACTGATAGGCAGTTATATTTAAATTCTACAAAATACATTATATAACTGCCAAAATGCAGAGCATAATAACAGTTTGAAAGCTTACCCTGTGGAGTGGGTAAGCACTCTCCATAGTTGCATGCCTGGGTGGATGATGGTTTTGTTGATTCACTGCAGAACGTTGATGGCTGTCCGCGATTGTTCACACATGACACTATTCGAGACTGAATACCAACACCACAGCTTTTGGAACACTGAAATATGTTGATAAATCCTTCATAACTCATTACCTAGATAATTGTAGCAGTTCTCCAGCAGCATCAAATGTGAGTACAAACACTTTAAAGCTGCTCAAGTATAGTTAGACTTAAGATATTTAATATTATCTTTGAATGGCCAATAACTGGCCCATAAAGCTGTCAATTTTTGCATATACGTATATAATGTACCATTCAATATCACATACTGGCCAGTACTTATGATTTGGTATAATTATATAAAGAAAACAAGAGCGCCGCCAAGCGGGGCAATATATGCCCGAAGGGTTACATCACAGGATGGGAGCAAAATTTAAAGAACATGACTGTTGAAGCCCAAAGGACAGGAACAACAAAAAGAAGAAATTCCAAAAAAAAAAATTTCTAAGTCCAAAAAAAAATTCTTACCAGGTAAAGTTAAGTCAAAGTACATCTAAAAATTGGATGTACCATCCATGTTGTACCACAGAAAAGTGGTCTCGGTTTTTCCCTACAGCCAATAATAAAAAAGTTTCAAAATAAGCTATATATAGTAACAACAAGAGCTGTCCCCATAGGATGACACATGCCCCCAATGGCACTTTGAATGAATAGTTATGGCCGACGTTAGAGTTTAGGACCTTTGACCTACGGAGCTGGGTCTTGCGCGCGACACGTTGTCTTACTGTGCCACACATTCATGCGTAGTTATTTTAAAATCCATGCATGAATGACAAAGATATGGACCGGACACGCCCATCAATGCACTATCATGAAATATGACCTTTAACGTCTAAGTGTGACCTTGACCTTTGAGCTACAGACCTGGGTCTTGCGCACGACACGTCGTCTTACTGTGCCACACATTTATGTGTAGTTACTTGAAAATCCATCCATGGATGACAAAGATATGGACCGGACACGCCCATCAATGCACTATCCTTTAACGTCTAAGTGTGACCTTGACCTTTGAGCTACGGACCTGGGTCTTGTGCGCGACACGTCGTCTTACTGTGGTTCACATTCATGCGAAGTTATTTGAAAATCCATGCATGGATGACAAAGATATGGACCGGATACGCCCATCAATGCACTATCCTTTAACGTCTAAGTGTGACCTTGACCTTTGAGCTACGGACCTGGGTCTTGCGTGCGACACGTCGTCTTACTGTGGTACACATTCATGCCAAGTTATTTGAAAATCCATCCATGGATGAAAAAGATATGGACCGGACACGCCCATCAATGCACTATCCTTTAACGTCTAAATGTGACCTTGACCTCTGAGCTATGGACCTGAGTCTTGCGCGCCACACGTCGTCTTACTGTGGTACACATTCATGCCATAATATTTGAAAATCCATCCATGGATGACAAAGGTATTAACCGGACACGAAAATTGCGGACAGACCGACAGACTGACAGACCGACAGACAGATGGTTCAAAAACTATATGCCTCCCTTCGGGGGCATAAAAAAGGGAAGTTATTAAAAAAAATTTATTGTAAGAGATCAAAAAATGATCTGCCAAATAAAAACAAGAGCACTGCAATGCATAACAATATATACAAAGCAAAGTCATATATGACCTTTGACCCCTAAGTGTGACCTTGACCTTGAAGCCAGTCATCCAAAACATGCGCTCTGCATGTCGCCTCAGTGTGGTGAACATCTGTGCCAAGTTTCTTTGAAATCCTTCAAGCAGTTCAAGAGTTACAGAGCAGACACAGCAAAGTCATATATGACCTTAAACTCCTAAGTGTGACCTTGACCTTGAAGTTAGTCATCCGAAACAAGCGCTCTGCACGTCGTCTCAGTGTGGTGAACATTTGTGCCAAGTTTCTTTGAAATCCTTCAAGCAGTTCAAGAGTTACAGAGCGGACACGAAACACACTCATATGACCTTTGACCCCTAAGTGTGACCTTGACCTTGAAATGAGACATCCAAAACATGCGCTCTACACGTCGTCTCGGTGTGGTGAACATTTGTGTCAAGTTTCTTTGAAATCCTTCAAGGGGTTCAAGAGATACAGAGCGGACACAAAACTGCTAACGGACGGACGGACCATAACATAATACGTCCCTTCGGGCGTATAATAAGAAGAGATGCCACTACTTTAGTGATGAATGTCTCCAAAATCAAGTGCCCTTGCCTTGACTTTTAAGACCTGACTCGTGCCCTTGGCTTAACATTTGTGTATTTGAATTGTTTAAAGGTTTTAGCTTAGAAACAAAGTGTTTCAGAAAGACACGCTTATGTAAGTACAGAGAAACTGACTTTCAGAGGCATTAAAATGTGAAATTCAATATTGCATACCAATAAAACAGTCTATAGATCTATTCATTCATTGAATCCCTTTTGGATCTTTTAAAACACAGATAATTATTTACTGTATAATTTAAAACAATAGTCAGAAAAATTGTCCTGAATGGGGACTTCAAAGAAAAAATTGTATCACAAAATTTTTAAGTAGTTTTTCTTGTATCAAAAATATGCAAATAAGTGTCTCTAAAAAAATGGGACAATCCTCAAAAGAAGAAGGAGAAAGAAAAACCTTGAAGAACGATGTTTTTAAAGAATTACTTTAAAATCATTTCTTTCTCTATCAAATTTAAGTATCTGTAAGGTTATATTGCAACCTTGTATACTGATGTCTACATTTCATATTGTGTTTATTGTACACCACTTAAGATGGGTTTCTTTTTGAGTTAAAAATACATTTTGATCAATTATTTTATGAACAAGAGTGGCGAACTGTCACATTATTACGCCTGTCACAGCAACCTTTGACTTTACTTGTACTCTACTTACTGAGTTGATTCATTGTCATTTTTTTCAATTTTCCACTTATTCAAGGGGCATATCTCTAAAGCAATTAACACTATCCACCTGGTTATTGAACTTGGTCAAGTTAATATACCCATTAACACTCCGACTAAGTTTGGTAAACACTGGATAAGAACTGCTTAAGTGATTAACTGAACAATGTCATTTTTCACAATTTTAAGTGATTCAAGGGCTATAACTCCAGTGTGTCTACAGGTATCTGGCTGGTTATCAAACCTGTCTGAGATATTCTGCCCATAAACCTGTGATCAAGTATTGTGAACACTGAATAAATACTATCAATTTTCACAGTCTTTAAAAATTCAAGTGCCATAACTCCAGATCCTTTGAGACAATCCAGCTTGTTACTGAACTTGGCCAATATAGTATGCCCATAAACACTGTGACCTAGTTTGGTGAACACTGGATAAAATCTCCTCAAGTTAGAAATTGGACACTGTCAGTTTTCACAATTTTATGTTATCCAAGGGCCATTACTCCAGAGAGACTTGGAGGATCAAACTGGACAACAAACTTGGCCTAAATATTATACCCTGTAACCCATAAACATTCTGACCAAGTTTGATAAACACTGTATTAGAACTACTCAAGTTAGAGGGTGGACACAATCTCAAGTAATGCAAGGGCAATATCTCTAGGTGCATCTGGGACAAACAAGCTGGATACTGAAGTTATGCTCATAAATTGTGACCAAGTTTGATTAACACTGGAGTTCTGTTAAAGTTAGACAGCAGGCAACTTTTGCGAATGCTATCTGCCACTCAGCCACAGTTGCAGGTTATGGTAGAATGCAGGAATATTTCTCCATACAAAACTTATAGATTAACAGAGAAGAAATACTTTTTTATACTTATTTCAAATGTGTTAATATGTAAGTTTCTATGCCTATCACAGCCTATTTCACCACACTTCATGCAATTACAAATAATTTGTGTTACTTTCAAAAATAGTGTTCCTAAACCACTCAAAAAATGCTTCCTACAAATAAATAGTAAAGGCATTTAATTATTGTTTGCAATGTTCATGTGGCATGCAAAGTTCAAAAATTCCAGTTCCCGACACTGTATATTCTATTTTGTCTGCATAATAATAGAAATAAACATAATTTCAAGCTATCTATGTATATTTGTACAAGGTGCATAATGCATTAAAAAGCTGAAACTCTTTCATTTATAATTCTTGTTATATTATTAATATGTGATTAGAAACGCATTAACAAAATTATTTCATTTAAGTAACTGTTAGCAAATATACAATTTACATAAATGTTAATATCTACTATACTTTATTCAAGCTAAGCATTGTTATTCATTCTTCTAGTATGTAAAAATTAAAATGAATTCTTGCTATGGAAATATGTTACTATGATTTATACCCAATGAAATACTTTAAATGTATGAATGAAACTGAAACAAAATCCTGGAAACAAATCTCACACACATACAACAGAAAAAACATTCAGAACTCACAACACTCATGCAGGACACAACAACTAGTCAATTCCTAGCAAGTCCAAGATCAGCCAAAAAGATTTCAAAAAGAGGCACAAACTACGTGCGGGGCATATAGCATCACCTCTTACCTGAGACCAGCCCGTTATATCCCATCGTGACACAGTTACTTCCTGAGAGATTCTTATACATGGCATAATGCTGCATGGCTCAGTCATTGGAACGTTTGGTTTTGGAATGTTTCGACAGTAGTTGTCGTCAACGATGTTTGGTCGCTGCTGGTCATCAAGTTGAGAACATCGCAGGAACCTTGAGCTGTGACCCTTGCCGCATGTTTGAGAACACTAAGCAGCAAGACAGAAGCAAGATACAAGCCCAATCTTGTGTAATATAATAGACATCTAACATTACAGAAAACTCCTCCCCTTACATTACAGCATTTCCCATTTATGTTACAGCACCCCCCTCCACCTTACATTACATTACACCATCCCACTCCCCCTTAGATTAAGCTCACACTTTCACCTAACATTACAGCAAATTCATTCCGTCTACATTAAAGCAACCCTTCCACATTGCATTGTAACAACCTACTTCCCCCTTGCATTACAGCGACCACTCTCAATTACATTATAACAACCCTCTGCCCCATACATTATAGCTACCCCACCCCCTTTCATTACAACAACACCCTCACTGTTACATTAAAGATAATGCTCCATTATGTTATAAAAGACCCTCCCTCTTGCAATAAAGCTACCCTTCCACATTGCATTATAACAACCTACTTCCCCCTTTGGGTTATAGTTACCCATCTCACTTACACTATAACAACCCCCACCCACATACATTACAGCTTCTCCTCCCCATTACAATACAACAACTCCTCCCTTTATGATAAAGCTATTCCTTCCTCTTACATTACAACAAACCCATCCCCCTTGCATACCCCTGCTCCTTACATTGAAATAATCCCCTTCACAATAATTTTCCCAGAACCAACAACCATATAGAAAAAGAAAGAAGAATTTACTAGCTATAATTAACATTTAAAAGTTTCATAAAGCAATTTCCTATTCGAATATTGAGCAAATTTTAAGAAATTTCTGCTTGTGGTATCATATCTGAGCATCTGTTTGTAACACTCTTTTAAACCTTATGTCCACAAACAATGAAGAAATCTAAATCTATGGTTTTGAAAAAAAATCCTTATCTACCTTATAATAATGATGACAAAATTAAACAGCACAATATAGTTAAATTCCTGCTAAACAATAACTCAAGTAAGGCTAATTTATACATGTTTTCAATCTACCCTTTCTAAATCTAACACTCTTAGTAACTAGGTCATGCCAATTGTCAACATGATTGGAAATGTTGCAGAAAAATTGTTTTCAGTTAATGCATTCTGAAGAGTTGTTTTGTGTTAACATGTTTGATTAAAACTTCTAAACTTCTCAAATTGAATTGAAATAACAAAACCATAATGTTATTACGATTGGAAAAAAGTCAGCAAAATTAAATTAGCAGCACATGAACTGTTTCAGTATGATTGGATATTATCAGTATGCTTACAAATGAAGTCTAACTCGTTCATAAAATGACAGAAAAAAACCTAAATGGTATAAATATGACTGGAAATAGCACCATAACTGTTCTCAGTATGACTGAAAATAGCACCTAAAAATGTTATAAATGTGACTGGAAATAGCACCATAATTCTTCTCAGTATGACTGATAATAGCACCTAAAATGTGATTGGAAATGGCATCAGATCTTTTCTGTATGACTGGAATAACACTTAACTAAACTGTTATAAAAATAACTGGACTTGCACCAGAACTGTTCTAAATATCAATGAAAATAACACCACCACTGCTATAAATACAATTTGAATTAGCACCAGAACTGTTCTCAATATGATTGGAAATAGCACTTTGTCTATTTTAGTATGACTGGGAACAATCTGCATATTTGTTAAAACTTTGATTGGAAAAAATGGGAACTGGGAAAAACATTTGATTGTTATAATATTATTACAATCATTATAACTATTATAAAATTTGACTGGAAAAAAAGACATATAACTGTTTTAAATATAATTGGAAAGGCACTATAACTGTTCTCAATATGATTTGAAACGGAAAAATTACTTCTTCAATGTGACCGTGAAAATATCAAGTTTTACTTAAATTAATGACAATAGCACCTTAATCATTACACGCAGGACTGGAAATAGCACCATAACTGTTCTAAATGATTGGAAAAAGCAGTTCTCAGTATGACTGGAAGTTACACCTTGTATTCAATATGATAACAAAAATATTAAGGTGGACAACAGAAACTGCTTAAATTGCATATTATTCTAGCTTATTTACGGCATATATGTGTGTGTGTGCAGAGCATTTTCATATTCTAGCTGCATATTACTATAAAGAAAATGTTTTTCGCAGTGACTGAAAGCAATACAAGCTACTTCAAAATTGAAAAACTAGCAGGCAAGTCTATTTCTATTCTGTTTGGGTCTATTTTCATCAGAAATATTTTTACTTTGAATATTACAAGATCTATTACTTGAAAACAGATCAATGAAACTTTTACTACATTAATTAATGCAAATGACTGTTAACAGGTGTGAGAAAGGGGGGAAAGTAGGTGTATCTATATATAGATGGGTGTGTCTATATATAGAATTGAAAATGAATACATATCTACAGGTCAAAAAGCATGCATTACACTCTACATAAGTTACCACTGCACTATATATATATATTCATTAAAATACATAGATATATACTGATAAAATATTGCAATATACTTACTGGTCCCCATGGTGACAACAGCCAATCAAATTCCTCCAACATTGGGTCACATGGTCCGAGGTAGCAAGAACGTGATTGGTCGGGTTTGTTTGTGAGACACTGGTCATCTTGGAGAACTCTGTGACCATTTGTGTCCTTGGTACGGCATGTGATTCTTCTTTGCTGAACTCCACTGCCGCAAGAAGTTGAACACTGAAGATTTGAAACAAAATTTAAAAAATCAATCTTTCATCATTCCATAGCCTAAGCGCAAAACTATTCTATCTGTTTTTTTTATTTCATATACAGTTACAGTAGTTATGTGCTCAGCATATGATTTATAGCAGTTTGAATAGTTTTTTTCATGTATATTTTAAAAGGGCATCTTTGGTGTCTTTCAGTTAAACTTGAATGGTGAAGGAAGTGTTACGGTACCCTAATAAGTATAATTTCAGGCAAGGACACTTGTCCGACAGGCATCTAGGTAAAACGACAAACCTGGATGGCTTCTTCAAATAAAGGACTGAACACATTTGAGGCTTCCACAACAGTATTTCGTCTAACACAGAGCATACTGACAAAGGCCTAGAATGGGTATGATCGCATGACCACTAGAGAAGATAGCGCAAAGCCTATCAATATGGAGCGGGCTTGGTGTGCATTGTTTTTAAACTGGCTAAACTGTCTAGATAAGTTAACAATTTCTTCCACTGCTTTCTGATATCGAAGTACATACAGAAGTTAAATTATTATTAATAGTTTCAGGGGAAGTAATTCATGCTTTCTAAACAATTGTTGTATAAAGAGAGTTATCTTGCTGGTTTTCTATAATTTCAGTTTACACTGTTGAAAATGTTTCTGCTAAGACCTCCATTATTACCTCTGCCCATTTCCCAGAATGCCATGCAGGTGGACAATCTTGTTCATTGCAGGCTTGTCTACGTTCTGGTTTCTTCAAATGCTTACACATTTTATTTTTGACCTGAACATTGTCTATGTTTTCACACCATACCCGACGTTTCTGGATACCTCCAGCACAGTCTCGTGAACACACACTCCAGTCACTGACCACCCATCTACAAGAAAAAGAATTTGTTAAGTCTATCACAGAGACAAGTTCCATATCCTTTGTACAACCAAACATGTATATTATGACCATGCCAAAAACAGCCAAAAAACTGACTTTTTTGCACACTGTCTTTCTGCAGGAGATTTTTAGAGCAATGTAGTCTCACTTCAGATGTGGTCTACAGCATAGATTTGACTGTATTCATGTCACCACATACTTCAATCATGAAAGCACTTATTACACTGTGTATTTAGCCAAGTTTTCTATATTTGTTAAGGATTATGTACATGAATTTCCAATGACAGAATATTTTAGATAAATGGACATCGTATATCTTTAAGCAATGAAATGTATAAAGGAAATTGATATTAAATGGATACCTGGTGGCACATTCCTCTCCAATACAAGGTGGGTCCAACTGACGGGCACTCTTCTCAAGGCCATTACAAGCTCGTAACTCACACACCTGTGTCGTGACTGGTGAACTTGTGTGACACATGCTCTCTGGTAATATCTTGCGTCCTTTTGCACTGCGACATGTCACTTTCCGAACCTGTGTGCCCATTCCACAAGACACTGAACACTATAAGAAAAGACAAGTAAATTTTAAACTTGCAAAAACTGAAAAAAAAGATGAAACAGTTATGTCAAAATAAAACTTTTTTCAAAACAACATTTTTTACTAAGAAATATTGCGTTAAAATTATTCACAACAACATAATTTCATTCCGTTTCGGAACCTTTACTTCAACAGTCCTTACTTAAGAGTCACATTGCAGGTAAACCGTCACAAAATCTATAACAAAAAAGAAATGCAATTAAGTTTTGAATCTTAATCTCTATACTTCAGAATTTGATACAGAAAATTAAGAATTTAAAACCAGTACATAAAACAACAAAGATTTTTTTCTTTATATCTATAAAGTCGGTGTTCAAACCTTTGACCAATCAGCCGCATGCCAGTCAGGTGGACACTCCTGCTCATTGCACCTTTGCCTTGTAACTGGTTTTTGTAGATGCTTGCACATTTTACGTTTTAATTTTTTATCTTTGGTTCGTGACAGCTTCTGTCGACAGCGAACACGGCGCTTTTGTTTTCCACCTCCACACATCTTTGTACAAGGCCTCCAATCCTCCGCTACCCATCTATAAGGACAAGAAAGTTCAATTACTAAATAATTGCTTAATTTTTTTTTTGTGTATTGGTGGAGTAATTTTCAGTCCTATTTTACCAGTTCAAGGATGAAGTGGTAAAATGTTTGTTTTTATAGTGTCACCCATATACAAAGGGCAATCTATTTTGATTCATGAGACACCTTACTTCCAAACTGGAAAACTTTGCTACCAGAAATCAGTAAGTAAGTAAGTAAGTAAGTAAGTAACGACTTTATTTCTAGAGGCTACACATTGGGTTTCCCCATCTACCATGTAGACCTCAAGCAGGAAAGTAGTAGCAATTCTTTAACAAGGTGGCAACTAACCTAAGTGAAAATCAGTTTGTATCTTAGAACAGAAATTTATTAACAGTCAGTTAAAGCTCGTAACACAAGTATTACCTATTTTAAGATGCTGAATGCCTGAAAACATGTCTTGGCAAAAGTTTGTTTTAATAAACATCGAAACAGCTATCTTAGACAATATTAATTTCATAAAGATTCATTTCTAATTAACATGACTTTGTGTTTTCATGGCTATTAATGAAGACAATTTAACATATTTGAGTACAACTCCCACACAACCATCACCATTCAGACAGCTATTAGCAAGAATAAATTGCCTTTCTAAAAAGAACAATGTCTAAATCTGTCTTAATAAGAATTGTTCATGACAAATATATAACTCTTTGGACAGAGATTAACTATATGAATAGAACATCACAATCTCATTTGTACTAGTATACCTCACTTATATTTCAAACAGTAATTTCTTTTTCAATTTCAATGGATATTTTTTTTATTAATTTCGTGACTTTCTCTGTATCTGTGAGGAATCAATTACTGATGATAAGCTCATGATTTTTATTGGAAATACCTAGAAATAGAGCAAAAGTTTCTAATAAACTTGATTGCACAGACAAAGTATAATTTTCTGCTGAAGCCACCAGCTGCGTCTCTTTTTTTCAGCAAATGAGCCGCACCATGAGAAAACCAACATAAAGCATTTGCGACCAGCATGGATCCAGACCAGCCTGGGCATCCGCGCAGTCTGGTTTTCAAAGCCTCTTGCAATTATAGAAACTGTTAACGAACAGCATGGATCCTGACCAGACTGCGTGGCTCAAATATAAAAGAAAAGTGAGTACTTCTATAACAATTGCCATTCTCAGATAAGAAACAATTTTTTCATATGTGCACTTTAACAGTATGCAATTTGAATCAATTCTCTTTATTTAGTTACTACTAAAATTAATAAGGAGATACTTTGAAAACACAAATGCAACCAATCAAAATAATATCTGACCTACTTGGACTAAATCTATTCATGAGAGGAAATGAAATATGCAATATCTCTCATGCACCCCCAATTCCAACCCGACTTAAGTAGAACTTTATTACACAGATACAATGAATGAACATTATGATCCTAAACAACAAGCAAATATAAAAAATACTTTATTCTTATGTTGGCTTCTCCCCTCCCCAACCCCATTCGCTACAACCCCTGTTATCTTGTTTTGTCTATTGAATGAATAATTATCAAGGTGTTTTTTTGGCAATTGTAACAAATAAAGCCGGTAAGAAACTACATGTATATAAGGGGTAAATTTAGTCAAAACATGAAATAAAAAGAAATTTGTTTGTTTTACATACATGTAAGATCAAAAGATCTTTCACTCAGGAACACCATATCTTACATTTTCACTACTGGCTACTCCACTGCTGAAGATATTGCATCTGGTATTCAACCATGAAAGATATTTGAGCTGCTCCATGTGAAAACCAACATAGTGGTTTTGTGACCAGCATGGATCCAGACCAGCCTGCGCATCCGTGCAGTCTTGTCAGGATCCATGCTGTTCACTAACGGTTTCTCTAATTGCAATAGGCTTTGAAAGCGAACAGCATGGATCCTGACCAGACTGCGCAGATGCGCAGGCTGGTCTTGATTCATGCTGGTCGCAAAGCCACTATTTTGGTTTCCTCATGGCACGGCTCATTTCAATCTTACACTGAAACAAACAATTATCCTCTATGTATCATTAAAGTACATTCTATCCAAATACAATAATACAGTGCACCCTCTGTATATGGGCTGACATTTTTTCCTTGTACAGTTGAAAATACATACCTAGGTTCACATGGCTGCTGGTTACAAGGAAACACGCCTGTTTTTGGTTTTTCAAGGTCTTCACAGAAGCTAGACTCCACCTCTTCATCAAAGTTACGGTGACATATGGCCGTCACAGATTTCATTCCTGTAAATTAAAACATACCCGAGTTACATATTAGTGTGAAGACTGCAAACTGAATGGTACTAAGATATTCAAGATCAAACTAGAAATAGCTTTAATTAAAACTACTTGAAGCATCAACAAAACTGCATACAATAATTACCTTAGTCAACTTCAGCAATGCAAATAACTTAATGTCAATTAGCAAACAGCATCTTTTTTTTATATTCCACAAAGTACATTTGATTCTTCAATACTTAAAAATTTTACAGTTTCAGCCAGAACAGCCATTTTATGCAGACATAGTTCATAATTTTTCAATTTTAAACATTCCAAGAAATTAATGTTTTCAAAATTAAGATAAATACTCTTACAGTATCAAAATGAAAATGTCCCACTTCCACTGAAACCTTACCTCCGGCACAGGGTTCTGAGCATGACTGTACTGACAAGCTCCATGTGTAATTATCTGGGGGTGGGGTAGATATAACTTCACTAGCAAGCTTTGGTAACGTGTACTCGTACTCTATACCTGGGTTGTGATCTTGAACCAAAATCTGCAGAGAAAATTTTGGTCAATGATGTGAATATTATGTGAATAAAAATGTGGATAATTTGTGAATAATGTGTGAATCAAGATGTCAAAGGTGTGAATAACAGAAAGACAGTTTGTGCCTGAAGAAAATATTGAGGTTATTCAAATCAACCTCTAGCCTGCTTCCCAGGAACATGGCCTTAACTAAGTTTGAAGTCTGAGACAAAACCTAAGAACACTAATCATTCAATTTGCCATACTTTTGTTAACAGCAAAGTTTCATTAGTATTATATTTGTTGTAAACAAAGTTATGGCAAATTGAATATTTAGTGTTCTAAAATTTATTTCCACTTTGTTATTGACAGATTAAACAGATTTTAAAGAAACTTTGTACAAATGTGCAGTCTGCAGTTACGGACAACTAATGTAATTTGTCAAGGACAGAACGAAAAGAAATTTTATAACTTATAGTCAACATCTAAATGTCAGGTTAAAAACACCGAAGAATACAGGCCCTGGTGTTTTAGGAGTTGTCAAAGTTATGGCCACAGTGGTGTATGAACCTGTGGTCTAAGGATTGGATGGTATACACTCTAGCCACTATGCCACTGCCTTAAAGCTGGCTCTTGTTCAAGTTTAAAAACCAGTAAATATCATATACTGATCTAAAATATTGTTTTTAATCAATTCACTTATTATAATATTAAATGTCTGAAAACATACCTCTAAGACCAGTTCCTGCTCAAGTGGCCCCTCAGCTTCCAGTGTTTCTGGCACGTTGTACGATCGATTATACTTGAATTTAGCACCAGCAAGGGTGTAAGTTCCTGGCCAGGCAACTCTCTGATGTCCATTCAGAAAATATTTACCAAATATATTCCTTACTGCTAGGTAATTTGAAGACAGTGACTTTTCTCTTATACGAATGGACCTCGCTGACTTTGGCAGAATTGTAACGGGGAAATATGCTGAAATGTTGATACAAAAATGTATGTATATCAAAGGCACTGCAGAGTTTTTCTGGTTATAAATTGATAACTTTCTATCTACACCTATACTGTTATGACTGTCTGACAAAAAACGGGTGTTAAAGATACTTTCTATATCAATAAAATATGATTAGACAGGACTGTCATAAACTTTGTTTCCTGTAAATACAGTTTGTTCCTGTTTACAGATCAATACACAGTCCAACAAGTAAGACAGAACACCACATAACAAGATTCTGCTTTAAGAATGGCCAAAGAAAAGGTCTGATCAGTTTGAAATCCCTCTAAAATGACCTTTAACTTAGCCTTATCCTGTCTCATGCATACATGAAAATTTCACACAAAACTCTTCTTTTACAAATGCTAAAAATCATGATTGATAAAAAGAACTGCCGGTTCTTATTTCCTGCTCCAATGGAAAGAATACTATGTGATGAACTTGGCTTACTGTTCAATTTGGGCTGTTCCAGGTATTCTCCCTGTATCAGCCTACATGTAGAATTGTCCCCATCACACACACCACACATATCATCATGTAATGTAGAGCCAACAACCCAGTCACAACCTACAGGCTAAATATAATCGAAAGAATACATGTTATAAAGACTCGTAGTAAACTGCATTTTCTGCATCAATGTACTTTCACAAAATTATTGTGACCACTGCCTCATCCTTGGAGTTGTTCAAATTGCTGATTTTAGATCACTTGCCATTCCTAACTTCTGGATGAAAATGAAGGGCACAGATTCTTGGTTACTGCTCATTCAAAGGAAAGAAACTGTTTAAAAATTTCAAACTAATAAATGCCTTGAATACAATGTCATAATCTCCAGGATTTTGAACAGCTGGAATCCTGCCAGTATTTTCCAAGTTGTAGATTCCAAATTAAAGAAACTGGAAAAAGCATGAATGTTTGGTGTGATTACTATAGTACCTGCTCTCCAAAACCAAGCCATTACTTGTCCAAGCTCATGAAATCAAGTTTGGAGTAAAGTCTAAAGCGAGGAGTGTTTCTCTGCACAATCCTGAAACTGAACAAGGGCAAGGAGCAATACAAGACGGGTCTCCTAAGTTAGTTTCTTGTCACAAAACCAGGGTTGTGAACTTGCCTATTAATGTGGGTAGGTACACTTACTCTACAATCGCCTTGTACACATATTTTCTTTTCATCTATCCCACAGTCCATTCCATCTGTTGCGGTATGTTTAATTGTGAACACGTAATCCGGGGTGTCAGCAATACAGTGAAGCTTGCAAGGCTCATTCTCTGTAAAAATATATGCAAAATTTGTAGTCCTTTTCCAAAAATTTAGGAGACTATTGAGTCATAAACTCTGCAAAATATCTTAACACTCAATATTGACTAAATGACCAGTATTGACCAATCGATTAATACTGACCCAACATTGCTTTTGACAAAGTTTATCAAAGAAGAAACCAGCTGTGCATAAAAACATTATCATGAAGCTAATCAGAATAAGGTTATTGTGGTATACCAAATATGGCATTACTTCTGTAGGAAACTGTTGTTGTAAAGTCAAATGAAGAAGAAAGTATCAATGTGAAATCTAAAAATAGTAGAAGAAAGTCAAGATGGTATACCATTATTATACAGTTTTTGTGGCTTCCACTGCAGATACCAGCCCTGGAATGGTTGTTTATTATAGGTGGCGCACTGTGCTGTGTGAAAGTCGTCTGCATCAACTGGGCAGTCTATCACGTTACACATTTTGAACACTTTATCCTCACCCAAGCAGGCTTTTCCTCCATACTGAGGTCTAAAATAATCAAAATGTAAACAACAATGAGATTCAAGCTCATCATAAACTGTTTTTCTCTGAAGCATTTTAAAGATATAGAATGTCTTTGCTAAGTTCCTTTCATTTGATTTATATGGATGTAATGCAATTTTTCAATCTTATTTCAGCTACGTTATGGCTGCCTTTTAACTTACTGGCTTCTATAAAAGCTACTATTTCTCCACAAGTAACTGACAACTTCCCAAAATTGATAAACAAGTAGAACAAAATGACTGTAGACGCATTTATTGATTTACAAAAATCCAATTGTCGCACTCACTACAAACGATCATCTTACTGGAGATTCAAACTTATAAATATTGCACCACTAAGCTACCTAAGAAGGCCTTTTCTTTAGATAATTAAAATAAACTTAGTATTTTAGGATATAATAATTGAGGTATACACATTATACTCTAGGTTGGGGTATATTCAAGTCACTTGTATTTCACAGTTTGGTAGCCATAGACGATATTTGTGTTAAGGATTCTTGCTTTGTGATTTGTTACACTTCTGGAGATAACGCGGCTTAACATTCAAAAGTGTTTTTAATTCAAATGCTGATCTGTTGTTTGAATATTACTGAAAAATAAAGCCATTGTAAGTTTTACCTCATTTTCAGAAGCAAACTATTAAGGAACCTAGAAAATCACATTATGTAGCCAAGATTTCATATTTCAGACTGAGGTAACTACACAAGATACTGCCAATATTTCTTACAGAGGTCTAGAGCATTCTCTGTCTCGTGTAATGATGCCACCCCCGCAGGTCCTTGAACACTCGGACCATTCCGACCAGCTTGACCATTCACCATCAATCGGCTTGGGACCTTCATTGCCGTAGTCTACACATTTCCCTTGCCTGCACCACTACAACATGAAATAGACAACATGATATCGCAAGCTGTTACACAAGAATATTTAAATTTATACACAGATAAATGCATCTCTTCAATCCTGGTTTACATTAATTAGAAATATGTCAATCATGTTTTACATTACACAAGTTGTATGTCAGTCATGCGTTACTTTACATTATTAAGGTAGTTCTGCACTTTTCGATCGATTTTTTTTCTACAATGTAGAATTTGATTAAACTCTGATTTTTCAAAACTTCAGAATATACCTAGAAAATTCAGCAAATAAAAAAGATAGGGTCGTGTGCTTGATTTTTTGTTAGACCGATTTGAAAAAATTAGATCTCACGCAATTTTTCATAATGGAAGTCTATGGGAAAATCATAACATTCATAACATTTTCGCGAATAGAAATATTTCTAAAATGTAGAATTTAATGAAACTTCCCATAGTTGTAAATAAACATAATACCTATAATGTGGTGAAATAAAATGTATAGGTCCGTGTGCTTGATTTTGAGATATTTGAAGATGATTAAAGTGAACCGCACTTTTCACGCTAATTTTAAGACATTATTTTGAATTTTTAACGTGTCAGATATTTTAATATCATATTTTAACTTTAGAAAGACAGTAACAGTGCCATTGTAATAAATTTACTGATAGGTTGCTATTCATTTATAAAATGAGTTTCATTTCCGTACGTCGAATCCAGGCTTTATTCCACGTTTTCCGGATAAATGACGTTACGCCATCACTTCCGGTTTATCAAACGTGCAGAACTACCTTAAGCAGCACATCAACTATGTTTTATACAAGTGCTGGCTTACCAAGTATTCATACAAGTGCTGGCTTACCAAGTATTCCTTGTTGAACACATCTTATATATTTATAAAGTCTTGTATATATCACAAGCATTATGTCTATCATGTTTCACACTACACACACATTATGTCAATATGCAATCATACATTGTGCTACAACATTATGTCTTATCACATTTTACATTACACAAGCATTATGTCTATATGTTTTACATAACACAATTATTTTTAACATTGCACAAGCATTATGTCAATCTTGCTTTACATAGCACAGGCTTACCTTTCCGGTACCACATGAAGTACCTTCTGCTGCTGGTAAGAACTTTGTCTCACATCTCTTGTTACCACGGTAACACCACAATGCTTTGCAAATATCCTGTTGGAAAAATGAAAAAATATTCTAATAGTCTAGATCTTTGGTAGAATATCTTTCATGAAGTAAAAGCCTACCAGTGAGTCTCACCTACTTTTGAAATATATCAGCAGTTTTAAATGGCTCAAAGAAATATTGTTCATGACATTAGTTTTAAAGAGGCGCAATATCTTCGTTGCAAAACTTGTGCATATTTCTTGACAAAAATAATTTAAATTATGTCATCAGTGACATCACACACCTAATATGAAATTTAAATATCACTATGGAAAAATACTGACATTCTCTTATAGTAGGTAAATGGAGATTAAAGATAAATATATTACTGACATTAAACCAGAATTATTTCCAAGTGAAATAAAGAGTACCTTTCCAAAGTCATAAGTGCAGAGCCTAGCACGACTTCCAAACTGCCATTTACACTGAATGTCTGCATTGTATAGCTCTCCTGGAAGCTTGTTTGGGAATTTCAGTTCCGCCACTTGTTTTGGCTCATCATCAAGACAATCAGATTGTGGAGTGCTGGAATGGGAATGAAGTAAGGTCAGAAAGTAGTGTGATACAGTCAGAATGAAATGAAGTTGGATAAAGCCATACTGCAGTGTAGGGAAAATGAATGATATTGTTTTCTTGTAAATTATGTTATTCTGCTAAAAACAATTCTCTAACTCTGAAGAAGGATAAGCAAAAAGTCTGAATTTCCTAACATGGAAATTTTTTACAGTGCAACATCAGATGAGCAACACTATTAGGAAGCTTGCAATTGGCTTGTTTTACAGATTACTGTACTAAAGTGTTCTGATCCAAATCAGCAGCTGGTCTCAATTAAAAACAATTAAAACATTTGAAGCTGGTCTATAACTAAGAAACTGGCAATTTCTGAAGCCCTGTTAACAACATATTTAGAAACTAGTTGCGAAAATATATTTCATATCTTCCTTTGTTGGGAGGTATTTGCACTTCAGAGGAGTTACTAAATAGAGGTTATATCATACTCACTTGAGGAACCTCATCAGGTAAGCTTTACTGCAGACGGACCAGTGGAACTGTCCATCTTTTCCCATGAGGGTGGGTGACATGATCTTTCCAGCTGATTCAGTACAATAGTTGCCCTCCCCATCATGGAACATACCAAAACTGAAAAGAAATTATTAGTGATTGAGTGTTTGGCATGAGCATTTTCTGGTACATACAGCTCTACCCAACACCAACCTCCGATAGCATCTTGTACCATAAGTAAATAAGATACTTGTTCTATGAACCAAAGAAACAGTAAACAGCAGAATCATCATTGGCCATTTTCTTCAAAAAATAAATATCATCCTGATCAATGGTACTTATAAGTAATGCTGGGGTGGGGGTGAGGTGGGGGTTGAAGAATGAATGAGATCTCATTAGTTATCATGAGATTTAACAGGTATTTCATTCTACATTCATGTGAGTTTCAGATCTGATATATTATATAAATCTTTCAATGCATTAAATACGTTTGTAAGGAAAGTGTAGGGTTGATGCCAAACGTGTAATAGTTGATGATGCCAGAAAAGAAAAAACAAAAGATGCAAAAAGTAGAGCTGATACAATTCTTCAAAACTTTAGAGACAATGCCATTTTTCAGAAAATAAGATGTCATGATCACATTTGCAAGAAAATCTAAGTAATGCTGTCTTTGCAAAAAAACATGGTTTTGGTAGACAATCCTAGTAAACTTTCTTTTTAAGACAATCTTAGTTATGTCCCTTTGATTAGCTGAAAAAGAGATATGCACTTATTGAACCCTGTATATCATAGTGCAGGAAAGTGAAATTCAAACATTCTTACTTGTGACCAACTTCGTGAGCTATGGTGAAGGCCGTAGACAGACCGGTGTCTTCATTAACTGTACAACTCCGTACTCTGTTACACATTCCTTCCATAGGTGCAAATCCTGAAACAACCGTAAAACAGTACAAATAAGTTATTAATTAACAACTTTATGTAAATAAAGTACAAAAGATATAATATAGTCTGCCAAAATTTTAGATATTCTATCAATGTAATATTGAATATCATTAAACTGCACATGCACATGTTTTTCAGAGAAAACTGCTTGTAGCAATAAATGTTTGTTTCACACAGCTCATCCATGCTACAGGCTTCTCTTGATTGCAACAATTGTGAGAAAAAAAGTTGAAAACCAGTCTAGCAATAAATTAAAGCTTGCCAACCAAAGATACAAGTGAACTGCTATATAGTGCAACCACTGCATAGCACCACTGCTGGGAATATTACTCCAATGCAATACTGTGAAATCATTAATTTTCATGGGGGACTAATTTTTCGTGGATTTCGTGTGCAAGATGTGCTGTATCTACCTTTGTAGAGAGGTGTGTTCTCTTAAGAGGTTATACTGCAGTCACCAACTTACCCAGCGTGTCACACGGAGAATTCTTATATGAGCATAAATCAAGTCCTGTAAGTAATATTGCATGATCGTGTTGACGCCCGTTTGCTCCGACCAGTACCGACTGCCACTGACAGAAGCTGTTCAAAGTGTCGTCTGCATTGTAGTCAATAGTCAACCCACGCTACAAACAATATTACAGTAGTCAATAGTCAACCCACGCTACAAACAATATACAGTAGTCAAGAGTCGACCCACGCTACAAACAATATACAGTAGTCAAGAGTCGACCCACGCTACAAACAATATACAGTAGTAGTCAGTAGTCGACCCACGCTACAAACAATATACAGTAGTCAGTAGTCGACCCACACTACAAACAATATACAGTAGTCAGTAGTCGACCCATGCTACAAACAATATACAGTAGTCAGTAGTCGACCCACGCTACAAACAATATACAGTTGTCAGTAGTCGACCCACGATACAAACAATATACAGTAGTCAGTAGTCGACCCACGCTACAAACAATATACAGTAGTCAGTAGTCGACCCACGCTACAAACAATATACAGTAGTCAGTAGTCGACCCACGCTACAAACAATATACAGTAGTCAGTAGTCAACCCACGCTACAAACAATATACAGTAGTCAAGAGTCAACCCACACTACAAACAATAGTCAATAGTCAACCCACGCTACAAACAATATACAGTAGTCAACCCATGCTACAAACAATATACAGTAGTCAATAGTCAACCCACGCTACAAACAATATACAGTAGTCAATAGTCAACCCATGCTACAAACAATATACAGTAGTCAATAGTCAACCCACGCTACAAACAATATACAAGTGCCAAATTTACACATTATTGTCAAATCATGTTCATTTATGGTGAACCGATTTCCATTAGTCCCTAGGTGGGGAGTATGTTCTCAGTGACTTTTTGATAAAGGACATTGTGAAATCGTTCGTCCTCCACCCCTGATATGTGGGGAAGTTGGCAGTTACTTGCAGAGAACAGGACTGTACTGGTACAGAATCAAAGAACACTGGTTAGGTTAACTGCCTGCCATAACATAACTGAAATACTGTTGAAAAATGACATTAAACCCATAACAAACAAAGAAGATTTCCATCAGCATATTGTATTGGTTTTGTGACAGTGCCAATCAATGGAATAAAATCCTAATAAATTAATAAAATTTTCAAAATAATGTTGTCTTTGGAATTTCCCATTTTATGTTTTCAGTAACTGTTCTGAACTTGAATCAGAGTTGGAAAAAAAATTAAATCATGAAGGAAGGCATTTGCCTCATCTGGTGTGATCTGAATATATAAAATACTATTTTACCAAAAGTCACTGGTAACTTTTAACATTTTGTTCTGCCCAATAAAGTGCACCAACAGTTATTGCAAATATCACCAAACTATGAAAGTTTTTGTATAAACAATTCTACCATTTCAACATAAAATTCTGTAAAATTTACAAACTCGTAAAATTTACAAAATCGTAATGCATGAAACTAGTACACAGTTTACAGGGAAAGCAATAGATAACAAAAATAGTATATATTCGAAATCAGATACCAGATCAGATCGTAATCTTTTAAAGATCATTTGATTTAATGAGTTTTCAAATGACTTATAATATTGCACAAAATATGAAATAGTACATTATTGCTCGAAATGACAGGTTTACTTATAAAAGCATCTTTAAAGGGATAATCTGTCTCACTTATTACAATAAACGTCTCTTTGTGGGCATACCCCCAGGTAACCGTGTTGTAAATTCAACATTCAGATGATATCACCGGCCTGTAAATTTTGTCACATTTTATGCTGCCATAAAAATTTGAAAACTAGAAACACAGTTTAAAGTGTCTTATAAAATCTCTTTTAAATGTCAAAAAAGTTTAGATGATAACGTTAATATTTGCTCTTTAATACAAATGTAACATTTAATATACGTCATATAAATACAAATTAATACGCATGCAAGAAAAAAGGGGTCAAAGAAGTATGTAAATATGCTTTACAAGTATGTCAGTTGGCTAATGCAAAGTTTATGTCTAGAAAGTGTGTACTAAATCAAAAATTTAATACTATTTATCATATGAAACACTGACCAAATTTCATTTACTTTTCTAGGTATTAAATAATATATACAGTTATTGAATGGCATTCATTCCATGATTCCTATTGTCTATCTGCCTAACTGCCGGTACAGACATTTTCTTGTTCTCTTGGCAACGTAATGAATGATTTCCATGTTTTAAACATTAATGAGCCGTGCCATGAGAAAACCAACATAGTGGGTTTGCGACCAGCATGGATCCAGACCAGCCTGCGCATCTGCGCAGTCTGGTCAGGATCCATGCTGTTCGCTTTCATTGTCTATTCCAATTAGAGAAACCGTTAGTGAACAGCATGGATCCTGACCAGACTGCGTGGATGCACAGGCTGGTCTGGATCCATGGTGATCGCAAACCCACTATGTTGGTTTTCTCATGGCACGGCTCATTTAATATTTTTTAGATCTAAAAATAATTTTCGCAAGACTTATTACTGATAAGCCTCTAAGTAATTTCCTACACTAGCAACCAAGTGCTCAAACTTCTGACTGTCCTTATATGGCATTGATGAACCATGTACATACCTCATCTCCTTCCAGCAGTATGAGACCAACCAGGACAACATCAATCTTGTTACCTAGGGAACCATCCTTAAATAACTGGGACAGCTGAAAAATACAGAATATCAGAGGCATATAATTATGTAAAACTTCTGAAGGTTCATAAAGGGAAATATAACATACTCATCTAAAAACTCCGTTAAGTTGCAATGGGACCTGAAGCATCAATATTTTTCCATACTGACATTCAATTTTCATATCGGGTGTGTGATGTCATTTGTGACGTCAGTTTCATGTATGGCGTCGCGTTTAAAAGTTCTTTAACAGCGATATTTTCAAATTCACACAGGCTTAATAACATATTTATATCATTTATATAAAAATTTTAAGTGTAGATGCGTATGTAATAAAATGATTATTAGATTTGTATCGAGAAATATGCACTCGTTCTTTCGTGGAATAATATTGCGCTCCTATGGGCATTATATTATCAATACTGACTAGACAGTACAGACCAGAATGACAAGCTATGAATTAGTAATGATGATAATAATTCAGTTCCAGATAATCATTTACATTAATTTTACTGTTAGCAAACTAAAGCAAATAATCAACTACATAACGTTAGGATGGCCAGCACATTTTTATACAATCTCGCCAGGCATACGTATGTTTTTGACAACACAGAAAATAATGTAAGATGACCTTCAGCTTTCCCGAAAGTAAAGAAAATGAAAGTACACAGGCTGAACTTGAAAATGAAAGTCTCATTTGCATTGGTCAATTGCCAGGGTTCACACGCAGGCGTCACCCCGTCTAAATGTATGCAGATGGACTTTTTTTATTTTGCCAATTTTCAGCACTTTCTTACCAACTGAAAATACCTAGGCTTTAGCACGACTTGTCAGTTTTTAATGTACGAAAATATATCTGCGCTTAAAATAAACACAAATCCCACAGGGGTCTGTACACAGCAAGGGTATATGGAAATATTTGGAACTTCGTCAAATCATTCAAAAGGTCCTTTTTGATGTTGTCCAAAAGAGTCAATATATGCCTAGGATGTCAGATATTTCCATATTTGAGAGCTACAGATCTAGACATTTCAGAAATAGTATCAAAATAAATTTCAAGTAATAAGTGTTGATTCTACGGAAGCGTGAAAGGGCCATCAGACGCTAATACGTTTTAATACGTTACAGCCGTGGAAAGGATATTAACCAACCAGGCATCTACATCTCACTGATAGTACAAAAAACACTCAATGCTCAAACTTAAGTATCTGTTTCATTTTAATGATCAAATCTGAGCCATTAGTCCATTTAATGATGCCATTAAAGTAACATAATTATATTGTATCACCTTGCCTTCTATCTGACCATTTTTGAATAGCAATATATGGACTTTTTTAGGTGTCATTGTATCTAATATTATACAGGAGAAGTCTAGTATTTCAACATTTCTAAAAAAAGTGTCATAAATTGGATAATTCTGCACTATTTTCCCTAACAATTGCAAAAATGTAGTATTCTAAAACTGGTAAGTCTGAACATTTTAACTAAACCCACCCAAAATGAAATACCACACCCCAAAAAAAGTGATAAAAAATTCATGTTTTTGTGCTATTGTTACAATATAATGATTTAACAAGACATAATGCATTGTAAAATAATCATCATACAATCACATAGTACCACGAAATAATTTAATTTCATGGGTATTAAATTTCGTGGTTTTGGAAAAAAAACAACAGCTGTCGTGATGATATGATTTTGTGGATTTTACCTAAACAAGACAAAAATAAATTAATGTGATTTTTTTGTCAGTAGGATTTAATTCAGTGGAATGACACAACCAAGATATCTACGAAAATTAGTCCCCGTGAATTTCAATGATTTTACAGTATTCTGCAATTCTTGGCATGTTAAGTAGTTAATTCTCGGGAGAAACCTCTGACACATTTATGACAGTTCGAATCAACCAGTTCTTAGAACAAAGACATACTCAGCTGTTTAGCATACAGGTATCATAGAAAAGAATGAAAAATTATTTCGACTGTTTTGCAAATCAACTTAAACTTATTGTAACTTTTATTTCATATGCAGGTGTATGCTCTTACGAAGTGGGCGGAAAAATGCACCTTGTTTGTATCAATATTATGAAGAAAATGCAGCAATTAACAGTTCTTCAAAGACATGTTTCACTTTAGGCAAATTCTTTTATTTTTAGCTTTTTAATGTGTGAAAAAAAATAAATGTTTGGTTTTAATTATAAAGAAAAAAATTCAACAACAGTTCTCACTCAATTCTTTTACTACTTCTAAATGCAAGACTACGGTATATAAAATACAATGAAACTGAATATTTTGCTCTATTTATGAATCAGTAGCTTTAAATTTGTTGAGATTTCTTTTATGTTTATTGAACCTACAAGGAATGACAATTATTTTTGACAGAATTATATTGTTTCTATTTTGGCTATTTATGTCTGTTTAAAATTATAGGAAAGATTTTAATTAATAATAAATCTTCTATTTATATATCACTGACTTTAAGATCTTTTTCTCAGTATTTGTCTATTTCTGTTATATTTACCATAATTTTATTAAGGATTATTCTCAGAATTGGTTGAATGAAGAATCTGAGATTAATGATTCTAAGAGAGGGTTGCTGGATGTCTGACTCTTTCCAAAAATAACTTACAAGTCCCTGTTGAAATCACCCTGGGTTATATATCCTCCAGATTGTAATTGTAATCTTATTGGGTGTAATAAAGATTCTATACTGTTCTGTTCTGTTTCATCTAAGGATCAAACTCAGAATCCTTGGAATGTTTGTTCAAGGTTCATACTATTCAGACAGGCAGACTGGGTCAGATTCTGGAAGTTCAGTTTGCAACATTATAAAACTGAGTTAGGAGACCACTCAAAGACTGCAACCTTGCCATTGGTCAATTTCAATATCAATATAAGAAATGACCAATCAGATGCTGGAGCTCTTAGACTGGTCGCCAAACTCCAAAATTTATACCTTTGTAATATGAACCAGTATTATGGTTTATCACATATCTGACATCGTAGGAGTGAAATAAAGCCAATACATAAATTTGATTATACACTAGTGTAATAAAGCTTTGACGTCAATGTTGTTTAAAGTATCGGAGACGTTTGTCAAATTGACTTGTTTATAATAATTAAAGAAAGTAGATTTTATTATGTTTCAGCTGGAAAAGCTAACCTGTGATAAAAAGAGTATTACATTTGTGACTTTCCACATTGTATTTACTAAATGAGTTGAATAAAATTGATGAAATGCTCGGCAAAGCCTCGCATTTTATTATTTTATTCAACTTGTTTAATAAATTCAATATGAAAAGACACTCATGTAAAACCCTCTATATATTATCACTGAAATTTTACACACCATCCTGTGAATTCTTCTGCCTTCATAGATCAGAATGTAAAAGGTAAATATGAAATTGATTTGAAATTTAAAAAGCAACATATTGATAGAAAACACTTGTTGAAAAGATGTTACTTGTGCAAAAATACAAAATGAGGTTATAAGTTGAAATTGCCTACCATATTGAATAATGTTAGTGTGTAAGTTGTGATGTTGGCATCGCCATGTTTATGGTACATGTTCTTGTCCACAACTACCAACATTTCAACCGTCTTTGGCGAGTTCATTTCTCGTAAAAACTTATATTTGTATGCTGCCCGCTTTTCAACAGAGTGAAAACTTTTATCCAGTGAGTTGTAATTTTCATCCTCAATGAGTACATTACTTTGTTCCTCAACTTCAACTTCTTCTGACTCATCTTCTCCCCTTTCCACAATGATATCTTTCTGAGCTGAAAAAAAAAAGAAATTTGTGATTTACTGGAATTTGAACCTGCAACCTATGGATGTGGGGTCAGACATGCCTCACCAAGGATTAAAAATCACGACCCACAATCTGTAGATCAGACCTTTCCCTACTAAGCTAAATATGTGGGCAAACCTCATTTGAGATTCACTGAAATACTGGACTAGAAAACTTCCACTCAAAAGCATACTGACATTGTTAAATGACAGGTGGGTGTCTTTTTTCACTCCACTTTCATTATCCCCAGTATTATAGATATGTTTTTCATCTCGCATAGCTCATAACACCTTTTATTGTTTACATTTATGAAATCTACCCTGCCAAAAAAAAAAATTGTAACAATAACAGAATTCTGTGCACAGCTGTTTCTGCTAGTTCATTGTTCTTCTGCTGCATAATTTTCACTTGGAAGATGATAATCTATGCCAAATCATTTCTTTTTATGAATTATAGCTTTGGGTATATCGGAAAGAACAGAGGAAGTCTATTCCAACTGGGTAGCTATCAGCGGCTGGTGTACGTCTGCTTCGCTGCTGTCTGCTGCAGTGACGGTAACTGTCTGGGTTAGTGGTTTGATTGGAAACAACAGTTTGGTCTAGTTATGATAATGTCTGTAAAGGGTAGATTTATTCGCATTACAGAATCCAAAATTTGGGTCAAAACATAACACTTTCAAACAGAGACCATTGTAGTTTCTTAGACTTCTGTTCTGCTGAAGACAAAAAAAATTTTGCCTATAAACAGCACCTTGCTGGGTTTTTTTTATCAAATGGTTTATATCTGATTTCACTCTGCTTTTCTGATGCCAGTGATAAACAGGAGTACTGGTATGTTACCAAAACCAAACATGACATATACCAGAATGAATTTTGATACTATTAAATAACAAGACTGTGTAACATTGTCCAGTAAGAATATCATTCTCAGCCTCACGCCTTCACCAATACAAGATGCCAACATTTGAAATGTCACTTTTTTGTTTTGTAACCTTTTTATACTGACATCACATAACTTCTCTTTGTGTTGTTGCTGGCAGCAGAATGAAAAAATAACATGGTACCAAATGTTGTCCTTGATTTGTTGTCATGTTGAAATGACAAAAAAACCCAGCTTCCATGGGGCATGATTAGAAAAATTACAACTCCATAGTGTGTGACATAAAGTTCTGACATGACAATTAATGTATGATATTAATACAAATACTGTATAATACATATATTCCTGACACAATAATCTTTTTCATTTCATGAGACGAAAAAATAAAGTATGGTAATAAAGCTTAATAAGGAGACAAACAGTCACGTAATAAGCGAGGCACATGTTCTTAAACAAGAGACAACCAATATAAAGAATATTAAAAGTGACACATAAAACTTTATATTGTCTATAATTTTAAAAGCATTGCTACTCTTTGGAGCATTTCAGAATATCATTGTACTTTTGAGGAATACTTCAGATTTAATTCATCGGGGCCTACTTTTTATGACTTTCATGGTTGTATTAATCCATGATTTTAAATCCCTAGGAAAAAATAAAATTCCAGTTTATTTTGTTTTTATAACTCTACACCCACAAATTCAATCTGGCCAAAAAACAATAAAATTTTATGCTAACGAAAATAAATAATTTCAAAGTAATCTAAATTTTTATAAAAAATCTGTGAACCAGTCGCTTTAAGCAGGACACACAAGAACAACAAAAGTCATATTGTTTTCCTGGGAAGTGATAATTATTCACAGTCTCACCGATTTATGATTCATATGTTATTATATTTCAAAAACATATATCTCATTTAAGATTTCATTCACGTTCATCCGCTTGTTATTTGTTCGATTCAATTAAAAAGAAAAAAAAACATAAAATTTATGAGGATGGTTTTCAATTAACTTCCAAAAATTATTCACAAATCTGCATGAAAATATCATGAGGGTTTGAGAAGATCAAGCCTATCATTAAAATTTGCATCTATGAATTTATTACCTCCCGATAAATGCAATATAGCATAATAGCTCATTCTCTATTCTATGCAAAGGCATAATTTCCGACTAAGGTTCAAGAGTCTGTTTCATAACAAACCGAGAAAAAAAAACAAAATCTAAGGTGAGAAAATATTAATCCGGGAAAGATGAACAATGTCAGTATCCAAAATTAACTGCCACTGTCTTGCGTTACCTAATATTCGAATTTTTATAATACGGTGCTACATCCACTGCATTTTGATAGATCAAAATATTTCAATCTTAAATATTCTTTTACAATGAGGAGCTGTTTTACAACTAGAGCTGCTTCTGAGAAAAGCGTATGTCTCCCACAACTGCCAAATCATCTGAGTTAACCATGCACCAAGACCTAAACTGCCTAATCATCTGACATGATTAGGTCTTGGGGCATAAATGACTCATATACTACTATTCACGTGATTAGTAGTATACGAGTCATTTATGCCCCAAGACCTGAGCGATTTTCGGTAATTCAAGGGCCATAATTCCAAAGTGCCTGAGCCAATTTGGCTAGTTATCAAACTTGGCTGAGGACTTATTGTCAAACACATTTTGTTTAAGTTTGGCGAAGCTCGGATGAGAACTGTTCCATTAAGAGCACGGACAAGATTTGTGACAGACAGACAGACACACGGACACACAGACAGGAGTAAATCAATATGTCTCCCACACCACTGTGCACAGGCACGAGTATCGGACCTGGGACAATAAAAATATGACCAGACTGATAAAAACCCCTGTTTTCATCCTAAATGTGTCCAAAATGAAAAATATGAAGTGAAATATGAGCCCTCTACATATGATATATACATTCTAAATATGTAGTGAAATATGAGCCCTCTACATATGATATACACATTCTAAATATGTAGTGAAATATGAGCCCTCTACATATGATATATACATTCTAAATATGTAGTGAAATATGAGCCCTCTACATATGATATATACATTCTAAATATGTAGTGAAATATGAGCCCTCTACATATGATATTTACATTCTAAATATGTAGTGAAATATGAGCCCCCTACATATGATATATACATTCTAAATATGTACTGAAATATGAGCCCTCTACATATGATATATACATTCTAAATGATATATACATTCTAAATATGTAGTGAAATATGAGCCCTCTACATATGATATATACATTCTAAATATGTAGTGAAATATGAGCCCTCTACATATGATATATACATTCTAAATATGTAGTGAAATATGAGCCCTCTACATATGATATATACATTCTAAATATGTAGTGAAATATGAGCCCTCTACATATGATATATACATTCTAAATGATATATACATTCTAAATATGTAGTGAAATATGAGCCCCCTACATATGATATATACATTCTAAATATGTAGTGAAATATGAGCCCCCTACATATGATATATACATTCTAAATATGTAGTGAAATATGAGCCCCCTACATATGATATATACATTCTAAATATGTAGTGAAATATGAGCCCCCTACATGTGATATATACATTCTAAATGATATATACATTCTAAATATGTAGTGAAATATGAGCCCCCTACATATGATATATACATTCTAAATATGTAGTGAAATATGAGCCCCCTACATGTGATATATACATTCTAAATGATATATACATTCTAAATATGTAGTGAAATATGAGCCCCCTACAAATGATATATACATTCTAAATGATATATACATTCTAAATATGTAGTGAAATATGAGCCCCCTACATATGATATATACATTCTAAATGATATATACATTCTAAATATGTAGTGAAATATGAGCCCCCTACAAATGATATATACATTCTAAATGATATATACATTCTAAATATGTAGTGAAATATGAGCCCCCTACATATGATATATACATTCTAAATGATATATACATTCTAAATATGTAGTGAAATATGAGCCCCCTACAAATGATATATACATTCTAAATGATATATACATTCTAAATATGTAGTGAAATATGAGCCCCCTACATATGATATATACATTCTAAATATGTAGTGAAATATGAGCCCCCTACATATGATATATACATTCTAAATATGTAGTGAAATATGAGCCCCCTACATATGATATATACATTCTAAATATGTAGTGAAATATGAGCCCCCTACATATGATATATACATTCTAAATATGTAGTGAAATATGAGCCCCCTACATATGATATTGATACATCCCAGTGTTTTGTTTATGTAATCTATTTTTAGCACAGTGTCAGTACCATTTTACTAAGATTTCTGCCAATACTATTGATGTCATCAATTATTTATTAGGTAAATCATTTCTTTACTTACTATTGCATTATTTTAAAGTCAGACTGTCATCATATTTGTTGTATTTTGTAAGTTATTGCATTTTAAATTGATTACAGTGCAGCATCCCTGTCTGGCTGCAGCCATTTTGCCCAATTGCATTCTGGGTAGTTACCCTTGACAACCTAGTAGAATTCCAGGAATTATTCCAACTGTCAAAACAATTCTAAGCTAAATTTCTTTAATTTAAGGAGGTAGGTTACCTTGTTACTTGGGTAAATTCAAATTAGTTGAACCGCAGCATCTTTTTGTATTTCATGTAATATAAAGTTTTAACTGCTAAAATCTCAGTTTCGTTTGTCTCTGTCCCTTCAAGTTCAATTTTTATCCCGGTTTGAAGAACATGACCCTCCAAAGGTATTTCATATTGAAAGAAGAAGGAAAATACGGATATTTAACACTTTTCAGTGTATTTTAATTTCATTGATATCCGTAGAAGTCAGCATAATCTATAATTTTACTAGTATGCACGTTAGCTTTCTAATAAAAGCTTAAAATGTATATGTCGCGGGGCTCGTGTTTCCATGGTAACGCATTTTCTCTCATTTTTAAACAACTATGTATAAAAATAAGGGTTTTCGACGGCTTCAGTGCCATTCTGTTAATGACCAACATGGAATATTTGGGTAATATTATTAGCAAAATACCAAGCACTATACATGGTACCCTATTTTTCTTAAAGTTTAAAGTAACCATGGCAACAGAGATGTTTAAAATGGCTTATATCTTGCTTTTTGTCGTAATTTTTTATAAAATAATATTGAATAAGAGTATCTTTCTAGTTGATGTAGCTTTAAAACATATTACTTCTAACGTAAGTTATATTTTCGTGTTCTCTGCATTTATTCAAACAAATTTCTAAGCTTTGAATACTTACAGCAGTACCCCTCGTCTGGCATTTTTCATGGAAAAATCGTTCAGCATGCTACTATTATTCTCATGGATATTGTTGAAATGAAAATAAAAAGCCGAAGCTGTGTTTCTTAAATAGACTAGTGTCAACGCTTTTGAATTTTACATTTAGATACATAGGTCACGGGCTTCGTTTCCATGGTAACATCAATTCTATTCAAGAAACCACAATTTTCTACTGAAATTTGAACAATTTTAGATCTTAGTTTTAGTATATAAGTAACAAATTATCAATGGAACCTGAAAAATAGGTATTACAAATCAAACTGCTAGATTTTTTATTTGAAAGTGGCCGTAACAAGTAACCTCTCACCCAACTATATTCCAAATAACATTGGTTACCATCATCCATTTTCTTACATTCCGCATAACATTTCAGTATAACTACATAAAAGAAGCAAAATGTTGATTATTATTCAGAGCAAAAGACTCATAAAAAATATTTCAGCAAGTAATGGTTATTTAAAAATAGTTTGAATAAAGAAAATGCACGGAATCACGTACTTTCAAGATAAAAGCTATTAATTTTGCGCGGTAACTGACACGTAACGTCATGACGTCAATGACGTCATTTTAAGGCAACATTGTTTTGAAGCATTTCTGCGGCAATTTATTCATTATTTCTGCATTATTAAACCATAACGCGTCAGATCGAAGACAGGTCTATGATTTGTTTTCAGAAGAATGAATATACAAACACATTTAGTTTGTCGTAAACGTCGTCGTAAATCGTCACGTTAGCTTCCGGTTGGACATGCGCACATACAAATATGAAGGTAACCTACCTCCTTAAGCAAAGGATCAGGGGTGACTAACTCAAAGGTCCCTTAAGTCCTAAGGTGGTCGTAACGTCACCTTTTCTTGCTCGTTGGGATTTTTTTTATTAACTCAATCTTCTCGTAAGATACGAGATACCTTAAGTAATGCCGTATCTTAACGGTAAAAAAATTGGTGCCTTATCTATATCGTAAATAGACAGAAAATTGAAGAAATTAAGTTTTGTTTAACTTTCTGATAATTTTTTTATTTATAATCTAGCTTTTCCAATTCCTGTTGTTTTTTAAATCGATATAGAGGTAATTTCCTAAAAAATCTGTGTTTTTTTTCGTCTGCCTGCAAGGCAGCTATCATTTCAAACCATACAAAGTTGCCTTAATACAAGTATTGAGCAATGGCATTTTATTTAGTAAAAAAACATAAGAGATACGATTATTTATGGATATTTGCAAAGATCTTCAAATGACCTCAAACATGCAAGTCACTTTTTGGATTGATGGTATAAACCTTCCGATGTTCATCAAAACAGTTTTTTTAAATCCCAACGTATATAGGAAATTTTCAGTCAATATTATATAAATTGATATTTCGTATGTTAGTTATATAATACTGATACTTTCTTCTGTCTTATATCATATATTTCGCTGTGTGATTAACACATCTATTTCGGACTCCTACTTACGAGGACATGTTTGAAGAAATATAAGTCGTTCAATTAAGATGTTCCATATTTTAATGTAATTTAATGTAATTAGCTAGTTCAGTGATTGATAAAACATTTCTGTTGCATATGCATATCTGACACGGTCAAAATAAATGTACTTGCCTAATGCAGATTTTGGTACTCCTAGTCCTACAGTTTAGTAAATAATTCACAACTGTCATTTATATAATAATTTCTATTGTAGACGCGCACTTTAAATGCCTACCGTGCTAAAATGTTGATTTATATCAACAAAAGTTTTACCACTATTACAAAAAGTGGATGACAGGTTAACATAATTTGATATCCTTTCATGATTCAGACACGTTAGTAAAGAGATTTTAGTAATCTTCAAAAGATTTACCAGATATACTGGAATACTGAATCAAGTTTAGCGGTCAAAAACGTTTACTGCATCAAAATGACAGTATATGTTATCGGATGCATTTGCATCATAATCTAAACACTACTAAATGCAAAAAGTGTCTACAATACTATGGAAAAAAATGGTCCGATGAAACTGCTTTTAAATGTAAATAGCGAAATGAATGCCGCAAGTTAAGTCTTTTTGCCTTTTAAGTTGCTTGGATCTCATTACTTGGTAATATGAACATAAGTTGCAGTGTCATTGCATTTGTAAAACAAAATGAGAAAAAAACTCTTGATAAATGCGTTCGAATAATATAAACAGACAGAAACCTTAATACTGTAAATGTACGGAAATTCAAATGATTGCAGGGGGGAAAACGTCTAATATCAACTAGAGATGAATGTATATCTACTTTCATTCCAAGAAGAGTAGAGGATTAAGTTTCCCGTCAAATTCTTCGACTTAAATTACTCAAATTTAGAATTTAAACCAACAACAGCAAAACTCATTCGGTCAGATGTGTTGAACCTAATGATAAATTCTTGCTACACGTTTACACATACCATTGCTTCAAAATTGTACGAGTATTCTATACGAATAAAAATTTATTTATTTATCATACTAAAAAAAGTATATTCGTGTAGTACACGTTAAGTCTTACAGCTTTAAATATATCCATAATGTCTGTCTCAAATAAGTTATGTCATACATTGTAGATACCAGTATAAACTTTGATCTTCACTTTTCAGTTTCAAATAAGCTCCAGTATTGTAGTATCAGCCAAGGATGAGGGTCAAAGGTGTTGCCCATAATTATATCAAAACAATATCTTAGAGCTTTTCGTTCGGAACAATAGATACGTCAGTTTGGGAAGTTTCTAGATTGGCTACTTAAAGATGTTTTTCACAATTATTTCTAGCGGACAGAATTTTTTTGTAACTTTGCATATTTATAGATTGGTGTAAGACAAGTTAAAATAAAAAATAAAAATGATAGGTACCCGTGCTTCTTTTTTCAAAATTTAAAGTTTATTAAGAACACCAAATCGGTATTTTTGTCTGAAGAAACAATACATACATGTCATAATAAAACTACTGCAAATAACTATTTATTCAAAGTTTCACTCTGATGTTACTGTTTATGCATCACAATTAATGAAACCGCTATAACTATGCATAATATGTCAACATATAGATATATTAACTCAGAAAAATTACTCTTGGCAGATGTCGAACGTATCTGAAACTGAGAAAAAAACGAAGTATTTCTTAATGATATGGAAAATCTAGGTAACAGAATTTTACCAAATTTTATATTATGTAAGCTAGAACTAAGACAAAAAAATCTAAACCAAAAAAATATCAACCCGTGCTTGTTTTCAAGAAAAATTAAAAAATATTCACTTCACCCGCAAAAGTATTTTTTCATTACCCAATCCACCTAAAAATTATGAACATTTTTTTCTTACAAAACAAATTGCACAATGTTATTATCAGTTTCTTAACCAATTTTCTTACTCACATGCGGAATAATGCTCCTTTAAGGTTGCATGCCTCTAGGTCAAATACTTTTTGGGATACGTGCTACACAAGCTTTCACATGCCATTTACATATATATTTGACCACGTCAATGGACATAAATCTTTTTCTACTGAGTGAAACCTCAAATAAAAGCACTGGTGCACAACTTCGCATGCTGAAATTAATTCTTGTGTGGTTTCATGACTCTTGGCGCATATGCATTTGAGGTACATGCGACACAAATGTTTAAACCCTTTATGTACAATTTGACTGTCAAGGGCCATAACTCTGGTCTTACTACGTGAACTGCGGGATGGGGCACAAAAAGTATAACAACATTTTTAGGAAGTCAAATTTGAACTTGAAGGAGATAGATCTACGTTAAGATTTTCTGGAATTTTATTTGACTTAGAGTCGGCTGCATCATTACTGGACGAAATAGTTTACTATCAAAATGGCTGTCCACAATGTATTCGATTCGAGCATTTCCTACGGCTACACCTCAAATAAAACACCATCACTTTTAAAGGTAAAATATTGATGCACGACCTATATTGTCAGTACATACGATATATATATATTTTTTTTTTGCGCGAGTGCGCTGCATATCTGACGATTATGCACTTTCGGCGGCGAATCCTGAACTTTACAGTGGTTATCTCTTACTGCGCGATTGAGCTGCGCACAAAATATTGTGATGAACTCCTTTAAGGCAAGTGGCTGCTTAATTAATACCTGTAGGTGACCGCTAATGCAGGATGCACTGTGTATACCTCTATCACAGTTCAACATTAAATGTGTGCAAAAAGCCTCTTTGAATCTTCATTTCATTCTATATCTCATCCCCTTAGCAAATTTTATTTATTGAATTTCTTTTTTTTTTATATTTTTATTGTCGAAAAATGACGATATGCCTGTCATTGTATGAAAGAAGAACTGTTTTCATAGAAAACTAATGTCCTTTTCAGCATGACAGCAACATTAGACGGAACTTTGATTGTAGGGAAAATTGTCTGAACATTTTTACATTTAATTTTACTCGTATGAGATAAACCAGGAGCTCCATCAAGAAGAATATTATACATTCACCTCCCAAAAAGTAAGTCCTTTGCTGCACCCGAGACCTCCATTGCAAGAGAGACACATTACAAATGAATCATAAATTACTATTAATACCAGGGGTTGACCACGGAGTGTAAAGAGTAATTTTTTCTTTTAAATAAAAACAGCGCACCAAAGTGTGTTTTTCATATCATATATCCTATTTTTCCTTGGGGGAGCCCCCCACCCCCATAAACCATCCTATGGAGGAGGGTGGGACACAACCTCCCTAACTAACCACTGTCGGCGCGTTGCCTTTACCATTCAAATTTACCTAACCTATATATACATATTGTGTATAATTTTGTCGCTATTGTATATATTCAATGCATTATTGGTCAGTTACAAACTGTTTTAGTACAATTACATAAGAACCTATTAACTTTTCCTGATCACAAATGTGGCACTTAACTTCTTTTACCAGAAAACACATTAGGGTGCCTTTTGTAAGCCATTAATTTCATACGAATTTCATTTACTGTTGGCTTATAGGCCCACTGGGCCGGGTGTTTTTTGATATGTCTGAAAATGGCGATAAATAATTATATCAACTATAATTATATCCTTTCCGCGGCCCTAACGTAATAAAACGTATTAGCGTCTGATGGCCCTTTCACGCTTCCGTAGAATCAACAATTATTACACGAACTCCATTTTAAAAATATTTCTGAAATGTCTAGGTTGCCGCTTTCAAATACGGAAATATCTGACATCCGATGAATATATATACTGACATTTTTAGACTACAGCAAAAAAAAGGACCTTTTGAACGATTTCACGAAGTTCCAAAAATCTCCATATACCCTTGCTCCGGCTACGGACACCTGTGGGATTTAATAAGTATTTTCTAATTGCTTTAGTTAAACTAAATCAACACAAAAATGAAGGAAATAATTACAGGTTGTTACATAATTTTTCCTTAAAGATAGGACAATTACAAATGTGGAAGATTCCCGTTTCATTTTTATGCACTTTTTTACGTTTACGGTATCGTAAGTCAGGCTCAACATACGAGGTTGATAAGGTATGCTTTGAGTTATAGAAATAGCGTTATCTTAGTGTTACCTTAACACTGTCGTAAATAACCTCGTAAATTCAGCGATACTGTAAGTTTCGAGTTAGCCACCCCAGAGTTTTTCAGGTAATAGTCATTTTATTTAGGAATTATACCTTTGATTTATGTCCAGTTTTCATGCAACTTAATTTATTTTAGTAGTTTAAACTCTGATTTTTATGATTTAACCATAGTTTTGGCTGTTCCATGTACACATTGTTTTGATGTGTACATTCTGCACACAGTTGTACATTCACTCAAGAGTTTGGTTGTGTGCACCCATACAGTTGGTGTGTGCACACATGTTTTTGGTGTGCACTTGGTCAGTATAAAAGCTTTTTGTAGCTCCATTGAAGGAACTCTCCAGACTTTGAACTTCAAGAGCTTAACCTATTTTTGGTAACTGCCAGTATTCTATTTTGACTTTAGAATTTTTCAAGACTTGATTATTTTTGGCTTAAGTAAATAACTTTTAACAGTAAAATAAGATTACTTTTAAGATTTAAGACTGAGGTTTATAGGCAAGCATTTGTTTCATTTAAAGATTCTAAATATTTAACAGTTTGTTGTTAACTAAGATGTTTTGCTGATACATTATTAGTATTTATTTAGTCAGTATTTTATATGCATTGTCTTAATTTTTGTTAGGGATAAAATAAATAAATTTGCAATTTAAATTTTTTTTGATCTTAGTGATTTCTTATTAGTGTTAAGTAGAACTTAAGTAAATCTTGGTAAAATAAGTAGTCTAACTGGAGTAAAATAGCCTTAGTGAATCGGCCACAAAGCAGAATTGTATTCGAACCCAATCTGTTCTTAACCACGAAACCGGAAGTCGCAAGCCTGCATGATAGTCCAGTTTTACGTAACCACATAGCCAGAGTTCGAGATCCCAGCCCGGTAAATCCTACTCAACTTCTCTTGCCGAACCACAACCAGTCCCGAAACCATCCGAGCTAGCCAGAGCGCAACACTTTCTTGGTGGCAGCGGTGGGATCCTTTCAAACAATTCAACAGAGAGGATCCAGAGATTCGAACACAAGCCTATAGACTAAGAAACGCTACCATGGACAGATTTTCTCCAGTTGATAGTGAAGGAGTGGTATACTTCAACAGAGGTCCCGGTTCAGAATCCCAAGGCAATCATCTCAACGATAGATGTGAAGATCCAAGCCAAGACTACCAAGCAGACCTACAGGATGTAGATCATCTTTCAGTGCATTCCGAGCCAGCTTACAGACCATTTTCGTTAAGAGATGCTGAAGTTAACACATCATTCCAACAACAGAACAATGATGAAACCGGATTATCATCAGATGTATTGAGTAACATCACTGGAGTACTAAAGGAGGTTGTAACAGAACTACGTAACATAAAGCAGTCTCAGACAGCATCATCTGAGAATTCAAGGCAACAAAGCAGTTTGAATAATATACCAACAACCCAGAATTATACAGATTTGCAAAACCAGTGTAGGCAACAGTACACTAGAGAACCATACAGTGCAGTTAGTAATGATTTTTCAGGTCCTGTTCAAGGCAGATTTATTCAAAGGCCATATCAGCATCAGAGTTTTCATGAACAACCGGCAAACAATTTCAACCGTAACTCCTATAATGTTCAAAGAATACCTGTAGTTGAAGAGAACAGTCAGTACCATATTGCCAGTGAAGTACCAACCAGTTCAAGTCATGGAACATATTACAATACAGCTATGCAACCCCAGTGGCAAAGACCTAGGATCAATGACAGCATACGAGTACCTGCTTTCTCTGGAAAAGATGATTGGGCAGTATGGATAGCTCGTTTTGAAGCCATCGCAAGTCGCTATGGTTGGACTGATGAAGAAAAGATAGACCAGCTATTACCTAGGATAGAAGGAAAAGCAGCAGAATTTATGTTTTCCCAACTGCAACCTAGAGTTTTATACAATTACAGAGAATTGGTTCAAGAGATGAACAACAGATTCATGGTCATTGAAACAAATAGGGCTTTTGCTGCAAAATTCAGCAGAAGAATACAAAAGGCTGGTGAAACAGCAGAGGACTTCGCAGCAGATTTGAAGATGCTTTATGATAAGGCACACGGCTACAGAGATAGACATATCCGAAACGAGGATTTGGTGAGAAGATTTTTAGATGGACTGAGAGATGATGAAGCACGATTCGAGGTAGAATATCACAAAGAGCCATCAACTATAGATGAAGCTGTTTTTCATGTAGTAAACTTCATCCAGACCAGAGGTTCTGTTGGGTATGATAGAAGAAATGGTAAATATGCCAGAAGGACGGTAGATAATTCTGATGAAAGGAGAGAAGCAACCTTCAGTGAAGAGAGGGCGTACCGGATACCAGAAAGGAAACAGACTGAGAGAAGGCCTGTGACTGAAATCGATAGTAATAAATCAGATTGTGAGTCAAATAACAACAGCCAAGAACAGGCATTGCAGAAGATACTCGAACGACTTGAGAAGCTAGAAAAGGCTAACAAAGCAGATACTGGTAGAAGAGGTTCAAACCACAAGAATAACACAGTTGAATGTTTCAACTGTCACAGAAAGGGTCATTATGCTAGGGAGTGTCCTGATAAACAAAGATCAGACAGAAAGATGGGAGGTCATAATCAAAGTAGAGGGAACCATACTGACTCCAACAGTCGTAGTGGGTCTTTAAACTACCAGGGACCAGCTCTTGTGGCCAAAGAGAGGTCCGCTTAGAGGAAAAAGGCCAGTGTGAAGACAAGATAGATCAGAAAAATAAAGAGGAGAGTAAGAAGAGGAGCCTTTGTGATGGAGTTTATGTGAAAGGTGCTGTTGAGGGTGTACCTTTATTGTTCACCGCAGACACTGGGGCTTCCAGAACCGTAATTTCCTCAAGAATTTACGAGAAGATTGCAGAGAATGAAAGACCACAACTAAGCAGGTCTATGTGCTTGAAAGGGGCAAGCGGGTCGCCTATTAAGGAGAGGGGAAAAGCTGAGTTTAGGCTTGAAATTGGAAAGTATCAGATCATCAGTGAGGCCATGGTGGCTGAAATAGAGGATGATGCTCTGCTGGGTTTTGATGTTTTGATGGGGAGTGAGAAGGGACCAGCTGACATCTTACTGAGCCAGAATAAGATCATTCTTGATGGAATTGAGATACCGACTGTTCAAGTTGGCAAGCACAAGAAGACTAGAAGGGTAGTCGTGGCAGATGACATAAGCATACCTGGTCAAGCGGAGTCGCTTATTGATGTTTATGTTGAGAGGGTGGAAGCTGATGACAGGGATGATCAGGCAGACTATGTGGTAGAACCTACAGACCATTTCAAGGACAGGTATCAGTTGATGATGGCTTCAACACTAGTGGACATCAACAAGGCTACCGCCTGTAAGGTACGAATACTGAATCCTTTTCCAACTGAAGTTACTCTGAAGCAGGATGCAGTGATAGCAACAGCTGAGAGAATAGAGAGGGTTGTTAGCATCATAGCGGAGGAAGAAATAAAGAAGAGAAAAACCAAAGCAGTATAAGAAGACTTGACGTACATAGCAGCAGTCCTAGAACCGAAAGGAATTTTACCTAGCTGATGAAGAAGCTGTTCCAGAACACCTCAGAGATCTGTATAAAAAATCAACAGAAGGAAAAATGGATTACGAAAGAAAAGTGTTAGCGGGACTTCTTGTTAAATATAGTGACAGCTTTTCCAAAGATGAGTGGGACATTGGAGTAACCAACTTAGCTGAACACCCAATCAACACGGGGATGCAATACCAGTCAAACAACGACCGAGAAAAGTCCCGTTAGCTTACGCAGCAGAGGAAAAAGCAGCTATTGAAGATCTAATGAAGAAGGGGGTTATACAGAAGAGCACTTCTCCATGGTCAAGCCCGATAGTATTTGTACGTAAGAAGTCAGGAGCCATAAGACCATGTGTTGACTACAGGAAGGTCAACGCACTTGTTAAACCGGATGGATTTCCACTGCCCAGGGTACAAGATTGTTTGGATGCGGTATCAGGTTCCAGTTTATTCAGCAGCCTTGATTTAACTAGCGGGTATTTCCAGATTCCACTTAAGAAGGAAGATATTCCCAAGAGCGCATTTTCTTGCAAATTTGGTCAATATGAGATGACAAGGATGCCTTTTGGTTTGAATAATGCCGCAAGTACCTTTCAGAGGACAATGGAGTTAGCACTTCAAGGACTGCAGTGGATAACCTGTCTCGTTTACATAGATGACATCATAATTTTTGGAGCTGACTTTGAAGAACACATTAGCAGGGTTGATGAAGTTCTTAGCAGAATAAAAGATGCTGGACTAAAGCTAAAGCCAGAAAAATGTCACCTGCTACAAACAGAAGTCATTTTTCTAGGACATGTTGTGTCAAAGGAAGGTATCAAGCCAGATCCTACAAACATCTCCAAAATAGTGCAGTGGCCTAGACCAATAAATGCCAAGCAAACGAAACAATTGTCGCTACAGGTTCTTACTATAGACGGTTCGTTAGAAATTATGCGAAGATTGCAAGACCATTAACAGAACTGACCAGAAAGGACAAAGCGTTTGTGTGGGATGAACACTGTGAAAATGCCTTCAATGCAATAAAAGAAGCTTTAATCAGTCCGGAGGTTATGGGCTACCCCATGGACAAAGGCGGAGTTTTTCTCTTGGACGTAGATGCGTCGGGATTAGGAATAGGAGCAGTACTACAACAAATACAAGGTGATAGGGAGAGGGTGATAGCTTATGCAAGCAGAGCCATAAACAAAGCAGAAAAAAACTATTGCATAACAGAAAAAGAACTCCTTGCAGTAGTCTATTTTGTGCAATATTTCCGTCAGTATCTACTAGGTAGACATTTCACAGTAAGGAGTGATCATCAGGCACTAGTTTGGTTGTTCAAGTTAAAGGAGCCCAGTGGAAAGATTGCCAGATGGATTGAGATCCTTGCACCTTTTGATTTCTCCATAGAATATAGAGCTGGATGTAAACAAGGACATTGTGATGCCTTGTCCAGATGTGAAAGTCCGAGAGATTGCACCTGTCATGATGTCGACACAAGTGAGTCATTAAAATGTGGTCCATGCAAGAAGTGTAGAAAGAGGGCAGATGATATGATGTTAGAGCTAAAAGGGACACAACAGCAACACATAGAAAGCAGGAGAGATCACAATGAAGATCAAGTGGAGCAAACAACAGAAGTTCGTAGTGTTACAGATCAAACGTCACAACCTTGTGTTTCAAAAGACATCACCAATCTGAGATGGATGTACATCAGCACTGCAGGCGAAATTGCTAACAGCAAGCAAAAGACACCGATATTGGACCAGTTTACAAGGCAAAGGTTCAGAACAAAAAGCCTAACAGTTCAGACATGGTGACAGAGAGTCCGGCCTGCAGACACTACTGGGTAATATGGGATAATTTACACCTTCAAAATGATGTCTTATACAAGGATTTCAAAAAATTGAATGGTACCGGGGAGTATAGGCAACTGATTGTACCACAACAGATGAGGAAAGAAGTTATACACCAGATGCATGATACCGTACTATCTGGACATCTTGGAACCAAAAAGACAAAAGAAAAGATTTCCCAGAGGTATTATTGGTTCGACATGAAGGAAGATATACGTCTTTATATCATGAGATGTGACATCTGTGCAGCTGATAAGCAACTTCAGAAACCTCCTAAGGCAGCTATGGGACACCTTAGAAGTGGAGCACCATGGGACACCTTAGCTATTGACTATCTAGGACCATTCCCGGAAACACCTAGGCAAAATAAGTACATTCTGGTGATGACTGATTTATTTACCAAGTACGTAGAGATTGTAGCTGTACCAGACCAACATGCAGATGATTGTGCACGCCGAATTATGAATGATTTCATCTCAAGATGGGGAACGCCTTTGTCTATTCACACAGATCAAGGGAGGACATTCGAAAGTAAACTATTTCAAGAGCTTTGTAAACTTTTAGAGGTGCGGAAAACTAGAACAAGTCCGAGAAATCCAAAATGTAATGGACAGACCGAAAGATTCAATAGGACACTTTTGAAGATGATTAAGGCATATATAGCTGACGAACAAGATGAATGGGATTTATATCTCGGTTGTCTCGCAGGCGCATACAGATGTACACCATGCGAATCTACCAAACTGACGCCTAACCTACTAAGTTTAGGCCGAGAAATTAAGCTTCCAGCGGATCTGTTATTTGGTTATGCTGTAAACTCTACAGATGTGCCATCATACTGTGAGTATGTGGAAGAAATCCGAGCCAAAATGATGCATGCTCACAAGATTGCAAGGCAATATCTCCAGTCAAATGCCAGGCGGAGTAAAATCCTCTATGATACAAAAACTTCATACCACAACTACAATGCTGGGGATGTCATATGGTACCTCCATGAGTCAAGAAAAGTAGGAGTTACGCCAAAGCTGGAAAAGAAATTTGATGGACCTTTCGTAGTTAAAGAAAAAATGTCAAATGTGAATTTTGTGATACAGATGAACAGAGAAGGCCAAGAGAAACTGGTACATCATGACAAGTTGAAACCGTATTTTGGTACAAATATCCCTAGATGGATTCAGAAGATCAGCAAGAACATCAAGAAGCAGCAGTCTCAGAAGTCAGTAAAGTAACAATGATGTCCTGTGCAGTGCTGTAAATGTTGTTATAGGCGTAGCTGTAGTTTATCGTAGTCTAAAGTAGAGTGCATGTATCGGCAAAACATGTGAAAATTATTGTATATCAATTTTAAGATGATCATCTGTCAACGAACCTCCATATCCATGTATTACTATTGGTCACATTCATAGAAGTAAAGTTGGTCAAAATGGATCTCGTTTCAGGTCAATATGAGTGAGAAGGTTCCTAGACGTGGCAGGCTATACAAGTGTTTACACTGTGAGAAGGCAGGAAAGGTGTACATAGAAGTGAAGTACAGAGTCACCGGTCATGTTTGGAAGCACCACTTTCCACTGTCAGATTCGCCGTTCTATTGCACCTTTGTGTTCAGGTCAACCACAGAGGAGGCACTTAGGAAACATGTAAAGACTTACCGAAGGCACGTTCTGATGCGCAAGGACATGGGTACAAGGGTCAATGATAATCGGTACCTAGTGTTTAATACAGCACCACGTGATTTGGTAGAAGGGGTTGATTACAGAAGGGAGACCTTGAGAGAATGTTTAGCTGGTACCTCTGCAGTCGAAGACCCATTGATGCTGGATCATGAGGATTACTCATATGAGAAGACTCCCGAAGAAGATGGTTTGATAACGCTACGTATTACTCCAGAGGTCCTTGCTGATTTTGTTTCTAGACCAAGACTGACCGAAACATCAGTAGTACCTCAGCAAACATTTCCTTTTCCTAGCTGCAGCTCATCAACAGTAAGCAATCCAGTCATGACTCAACCATTTATTCAGCAGCCACATCTTCCATTTATTGCCCCCATACCAAATACCGAAGTAGAAGCAAATACCACCACTAACACCATTTTAGCCAATGTCAACGAAACCGTAACCAGTAACCAGTTCTCACCCTTTAATTTCCTAGAGGCACTCTGCTCAACGCTACTAAAACAGCAATGACCACCACTATGTCCACACTGCAGACACCAATCTTACAGCCACAAGCAGAGGAAAACATTTTAGACCAGATACTACCAAACCAGGAGATGAGTTTTGGAAACTTAGATTTGCCCCTTAGCATTCCTATCCCTGAAGTCGCCCGAAGCTGAACCACAAACAATGAAAGATGAAGAAACACAGACAGAAGAACCGCAACGGAAAAGGAGAAGAACGCAAGATCAGGAAGGCGAGAGTAGAAAAATTGGAAGAAGCTTTAGAGAAGATCGTGTCATCAGTTGAATCCAACAGAAGAGCTATCCAGGGAGTAAGAAGATCAGTAGATCAGGTTACAGATGTTTTGGGTGTACTGCAGAAGGCAATGGAAAGTATCCGGGATGAGATTAGGAATGGTAGGAGGGAACAGGAGAGAAGAGGTGAAGGTACAGTCAGTTATACAGATAGACTAAGTAAAACAGAAGACGACAAAAGACACAACAGGAACGATAACAGACAACATAACAGAGATGACATACCACGCAACAACAAGGAGGACAGACGACACAACCCAGGAGACGACAGATCATATAACAGAGGGGATGACAGACAACAGAACCGAGGAGATGACAGATCATACAAGGGAGACGACAGACTGCACAACAGAAACGATAGACCACACAACAGGGAAAACGACAGACAACTCAACAGTAACGACAAAAAATCAAACAATGAGCAGTCATACAAACACAACAACAAAAGACAAACAAGCAGAGATGACAGAGAGGATAAGGAAAACAGACCCGCATTAAAGTCTGTAGTGAACAAGAAATGAACATTTTACAAGCATTTGCAGTCAATCCAATTTACATTCATGGACATTTATAGACAACATTGGTCATTTATATGTAACAGTTTAACGAAAAATGGATGGACCATGACAGGCAAATATGGAGCTGGCGATCTTCAAGTTCGAAGCAACGTATCAAAACTTTGAGGCATATTGACGCTTAAATCGCGACAAATCCTGGTTGTCGATGAGGAAATTTCATAACAGAGATACATTCATGGAACTTTTATAAACAGTCAGTTAAACGGAATTACAAACTGTGCTTCTGTGAATATTAGTAAAGTGTGATGGACATTCTGTGATATATTATGCTTTATAAGCATAATTCCGTGAAAATGAAAACAAAGACTTTGAAGTTATAGTTTATCTAAGTTAATATTTGTGTGTTTAATGATAGACACTGGTGCTACTTATTACTTAATAATATAGCAGTTTTACATGCTTCCTTTAATATTTCATGTTTAATGTTTAATAAATGGGATTTTTGAAACTTAATGTTAAAGTAACTGTTGTTAATGGTTAAATTATTTGTTCTATTCAATTTGAATTTAATATTTGTAATGTTAGAAGAAAGTTAAATTGATTTTACCTATTTGAATTTTTTAAACTGAAGATTACTTTAACTTTAAAGGTAGATTTTCAATGTTTAAAGGGACAGTGGTAAATTTTTACACATTTTATCAAACTGATGTACTTTAATCATTTTGCTTAGTTAACTTTTATTCTTAATGTCAGTTGGAACTTTGACATTTAAAGAGGGGAGTAATGATACATCCCAGTGTTTTGTTTATGTAATCTATTTTTAGCACAGTGTCAGTACCATTTTACTAAGATTTCTGCCAATACTATTGATGTCATCAATTATTTATTAGGTAAATCATTTCTTTACTTACTATTGCATTATTTTAAAGTCAGACTGTCATCATATTTGTTGTATTTGTAAGTTATTGCATTTTAAATTGATTACAGTGCAGCATCCCTGTCTGGCTGCAGCCATTTTGCCCAATTGCATTCTGGGTAGTTACCCTTGACAACCTAGTAGAATTCCAGGAATTATTCCAACTGTCAAAACAATTCTAAGCTAAATTTCTTTAATTTAAGCAAAGGATCAGAGTTTTTCAGGTAATAGTCATTTTATTTAGGAATTATACCTTTGATTTATGTCCAGTTTTCATGCAACTTAATTTATTTTAGTAGTTTTAAACTCTGATTTTTATGATTTAACCATAGTTTTGGCTGTTCCATGTACACATTGTTTTGATGTGTACATTCTGCACACAGTTGTACATTCACTCAAGAGTTTGGTTGTGTGCACCCATACAGTTGGTGTGTGCACACATGTTTTTGGTGTGCACTTGGTCAGTATAAAAGCTTTTTGTAGCTCCATTGAAGGAACTCTCCAGACTTTGAACTTCAAGAGCTTAACCTATTTTTGGTAGCTGCCAGTATTCTATTTTGACTTTAGAATTTTTCAAGACTTGATTATTTTTGGCTTAAGTAAATAACTTTTAACAGTAAAATAAGATTACTTTTAAGATTTAAGACTGAGGTTTATAGGCAAGCATTTGTTTCATTTAAAGATTCTAAATATTTAACAGTTTGTTGTTAACTAAGATGTTTTGCTGATACATTATTAGTATTTATTTAGTCAGTATTTTATATGCATTGTCTTAATTTTTGTTAGGGATAAAATAAATAAATTTGCAATTTAAATTTATTTGATCTTAGTGATTTCTTATTAGTGTTAAGTAGAACTTAAGTAAATCTTGGTAAAATAAGTAGTCTAACTGGAGTAAAATAGCCTTAGTGAATCGGCCACAAAGCAGAATTGTATTCGAACCCAATCTGTTCTTAACCACGAAACCGGAAGTCGCAAGCCTGCATGATAGTCCAGTTTTACGTAACCACATAGCCAGAGTTCGAGATCCCAGCCCGGTAAATCCTACTCAACTTCTCTTGCCGAACCACAACCAGTCCCGAAACCATCCGAGCTAGCCAGAGCGCAACAATATGTATGTTCTACTGTAGAATGTACATATGTAGGGGGCTCATATTTCACTACATATTTTTCATTCTGGACATATGTGCCTGTGGATAACACAACACCCTAGGAAACTTTACTACTCTAAATAATGCAAAATATAAGTCGACGTAATACCTGTCTTTTGAGCCTCAAAAAGAGTCTGATGTTTGGAATCAAGGACCGATCGCTTGTACAGTTTATGGGGCTGACCGATGAAATCAGACGCTCCATGCATTGCTGACAGATTGACCGGCTCGATCAAGTAGTCATCTCTCTCAGTACGTATCATCCCATTCTAAAAATAGAAACTAAAATTTGTAAGGCATTGATGATATTTATTATTCATGATTTAACAACTTCTGTAAAGGACCTGAAAAAACGTGCTTGTAGAAAAATTACGATGTTAAAATTGGCAGATCCGAGAAGTGTCCCTTGACAATAACTAGTTTTGCAGATTTATTTTTTACATACCATCACATAAACACGTCACAGATTTTACAATTATTTTAATTTATTTTAATTGCAATACTTGAAACATCTGACTCACTTAAACATGCTTTTTTCTCAAAAGCCCAAGAATTTATTAACATTAACAGTGCATTTAAGCATCTTGTACAAACATTATTTATTTGCTCTGTACTTTCTGCAGCTTATAGAAGTAAATAACAACTAAATTTTTTTAATTTTTATAAATGGAAATATAACATTATCGGGACCTAACCATAATGTTTAATCCTCTAGAACGCGTTAAGAAATCATTAAGAAGATTAATAGGTATGAAAAGCATAAATGAAATGCACCTGTTTGAAATTGAAATACAAAACCTGCAGATAAGGACATTTAATAAATTGTACAAATTGACTTGCTAAAATCTTTATCAAGGAATAAATCGGTGATTTTGATATGTTATTGACAGTTAAGATTTTGAAAAGCCAGCTTAAATTTTTTAAATACTGATGCATATCAAATTGATTTTTAGATTACAAAATGAAGAAGATTTTAAAATGAAATAGCAATAATTTACACATAATTAAATATTTCATTTTATGATTTTACAACAGAAGAACATAAGCTAAGAAATTCATTCATGAAATAATCTGTAATTTTCTTTGATTCATACTGTATCATGATTTTTTTCTATTTCCATGTCAACAGTTGCACTCAAAGAGGTAGTGACGTTCATCACCTGTTTATCTTTTTTTGGCAAAGTGCGCATTTTCTTTAACCACATTCAATGTTATAATATCAATATACAAAAAATGTTTCAGAGTTAAAAAGAACAAGAATACAGTGAAAGAGGCAGGTAAAAAGTGTCTACATCATTGCTGCATTTTAAATTGATAGGGAGATAAATCAGTATATACTGAAAAAAAAGTTATGGAACTTGTGCTTTGCATTTCTTCTCATTTCTAATCTATCAATATTATCAAGTATCAATGAACTCTGTTTGGTATTGAAAAAGTTATTGATCTGGGAATTATGATTACCTTATTATAAAAGGGGAGAAACTAAATGGATTATTTAAGGAAAAGTTATGGTTCTTGAAATATGCCAATGTTGTTTTACCCGCATCGTGGAATGACTTGTCTAAATGCTTGGGAAACAGAGTTTCTTCAATCCATGTATGTCCATAGCTACCCCCCCCCCCCCCCCCATCAAAATGTTTAAATCTTATGTTAATTCTGCTTTTAATTTTCAAATTGATGTGTGTCCTGAAAATTTAATCATCTATATTTTTCTTTAAGTCTTTTCTTTTGATAATTCAAGCTTGCACACAACTCTATTATCCTATAACTTCATGACTCACATGCAGACGATGATACACTAAATTAAAACACAGTCTTTAGTCATCTGTTCTGTTTTAGGTGAAAATGAGTTTTCTCCGCATATAATTAACAAATATATTAATAAATGAGTCATAACATAGTCTGTCAAAAACGTCTTTCATAACTACAAACCCACCAAAGAAAAAAAAAACAATGAAAAAACTACGTTAATTTGATATGTTAACTTTTCAAAGGTTGTAAATAAAAGACATGATTATTATATAAAGTTGAATTTCAAAGACGGTTTAAGTACAAAAATGAAACAATATTAAAATGAATCGGCAACATCAAAAAATAAGGGACGGCCGAACACAATACAATCTTGTTGTTGAATCTTTGGATCGGAGTACTTTATAGATGCATCAAACTATAAATATTAAATATACCGCAGTAATTCATCAAAATTATGTAAATTTGGAACATGATTCATTTCTTTTAGGATAGGCACTTCCAAACGGGGATACTTAAAAAGAGTCATATTGATGCAAATACTAGCTTTTGTTTTCTGAAGGGAAAGCTGAGCATGCAAAAAAGTTTATTAATAAAGGCTGTAGATGCTTGCTTCAATTTAAAACAATGCTATTTAATTCTCTATGGAAAAGTACCAACAACTGTTTGCTAAACTTTTGGATCTGCGACTTTTAAATTACTTACAAGCTTTCTCTAAATTTTCTGTTACATCATAAACATGATGTCCTCGATAAATTATTACTCTACTCTTGAGTTACAAAATAGATATTTTGATAACTGCTGAAAGTTGTTAACAATAACAAAAGAAATCTTCAATCGGAAGATGAAAGACACTTTCTGAAACATTTTACATCATTACTAATGTTGCGGAACCATCAAATACCTTCTACAAAATCATCACTTCTTATGCCATACAACTTCTGTGCATGCACAAATTTAAATTAATATTTTGTAAATCAAGCATCTTTTAAGTTCATACATCATTTATTTCTTTTATATACTTGTTTAAAAGCTTTCCCAACAAATACAATACTGTTCATAAATTGCACTTTTATATGTTTTACTGATTCATCAAAAATAATTTATAGTGAGTTCAGTAACCTATCTGTGTCTGTGGCAGACAACACATTTTTAAAGGCAGACAGCACGTTTTTAAAATGTAGACGACTTAATTTTAAAGGAAGACAACAAATCTTTAAAGGCAGACGACACATCTTTAAAGGCAAACTTCAATTTTCTTCTTCCAAAAACAGTATTTTTTGTTTTACGTGTATAAACAAATTCAATTTGTCTGGATAATATAGGCAATAGCTTTATAATTTTTGCTTATATTGTGAAAAGGGCACCATATGAATTCAACATTGGATCGTATTCACAAAAGTTTTATTTTCGTTAATATTTAATTGCAAACAGAAAGACACACATTTTGCGGTAACATAATAAGTGAATTTTATTGTGATTGTTAAAATATTCATTTATAAGAAGCTGGATTTATAGTTATATTCATAGGTGGGGGACCCAGCAGGCAGAGTTTGAGAGTTTTTAAGGGCCAAGTATTGTTCAATCGGTGCTTATTGTATTTGACATAATTTGACATGAATGTCATACATAATGTCATAAATAATGTCAAAAAATTAGAAACAACAAGAACCTCTTGTTGTTTCTAATTTTTTGACATTATCTATGAAGAGGACCATAATAGCCATTAAAAGCAATTTCTGAGGAGAAAAAGTTTTAAAGTCTTTCCATCTGGTTACCATGACAACCAGAATTCTGCAAGGAAGACCTAGATTTGAAGGATTCTGAACTGGAACCACCAAAGGAATATTCCGGTGAAGTTTGGTTGAAACTGCAAGCCAAAAACTTTGCCTAAAATGACTGCACCAGCTTCACCAACTCTTTCTCCCTCTGGACACACACCCTTACCATATTAAAGATAAAACTGGCCTCTTAATCAACATCTTCACATGGTATTTAAACAAAATGTCACTCTAGAAATTGTGCACAATAATCAATATCACACAGGAAAGTTTGGACAACCCCAACTATATAATCTGCAATATATTCTATAATATTCTATAATGTGTTTTTTTTTTTACGTTATTGACTGACCGGTTTTATGCAAAGAGAACATTTACATTAAGATATTAATAATTGAATAATCAACAATAGACCGAATCAAGGAACAGCAGACGGAATATTAACAACAAGGTATAGAACCTGCCTTGTGAATCACTGCGCTCCTAAATAGACATTTAAAGAAGTATTAATGTTTTCTGTCAACTTCTCTGTCTATTCATTACATCGAGATAGATGGTGCATAAAACAAACTGCATAATTTATTACTATAAGCACCTAAGAAGGCTTTGTAATTGTCTAACAAATTGAGAGTGATAACATACATAAAGCACTAAACTTGTCCCAGTTATGGAAATTTGTTTTGCTGTTGATGATTCATATAATTAGCATAATCCTTAAAAACTAGGTAAAAGAAGGTCATTGTTAATTTTAATAAAAATGTTTGTTTAACCTAGTCGGTTAAAATGAGTCAGGTACAAGGAGAGTCTCTTCAGCGTATTCTTTCACAGACCTCATTATTTGCTTTTTAAAAACTGCTGCATCAGCAATAAGGAACAAAATTTTCTGCCTTAAGGGACAAAAGTAAAAACAATCTACAAGACAGAATATGGCTGCAAAAACACCACGAAATATGACTTCTTAAAATCAAGAGACTGGAAAGGTCAATCCGGTGATCCATGAAATAAAAGGTATTAATCTGACAACCCATTAGGCCAGGATAAACTTATCAACCCATTAATGTACCAACCAACAAAATAGGAAAGATTAACCTATGGGCCTATGATGTATTTAAGATTAATATACAAACCTATGGGACTGACACAATAAACCTATGGATACAGTAATGATTAATGTACCATTAGTAACCAACCTATGGGAAAGATTAATGTACCAACCTATGGGACTGAAACTATAAATCTATTTCTATATACACGAAAGGGTAATGAACCAAATCATCAGACATGAAAGAATGATCCCCTTGATACAGGAAAGTGTAAAGAACCAAATTATAAGACATGAAAGAATGATCCCCTTGATACAGGAAAGTGTAAAGAACCAAATCATAAGACATGAAAGAATGACCCCCTTGATACAGGAAAGAGTAAAGAACCAAATCATAAGACATGAAAGAATGACCCCCTTGATACAAGAAAGAGTAATGAACCAAATTATAAGACATGAAAGAATGATCCCCTTGATACAGGAAAGACTAATGAACCAAATTATAAGACATGAAAGAATGATCCCCTTGATACAGGAAAGTGTAATGAACCAAATCATAAGACATGAAAGAATGACCCCCTTGATACAGGAAAGTGTAAAGAACCAAATTATAAGACATGAAAGAATGATCCCCTTGATACAGGAAAGTGTAAAGAACCAAATTATAAAACATGAAAGAATGACCCCCTTGATACAGGAAAGAGTAATGAACCAAATTATAAGACATGAAAGAATGATCCCCTTGATACAGGAAAGAGTAAAGAACCAAATCATAAGACATGAAAGAATGACCCCCTTGATACAGGAAAGAGTAATGAACCAAATTATAAGACATGAAAGAATGATCCCCTTGATACAGGAAAGAGTAATGAACCAAATCATAAGACATGAAAGAATGACCACTATAATACAGGAAAGAGTAATGAACCAAATCATAAGACATGAAACAATGACCACATGATACAGGAATGAGTAATGAAATGAATTTATGAACTCCCATGATATGGAGGAAAAGTATGAGACATGAAAGAATAACCCCATAATACAGGAGAGAAATGAGCCAAACCATGACAATGAAAGAAAGACGCCCACAGTACAGGAAAGAGTAATAGGCTAAACCATGAGACATGAAAGATTGACCCTCATAATACAGAAGAGTAATGAACCAAACCATGAGACATAAAGGATTGACCCTCATAATACAGAAGAGTAATGAACCACACCATGAGACATGAAGGATTGACCCTCATAATACAGAAGAGTAATGAACCAAACCATGAGACATGAAGGATTGACCCTCATAATACAGAAGAGTAATGAACCACACCATGAGACATGAAAGATTGACCCTCATAATACAGAAGAGTAATGAACCACACCATGAGACATGAAGGATTGACCCTCATAATACAGAAGAGTAATGAACCAAACCATGAGACATGAAGGATTGACCCTCATAATACAGAAGAGTAATGAACCAAAACCATGAGACATGAAAGGATTGACCTCATAATACAGAAGAGTAATGAACCAAACCATGAGACATGAAGGATTGACCCTCATAATACAGAAGAGTAATGAACCAACCATGAGACATGAAGGATTGACCCTCATAATGAACCAGAAGAGTAATGACCAAACAAATCCAATGAGACATGAAGGATTGACCCTCATAATACAGAAGAGTAATGAACCAACCATGAGACATGAAGGATTGACCCTCATAATACAGAAGAGTAATGAACCAAACCATGAGACATGAAAGATTGACCCTCATAATACAGAAGAGTAATGAACCAAACCATGAGACATGAAGGATTATTAATCCCATAAATACAGGAAACAGGAAGAACCAAACCATGAGACATTAAATAATGACCCCATGACATGGGCAAGATTAATGAATGATGTAGAAACCTTTCAACTACAAGCCCATGATACATGAAAGATTTGTGGAGCAAACATGATACAGGACATGATGTAAGAAAGATTAATGTACCAACATACTGTCTCTTTAATATTAACCTAGAGAAGAGAGATGTACCACCCAAGTCCAAGCTTTTGTATTTTTTTTTAATTTAGTATACATTTTTTTTAAAAGACAACCATTTTGCATTACACACAAAACAAGATAGAGACATCATTAGCTTCTAGAAGAGATCCCCTGTCGAGCAGAAAGGCAGTGTCATATTTATTCATTAACAATATATCGCAATTACAGGTAGGGGGTCCTACAAATACTCTCTGATGACATCTCTTGTTTTATACCATGTCTATAATGAATTTAATGATGAATACAAGAACGCTAGCAGCTGTGTGCATCTAATTTACTGCATTAACACTGGGTCATTTCAATAAAAAGAAGTGAACATGCCGTTCCTTTCACGCCCACCTGTATTAAGAATTTTTTAAGAGTTATATTTCTTAAATGATACTGAAACTAGCAGTTGGGATACACTGTGAGCAGCACTGCATTTTTTGGCAGAGCTTTTAATTTGACACAACACATAATCATATTTCATCTTCGAATTCTCCTTTGCCAAGAAAAAAATTCTCTCTAACTACGTTTAAATGACATTCCCACCTAAACCACATCAACCACCTGGATAGGTCTTGTCAAGATCTTTCCAATTCTACAAGTCACAAAGGGCTATGTCCTGGTCAAATAGACACAGTGTGTATGTGTTCCGCTGCTGCATCTAGTTCCTTACTTTTGAATTTGCATCAGTGACAACAGGTCATGTAAGTGGTGTAACAGATTTATTTTCAGTACTCCTGCAGAAATGAATGCAAATCTTTGCTTCAGCATGAAATAAATGAGCCGTGCCATGAGAAAACCAACATAGTGACTTTGCGACCAGCTTGGATCCAGACCAGCCTGCGCATCCACGCAGTCTGGTCAGGATCAATGCTGTTCGTTTTCAAAGCCTATTGCAATCAGAGAAACTGTTAGCGAACAGCATGGATCCTGACCAGACTGCGCAGATGCGCAGGCTGGTCTGGATCCATGCTGGTCGCAAAGCCACTATAATGTTGGTTTTCCCATGGCACGGCTCAAATGTAAAGTGAATCAATAAAGAAACAGATGCAATTACTTAGTTTTGCACTGAGGCAACTAATTACCAAACAGACTATGTGATGCTTATACCCTGAAGTGACCACATATCAAAACAGGCTATAGAATGATGTTTATACTCCGAAGAGAATAAATACCACAACAGACTACAGAATGATGCTAATAATCTGTAGTAACTTAATATCAAAACAGACAATATGATGCTCATATTCTGAAGTGACCAAGTATCAAAACAGGCTATAGAATTATGTTAATACTCTGGAGTGAATAAATACCAAAACAGACTATAGAATGATGTTAATACTCTGAAGTGAATAAATACCAAAACAGACTATAGAATGATGTTAATACTCTGAAGTGAATAAATACCAAAACAGACTTAAGAATGATGCTCATACTCTGTAGTAACTAAGTACCAAAACAAGTCTAAAACAACTAAATACCAAACAGACTATATGATGCTCATACTCTGAAGTGACCAAATATCAAAACTGGCTATAGAATGATGTTAATACTCCAAAGTGAATAAATACCAAAACAGACTATAGAATGCTGCTAATACTCCGAAGTGAATAAATACCAAAACAGACTACAGAATGATGTTAATACTCCTAAGTGAATAAATACCACAACAGACTATAGAATGATGCTAATACTCTGTAGTAACTAAATACCAAAACAGACTAATCGATGCTCATACTCTGTAGTAACTAAGTACCAAACAGTCTGAGACAACTAACTACCAAACAGACTATATGATGTTCATACTCTGAAGTGACCAAATATCAAAACTGGCTATAGAATGATGCTAATACTCTGAAGTGAATAAATACCAAAAACGGACTACAGAATGATGCTAATACTCTGTAGTAACTAAATACCAAAACAGACTATATGATCAATGCCCATACTCTGAAGTGACCAAATATCAAAACAGGCTATAGAATGATGTTAATACTCTGAAGTGAATAAATACCAAAACAGACTACAGAATGATGCTCATACTCTTTAGTAACTAAATACCAAAACAGACTATATGATCAATGCCCATACTCTGAAGTGACCAAATATCAAAACAGGCTATGGAATGATGTTAATACTCTGAAGTGAATAAATACCAAAACAGACTACAGAATGATGCTCATTCTCTTTAGTAACTAAATACCAAAACAGACTATAGAATGATGTTTATAATCTGAAGTGATAATGAAGCAAGTAACTACCAAAGTGAGGCAGATCTTCTTCATGAAGATTTGAAATATAAACTTATATCTGCAGTCCTCCACCTCTGATTCATACAAGGAAGTTGTAAGTTAGTTGCAGGGACTTGGTCAGCAATGGTATGAAATATAATTCAAAGTACATTTGTTGAATTAAGTCGACTGCTTTTATGTAACTCAAATACTGTGAGATTCATGTTTCCTTCTTAGTTAACTCCCTTCAAGAAAATTTTCTTTGGAATTTTGTAATGTTATACTATATGGACCACGAAAATGCACTTAGGGGAAGAAAACCAAACCTATAACATGAGCCTTACAGTAAGTCAACAATAAATGAAAATACAGTTTTGCAAAGGTGAGCTATTTGGTTTACTTCAGGTGTTAACTTGTTCTCAACATTTATTAACGTCCAAACACATTATGACCATGTCTTCATTATGCCATAACATGTTGCAAATATTTTTACATATTTTTTATGCATGCTGGAATGTATGACTGGGGATCCAAAAATGTTGTCTAAGTGTTGAATATTCATGGATGTGCAAGTTTACATCCTAATGGTTGCATTCTCTCATGGAGCAAAAAGAAAGAATGCCAGACACAAGTCTGGGTGTTATTTTTTTTAAAAAAATATCTTCCTGTTCTATTTAATCCCTTTTTAATGCTAATTCACTTGCTTTTTTAAAAAGGTCGATTTAAATTCTTTAGTTTGATCTGACATCATGCAAGCGGTTCAAAGTTTGAACCCAAATCTGTCATAGTGAATTTTTTTCTCTTTAATTTAGCTATTTTTCTTGCATGTCTATAACCATTATTTCATATGGCATTTTTAATCTTGATCTTGCCATCATTAAGGTTTAGGAGTATATCATCAAAAGACAGAAATAAACTAACAACATCTTTACCAAAAATTTACCTGTCCATTACATCCATACAACTGGATACTTAAAATATTCTCAAAAAGTTGTTCCCCTTCAAAAATGAATTCCATTTGTAAAGAAATAAAAAAAACAATTGTTGAAAACTTAATGTTCCACCTAGTTATGAGGAATTTCAGCACTGTTCCACTTAGTTATGAGAAATTTCAGCACTGGGAAATTATTGCAAATGCATCATTTTAAACAAAGATATGTAACAGTTCTTTGAAAATGGTGAGTTTTTTAAGGGGCTGAACCGTTGGAAAGTATGGCCCCTTATTGCAGTCCTTTTCCAGAATTCAATATATATATCAGTAAATTGACAAACTGTATTGTAGAGTAATATACATCTTTTAGATGCTGTTCAATTTTCATTCCTTCTATGATTTGGTGTTATTTAAAGCTTTTTTCTCAAAATATCTGGCTATGCATTAAACTCTGTCATGCAAATTGAGTATCATTAAAAAGGGGGTACAACTCATACTGAAATTTCTAGCATTTATTACCAATCCATTCACCTTAGCGCTAAATTAAATCTAAAATTTTCTATAGCAGTTGACTCAGTTAAATTTCAAATTTCTCATGCAGTTTTTCCTATCATAAACAACAATGATATACATAAGAATGTGAATGTAATTTATTTCTGTTTTCCTTGAACACCTGTCCCACACAAATGTCAAGAAGCATATAAAATGATGATCACTCATGTCACTATTACCCACATCACAATATGTAACCCAGTTATCTGCAATCACTCCACATAACATCTAACAAGGCATAATCGATTAATCAGACTAAAATATTCCCTCTTTAAAGCAGCTCCCTCACGACTGAGGTGAACTATTTAAAGATATACTATCCTCATTTTTCATTGAAATATTTTATCATTTGATATTAACTTAATCCTCATCAAATGTATGTAAAGGCTCACAATGCCTTTGTTTAAAATGTGGCTGCCACGTTTTCCATTATGAACATAAAATACATTAATTTCTTGTTAAATGTTATTTCTGATAATTTCTTCTTTCAACATTTGTCAAATGTTTGAATACTGCTGAATATACTAGAATGTTTAATTGAATCTATTGTTTTTTATTACCTCCCTTTATGGCTCTATCTATAACAGTTCATGTGCAATATTAAAAGTAGTGCTTTTCTAACCATGTAAGTAAGCATTGAAGCTGTATTTGGAAAGCTGTTTCATCTATTTTTAAGAAAATAAATTTAAGCTTTATGGACCTTTAACTTCACTAAGTATATAAAAGAGTTGCAGTCACAGTTAAATGTCATGTAGTAACAGCAATCACAATTTAATGTCATGTACTAACAGCATTCACAATTAAATGTCATGTAGTAACAGCATTCACAAGTAAATGTCATGAAGTAACAGCATTCACAAGTAAATGTCATGTTGTAACTGCATTCACAATTACATGTCATGTAGTAATAGCATTCATAGTGAAATGTCATGAAGTAACAGCATTCACAGTTAAATGTCATGTAGTAACAACATTCACAGTTTAATGTCATGTAGTAACAACATTCACAATTAAATGTCGGGTAGTAACAGCATTCACAACTAAATGTCATGTGGTAACTGCATTCACCATTAAATGTCATGTAGTTAAAGCATTCATAAGTAAGTGTCATATAGTAACAGCATTCGCAATTTAATATCATGTAGTAACAGCATTCACAAGTAAATGTCATGTGGTAACTGCATTCACCATTAAATGTCATGTAGTTAAAGCATTCATAAATAAGTGTCATGTAGTAACAGCATTCACAATTTAATATCATGTAGTAACAGCATTCACAAGTAAATGTCATGTAGTAACAGTCAACAGCTCTGTAACTTGTATGACAAGTGTGATTTGAAAGAAAGTAAATAATTTCTTTTAGAACAAGAATCACATATCTAAACAAGAGGGTCATGATGACCCTATATCACTCACCTGTTAAATGTGGCCTTTGAATAATCAAGATAAACATTCTGACCAAGTTTCATGAAGATGGGGTCTTAAATGTGGCCTCTACAGTGTTAACAAGCTTTTCCTTTGATTTGAGTGGTGTCCTAGTTATTGACCGCACATGACCAAGTTTCAAACATGGCCAAGGAATCATCAAGATAAACATTCTGACCAAGTTTCATGAAGATAAGGTCATAAATGTAGCCTCTGGGGTGTTAACAAAGCTTTTCCTTTGACTTATGACCTGGTGAGCTAGTTTTTTACCCCACATGACCCAGTTTGTAACTTGGCCTAGAGATCATCAAGATAAACAATCTGTGCAAATTTGTATCAAACCAAAGCTTAAAGGGCCAAAATAGAAAATTTTACCACTTTCACGGGCAGTAACTCTAGAACCCATGAAGGAATCTGGCCAGTTTTCAAAAGGAACAGAGGTCTTATTGTGACTTAAGTTGTGTGTAAGTGTAGTTAAAATCAAATGTAAAATGTCACTTTTCTGTTCACAAGGTTAAATTTAACAAATTTTGGCTCTTTCAGGGGTCAATCTGGGGCCGTAACTCCGGAACCTATGATTGGATCTGACGGATTCATCGCTGAATCCAAGATCTATTGTTGTTAAAGATATTTTGCAAATTTGTATCAAATCAAACCATAAATGAAGTCTCTATATGGCTGCAAATGACAAAATAGCAAATTTTGGACCTTTAAGGGGCCATAACTTGAATCCATGATGGAATCTGACCAGTTTTCAAAAGGAATTGAGATATTATGCCAATACAATTTGTGTGTAAGTTTGATTAAAACTTATTGCAAAATGTGGTCTCTGTCCTGTTCACAAGCCAAAATAGCAAATTTTGTCCCTTTAAGCGGCCATAACTCTGGAATACATGAAGTGATCTGGCCAGTTTTGAAAACGAATCCAGATATTATGCCAATACAAGTTGTGTGCAAGTTTGATTTAAATTGATTGCAAAATGTGGTCTCTATCATGTTCACAAGAAATTGTGGACGGACGGATGGCGGACAGATATACGAAGGGCGATCACTAAAGCTCACCTCGTCACTATGTGACAGGTAAGTTAAAAAAAAACAGTGACAATATATTTTGGGAAGGGACAATTCTTGTGTGCAGGTACAGGAGCAGAAACCAATAATATCTTATTTTAGGCCTTTTAAATTTACAAAAATACATAGATCTATGTCAATGAGTCAAAAAAAATAAAAATAAAAAAAAAAAAAAATAATTATACCTTTACACTTTGCTCACTAAGACATAATTTGTCAGATATAAGGAAATCTTGTAAGAAATTAGTTAAAATGTCACTTATGTTGATGACATGTAAAACAAATAGCAGAAAATTGTTATATAACATTTTTCTAAACACAAGAGTAATGATTTTCATGAAACTTTATGAAATAACGGAAAATAATAAGGAGCTTTGTTTTCAAAACGCAATATCATGCCCCTGGGTGTATGACCAAAGATGTTATTCTTTTAAAGTTTTAAGTTTAAAGGTGAAGATCATATGAAGGTCAAGGTCAAATATATATAGGTCAGTTTGAAGGTCTTTTCACTGGGTTTGTTGAGTGTGAGTATGAACTAAATTTGGCCATAGGACTAAAAATTTTGTGTATTACAGCTTTAAGTTTGAAGATGAAGGTCATATAAGGGTCAAGGTCATTTATATATAGGCCAGTTTATAGGTTTTGCAACAAAGATTGTTAAATGTGAGTCTGAACTAAATTCAGTCATTAAAGTGGGCTGTATGCAATCTGGTTCAGTGGGTATGAGAACTGTCTCAGTTTAAGAGTGCTGCAGTTTTCTCATTGGCTAATTTCAAAATCTGTGCTCAGTAATGACAATCACATGCCAGACTTTTGAGACAGGTCTCCAAGTTGAACTGTTTAATTTAACAATTTTAATTCAGAACATTACATGCAGCTAATGAAGAAATTGGCATGATATCATTCATACAAAAGAAAAAAGTGAGACCAGCTGTATAAATTAATGCAGTTTAATTCAGAAAAAAAAACTTTAATTAAATGAATTCTACCCCACCTGAACATTCATTGACTTTTATAAACTTAAAGTTTTTGTAGTTGCCACACACTGTGCTTTTTAATCATTCAAAAACAACAAATAAAAACGCTTATTTATTAAAATTGATAATAATAATGATATATATATAATTGTGCTAATTGGCCATGCTGAATAGTTAAAGCAGAGACAATCAATCTGTCGAGCAACTTACAAAGCAGGAGGGCAAAAGATGAAAAAACACTAAGACAAAGCTTTTAGACCACACATCTGTATTTTAAGGTTATAAGATACCAACCATATTCAGTTAACAATTCAATAACTTCAATTGTAATGGTACTTTAACCCCTTTGATAGAAATTGCTTCCAAGTTATAAAATTGGGTTTGGAGACTGATCTTAGCAAACAGCCATGCCATTGGTCAGTTTGAAAAAAATGTTCAGAAACAGCAAATCAGATGCTAGATATCTGAGACTGGTTTCAAAACTCAATTTTAAACAAAGACTGTAAAACAGAGACTGGGGACCAGTCTCAGAATGCAGCCATGCCATTAGTCAATTTCAAAACTGTATTCAGGTTTAGCCAATCAGATACTGGAGGCTTGAGACTGGTCTCCTCATTCAGTTTTATTATCTAAGAGCTTAGAGCTCTGTTTAAACTACAGTTTTCAAGACCAGTCCAAAAATGCAACTATATCACTGGTCACTTTCAATTGTGTGCCCAGAAATAACCAAGTTTTGAGACTCAGTTTTATAACCATAGAGCCTAAAGCTCAGTTTTAGCATCTACAGTTCAGTTTCAAAAACTTAAAATTGATAAGGACATTGATTTTTAGATGATTAACAAAAGCTCTGTTTAAATAATCTTAGTGTCTATTTTACTAATTTAAAAATGTTTTATTGGAAGCTTCAGTTTGATGATAAACAATTTACAACATTACAAATAACCTAGGAACTTCTATAATGTTTTTCTGCTCAAGGTTACCATCAACCTTAAGACATTAAATGTTTTACGTCTCAAATTCTGACAATAGGCTGTTTGCTCAGCTAATTTTTTTTCGATTGTACTCATTAAAAAGATAAAGAAGTTAAAAGCATTACATTGTAAGTATTATTTTGCATAGAACATAATGCTAGAATGTCAAACACTTGGAGAGGTCTAAAAAATTAATGGATCTGTTATTGAATTTTACAATTCAACATATAACAAGCAAAGTGGGGGTTATTTTTTAAATTCTGACTGTTACAATTCAAGAAATTAGGTTATGAGAAAACGGGGATATTAAATTAATTAGATAATTACATTTACACACATTAAAAATTCCTAAGAATATAAATTTTTCTACTGCAATGCCATACCTTATATAACTTAAGTACAACTGATAGAATGTCAAACTAAATAGCATCTTTAATTGACAGAATGTTAACCTATACAACTTGAGAAGTGTAACATCTATAATAACTGACTGAATGTTAACCTATATATCTTAGGTATGCAACAGATTGAATGTCAAATTATACAACTTAAGTACTAGCGCATCATACATAATTGTTGAATGTCGAACTATATAATGTCCACAACTGAAGAAATGTCAGCCATTATAATTTGAGTAAATGACAGAATGAACTGCTCCATAAGACATAAAATTGCCTTAACATTGCCATTATTATGAATCCAGTAAATCTATATCACACGAGTATTAGTGGATAATAATCTTCAATTTTATTACTGCAACATTCTACATTGACTTCAGCTTCATTTATATTTTCTTTTACAGCAACATTCTTTATTGACTCCAGCTTCATTTATATTTTCAATTTCTTCAACATTCTATATTGACCCAAGTTTCATTTTTATTTTCTTTACTTCAACATTCTTTATTGACTTCAGCTACTTCAGCTTCATTTATATTTTCTATTACTTTAACATTCTACATTGAATCCAGCTTCATTGATATTTTCTATTACTTTAACATTCTACATTGACTTTAGCTTCATTTATATTTTCGATTAGTTTAACATTCTTCATTGACTTTAGCTTCATTTATGTTTTCTATTAATTTAACATTCTACACTGACTTCAGCTTTATCTATATTTTCTATTACTTTAACATTCTACATTGACCCGAGTTTCATTTTTATTTCCTATTAATTTAACATTCTACATTGACTGCAGCTTCATTTATATTTTCTATAATTACTTTAACATTCTACACTGACTGCAGCTTCATTTATATTTTCTATTACTTTAATATTCTATATTGATTTCAGCTTCATTTATATTTTCTATTACTTTAACATTCTACATTGACTGCAACTTCATTTATACTTTTTTACTACTTTAACATTCTACATTGACTGCAGCTTCATTTATGTTTTCTATTACTTTAACATTCTACATTGACTCCAGCTTCATTTACATTTTCTATTACTTTAACATTCTACATTGACTTCAGCTTCATTTATATTTTCTATTACTTTAACATTCTACATTGACTCCAGCTTCATTTATATTTTCTATCACTTTAACACTCTACATTGACCTCAGCTTCATTTATATTTTCAATTTTTTCAACATTCTATATTGACCAGAGTTTCATTTTTATTTTCTTTACTTCAACATTCTTTATTGACTTCAGCTTCATTTATATCTTCTATTACTTTAACATTCTACATTGTTTCCAGCTTCATTTATATTTTCTATTACTTTAACATTCTACATTGACTTCAGCTTCATTTATTTTTTCTATTACTTTAACATTCTACATTGATGCCAGCTTCATTTATATTTTCTATTACTTTAACATTCTACATTGACTTCAGCTTCATTTATATTTTCTATTACTTTAACATTCTACATTGATGCCAGCTTCATTTATATTTTCTATTACTTTAACAATCTATATTGAATCCAGCATCATTTATATTTTCTATTACTGCAATATTCTATATTGACTTGAGCTTCATTTATACTTTCTATTACTGCAGTATTCTATATTGACTGGAGCATCATTTATATTTTCTATTACTGCAGTATTCTATATTGACTGCAGCTTCATTTATACTTTCTATTACTGCAGTATTCTATATTGACTTGAGCTTCATTTAAACTTTCTATTACTGCAGTATTCTATATTGACTGCAGCTTCATTTATATTTTCTGTTACTGCAACATTCTATATTGACTGGAGCTCCATTTATATTTTCTATTACTGCAACATTCTATACTGACTACAGCTTCATTTATACTTTCTATTACTGCAATATTCTATATTGACTGCAGCTTCACTTATACTTTCTATTACTGCAATATTCTATATTGACTGCAGCTTCATTTATATTTTCTGTTACTGCAACATTCTATATTGACTGGAGCTTCATTTATATTTTCTATTACTGCAACATTCTATACTGACTGCAGCTTCATTTATACTTTCAATTTCTTCAACATTCTATATCGACTGGAGTTTTATTTTTATTTTCATTACTGCAACTTCTGCTACTCCAGTTTCATTTTTATTTTCTATTACTGTAACATTCTTTATTGACTCCAGCTTCATTTATTTTATTCTATTACTACAACATTCTATATTGACTGGAGCTTCATTTATATTTTCTTTACTGCAACTTCAGCTACTCCAGCTTCGTTTTTATTTTCTATTACTGTAACATTCTTTATTGACTCCAGCTTCATTTATTTTATTCTATTACTGCAACATTCTATATTGACTGGAGCTTCATTTATATTTTCCTACGTGTGAAACAAGAACACTTCTGAGACAGGTGCTGTATTTTAATTTAAAAGGTAATAAATATTTATATAAAATTATTAAAGAACACTTACAAGAAACAATGATGTTGCATAAAAAAGTGAGAAGTGTGCCGTGTCAGTCAGTGGCAACATAAAATTGAAAGTTTGTCAATGACATATCAATATTTAAACACAAACGTAAAAACTTTTATTTGATAATCTCTAAAATTGTCAATTATCATTAAAAGAAGTCTTCTACGTAGGGGAACAATATGAACCCATGTCTTCAAAATTGCGGACCTCCTCTAGGAAATTTGTATCTATAGAATACCTGACTTTCAGTGACATTGATGGATTAGCAAATCTATTATGGGATTTTGTAAAAAAAAATATAAATTATTATGTGTTAAGTTTATTCTTTATCAGAAAAAGAGATAATGAATAGTTCTTCATTAACGATTCTGTCAATCATTCTGTAAGACGGCCCTATAATCATTAAATGAATGCAGATCAGGTGTATTAATTTGTCAATCATAAAACACTGTGTTATGAATATTTAGTTGGAAGAGACTAGAAAATATTAAACCACATTTCCAATTGTTATGGTTGTATCATTAGCCCTAACTATTCTTTGCTTGAAATGCATAATGTTTATGCAACCTTCACATAAACTTCTTACGTTGCTAGTACCTGACCATAATGAGAGAAAGGAATGAAACCATCCCAGCAGCTGTGTTTCAATAAATGATGGTGTGTTCTATAATAAAAACAATGATTTATGACAGTATTCTATAAGGTTTCAACATTTTCTCCAGACTCCATGACATTTAAGTTATCATAGTAAAACATGATTTCATATAAATCGTAAAAACTTATTTGTTAATTGCTGTCCTTTCATTCTTGTTTGCATAAATAAACTTTAATTTGACAGCAATTAAGTTAAAAAAAAACACTACTGTAATATTATTTATTACTCTCTAATTATTTAGAACTGCTCTTTTCTTTTCAAATGTCGGTCAGCGACCATCCTTGTTGTTACGACCATCCTTGTTGTTACGCTGTTTTATGCCTATACCTTCAAAACATTTATTTTTCCGTTTAATGCTTGTGCCCTTAAGATTATGCAAGTACATTTCAAGGGTGTTTACCTTAAACAAATACACTGGAACCCCTCTAAACTGAACAGCCTCTGGACCAGAGTAAACGTTTAGTTTTCAGGGGTTTTCAGTTTACAGGGATTTTGTTGATAGAATGTGTGCTGCATTACATAAAAATAATATACAATTACCAAACACCCCAATTCATTTTAAATTCTGACCTTGTTTAATTAAATGTATGAATACTGTGTTCCGTGTAGACAATTGTGACATTTTATTGAATCCTAAACCGCGATGCACGATGGTACAATGAAAAAAATGCGATGGCACAATGATGAAACAACGATAGTAAGATGGTGAAAACGGGATGGCATGATGATAAAATCGCGATGGTACGATGGTGAAATGTCGATGTAATATCGCGTTTTCACCATCGTACCATCGCGTTTTCACCATTGTGTCACAGCGTTATCACCATTGTGCCATCGCGTTATCACCATCGAACCATCGCATTTCACCATCATACCATCGCGGTTTCATCATCATACCACTGCGTTTTCACCATCGTTCCATCACATTATCACCATCGTACCATCGCAGTTTCACCGTCGTACCATCGCGTTTTCACCATCATACCATCTCCTGGTTAGAAATGAGTAGTTCCGTGCACTAGTATTTTTGTCAACAATAGATGAATGTATCTCAATGTATTTTGTGAGAAGAAATTTACCATTTAGATTCTGCTGTTTTGCAAACTGTTTTACAAAATGTTCAGTGCTCAGTTCATTAAACCTGTGTAAAATCTTCAAGGCCACGTCCTTTGTATTTTATGTATGCATGAAAGTAAATAAAAGCTGTGTGTAATAGTTCTTGTTAGGATGTAGAAGGTACATAGTACAATGTGAAAATGAGCTTGTATCAAGCCTGTATATTACTGACACATATACTGTACCACTGCACATGACCACGGAAGGCGATGGTACGATGGTGAAAACGCGATGGTACGATGATACGATGGTGAAAACGCGATGGTACGATGACAAAAACGTAATATTACATCAACATTTCACCATCATCGTGCCATCGCGTTTTCACCATTGTACCATCATTGTTTCATCATCATGTCATTGCACCAGCGCGTTTTCGCCATTGTACCATCATACATAGCAGTTTAGGATTCACTTAAATGTTACGATTGTCCAAACGGAACACCATATATGAAACAACACCATGTAAGTTTTTATGGACCTGTTATCAATATTCTAAAGTAGAATGAATTCTGGTAATCATGATAAAAGCCATATGCCAAAAAAACCCTTATCATGCTGGACACGGCTGATTCTGCCTTTGTGACCAGTGAAGATCATGATCAGCCTGCACATCCATGCAGTCTGATCAAGATCTGCACTGTACGCCATTCAATCAGTATCTTTTTGGTAAACACCCCCTTTTAACAGTACAACAAAATCTGTTCAGTTTGGAGGGGTTTCCGTTTGTCAAAATTCCAAGACAAACCTGATTTATTTATTTGGTTTACTTGGTGAGCATGTGCAAAGTCATAATTACTACCGGGATTGGTTTCAGCCAATCAATGTTTGCCATTACTCGGCAAGTCGAACTGAAAATTCAAACAATATCTTACTATAGAAACATACTTGCTCACTATGAATTAAGACGATACTGTCTCTAATCATATGTTAAGAAATTCACCTTAAGAAATCAAAATATTCCTTGTAATTCAGTGTCTCTATTGAAAACAATGAAGTCATGCTTTTCACAACCGATTTTGATTTGTTCACTACGTTTTGTCATGAAATGTTGCTCACTGGCTGAAAATTTTCATCTGTATTGTAATCAAACTAAAAAAACATTGGCAAAATGTGCCCGAGGTTCAACTAGGGAACCATGGTTAACCTCTGGTATGCGAGAATGGATATTCAGGGGTTCGGTTTAGATGGGTTTCACTGTATTGCAAGCATTTAAGATTTTATTTGTGGTTTTGTTTAGACTAGAACAAAAGTACCTAAGAATCTAGTAGTACCTGTGTTCTATATTGACAACAGCACTCATTTTCATTTACTTTTAAGGCGATTATCACATTATGACAATTGGCAATTTCTATTAAATTTCGGGAATCCTCTAGTACAGAAAATCATGTGCTCGAAACAGCCAAAGAATTCAAAATAGCTCATGTGAATACTCAGTTGCACGGAAATTGTTGATCATCATTATGGATGCAGCACCTTAATTTAAAGGGAAGTTATTTAAAACTTACTTTGGCATTTATTATACTTCCCCTCAACACATTATTATGGAATGTATGCCTGAAGTGTGCCTAACTAGCCTATGTTGTCAAACAAATTTCTTCTCCAACCACCAAGATGAAAAAAATTGATAAAAGTACAGTGCAAATTATTAAATCATTTACTTTAATTAACACACATTATCGATGACATCTTATCAAATAATATATCAAAAACGTCCACCTGTGTACTAACTGCAAAGATTTATGACACTGGTATTGAAGTATTTGTTTTTTATCTTGATTTAAGATATATATAATTGTATGTATAACTGACTGACATGCTGAGTTAACAGTCTTAAAACAATAAATTCGAAAAAGCAATTAGAATGCAAAAACTTTGACACCTAGGTAGGTTCAGCCTTCAGTACTTGGTAGGTCTTAACCAAACTTGGTATAAAGGAAGAGTTTAAGCTGTGTTAAATGAGTTTTCTTTATTACTAAGAATTTTTATCAACATTTATAATGCAGCTGTAGCATTGCTTTTTTGTAACCTTCATAAAACTTATATATTTCTTGTTATTTTGCTATTTCCTATTTTTGATAATTGTTATCTCAGATATTTGTTATAATTATGAAAATTCAATCAATATAGTAAAAAGTTATTACTGAATATATTGTTTTTATTACCTCCCTTTATGACTCCCACTTCATGTGCAACACTAAAAACAACTCATGTAAATATACATATTGATAGCTGTTTTATCTGTCTTTAACATAAGATTAAAAACTTGCAGGAACTCGGTTCAATATATTTACAGGGGACTGTTTTAGCCTTTTATCAGAACGCTTGATATTTATATGTAGACAGTGCTTTTGATTTGAAATAACTTCACATTTTGTTTGTATCGAGGCTTGTTAATAGTTGCTACCATAACCACCAATATGGGTCACTCCTCAAGAAGACTGTTGGTGAATAGTGCATGATACAAAAGATGCTCCAATCCTGCTCCTGGTTCATTAGCATAAAAGGTGTAAAGCATAATCCGTAAATTGGATTCTAATCCCTATGTACCGTAAGTTATTTTAGCTTGAGGAGAATGGCTCGAACTCACGGCCCATAATCAGACAGGGTTACCACTGGACCACTCCGTCTGCTCTTTGTCTGTGTTGGGTTTAAGGTTGTACTGACATTATCATAGGTCATATGGCGACTTTCCAGCTTTGATGGTGGCTGAAGACCCAAGGTGCCCTTCCATGCAGTATTTCATCATGGGTGGGAATCTGGGTAGAACAACCGACCTTCTGTAAGCCAGCTGGATGGCTTCTTCAAAAGTTCTGAGTGAGGCTCAAACCCACATTGGTCAGGCGCTTATAGTGATGTGAAGTCAGTGACCTTAACCACTGGGCTATGCAGGCCCTTGCGTCTGCTCTATATTGCATTTGATTACATTGTCACAATAATATTAGAACTTACCAAGCCGTTACAAATAGATATAGATGCTGGATTGCTAGACTTTGATTTAACATGTCCTGTAAAGTGACAGCCATACACATCTTCCTGTGGAACTTCTTTCTCTGATTTTACTTGTTTTAAGGTCTGTCGGCGATATATCTTGAATCCTGGAGCTAAAAGTTTCTCGTTTTCCCACAATTCCAAGTCAAACATTTCCTTCCCGCCACTGATACTGATTTCAAGGGGTTTGTTTTCTCCGCCAAGTGTACGTTTTCTTCTTCGGACATAACTTTTAACATCGTTAACAATAATACCGGCTTTGTTTTCAATGACTTGTGGGTAAACGATTGTATACGACTCTGAAATGGATAAAATAAGTTGTTTGTAAAGAAACTGAAAATTCACTTATTCGGTACAAAAATAATCCCATAAAAATTAAACATAACCGAAACTATTATAATCACTTGCGTGACTGAAACATTATTCATTACCCGTATAAAATTATTTTTGTTAATAAGTGTTGCAAAATTTTTCATCTTTTGAAAGTGTTGTTATCAAAAAGGACCATTTTACATTGGAACTGTTTGTGACAAAGGTAATACTTTCTATCACCTTAAGCATCAATATGGAGTTCTTTTTCTGTCAGTTAGTAAGCCCATACTTAATGTTTCCCTTTTTTAGCTTAAAGATTAATCAAGTTTAAATAATTACAGCTCAATACAGGTTTTTTATTACATATGACTCAATTTTTGTATTATATAATAAAATTTCTTTCAAAGATTTAATGTCGTGGAAAATTAGATATATATAAGTCAAATCACTCAGATTACCTACTACATCAAAGCCGTTTCGCTGTGGGTTACTAGTTTTTTTTTCTATTTTCACACAGATTTTTTTCTTGCATTATTAGTTAATGGTGCATATGATCTTTAAAACTTTTTTAAATTGATTGAACTGAAATTATGAGAACAAGCCTATTACCTAATTTTCGCAGCTTCAAAAGTTTTTTTTCAGCAATTTTGAAGTAATATCTCATTTACACACATTTTTAACTACATAGTTACAAACCTATAATTATTTTTCCTTTTGTATCAATTTAGAATGAAAGTACACCGTAAATCATAATTATTAAAGTGATTTTATATTTTCTCCTCCTATATAATTGACTTCTTCAGGTTACCTTATTTCTGTAAGGTATACACCCATTCATCTTTCTTGCTATTGTACATGTTTGTTAGACTAGCCACTAGACTGATAATAACTATATTTCTATATTTTTCCCTTTTTTGACAAATTCAATTTCATAGAGACAAAAGCCAGTCTATTTTAGAGATTTTCACACAGGACTGATGTTGAAATTATCATATGATATTGGACATAGAATATCGACTGGCTCAGTTCACTACATTCAATCATAAAAATGTAAAAAGACATATCATAGTCTAGGAGCTAGTCTACATGTTTGTATGTACGATTATTTATAGTTACCACCGGTAACCTGTATTTGCGACTCCTCTAAAAGACTGTTTGTAATGTTAATTGGAGAATAGTGCAAGATACAGAAGATGCTGCAACTCCAGAAGCTTCCCTGGTTCTTTAGCGTGCCAGGTGTAAACCACCCATACATGGGACTCTTATCCCAATGTTAGTAATTTTTAGTTGGAGGAGCGGGGCCTTGAACACATTCATTACAGATCCAGCTGACATACTTATTATACATAATCAAATTTACACATACTTATTTTACATGCCAAGTTGACACATACTTATCTTACATACCAAGTTGATACATACTTATTTTACATAACTATCAAGTCTACACATACTTATTTTACATATCATGTTTATACGTACTTATTTTGCATACCAAGTTGACACATACTTATTTTACATATCAAGTTTACACATACTTATTTTACATATCCAGTTTACACATACTTATTTTACATATCCATTTATTTTAATTATATCCAGTTTACATTCTGCTTTACATACTTGTATTACAGATCTAGTATACACTTACTTCTACTGATTCAGTTACAACCCAAAATGGAGGTAATCTAATTAAAGAAATTATCATAAGTTTTATAAAGACTAGAAAATTCAAAAAATGATTTTTTTTCTCAGAGAGAAGCATCACCTACTGATGACCATGCTTACATTTTGGTAAAACATTTAGGTTAACCATGGTTGAACCATATAGTTTAAGAAGATTGACTGCTATTGATCATGATTTGAAGTAAGTTGACTATGATGTGACAATGGTCAATATTTTGCCATTGTAAATGACAATTCTCCTTAAATTTTATTAAGTAAGCAAGACAACCAATGAAAATCTTTTAAAAAAAGTGTATATATAATATAATCACTCAATCTTTGACAGCCACAATGATGGGTAAATTTGATGAAATTTATAAAAAATAGGAAATGACCACCTGTTGTATGCAAAATCAACAGAATCCAAATTATTGAAAATGATAGATGTAATAATGTTCAAAAACAAGAGATAATAATTTAATTAAAACTAAACTACCAATTTAACTGAAAAACACAAAATCTTTTTCATCTGTTGAAGACTTTTCTAGGAAAAAAAAGGGTTATAAATCATAATTATATAGGAGTATAATAATGAAAAAACAAGGGCAGATAAGATATCTTTTATGATTTATATCTTGCTGTCAGGATTATCAGAAACTATTGAAGGTAGATAACAAAAACATAGGCCTTGCACACCTGGGACCTATTGGTCCTATTTTCTGCTGCATCACTTCATCTGTCTAAAAAACTGGTAGCAAGATTAGAGACCAGTCTCTTGCCATTGGTCAATTTCAAATCTGTATTCTAAGAAATAACCAATCAGATACTTCAGTTAATGCACCAGTTTATGGACTAGTCTCCAAACTCTGCCTTATTGGTTGTATGGCTCAATGTGGCTGACTCCTGCATTTGGGTCTAAAAATATGCCTGTGTAGTTTCCTGGTCTGTGAATTTTTTTAATTAAACTCTAAAAGCTGAAATCACTACGGACATAATCTGTACTTATTAGGACCCTAACTTAAAAAATTAATCAACATTTTTTAAGTAATACTGTCTTGTAATATTTTCAAAAGAAAATTATGATTGCACAACTGTACAAAATATGCACTTGGCTCAGAAGAATCAATGAGCAATTTCAAAATTATCAGCTGGCATCACCGTTTTCAAGCAAGTTTTGGTGCGCTGAAAAAGCAATATCATTACAACATCTGTATGGGTACAGACAGGCACACATATAAATCAAATTTCTATTAAGATTTTCAAAATGATATTTCTCCTTTAATACATAATTTTTTCAAGATGCCAGCAGAAATAAGAATAAGATTGCACACTTGAGCCAATAAACCTGTACATACAGTTAGCTGATTATTCTGAAATTGCTGTTGGTAACAAAATCTATCATGTCTCTCCTCCTCAAGTTTTTGTTTGTTTGTTTTGTTGGGTTTATTGTCACATCGACACAATTATAGGTAATATGGTGACTTTCTAGCTTTGATGGTGGAGCATGACCCCAGGTGCCCCTCCGTGCATTATTTTTCATCACAGTCGAGCACCTGGGTAGAACCACCGATCTTCTGTAAGCCAGCTAGATGACTTCCTCAAATGAAGCATTCAATGCCTTGAGTTAGGCTGGTAACCCAGATCATGGAAGACAATATAATGACCTTAATTAAGATTTTTCAATCAAAGGTCATGGAGAACAAAAACACCTCACCCAAGATTTTACCTTACACATCCACCTGACTTGAATAAATCTGTAAGAATTCACTGAAAGTCTTGTGTTCTACTAAGGTAACTGGGTCTGCTTTTCAGCCAAATGCAGACATTCAATGGACCGTAACTTCAAGTTTGAACTAACAAACTACTTTTAAGCCAAACAACAAAATTTCACATTTGAAGTTATGAATGATAACCAAACCAAAGAATAAACAATTTGCTTTGTGAATATAAACCAAGGGTTTAAAACTCATATTAAATAAAGGAGTAAGGACAGTATTGCAATGGTACTGATCTGTACCAGAATTAAAGTACTACATAATCATGTAAAAGTAAAGAGTATAAATATATTATGCAGCTAGAAAAAGTGGAAGTTTTTATAACTAATGGCAATTACTGGATAACATTCAAATTAAACATTATGTTATGAGGATTTTATAGATTCGAATCAATGATAAAGTACTTTAGAGAATTATGGGTGTACTCACTGTATATCTACAAGTTTCATAAAATACATAATGCCTGACAAAAATAAAAAGAAAGGCAAACAAATGCACAAAACAGAGCAGTGAGTTACGAAAGTCTTCTGATAAGATAAGGGAAAAATTCTTACATCAATTTATTTTATTCAAGAAATATTGTTTATATTTGATATAAATGCATAATTTAAAACTTTATGTGTTATTAAGTTGGGTTTGAGACTATCACAACTCAAACTGGTCTCCAAACTTTACAATCGTGGTGCCAAAACACTGTAGGATATTGGGATGCCAGTCTAAGTAAGTCAACATATCCTGCAATGCTAGCTTGTTAAACAAGGCATAAAGAGAACTCATAAAATGTCACAATCTCTGCATCTACACTATCATGCTTCCTGCAGTGTTAACATCAAGCTGAAATGCTAAAGTTATTTTATGTTTCGCTACAGACATTATTTTTTTTATTTCAATGTTATCCAAGAGCATTAAAAGAATGCTGCGATATATTTTATGCCTATTTTTCTTATTGAAAATTTTCCTAAGAAAAAGCAACACTACAATATTCACATCAATGGTGAAATGATACAGGAAGAAATTTGGAAAGACTAAAAATTGTTTGTTGTGTCAGAAGCTGCGGCTGTATCAAAGTTCACCCAGTTTAAACTGAGCAGAGATCAGTCATGAACCAACAGCACCTGATTGGTTGTTTGTGGGCACAAATTTTGACTGACCAATAGCACGGCAGCATTCTAAGAGTAGTCTCCAAGCACATTTTTACAACATCAAGCCCATGCAATAGGAACAGCAACTAGTATACTAACTGACAGTGACAATATAGTTTGCTCTCCATGCAAACCACATGATTTCTGTGCCATTTAGGTTTGACAGGAGATAATTGCAAATACATCTTAACCAATTTGTCCTCCTAAATCCTTCCGAAGAAAGTGCGAGTTTCCTGTGGAGAATAGTTCTTGAAATCTCATTCTTGAAGCAGATACACCAAAGTAAAGTCAGTAATAGAGATGGAAGTGAAAAAGGTCTTCCTGTTCTTGATGTATCTATATATAGACAGACCTGTAGCCCCCTTGCCCCTCTCCTCAACTGCCCTCCCGGGTTGGCAGTGGTTAGCGGGAGTGAAAGTGACTTATTCTCCTGCTTTGTTAGGTGAAATAACAGTATGCAGTTAAATGATCTGTGAGCCAATTAGCATAAAAGTTGTATGATTATATTTTCTAAACATGAAATATTTACATCACTTTCTACTGACTGAATTATATTGAAATGTATCTATTTTTTTCTTGTAAAAAATCTTTTTAGCATGGTGTTAGATAACATTTGTTTGAAGTTGATATATGGTGTAAGTATCACTATATAACACTAGTTATTCTCATAATCGTCACAGTAAAATATAGCTGTGAAACAGAAACCCTGGACCTCCCCATGAGACGTAACTTGATCTACTGCACCGATTGTTACCGGGTAAAAGTACCCCCTACTCATTTTATTGAGTCTTACGTATTTAAGATGTATTTGAGATGGGAGATTTTTACAAAGTAGCTCTTGTTAACAAGTGCAAAAGCAATGGATTTCACCTTAGGTCTGCAACCGGAGATAATTGGCAATTTTTTATTTTGACCTTGTCGCCCGTTTCATTCATACTTTTTAATAAATTCAAAAGTACATAAAATATGATCTGTATGGGGTTACATTCAATACATTTTCTTTAATATCAATGCAGTTACTTCAGTCAATGGCTAATGTCAAATGTTCTCACATTTTCAGTTTTCAATGTGCTATAGTCTCAATAGATTCATATTCTTAAAAAATCACTAACCAGAAAGGTAACATAGCTGAGTTCAAGTCATTTTGTTTCAGTTTTATCCACTACATCAGGAACCTAGATAACTAATATCAAGGAAATGTATAAAGTATTTTACAAAAATAGGTCTCACTTTAAATGCTAATGCAGGAAAGACAACTTCTGTGAAAACATTTTGATATATTTACGGGACTTATTTTTATGACTTTTGTGGTTGTAAATTAAATCCCAATTAATAAATAAAATTCTATTTAAGAACCTTTATAAAAGAAATCCATGAATTATGTAAAATACTTTTGGTTGAAACAGCAATGTTTTTCTGGCCAGAAAACTATACAAGGAAGAGATTTTTATTAATTTAGACTAACACTTAAGGGCCTCTGTGACTGAGTGGTTACAGTACAAGGTCATTGATTTAAAATCACTTGCCTCTCTCTGGTGTGTCGGTGTCAGTTTGAAACCCTACATGGGATGAAGTATTCAGTGTCTGTCTGTGCATGAGACAATGCCTGTAGGTGTGCCTAGGGTCTTACTCCACCATTTTAATGTTTGGAAGTCATCACATGATCTAAATTGTGTCAGTGTGTCACTTAACCTTAAAAACCCTGCTAAATTTCTAAAGTGGACTGGTCTGTCATTCAATTTGGGCAATACCATTTATTATTCAAAGGGGTGTTTACTGAAAATTTACTGACTGAATTGCGAACAGTGCAGCCCATGATCAGCCTGCATGTTCTTGGTCTGCACTGGTCGCAAAGGCAGAATCACTTGCCGCCAGCAGGCTAAAGGTGAAACAATGCTGAAGAGTCCTGAAATGCTTGTTCTTGCACTTGAATACTGCAGTTCTAAATTGATAGAGTGCATAATTTGAAATGCAGATCTAATCGGATCTATTTTGTGCTCAGCGTGAAAACCAAATAAAACTCATATTTATGCTTTTAAGTGCTGTGTTAATATCAACTGTTTTATGTATGTAAGACGTCTATGGTGTACCATGTGAATCAAAAGTCTTCTTTGCTTCTTTCAAAAAAGTATGTGCACAAATCAAATTATACATGCAACCATAAATATGTACACACACACTTTTTTAAGCCTATAAATTGCATCAATTTAAAGGTACATGCATATTATGTACATCTATATGTACTGTAGACTTCATAATATTTGCGTTTGAATGCTGAAGTATATTTAAGCGTGTGTATTATTGTAACAGCCCAACATATTTTCAAAGTCTGAATGCAAAATAGATTTTTGACCCAAATAAAACACCATAGATATACGCACTAATCTGAACTTTGTGCCGAATTGTGTCATATTAACTGAAAAAAAAATGGCTTTTTCAACTGCGTAACTACCATCCTATAAAAAAATAATATATTCCTTGTTTGGAATAACTCGTTATTTAAGCTATCATTTGAGAAAAGAGTCTTCACATCCTTGTTAGTCATCAGGTATTATCCCAGTTATACATTAATCCTGTAAACATTAAAAAAGTATCGCTTAAATGAAAATGTCTAAATTCGGTCTTAAATCATTGACAGTTTAAGATTGAAGGAGAGATATTTCTAGAATTACTTACAAGATGACAATAGGATCTCTGTTCCCTTTTAAACATTATCTCTCCTCAATCAATGGATGGATGTCTTCCTACACAGGATTTGAGACAGAGGAACACAAAAAAATGGTACAAAAATTCGAAATAAATACACAAACAGCTTTTATTATAATCTTGATCTACAACTTCCAGGTATCAGTAGCATATAATACATTTTGTAAACAAGTAAATTTTTTCTGTCTTTTGACGTTATTATAAAGGGAAACACAAAGGGAATTATGACAGCTTCTTTACTATTCCACATTCTCTTCATAGCTCTTTAGAATGGTGGATTTCCAACCTCCCCCTCTGCTATAAGAAAGTGTCACAAGGTCCACCCAAACTTGTCCTTTATTCTGATGCTTCGAAACTTGGATGGGGGGCGTATAACAAAAATGACAATGTCCGTACTGGCGGAGAGTGGTCTATTGTGGAGCAGTCCTTACACATAAACATTTTAGAGCTGAAAGCTTTTCAATTTACAGTCCTGACCTTCTGTAAAGATATTTCAGACAAACATGTCAGAGTATTTACAGACAATACCACTACTTGCTCCTACGTGAATTGCCTAGGGGGGAAAAAGCATGAATTGAATGCTTTAGCTAGAGACATTTGGTTTTGGTGCATAGCACGAAATATTCACATTTCTGCGGCACACGTGCCAGGCGAACAAAATTCTGAGGCAGATGAACAATCGCGAACAGTTAATGATGACCTGGAATGGGCGCTGAAACCTAAAATTTTTCAATCAATTGAAATTAGGTTTCCGGGCATTTCAATAGATTTGTTTGCTTCTAGGTTAAATCACAAAACACCGCAATATGTTTCACGAAAGCCTGACCCAAACGCACTAGCCATTGATGCTTTTGCATTAACCTGGACAGATCACTTGTACTATATTTTTCCTCCTTTCAGTCTCATCCCACGAATTCTGCAAAAAATAGAGGAGGACGAGGCGGAAGCAGTTCTTGTGGCGCCAATATGGCCAACGCAATGTTGGTGGCCCAATCTGTTGCGCATCATCATGGATCAACCTATTCGGCTCCCAAATCCACAGAGGATTCTGTTCCTTCCACACAAGCCAGACAGAATACACCCTCTCAAAAAACTCAAATTAGGAGTTTTTCATGTATCAGGACGATCCTTCGCAGAAGGGGTGTCCCAAAAATGGCGCGCAAACTCATACTCCAATCCTGGAGGGACAGTACCAAAAGGCAGTATGACACATATCTCAAAAAATGGATTAAATTTTGTGGATCTAACATAAACCCACTGCAACCCCATGTTAACCATATTTTAGAGTTTTTATCAGGTTTATATGCTGATGGGCTGCAGTACAGGTCACTTGGTCTAGCCAGATCAGCAATTAGTAGTTTCCTCAAGATTTGTAGCAACATAGATATCAATAGCTTTGAGGAGATCACAAGGTTCATGAAGGGAGTCTTTGTAAACCGTCCAGCCTTGCCAAAATATACCGCTACATGGGATGTCAGCAATGTTTTACAATATCTAAAGTCAATGGATGTTTCAACTCTACTGCATTTAACATGTAAATTATGTATGCTTTTTCTTTTATTGTCGGCACAGAGATGCCAAACTCTACATTTAATTGAAGTAAATGATATCAAGATATCACATGATAAGATTACCATCCTGCCAAATCATCTGCTTAAACAGTCTAAACCGGGCACACACCTCGCTCCAATGCAATTCAAGGCATATACGCAGGACACTAACTTATGTATTGTCAGTACATTGGGTGAATATCTACAAAGAACTGAAACTCTAAGGTCTGATAAAAAACTGTTGATTGCAACAATAAAGCCCTTTGGACCTGTGTCCAAAAGCACGGTTTCTCGTTGGGTGAAACAGGTAATGCTTAAAGCTGGAATAGACAATTCGTTCGGGCCTCATAGCACCCGATCAGCATCAACATCTTGTGCAAAGTTGCGAGGCGTACCACTGCAGACTATTATCAGTACGGCAGGTTGGTCTAATGCAAAGGTGTTTGGACGGTATTATAACAAGCCAATTGAGCAGACAGAGTTTTCTGTCCAAGATGCAATTCTAGGACAATAGACTTATTTCCTACAGGTGTACTACATGTAGTTATATATCAGAGAGACATTAGTTCTGTGCATTAACATACCATCAGGTTTGATTATAAATGATTACAAATTCATTGTGTAGTTATTATTTGATTCGGAATTTATTATTATGAAGAACCATCTCTAAAGTCTCTGTGAGGCCCCATTAGGGAGTTATGTGTTGGATGAAATTGAAAAATTAAACGAGACTTACCTAGTAAGGTGAAGTTTAGTTGTAATTTCATCCAACACAAACTCCCTAAGGGGTCACACACCCTCCCAACCCATCCCACATCTATGATTCTTCATAAAACATACCAAAGGTGAAGATGTGTCGTTTACACGTTAACATCTTCACTGCTACTCTAAAGACTGATGAGTTCCTGCTGCTGGCTGCGTCATCTCTCTGTGTGACCCCTTAGGGAGTTTGTGTTGGATGAAATTACAACTAAACTTCACCTTACTAGGTAAGTCTCGTTTAATTTTTCAATTAACGAATCAGACAAGTCCAGGAAAGTGTAAAAACGAATTTGATACTGGAATAATATTTCATTCCGCCACCTTTATAAGCAACTAGGGGCCTCCATGGCCGATTGGTTAAGGTCGCTGACTTCAAATCACTTGTCCCTCATCTATGTCGGTTTGAGTCTCACTCGGGGTGTTGAATTCTTCATGTGAGGAAGCCATCCAGCTGGCTTACGGAAGGTCGGTGGATCTACCCAGGTGCCTGCTTGTGATGAAACAATGCACGGAGGGGCACCTGGGGTCTTCCTCCATCATCAAAGCTGGAAAGTCGCCATATGACCTATAATTGTGTCAGTGCAACGTTAAACCCAACAAAATAGATAAATAAATTTATAAGCAACTCTTTAGTTAATGAAAAACAATGAATTTAGAATGTTCTATCTCTTTCTACCTTGGCAAACAGCAACATTAACCTTTGAAACATTTTGCAACTCGTAACTAGTTACGATTTTGTATAAAATGCAGGCTGTATTCACATTCTACTTTAAACTATAGTTATGTGCCACACTGTGTGTAAATATTAGCAAAAATGAAATGATTATGAATATTACCTATTCTACTGAAATTAAACAATTTTTCTTTTCAAAAAAGCCGAGTTGCATATAGGATAATTATTTCATCCTTCACAGCTTAAATTTGCTTTCGTTTAAAGTAAAAAGGAATAAATTATGAAGAGTTATTTTTACATAACCCAGTCATATCAAATTTGCCTTAAACTGTCACTGAAGCAAAACTTCCATAAGTATAATGAGAAAACCCTTTAAATTCATTTCATACAATTTTAAGTTCTGTTTGTAAAATTTTCCTTTTTCTTGTTCGCAATTAAATTCAGTTCGTCATACATATATGTCATTTATTTGCCATTCATGAAAAGACCGAAAACCGCTTTAAGTCAATTTAGGACGTTCATACCTCTGATTTGAACTTTTTATTGGCCGCACTTTGGGTGGGCTCGAAGATATGGGTTGATCATAAACACTGTAATATACCAAATAATGAGTAAATAATTGAAATATTACTGCTGTAACATGTACAGATGACACTAACTTCTAAGCTGAAACCTTGCTTTTACACTGTGTCAAAATTACTTTAATGTGCTCTAAATGACTTTATCTTGACCTATATACGAACCTTTTTGCTTTCTAAATGATCTTTGTCAGTTTTAATGCAATTTCTAACAGAATTTTATTTGCACTCGGTTAACTTATGGAACGTTCCCTGGATTTTGCTGCTATTAACTGGCAACTTCCCCTCATGAATCAGATGTGTTGAAATGACTTCAAAATCGTCCAATACGATTTCTTCTTGGGACTTTGTCTGAATATCTGGCTGTGTACTAAGTACAGAAAAATGTTAAATAATCTTCAATTCTCATTTAACATAATTCTACAATGTAGGGGATTGCAACTAGACTTTAGATATGGTAAAGGTATGAAAGTCCATATATTACATATTAAACTTAAAACGCAATAAAATCCAGCACATATCCATTACACTGATACATTTGAGCTTCATGGCAGAAAGTTTTAAAGGTTAATTAAATCGTTTATAATGTCTGTAATTTTTGCATGCACACTTCAAGGACACTTAGTTCAAAACCATTTCCTAGCTGTAATATCTGCAAGGTCAAGGTGTAACCTTCTAAAGAAATAACAGAATTCAGACAGGTTGCACCCAGGTTTGCCCACAAAATAATAAAGTGAATGAAATTGTAAACATTAAGAAGTACAAGTGTTTTATAGATGTGTGTGTCTCAATTTGGTTAAATTTTCTGAACATTACACTTATCGAAATATATAAAATTATATACTGAAATTTTGTTGGTTTTTTTTTTCGTTTGTTTTTTTAACACGAGTCATTTACAACTTGCTACCTATCCCAAATCCCTCAAACAAATAAATCTAATTATACAGAAAATTGTTCTATGCTTTTCTGTCAATTAAGGTAACTGACGTTTTTGTTAAACTACTAAACCTTTATTTGACTATTTCAACTTAGTTTTTGCTCAAAGCTTCTAATACAAATCGTTATTTTACATTTTCGAGATGTTTCACAAACTAAACTGTATTTTCATAGATTAAAAACCACCTACATTTCACTAAATCATTTTGTGTTTTGACCTTTTTTTACAATAATGAAATTCTGAAATTTCGAAGAAAATATTACATAAATTTAGCGGCATGCCTCTTAAAAGAACTGCGGTAGTTGATTATACCTCATTTTATTCAAGATTTACGGACATGACAAGTGCACAGTGATTAGGTCCTATAAAACACAAGGGTAATTTAAGTCGCTAAAATACTTAAATTGTACAGTTTCACATCAAATTTAACATAAATATAGACGATGACACACTGTAAAAATGAATGTTTTTCTTGCCTGATAATACAGGTCTATGCATATATATGCCCAATGTAATTTCATTCATGCTTAAACGAATATTACTGACATGCATTTTATAACTTCTACTGGTCAATTCATAGCTCCTAGAGTAAAACTGATTTTAAATGGACTAACTGATTTTTGGTAATACCCCCATCACACTCAGCCACGTTCCCACTGCGTCCTCATATGGTCTCCATGGACGTGGAGGACGCTGTGGAACTTTGGCCATGTTCAAAGCAAACGCAGTGAGGACATGGTGGAATCAGGACGCAGTAAGAACTTAATAAGGATGCAGTTACAATCGCTTTGACTTAGTAATGACGTAACTAAAACTTAATTAATAGGAACTTAATTGACGTAGTACAAGCGTGATGCGGGCGGGACAGATTGCAAGATGTTCTCATTGCGTTGTCACTGGGTTGTCACTGCGTTCTTGCAAAGTCAATGGAGTTCTCACTACGACCCCTCAACGCTTGTGCCATGACCATGGTACGTCCGTGCCACATTGTAGAAGACAGCATTAGGTTGTTAATACGTTCTTTCGGTGCTTAACACGTCTATGGCACGTTTGCAATAGGTCCTCAACGCATCTATATCAGGTTCTGAGAACCAAGTATAAATACTGGATCCAATTCCCCCATCACTTCATTTTCAATCAGCAATGGATATGAATGCACATAATCAAAATAAACTTCTTCAGCAACTCATGCACTCTGCTACAAGGACAAAAGGCTTTACCTGATGCATTTGTCTTTGTGAGAAGGCAAAGAAGGAGAAGAAATAGAAGACAACATAGAACTTGCTGGATGCATCGCTGGCTTTAATTTCTGCTGAAAGAAGACTACACTTTGGCCATTATGACGCGGTGCATGGCGCAGTATTTATAAAAAGCTGATGAACGCAGTGAGAACGTGATGAGTGTGTGGTAAGCACAAGGTGCAATCTGACTGGTCGTATTAAGAACTTAGTAGGAACGCATTGGATGTGGTGCGCGCGTGAAGATGTGCATGGTAAGAAATTAGTGGGAACATGTAAGATGCAGTGAGAACCTGGCAGAGACACTGTAGGGGCGTAGTATGAACTTGAGAACTGCACAGTTTTCTAGTCTGACCAGTCCCCGCCGCGTTCATCAAAGTTTTGGGGACGCAGTTTAGTCTTCATCTGAGTGTGATGGGGGCATAATTAACATCATTTATCAAAAGTTAGACACACTGGAAATTTCAGTCCAATCAAATTTTCCCAGTTTGCGATTATCGGCATTATCCGATTTCGATATTCTCTGCTATGAACTGAAAGCCAGATGTTATGAGCTAGATTACTGTCCGCAAAATGTCAAAATTTCATACAAGAATAATCGCCTCAGAAATTTCTTACTGCCATCACGGGTCTACTTACTTAAATAATGAATTTTGAACGGAGTTTTATCAAAAGAAATGCATTATGACTATAAATAGAAACAGTCATTATGGATATTAACACTTCAAATATTGTGCAAAGTCACAGTCTTTGAAAAACTGTTAATGTAAGATACAGTATCAATCAACACTTAATTGATTTTATTTTTTTTTATTTCTCACTTTGAATACTTGAGTGCTAATTATCTAAACATAAATCAGTTTGAAAGCTGCAATAAATTCGATAAAATCTGCGTAATTGAAATTATTTCTATTTTTTAAATAACTGATTTTGCACATAAAAGTTTTGCCAAGTCACTGAAAAAAGAAACACCTTCTTCATCAAAATGACATTCATTAAAACTTAATAAATATTAACAGTCCCTGTTCAGGCTAAGAAATCTAAAGAAATGTTTCTTTCTTTCTTTTTTGAATTATTTCAAATACTGAGTAACATTTGTGTAAAGTTTCAATACTCTGAGTTGAAACCTTATGAAAATACATGTGAGATACTAATGTAAATATTTTGACCCTTTTTGCATATTTTTGCCTGAATCAAGGGCTGTAAGTCTGGTCATATTGAGTGAAATCCAAAATAAATAATTCTGAAGGCTAAGGAAAAAAAAAGTTTAGTTTCGTAAGTCTTTGAACTATTTCATATGCTGAATAACATTCCTACTAAGTTTCCTGACAATATTGTACAAAATGCTTTTAGAGATATAAGAGACAAAAAAACAAATGTACAAGGGCAAATCTACAGGTTCCTTCTTTTCTCCACCAACCCACCCCTACCCCTAAACAAACTGAGCAGGGTCTGTTCAGATGTTGTCCATATTCCCTAAAAAATATGGAGAGGGATGGGGGGGGCAAAAACTGTAATAAATCAAGAGGCATACCTATTAAACAATTAAATACTGAAGTTCAGTCTTTATCTAATGTTTAGGGAGAAGGAAAAGAACCAGAAAACCTTGCACAGCTTAAACACTGTTGAGAAAATTCATGATCAGAAAAAAACCTATCTATTTACTGCACTTGGCCTTAATACCAAAATCATATTGCAAGAAACAAATTATGTTACACTCAGTAACATTTTAATCAATCTTTAGATCAATAATTTCATATAGGTTTCAATCACTATTTATCAATTCAATTCCTCTTTAACGATCAGGCAATTAGGTCCTTAATTAATACACCTGTTCAAAAATAACCAATTAAAAATTCATAAATATTCAAGTCCATAAAAAATTCACATTAAAAGAACTTACTATATTTCTCATTACATAAAAGAATTTAAAGGTGATTTGAAAAATTAATTTGTATGGTTGAAAAATAACAATAAATGAAAATTTACAAATTTATTTTTCATTTCTTGTACACCACTAATTTGTTTGTTGTACTGGGTTTATGTCAAATGTCTGAAATGTTTGTCCTCCACCTCTCGATTCATGTGGGGAAACTGACTACAACTTGTGGAGAACACTTTTTTGTACTGGTACTGGTACAGATCTTAGATAACTTTAAAGTGACCCTAAAACTACGAAATACTTTTTAAACAAGAGGGCCATGAAGGCCCTGTATCGCTCACCTGACCTAGGAATCATCAAGATTAACATTCTGACCAAATTTCATTAAGATATGGTCATAAATGTGGCATCTAGAGTGTTAACCAGCTTTTTCTTTGATTTGACCTGGTGACCTAGTTTTTGACCCTACATGACCCGGATTCAAACTGGACCTTGAGATCATCAAGATTAAAATTCTGACCAAGTTTCATGAAGATACAGTCATAAATGTGGCCTCTACAGTGTTAACAAGCTTTTCCTTTGATTTGACCTGGTGACCTAGTTTTTGACCCCAGATGACCCAATATCGAACTCGTCCAAGATTTTATTGAGGGTACATTCTGACCAAGTTTCATTAAGATTGGGCCAAAATTGTCACCTCTATAGTGTTAACAAGCTTTTCCTTTGATTTGACATGGTGACCTAGTTTTTGATCTCATAAGACCCAGATTCGAACTTGACCTAAATATCATCAAGATTAATATTCTGACTAAGTTTCATGAAGATAAAATCATAAATATGGCCTCTAGAGTGTTAACAAGCCTTTCCATTTATTTGATCTGGTGACCTAGTTTTTGACTCCATCTGACCTAGATTTGAAACTGACCTATATATCATCAAGATTAACATTCTAACCAAGTTTCATTAAGATATGGTCCTAAATGTGGCATCTAGAGTGTTAACTAGCTTTTCCTTTTATTTGACCTGGTGACCTAGTTTTTGACCCCAGATGACCCAATATCAAAATCATCCAAGATTTTATTGAGAGTAACATTCTGACCAAGTTTCATTAATATTGGGCTAAAATTGTCACCTCTAGAGTGTTAACAAGCTTTTCCTTTGACTTGAGCTGGTGACCTAGTTTCTGACCCCGGTTGATCCAATATCAAACTCGTCCAAGATTTTATTGAGGGTAACATTCTGACTAAGTTTCATGAAGATTGGGCCAAAATTGTGACCTCTAGAGTGTTAACAAGCTTTTCCTTTGATCTGACCTGGTGACCTAGTTTTTAATCCCAGATGACCCAATATCGAACTCGTCCAAGATTTTATTGAGGGTAACATTCTGACCAAGTTTCTTTAAGATTGGGCCAAAATTGCGACCTCTAGAGTGTAAACAGTCAAATTGTTGATGATGACGGACGGACGACGGACACAGGGCGATCACAAAAGCTCACCTTGAGCATTTTGTGCTCAGGTGAGCTAAAAATCTCAGCAGGCATATCAGACCCATAAAGTTTTCAATATTGGTCATATATCAGCTTTTCAAAGCTGACGTAATAATGTCCTATATAATGTCCTACATCATTTCTGGCAGAATCTGATAGTGGGTAGATGTTGTGGTCCTGAATTCTATACAAACCTGATCTCTGCAAGTAACTGCCGACTTCCCCACATGAATCAGAGGTGAAAGACAATTGATTTTAGACACAATATCTTTTATTAAACCATCACAGAGAACATTTGCCTCGCACAAGGATCAAACTCACAACCAAGCGATCCATTTAGATCTGTGCTCTCTCTACTGAGCTGAGCGGGCAGGTTGAATATCAGACCAATATCATATTGGCTTACCCGATACTGGCCCAATATACCAATGTTTGCTGGAAAATGGCAAACAAAAAAATCTAAATTTTTACACACACTTTGGAAGGAAATTCGTAAAGGCCTATATTTTGTGCTTACTTTGATACTGACATCAGACAAACACTTTTGAGTAACAACTATTTAAATTCTTATTTATAAAGAATTTTTGACATTTAAATTTCAACCACAGTAAGTGTATTGAATGAAAAGGATTATGGGTATTTTTCCCACCTTACATCAATAGCCATTTTGGGAATTTAACCTGACATCAAGGGTCTTTGCTGGATTTAAAGGACTTAGTTTCACTCGTATTTTTCACTAAGTAAAGCTATTTGTTTACAAATACATACATCAGAAAGGTTAACTGTAATGGCCTGTAGATTACTGCTCTTTTAGGCTAAAACTTTGTAACTAAAAACTTCTATAAGTAAGAAGTATGACGCAACACACAACTCTCATATTGTGAAGGATTTTCATATTTTCAAATTTTATTGCAACCTGTAAAATATGTCTTGTAAATCATTCCATTCTGTTTTCTTTAAACAGTAGTCTTACAAATAATAAAACAAGTGACCGAGTATTGCAGTGGCAATACAGAAGTCCCTTACTGGTGGACAACTTTGTGTTTGTCCTTTGTGGTTGTTGGCAACAGTGTTAGGACTAAAAATACTTCAAGGGATTTAGTAGCTAAGAAATAAAAACAATTTTTACTTATATTTCAATAGTGACCTTGACCGTCAACCAAGGGTCATGTGCGCAACACATAGTCTGATCATTGGGAACATTTCTGTGTAGTAATGAAAAATTCCTTCAATGCATGTAGAAGTTATTGAGTGAAACAATTTGTACTGTGACCTAAACATGGCCATTGACCTTCTAACCGACAACAAGCTTTCTTTGATCACCTGTACCTATGTATTTTCATTCCAAAGACCAATATCGAATCGCAATTATTATAGGTAACAATTATGACCAATTTTTTACATTGGCCTTGCGATAGTGAACATGTCCATTTTGATGACAAGGGACATACGACATAGGCATGCTAAATTTACATTTGTCCCGTACTAAAAAGCATAACCAAAGTTTTTATTGATCTAAGCTTTCAAGCTACTATATTTATATAATGTCCACATCAATTTGCAGCAATCTGAGGGTATTTGCCTAATATCATCCCTCCTGTTGTTCCCCCCAGATAGGGGAAAAGAAATTGATTTCAATATCGTTATTTAACAACAGGAAACATTAGCCATGCACTAATTAAAACAACCAAGCAACCTATCGCCTTCTCTGAGCGAGCGCATTGATATCACCATATCTTTGGTTTAGATATCTGGTCCCTACCCAATGATTTGCTGAAATGCAAACAAAAATCTAATTTTTACACAACTGAAGCAGAATTCTAAAGCTTATTGTTTACTTGATACTGACATCAACAAACACTTTGAGTAACAACATTTCAAGTTCTTATTAAAAATTTTGAATTTAAATTTCAACCAAAGTATGTATGAATGAAAAGGATATGTATTTTCCCACCTACACAATAGCCATTTTGGAATTAAACAGACAATCAAGGTCTATTGCGATAAAGACTAGATGACTCGTATTTTTGCTACAGGTCAGCTTATGATTGTTGACAAATACTACATCAGAAGGTTAACGAATGGCCTTAGATACTGCTTTTTAAGGCTAAAAATTGTAACTAAAAATAAAACTTATAACAAGAATATGACGCAATCACAACTCTCTAATGTAAAGGATTCATATTTCAAATTTTTGCAACGTAAAAATGTCTGTAAATCATCCATTCTGTTTCTTAACAGTGTCTTACAAATAATAAACAGTGCACTATGATGGAAACAAGATGTTCCTTTAACAGGACAACTTTGTTTGCTTGTGTTGGTAACAGTGTAGGACTAAAAATACTTCAAGATTTATACAAGAAAAAACATTTTACTTAATTCAATAGTGACCTGACCTAACAAGTCTTGCAAGCAACGACATAGTCTGTCATTGGAACATTGTCTGTGTATATGAAAAATTCCTTTCAATGCATAGATTTATTGAGTGTAAAAAAATTTTACTTGACCTAAACATGAACCTTACTTCAACCGACAATCATAGATATGTGTTGAACACTGTCCAATCAGGGGAACTATTGCGTGTAGCAAAAGAAATCAGTTAATGCATTAATTTATATAACAGTTGGAGCGAATCAATTTTACTTGACCTCATAGTGACCTTCCTTGACTACAAGATTTCATAATCATATATTTACATATTTCCCTCTAGAAGAACAAGTTTCTAAATCTACTTAAAACTTTTACAGGCAATTGCAGGATCCAGATTGCAGACAAACAGAGGCTCCTATAGTCCCACCGTTGTCCACCAGTAGGGAAAATACTTAATGTCGTACTTTAACAAGAGGTGTAAAAGGTTAAGCCATTCCTAATTTAAAACAAAAACAAGAAAATATATTGTTACCATATATCAGACCTCCGTCTGAACTCATCGATAAGAGAATAAAGGCTGCATGGTTCCTTTTGACATAATGTTTTATATATCTTTTTTCATCAAATCCCTTACTGAACGAAAGGTGCAAAATAATTGATGTTTTGATTATGATTCAGATAAATCAAAACATAATGTTAATTATGACAGCGACATTAATAGATTAATCAAAATGTTAATTAACCTTCAAGTTACAAGTACAATTAACTTCATTTGAGGGTAAAAAAATCAGTAATATATCTGCTGCCAATGTGACTTTAGGTATGTGTGACAATAAATTTCATCTTCCGTGCAAAAAATGCTTGATGATCAAATCATTGTGAAATGAAGCCAAACATTTAAAGGCCTTCAACACTTTTTAAGTAAAGTAAAGTGTGCTGCAAAATTAAGATATGCAAACGTGTTTAAAAAATTTAAACTCTGTCTGAATTTCCTTGTATTTTCTTTATTGTTCTCAATCAATTTTTCAGGAGCTTGAACTTTATTTGAAAGTTTTATCAACAAATTTAGATTTAATGATTTAAGAAACCTTAATTACTTAACGAATTATTTTAACAAATGACATGAAAAAATATGATCTTCACCTCTAGAAAAGTCTTCTTATAAATTGACCAGACAGGTTGACATTAGAAAATATTACCTTCACCCTAAGCATGAAATATTTAGAGCTGATTACACAATTTGGCATTTGATTTTGCTTGTATCTTATTATACACACCAAAACAGATGTGTACAGAAACACTATCACCAACGGTTAGCCATAAATTATTTGTTGCAAAATATTAAAGACAATAGATGTGATGCAGGATGATTTGTGCATGGTTGTCTGGGAGGAAAACAATATTGTCTATTTATCTGATTTTATGGTTTAACCCTTTAATACCCTGCTAAATTTCTGAAATGGACTGGCCCATCTTTCAATCTGGACAGTAATATTAACTGCTGAAAGGGGTGCTGACCAAAAGTATACTGACTGAATGGCGAACAGTGCAGATCATGATCAGACTGCACAAATGCAAAGGCGGAATCCTTAACATTATTAATCATGTTAGATCTTCTGAAAATTATAGTTCTTCTATCAGCTAGCTGTCCGGACTGTGAACCTCATAAGTGGGGGCTGGGGACCAGTCTCTGAATGCAACCTCCCCATTGGTCAATTTCTAGACTCTGTCCAGAAAGAGCCAATCAGATTCTTGAGTGTTTTGACTGGTTCCCTGGGACACAGTGCTCAAGGGTGACTCATTGCAAGCAAAGTAAATCAAATAAATGCTTGAAATGTAATGTGAAAATTGCACAATTATTTTGCATTTCATGTCTCATTGATGTCTAAATGCATGAACAACTAAATTCTCATGAAAAATTACATTATGTAAATTTCCTTATACTTTAAGTAAACATGCAATATGAGTCATATGAAAAATATAATTTTGTCTCACAAATTAATGAACTATAAAATCGTTTTTTGTTCAAGGATGGTTTAGTTTTGTGTATCAAAGTAATTTAAACGTGACAGTTAAGTTTTTACCAGTATTCAACGAAAACATTAAAATTTTAATTTACTTATTTGACTGAAGTTAAATGTTGTTCTTTGAACAGTATTTCAGTTACGGCATGGCCATGAGGTAATCTAGTCAGTGCTCCTGGGTTCTGTACCAGTCTGTAAGTAGCTGATAACTTCCCCACTTGAACCAAAGTTGGAAGGTGAACAAGGCCTAATAGTGTCTTAAGAATACTTATTTCACCTGGGAATCAGACTTGAAGCCTCTTGCTGCACTGTCTTAATTGTGCTTCTACATACTGTGCTCATATGGGAAGGTTGGTAAAACACTCAGTATCCTAACTTGTTTTACTCTACAATGAACACCTATTTTGTGCTGTCAGACCAGTGCTTGTGGCTAGGTATAAAAAATGCTGAAGTCAGCATTTCACACATACTACATCAATTGACATGCCAATTTCTGATATTGTTCCAGGCAAAAGCTGAGATTAACCTTTAATTATTAGGAAGCCTTCTACTGCAAGAGGCCAACATAAAAATGGCTAGAGTGCAAGTTTCAATGCCAGTTATTTGTAGAATATAATATCTGCATCATCCACAGCAAATAAAATGCACACAAATATCTGCACTGTAATGCATTTCATACACAGAAGAAAGGATTGGGAAATGAAATCACGAACTCCAGTACATACAAAAGGAAACGTGCAGTTTTTCTAAACTGTAAGGCCTTTCTTAACATTGCATTTTTACAGAAGCCAAATGCACACCTAATTAATTCTTTATCAATCAGCTAAATCTATGCTGATTTCACATTATTGTAAAAATACATGCTTTATCTACAACAGTTGCATACACCATCATCGTTGGTGCGCCTGCATTATACTCCCACTGTGAGATAAATTTCAATTAATCAAATTTTTCGCTTAAGTCACAAAACTGTATCTGTGACTAATGTGGTTTTTTTTCTTCAAATATTTACATAAAAGCGTAATTATAATATATCGGATTGACCACAGGTGCGATAAGAAATATGAAATAAAGAAATGCATACAATTTCTCAAAGATGAAGTGTCGCTAATCGTCGTGGATGGCAAGCTAGCGTATGAATTACCGCCAACTGAAATCTAAGACGTCAGCGATGGTCATTAGTAATAAACTTCATAAAGCATATTAACAGAATTCATAAATTAAATTTAATGCGTCTTTTCACATTTGAACACGAGATTAACTGCCTCTTTTCAATAATGATTTGTTTCGCAAGGATGGGGTATATTTCATTACAGGCCCGCTACATATTTTATTCAGTTCTGCACCACCTGCAGTTTATATAAGTAACATTAAAAATAATGAAACTTCACATTAAAATATAATTAATATATACCAATACCCAAAAATGTGATGTAATTTCAACCCTGGCATGTGGTGATTGAAAAAAAATAACAATAAAACGGAATGCATTGTTCGGCCCCTTTAGATTAATTTACTAATGAAAAGTTTAATCAACATACAAGTTCTTTATTAAGACATTATAATTACTCATTGGTTTGGTAACATTTAATACATCTTTTCTTATAATTATAAACAATTAAAAATGCAAGAATAAGCACGGCTAGTATTTTATTGCATACTTTAAGCTCTCATACAAGGCATTATTTCATTGAATGGTGATCGAAAATTTGATATAGCAGCAGTAACAAGACCCTGACACTAATACCTGTTTTAAGACATTTGTCTCATGTCAGCCTCCCAAGGATTTCAACCAGAAAATGTGGTGGAAATTCAAATTTTCAAGCTCTGCTGCAAGTGGGATTTCAACTTTTGATGCCAGGACTATATATGCTACCCCTATATCCCTACTATAAAGATCTGGAAATAATTATTTGATTTGATTAAATGACTTTTTCAACAATATTTTAGCATTCAGTTGAATTATGTTCCTGGACACTCTACCTGGTAAATATTAATCTATTCTCTGCAAGTTCCCCACACAAGATGGAGGACAAACGACCTTAGACCTCAGCCAATCATCATGAAAAACATATGCCTTAGTTGGAAATTACCAATATCCAGCTTGGATTTGATCAGATCTAACCTGATGGAAATTTGATAATTACATCACTTTGACTGTATTATTTGAAAAAGAATACCTTCCGAAGTTGTTGTCGAATGTGTTGATTTTTCATGGTTGCTATGACTATGTTTATGGTTGCTATGGCTTTGGTTTCTATTATGATGACCCTGGTTGCTATGGTTATGGTTGCTATTGTGATGATTGTGTCCAGATATACCAGAAACAGATAAAACCTGCAAAGAAAGAAACCAAAGCATTATTTAAACAAGTCTATTCGTAGGAAAAAGATTTTTTGAAGTCAAGCATTTTCTGTAAATTACTCTAAAAGTCACAAATTCACTGTAGATACTAGATTAATTAATGATAACAATAACAATGGTTTTATTTCTAACTGCTAAAATTCATGAATAGCATGACATGAAAAATATCAGTCTTAAGTACTATCAAGAGATCCTAGTGCTGATATATATATATCATGGCCGCCAGAGGGTATATATATATATATATATTAAAGTCAAACCTGTTTGTAAAGACCACCCTCTGGCGGCCATGATTTTTAACGAATCAAAATAATTTGAACAATATTGGTAGAGGGTGACACACAAGGACCATTTGTGCAAAATTATTTAAAAAATCCGGCCAGCAGTTTCACACAAGAAGATTTTTAAAGTTTCCACTATATACATATAGTAAAAAGTGGCCATGCCCTCTGGCAGCCATATTTTTTGGCGAATAAAAATAATTTGAACAATCTTGTAAGAGGGTCACACAAGGACCATTTGTGTAAAATTATTTCAATATCGGACCATTGGTTCAGGAGGAGATGTCGTTTGACGATTTTTCTATTTTTAGCTCTGGCGGGCTATTGTGCAACCAAGCGGAACCATTTGAACAAAATTGGAAGAGAACCATTCAAGGAACATCCAGGCCAAGTTTCATCAAAATCAATTCAGTGGTTTTGGAGGATATGTCATTTAAACACAACTGTTGATGACGGACGACTTGACGGACGGACGATGGACACAGCATGATCACAATACCTCACCATGAGCACTTTGTACTCAGGTGAGCTAAAAAAACTAAAATATAAGAACTGGCTGATTGCCTCAAAATTCTTTTACACCAGTAACTGCCACTTTATTTGATTTCCATCTTTATGTTTTTTCTGCCAGTTTTTTTTTTTACCTTGCAAGTCATATTGTTTCTGATTAGCATTTACAAATGTACAATTTCCTCTGCCTACACAAATACTAGTTGAACTATTCATATTTCATTCTGAAAATGAATGTATTAAAGATAAACTATCAATGTAAAATCAGGAAAAGAAATCATTACAACAGCAAAGATGTATCACTGATTAGATTATAGTACTGTCATATTAAATCCAATCACTATACTAAAATATACTTTTATCTTCCAACTAGCCTTTATCTATGTGAAGCTCTGAAAATTACAATTTTATAGATTAACCCTTAGCCTGCTGGCAGCAAGTGATCTGTGCAGTCTGATCATGGTCTGCACTTTTCACCATTCAATTAGTATATTTTCGGTAAACACCCCTTTTAACAGTTAACGGTACTGTCCAAATTGAAAGATGGACAAGTTCATTATAGAAATTTAGCAGGGTAAGGGTTAAACTTTTCTGAAAATGTAAAGTGAAAATCACAGAAGAAAATTAGAAAAACAATTGCCTTTCTGTGAATATATTCTACTTCTCTCTTTTTTCTTATGGACTCAGGGTGACACATGTTTGTGTCTGAACAGGATCAGTGATACGTTTTTTCTGTTTAAAAGTCCTGAGAGCCATAGAAAATATATATGCAAAAAAATGCCCTATAACTTCTATGTTGGGGTTCTGGCAACTATATTACACTCCACTTGAAAAAGCTTTTTTATTCTAAATGTAGAGGTGATCTAGTCACCATTGCATCAGATCATAGGACAGTCATGGTCAATGTCAAGGCCAATACTATTTTTTGCATTCAGAATATCCATCACAATTCTTCATTAATGGTATTAAAAGATAATAGTTCCAGATCAAATCTATTTGGCTTACAATCCGCTAAAAATACCGTATATCAAATCCCTTTGGCTTACAATCACCTAAAAATTCTGTAGATCGAATGCCTTGGGCTTACAATCCCCTAAAAATTATGTAGATCAAACCCCTTTGGCTTACAATCCCCTTAAATATCATTAATCAAATCCTTTTGACTTACAGTCCCCTCAAAACACCTTAGAACATATACCTTTGGTTTACTATGCCCTCAAAATACTATAAATCAAATCCCTTTGACTTACAACCCCCTCTAAATACTTATGTATCATACCCCTTTGGCTTACTATCCCCTCTAAATACTTATGTATCATACCCCTTTGGCTTACTATCCCCTCAAATTACTATAAATTAAACCCCTTTGACTTACAATCCCTTCAAAATACTTGAATCTAAAACCTCAACATCATTTAATGACTGTCAAAATCGAAAACGATCTGTCATACTTATAAATTATATGCCTAGAAATGACACAGTGTTAATTTAATGTAGTTCAAGGTTTTAAATTTCATTACAATTTTAAATAGATGTAAACAAAAAACACAAGACAACAAAACTTTGAATAATGATTGAAATAAATCATGTTCACATAATAAATTTTGGCAGATGCACCAAGAGGGAGTCATCTTTTTACACGACCAGGGGAAGCACTCATCGATACTTCATATAAAACTTGCTCCGTCACAGGATGACTTGGATTTAAGTCATAACGGTGTCAACGGAGAACAAAAGTATTCTTTCTTCACCTAGAACGTTGACAATTTTATATGTAAAAGATGTAGACGAAATTGGAGAAGTAACGACCCATTCATTAAGAAACAGACACACTGACAACAACAGCAGTAACAAAGTGAAACACTACCCCCACAAAAATAAATCATAAAATCACATCATAAAATGATCTACCCTGAAGTCAGTCCACGTCTTACAAAGTATAGGTGAACCTGCATTTAATGTCCCTTTCAGCAACCATTGCAAGTTAATATAGTGCAAAATATTTAATCAGAGATCTTGGTAGTATAATTGTTGTTAGAGAATCAAAACCCCTGTTTTAAATGACACTGCCACTGTATTAAATGACACTTTTCTATAATGACATGTACTGTTATCAGATGTATTAAATGACATCTCTACAAGGACAACTATTGTAATTAGAGAATCAAAATCCCTGTATTAAATGACACCTCAAGAGCTTGTGAACAACTCTCATTTTGCTCATTATGTTGTAAGGAACTCAAAGGTTTGTGTACAACCCTCATTATGTTATAATTAACTCAAGAGCTTGTTAACAAACCACATTATTGTTATAAGGAGCTCAAAAGCTTATGAACAACCCTTGGTACATTACAAGGAACCCAAGATCTTGTGAACAACCCTAATTATGTTTTAAGGAACTCAAAACCTTGCAAATAACCATTAATATATTATAAGGTTAACAAAATATCTTTATGTTAAAAGGTCCTCATTATATTACAAGGAACTAAAAGGTTTGTGAGTATGCAACCCTCTTTATGTCATCAGGAACTCGAACATTTGTGAACGACCCTCATTATGTTATAAGGAACCCGAAGAGTCTAAAATTACAAGGTAACTCATCCATCATATCTTGATTTTTATGATTTAAAGAGAACAAAAATTAGTTTAATCTGTAATTAATAATGTGTTGGCAGTTCATTTTCTGTTGTCAAAGATGGCATGGGAAAGGTATAAAATATACTGTATCATCATGCATGTGCTTTCAATGTGGACTTAATTTATTTATGGTTTTTATATTCATAGTCTCATATTGCAACAAAATGACAATTAAAAAGGTAATTTAGAAATAATCCTTTGATTATTGAAGAAATGCTGATATCAGCAGTCCGAAATTAAATGGGATAAAAATGGAAAGCATAAGACATTTTTTTTTGCTATTGTAGCAAACAATATTTTTTTTTGCAAATTTCAGCAGACATGCTTTTTTTCCACAAATTTTCTGAGGTTTTTGACCTTGCTGACACCTAGCCTACATCTATCCATTATTTACTTAATATTACTTAAGTTTATATATGGATATAATATTAATTGTGGTCTTAACTGTGTCTTATTAAATAGTCTATAAGCAAACAGTGTTACTGTAAATATTAATGTTAGACTAAGGTAATTCCAGTTTCTTTCAGATGAATCAGGTCAGGTATATTTGTTTTTCATGTAATGGCTGCGGCTGTATTTAGCTACATTATATAATCTTTTTTTGCAGTATTTCTTTAACAAAGTTTAATCCATAAGAATTTCATCATTTGTCATACAGTAAAATTAATGAAACTTTCGACAGACTTGCAATTTCAAGACCAGAGGCAATAAAACTCCAAATACCACAATATGACTGGTCATTATATACCGAGCGCAATTTCAAAATCAGCCAATGGCAATCTTGCACTCTGAGACTGATCTTCAATTTAATTTCAGTATTCTATCACCTTGCAATAACTTCTTCATAAAAATTTATCCTTCGAAAAAATGGTTTTGGTGTAAAGATGGCTTCTTATCTGCCTCCTTCTTAAAGAATTATCCTTTGAGTCAAAAAGATTTATTTCAGCCCTAGTTATGACAATGTCCATTTCTAATAGATTCCTAATTTAAACTGAATTACTAAACTACTATATCAGCTGCTGCGGCTATAAAAATGAGTTTGGAAACCAGTCTAAGAATAAAAACTTGCCATTGGTCAATTTCAAATGTGTTTTCAGAAACAGCCAATCAGATGCTAGAGTTTTGAGACTGGTCTTCAAACTCAGTTTTCCAACCATGAACCCAAGTAACAGATTGTGAAAACTTTTTATTATTACAGGGACTGACAACACTATTTTTTTCTGCGGGTCTAAATTTAAAATCATAGAAAAGTACAAACTTTATATCTCATCTGCAGATGCAATTTTCTTCATTGATATACAGGTGTCTTTAAGGCCTCCCCTGCATGTTGCAAATCATTTTTCCTATATTTTATTACTGATAGCATCATAATGGCAGGTGAAATTTATATCTGCTTGAGAAATAGTCTGTAATAATATAGGCCATTATAGTTTTTGATAGTAAAACAGGCTGTAAATATATAGGCCATTATAGTAATAGTTAATACAGTGCGTTCAAAAATAAGTGAGAATAGTTTCAAACAAACAGGAACTGGTCAATCAATTCAAGTCTTTTATGAATATCTGATTGACCAATGATACTATGCATTTCTAATAACAGTATTCTAAGATAACTTTGGAAGTACTAAAGCTGTAAATATGGGTCAATTTCTGCAATGGCCGCAGAAAAAATTTGTAAATATGGGTCAGTTTCTGCAATGGTCACAGAAAAAAATTGTATACGGGTTAAGTTCGGTCATGACAGCAAAACATGCAACATAGGTTTTAAGTAGAAGTCAATTTCTGTACTGAAAGCAAACTAGGATGTAAATATTGGTCAATTTCTCCTTTCTGACTGCAAAACTGGCAAAAAAGCTGTAAATATTGGTCAATTTCTGGTCTGACATCAAAATAGGCTGTATAAATATGGGTCATTTTCTGTTCTGATATCAAAACAGTCGAATTCTGTCCTGACAGCAAACGGGCTGTAAATATGGGTTGGTTTTTCATTTTTCTCATAAGGCTGTAGATATTAGTAAAGTAGCCATTAGTAAAGTAAAATGGGGTTCCACAATTATTTTTTTTCTGATCCGATAGTGAAATAGCAATTATTTCAGTCAGATTTAGAAGTATAACCTCATTTACACTTTTGATTACAAGTGCCACGACATTTATGACTATATCATTTCTGTTACAATGTCATTTATTTAAATAATTCTCTGTTTATACCATGCAAGTCTGAACCAAAGCTGCCTTAAATGGAGGCATATCAGATAATTAATTGCCGCAAGGTAAGAAAAATTTCAAATTTTGTATTTATTTTCTGTTATAGTCTAACATATGTCAGATTTGTTAGGCTAAGAATGTGGTAAAAAGTGGAAAATATCCTTAAATATTGCTACCACATCATTTGTTAATGAAACAGGTTTTTTTTTTATATCACAGTGCAAAATTTCTTAGCATCATATATCACGTTGCAGGCTAGCCAATACCTACAAGATGATGCAAAATAAGTGTCACTGACACAAGACGTGATGGACATATTCAATTTCGAAAATGAAGATAATTCATTAACAATTTTCGAGGTATTGATGAATAATTAGAACTTTAAAAAAGAAATTCCAGACATGCAAATAATGATTTGAATTTTAACCATCAAATAAACATGATAGATGCGTTATTACGTTAATTACAATGTTGCACATCAACAGATGATATTTTGATTGCTGATAATATATCTCCATAATAAATCATAAATGATAGGTGACTGTGCAAACAATAACAGTTGATCACTTTTTCACATCTCTGCGTAATTATTTTAAATTTCTTCAACACTGAAAAAAAAATGTCCAAACTTGATTATTTTATCTAATTACCTGTACCAACCAATAACACTGTGTTCATCATAAGCTTGATAAGCCCGTCTTCTTTGATACCAAAAAGAACATTTTGAAGAATTTAATGGAGAAGCTGGTGCGAAGCGTTTTCCGGGTCATGCTGTGAATTTTATATGAGACATCTAGCAACAATCAAAATTTAATAATGAAATATATAGTTTTATGATTCAGTAAACGCCTCTAAGATAAGGAAATTTCTTTTTAACAATATTAAGTGAATAATATATAACAAAACAAATAAACATCAAAGGGGAAAACAACAACATCAAAATGTATTCTTCACAAAAGGAGGTAAATTCAGATCGTTCTTTATCAGAAACTTGAATAATATCAAGTAACTTCGTACTAAGTTTAATATGTCTCAAAAATGAAAAAATAATGTAAATTTATCAACAAATTGGGTGACACAACCTGTTTATAGTGCAATATTTTGACAATATGGGTAATTTGAATGCAATAAAGAGTATAAAACGAGCGCCTTGTCACACCTTTCGAGACAAATATATCAAAGAATAGCGACCATTTTCACAATTGAGAATGAACAAGTCTGAATAAATAAAGTTATTATCTTTTACTATTAAATTTTATTCGGGCCAGGAAGAGCGAAATTGTAAATTTAGAAAAAAAACGAATGCTTATTACTAATCTATAATGTAAAAGAATGCATCTATTCCAAAGCAATTTTAAAATTTCACAATTCAATGTAACAAAAAAAAGGTGACACACTGTAATTCAGATTTTCAACTCCCCAGACACTGTCAAGATTATGAGATTACTATCTGGGTGGGGTATATAACATTGTTAGAGTTGTCATATTATGAATGCGACTGAATACGCTTACGAATAAAGAACTACACAGAATCCTAAAAACTACTTTTTCATAGATTTTCAATAAAAATGAAATTATCTGAACACTTTGTAAAATAAGGATTTCAGAATTTATAAACTTAAAAGTATCAATATAAGATCTTACACAAGTGTTTTTTCATATTGAATTTATGAAACAAGTTAACTGAATTAAATAATAAAATGTGAGGCTCTACCAACCATCAAGCAAGTTTTTTAATTCGAAATGGAAAGACACTAATGTAACATACTTTAGATTTAAGTTTCTTCTTTCTTTTCCTATTATACACGAATAAATTCGATCAACATATTCTATACTTATGAAATGATGTTAACATCAAATGTTAATTACACTTGTAATTATCAAGAAGCGCTGATATATGCAAAGAGGAAACTAAATTAGAGGAAAGGGTTTGGCATGATTGTAAGGTGCTGGGCAGGTTTGGTGAGGGGCGTCAGCTTGGAATGAAGTGATACTAAGCATTAATTAATAACTTGTACTTTTTTTGTGTGGGGATGGGTTTTTTTTGTCGGAGTTGGAGGGGAAGCAATGTGGATTTGGCTCTCTGCATATTGTCTCATAACCATCTACCTATATTACAAGTTTCAAGTCGATACATTGAATGGTTTTTAAGTTAATTACTCCAGACACAAAAAATGATGACAGATCATGTGACATCTGAGATCAAATGGTGACCTTGACCTAATGTCCTAGTTCATTTACTATGCACATCATCTCATTGCCATTTACCTATATGCTAAGTTTGAAATAAATAGTATTATACCCGTGAATAGTTATTAGTTACAGACATGAAATATGACCGAGATTTGATATTGCTATGACCAAGACATTTGACCCAGTTCATCATCATGCATTTTGCACATTTACTCATTGTCACCTACGTATATGCTTAGTTAAAAGACAATACCTTAAATGGTTATTAAGTTATGCTCAAGAAAAGAAATATTATGAAAGGACAGACTGATCTAGATGCACGTGCCATGACATAACACATGTCCATTTTTCCAAAACGGAGCTATAAAAATATGACACTGTGTTGCTTCACTATCACGAAGACGTATGGTAAGTCATAGTTTCAAATACCATAATGTTGGAATTAGAGACTTGCATGTTAGCATGTTAACTTTACAGAGCAAAACCTGTTACTGCAACAAAATAAATTCTAGTAGTGCCCTAGATTTTTCGAGACTAACATTTAAATATAATTATGTCACATTTTGTACCAAACAGTTGTCTCTGATATAAGCCAGATAGAGATCTGAGAATTTTACATGGTGTTGATATAATTAAAACAAGTGTTCTTTACATTTATAGGAAATATGCTTTTGTGTAGACACCACTAACAATGTTAATCAATAATTGACCTAGAAAACATATAAAAACATGTTGATCCACCTTCTATGTAATCCTTTAAAATTGTCTCTGAGCAGATATAAGGCTATGTGTTCACTTTTCATAAGCATGTATACTGGCACTTGTTGTATAAACACGTGACCTCGAAATCCTGGTACTAGTATAATACCTCAAGAATAGCTATCACTTGCGTATACAGACTTAACTTTGCTACTCCCATGAAAGATGACCATGGTGACTGAAACCAGCATAGTGAGGGCAAGTTATTTATTTGTGTCTACAACGTCAGTCTGTATCTGTATGTCTGTTAATCAGTTGTCTGTTATCGCAAAATTTGTCACAAATTCTCCAAATGCTGAATATCTACCAAATTTGGCAGAAAACGAACAAGACAGACACATGACTACTGACAACTCTTCACAATATGGACAATGGTTAAATGCAATATAGCAATATTTTAGTGCACAAGTTAACAGGTAAAAATAATTTTGACTCATTACATAAAAGACACAACTTTAAACTTGACACTCAAAAGCTGTTTTTAAATCTAAATCTTAGATAAATTACTCTAATGCAAATATTAACAACCGGATTAAGAAAAATCCTGAAAAAATCCCGGTTGATCGGCAAGTGTATGTTTTATAATAGGTTCAAAAACTTGGGAAAGGTAAATGGATTAAACTAAATAAGTGACTGGGCTAAGCCCACGTTTGAAGTTGGGTAGGAGGGCTAAGAGTTTAAATGATTACGATACATAGCAACCTATGAACTCACACACTTATATTTCCTTTAAAAAATATATAAATGTGTGAATTTTTTTTGAAATAAGACTGAAATGAACAGCTACACAAAGTAAAATCCTTATTCAAAAACATGGCAATATATTACAGACAAAACAATCAATCACAGAAATATCTAAACATGGTAATTCATATTCTTTTCAAGGACTTTTTTTTTCGCTTTTCGAAGACTATTTTTGTCAAAACCACATCATGAAATCTTAATTCTGTGTGAAAGTACATGCAATTTTCTCCATAATTTAGGTATTTCTTACAGTTTTTATACGTTTTGGGAGCTTCACAGGCAAGCATCGAATTCAAGGACTTTTCAAGACACAAAGTAAATATTCAAGGCATAGAATTACCCTACAGACATCAAGTAAAATCCATATTCAAGACAATGATATCTATCCAAAATAAAAGCCATATTCAAGACATATAATGATAATTTACAGATATTAAATAATATCCATATTCAAAATTATAAAAATATCTTTAAAACAAACTTAAAGGCGTGTATCATTAATTCAAAAAAAGTTCCTAAAATGCTATAATGGAAAAAGTTTCATTGAACGATTGAAAAGTGTAAAAACATACCAACAACAAATTATTGAAGACATAAAATTATTTGACTATATCATAATCATTCAGTACACCATTGAAATCATTTACAAGCCACATAGAACTAAACAATATGATCATATGCATCAGATCAGAATCAGTCTGTCAAGTTTTGAAACCAGTCTCAAAACTCACACAATGATTGGTTCATCCTGAGCTCAATTCTAGGACTGACCAATAGAAAAGTTGTATTTTAAGACTAGTCTCCAAACTCAACTTTTATAACCTTGAAACCTGGTGCTCGACACTAATATGAATGTTAAAAGATTTTACTATACTCTGACACTCAAACTACAAAATGCACTCTGTTGAATACTTGGCTTTAACCTCTATGGTATCTTTTCATTTTAGTTAACTATAGTTTACACTTTCTCCAAACTCTCAAATGCACCCAGAGTGTAACTTTTTCGATGAAATTTGAATCGAGACCTTTCAGGTTGAGCAGGTCCTTATATAATTCTATATGGGTATCAGGAACTAAACGTACCTAAATTGTCAAACTATGCATACCACATGCACACTTGTAACTCCTTAGTCTAAGCCCATTTAACTGTACGCATCTTTGAACATGACTTTATCCATTTTTGCATGATTTAAATTTAAATGGCTGTTGAATAATTACCCGAAGCACGAGCATAAAATCGTTGTCATTAGACGTATACTTTTTTCTCATCAAAGGACATTGTATTTCACATTAAAAATGTAAAAGAAACACACGTAGGTTGACATGCGGTAGATTTAGTGGCTGTGTACTGGTTTTAGTATTGTAATTAAGTGGTAAAAAGTTACGATGATACG